>NC_080672.1:30866943-31526575 GCF_030247195.1 Topomyia yanbarensis
AAAAAGAAAATGTCTTGAATGGAATGCGGGATATTAACAATAGCAATGATAGTGATAAATGAATAAAATAAATTTTCGTTTCGACTCCGTCGCATCAGAAGTCGACACTAACTTAGTCGCAGGACTAAGCTAGCGCCGCATTAACGCTAGCTCAAAAAATGGAGACACAATTTGTGTTCCTTACGGGACATCACGCTTGACTAAGTATTTACTCAGGACTACAAATTGTGTCTCCGATATTTTGAAGCTAGCATCAATCCGACGCTAGCTTAATCCTGTCACTAAGTTAGTGGAGGATTTTGAAGAGACGAGGTCGAAACGCAAATTCCATAGCCAATTTAGCTATAGGTTTTGTGCTCTTCACGCGCAAAGATAACTTTAAAATAATTTTCCTTAGTGGAGAAAAAATTGTTTTTACCAAAATAGGTCTCCACTAAGGAGAATTATAGCATAGTGAATCAAATGAATAAAATTAACAAAATAAATAAAATAAACAAATATAATCAAATGAATCAAATGAATTAAATGAATCAAATGAATCAAATGAATCAAATGAATCAAATGAATCAAATGAATCAAATGAATCAAATGAATCAAATGAATCAAATGAATCAAATGAATCAAATGAATAAAATGAATCAAATGAATGAAGCAAATAAAATGTAATGAAAATGAAATAAAAAACAATAGTGATATTATGCTGAAAACGAATTACACATAAATTCTTGACGAATTTAAATGATCAAAATCGTGTAATTTATAATAAGTTTGTTTGATAAACACACACAACTTTTTTATACAAATACTCCCAACTTTTCAAAGATTACTCAAGTTCATTAATTAAAAGTTTTTTTTTCAAAAAATAAATAAATTGAAATACATGTTACACTTCATTCATTCAAGATATTTCAAAGCCAGTCAACTACAGCAATAATTCATTAACTCTTTAACGGATGAGATTTGGTGATATGTGTAGAGCGACTTTTACCTCTCTTTCGAAATATATAACCCTCTATCTCCTCTCATGAGGTTCCAAATCATGGTTAAAATACTTCGTTCGTTATCTCTAAATCTTTAGAAGGTTCCCAAATGGTTGACGTACAGTATCAACTTCCGCTTTATTTTTTTTTCTGTTAAAACTATAGCTCATAGATGTCATATCTGCTGGTATAATTTTATTTGAAATTTTCATGTTGCAGCATCTGCCTCACATCCATTTTCGTGTCCAAAAAATAGTTTGAAATAATCGTTAGATAACATAACCCATATTTATGTTGTCACGCTCGAGAAAATTCTTCCCAAAAATGTTGAAATTCACGACTAATTACGCCTCAAAGGTTACGTTCTGACCCAGTGCACGCATCATAGCGCATCAGCACCGCCGCTACCGCTCCGACCAAACCATAAACCACAATCCCTAGCAGAGCGAACTTTTCCATCCACCATTTCCTGACCATTCGGTATCCTGGATGCAGCCACCGACCCGGTAGACCGTTACTCGCACAAAACCATAATTAAGAGGTTATTTTAGAATGAATTATTAACTGCGCTCTTTATTTTCTTTCCCCGAGTTTCCAACCCTTCGCCAGGCTTTCGCGCCGTTGCCAGAACACAGCATTATTTTCCCTTACGATGCACTTTCCTGCAGTGTTGCACCACCCGCCCGTCCGACCCGCCCTTCCGCGAAAGGATGAATATTACCGGCGAGTGAGGCGAGTAAGTGAATGGAACTATCTGTCGTAAATATTTGCTCGCCAAGTCGCGATGGAGCATAATAGCTCACACCAATCTCATTTGCATGAAACTGTACCTACCTATCTATGTACGTACGTACGTACGTACGAGTAGGTACCTACAGTTGCAAGTCCCCAGCCCCCAGCCGATGCCGATGGTCGGACGGAGAGGTGTAACTTTTTAATAAGAATGTAGACTTGCGAAGACCGCCCGCAGAACGCTAGCTGGCTGGTGGCTAACTGGTTCGTTGGTTCGTTGGTTGGCGGCTAATGGCTTCGACCAGGTGTTGTTCGTCCACGGTTTACGGACACAGTGGCAAAGGCAACCAGTAGCGGGCAACCATTGTTGACTAAAACTGAATAAATATATAGGTACAGAAAAGCGCAACAGTTCGGTGCGTCCTTCCAGCGCTCACCCAACAGGCCCAACGCCGTCTAATCGGAATAACCTTGTTCGCATAGTTTGGGATTTTCCGTTCAGTTCGGTATGTTGTGTGTGCGTGTATGACTGAAGGGGAGGTGAGTTGGGCCTAGAGGATCAGTCTCTCTATGCCCGTTATTTGTGTCTTTCCTTCGCGGATTAAGCCACGAAACATGTAACAAACATTCGGAGTATGCTCATGTGATAGTGAACATTCGGACTATGCTCATGAGGTTGGCTCTGTGCTTACACTACGGAGGATGATCAGGTCGTTTTTTCAACCGTCGACGGGCTTTGTACCCTACAAAGAGGATGTGCAGTTCGTTCGTTGGCTTTAAAATATGTAGGTTATTTCCAATGGAACAAAGATTTTTCTGAACATTTCCCTACTTGGTAAAATATTATGACTCATGAATATTAGGAGTAAATATCTATTCAATGCATTATTTAGTAATTAGGAAGGAATGAGCTACAGAGAAAAACTATTACCACGTAGTAAGTGCGGTATTTTATTATTTTATATACGGTTGTCGATTGTAGAAGATACTTCGATAGGTGACTCAACGGGTGATTTTATTGCATTTTCGTTAGTGCACGATGCTAAATTGGTGCCGTGTAAAAAAGAGACAGACTGATTACGCTCAAGTTTGAATGAATGTAACTCCAACTACACCGGTGCAGTGCAGTGTCAAAACGAAAATGTCATTAGTTTCATTTCAATCAGTCCCAGTACATCATCACATCGGAATATTCTCGCACATCCTGACATGTCAAGCCACAAGTATCTGACATCTAGAGGGTCAAACACATTACTGCGTCCCTGTCGGAACGTCCATGCCAGGTATGAAACATCTTCTGAGCCATGGTCTCTTTTCTGTAGCGAGCGATGGACGTTTCCCCGACAAGTTTGAAACTTTTGAAATTGGGTCTTACATTACATTCTGTTTGACCCTTAACACTCCGTAAGCCACGCAGTGCACTGATTGCACATCGTTATGAAATTCAGGCGAAATCATATTATAGCTTCAGGCGGTCACCTAAATCAAGATAATGACGCAACAAACCGACGGGCTAGTCAAATGTTCAATGAACCTAGGAAATATAACCATCGTTTTGAAATAACATCAGCAACTGAATTTCAGGGAAAATCAAACAACCGCTTCCGTTTCGCTTTCCAGTGGAAAGCAGCCAAAATTCAGAGTTTGACAGTGCAACATTAGCTTACAGATGCCCAGCAACTGCTCAAAGGGTCTTGTGTGCGAACTTCCATGCGATGATGATGCTTGGTTACGTTACAAATTTTGAAGTAAAATTTTTCTAACCTGAATGACCAATGTCTAGGGTCACATTGTGAAAATTTATTCAACATTAATCCTAACATTCGAACCCCGTCGGGTCTTTGTGCGGTTGTGGTTCTTTATCAGATCAACATGTTCGCAGCTAGACTGAATCTGGAATGTACCGGTGGAATTCCGTTCGCCTCGGTGTGTGTGTTTGTCGGTTCTTAGAAACGATGCTTAATTCAGCTCGCGATACAAGTCGATAACTCAATTGATATTGTACGGAGGAAAAAAATAGAACAAAGAAATACCTTAGGACAGGAAAGCTGATCGTATTGTTGTTAGTTTGCTTGTAAGTAGTATGACAAGTGATACTTATGATCGTAGAATGTTCGATTAAACCAGTAATTTGCTTTAATAATAGTTGAAAAAGATGATTCGATTAGAGCATTGTTCAGAAACTGAAATCGGATTACATTTGAGTCGTAACTATATTTATAGACACCGAACAGCAATTGTTATAAACTACCCGTCAAAAGTTTGGAATCGCTTTGAGTAGTGAAACACCCATACAGACCCGTAACGTACGGTTGACCGAGTTGGCTCCGGCCAAGGGCACCAACCTCATGGGGATGCTGAAATTATGACGTGAGAATAAATCATAAAATAAGTCAGCACAAGGGTTTCTAGGTACATACTTGACCATTGTTCGAGATTTGAACTGAAAAAGAAAGTTAATTTAAACACCAAAGTTGCACAAAACTGAGACTCCCGCAAAAGGCGCTAGAAGACCACGAAGCGGCCCTGTCAGTCCCACTCAGATTTATTCACAAAAATGGTGTTGTTCTCGCATGTAAGCTGACCATATCAGACGACTTAAAAATCAGGATGGAAAAAAATTAGCGATACTTCCTGCTCGAACATACCTGAAAGATTTTTTCCAGGTGTTCGTTAGCGAAGAAAATTCGAGTTCAATTTCTGCAGCTAGTTGAAACCACATGCGGATCTTTGTATACCAATGAACGAAAACTGGATGTAGATGTTTGAGAAATCTTCAATTGAGCTAATAAGACGAAATATTTCGAGATCATCAGCGAAGGACAGTCGTGAAGTCTTCAGCACTAAAAGTACATCATTGAAGTACAGCAGAAACATCAACGGTATCAGTTGCCTTCCATGAGGTATTGGTTGATGTTGCAGTAAATGTGGGTACCTGGAAATCTCTCTCGTAAAGCAGGATCGAAACAATTACAAAAGATATTGCTGTCAGTGAGCCTCACAAGGTTTCATAAGGACCAGCTTGAAAAAATTCGAGACAGCTATCAATGAAGTTATTCGACAGTTATTGACGCTCGCTTAATTCCCTTTTTTACGGACTGGAAACATATTCGCGGATTTGTAGCAATACATATTAAGATGAAAATATGCCACTGGTAAGAGATGCTAGTGCGATGGGAATAAGCGGAGTCACTCAAATATCGATGTGACTTTTTAAAGGTTATTGAGAAAGGCCGATTTAAAACAAAAAGAAGCTCAGCTAATAATCGTTTCATCAACAAAGATAGCGCCCAGCTTTTGGTCCACGTCCGGAACCGGGTTGATGTGTTTACGTTGCGATTAGAAAGAATCAAGCGAAGAATTATTCTTGCCTTGGAAGAGAAAAGCCAGGACAAATAAAGCATTTCCCTCGAAGTCTCAGGACGCCAGGACAGTCTATCAAAAACCAGGACATGTCCTAGAAAACTAGTCACCCTATTAAATGAACACTTCAAATTAAAAGAATAGTGAAAGTTTTTCGGTTGGATTTCTAAGATTCGTAGAAACACAAATGGTGCAGATATGGTATCATTGCACAGTGGTCCGAATCCAGAATTTAGGATGACAAAAACATTTGTGATTAAACTACTGGTTCTAGAGATTTCATGTCTTCGGAACAAATAATCTGTGTCAATTGAGGCATCTTTTGAGGTGGGTGACATTAGGGTGGTCCTTATTGTTTGTACGATCTGAAAATTATTTTCGAAATAAGAAGAGATAGAACAATGAAGTGTTCCGCAAAATTGTAGTACAACCTTTTTCAAGCAACTTTGCTGAGGACGTCATATTTGTAAATTTAATGGTTTTAATTTTACAGCTATTAAAATGTTGTGTAATAGGGTATCCCTAACAAAATCAGTTTTTTCGTTATAACTTTTTAAATATTTTTTTCCGTCAATAGCGTCTTCACAAAACTTTTACAGCTTATTGAGACGAATATTATTTATATAGACATATTTGAGATAGCTCATTTAGTTCAAAAGCTATGAGCATTTTTAGCAAAAAAACACAACCTTTTCAAATGTTGATATCTTAAAATGGAGCAAGTGAAATTGATCCTTTCTTTTTGCATTCGATAGATCACAAATGATAGTATGTTTTATGAAAAAATCTCAGAGGTCATTTTTGTTTAACTCATTTTATTTTAGTTTGAATATTGAGAATATTACTACTATTTGTAGCATTAAAAGTAAAACGGTCAGTGTAACCTAGCAACTATTTTTTAAAATAAGGTCAGATAGATAAACAAAATCTCAAATAAAACTGCCCGAGTGTAGCAAAGGGCCCACTGAGTTGTTGTTTCTAATGTAGTCGTGTATCAATCCATCTGAACAGCGGAGAACGTAGTGTGATGTTTGGCTAGCCATCCTAGTCACACATATTTTAAATTACAGTATCAACTTCGTTAGCTATTTTCGGAAAATTTATGAATAAGAGAAACGAAAGATGTTAAAATCGAATAACAGATAGGTATTCTAAAGTTAATCATTCGTAAACTTAGAACGGAAAGCTAGAGCTAGGCAGGATCATATGGGCATGATCGAAAGGAAATGTTAAGAATCGGTGGTCGATGACGACGTTTTGAGAAGGAAACACCAAAGTGGCGTGTTGGAAAGACGACAAATCGTTAAAGAAAAGATCGAGCCTTCGAATTAATGAGCCATTACCCAGTGGAGGCAATTCCAATGATGGCAACGCGACAAGAAAAGTTTTTGCTGGATAGAGTTTATGAGATCACGGGTTTGAATGCAGATTTATTGGAACGATTGCGTATCATTCTCGCCGTTATCAATAGCAAAGCAAACATAAACGCCCAAGTTTTTGCAGGCTATTTGGAAGCAACGATAATGATTTACGATCACGAGTACAGTTGGTTCCTCTGTCTCCAACCCTTCATAAACTTTTGGTACTTTGTTCGTCTATCGTCAAGCATGCTTTTTCCTGTTGGTAGCGTATGTTCCATGTTGATGTCCGAATCTTTCTCAAAAACAAAAATATCAAAAAACCAACACAATACTCTTGTTCAACATTAATTTTTACGTAAGAAACTCACTTGATGTTTTTTACGTTGATTAAATGTAATGTACTGAGGACGAAAGACAATTCGTTTCCGCAGAACAACACGCGAAAACATAAACGACGTCGTAACTAATACAGCTGCTTCACGGCAACAGCCGAAATGATAGTCGTCAACGATGCTCTCTACCGTGTATCTATTTCACGCAACACGAGCTACCTCTGCAATAACATTGCAAAGATACTGCCCTATACTTATTGTACACCCGTACCTGTTTGACCCCATTCTACTCTATGTATTTCTATGGTTTTCTCGAAACTTGCGGATAGATAGATTATTCCTCGTTTCTAAGGCCTTTTCACTGATGCATTAGAAACGAGGAATAAGTCTATCGGCAAGTTTCGAGAAAACCATTCAAGAAAATTTAGCAGCGTTGCCAATATTGAAGATGTATTAAAAAATTGCTGCTTACTTCGGACCCTATGAACTTGTTGAAAAATAGGTCAAATAATGTTCCAGATTTCTAGATCTTCCGGATGCTACCCGGATCTTGATTACTCGTGACAAATTAACAGCATGCATGGGGCTTTCGCCACACTTAAGCAGGGTGCTGGGAAGGTTTTCCGATTCCCAAATGGATTCTACCAAGTCTGTGACTAAAATAATAATTCAGCGGACTCTTCGCCACATTATGACGTAGTGCTGGAAAGGTTTTCCGTGGCTCAGGCGGAACGAAATACATAGGAAACAACTCAGCGGGCCCTTTGCCATACTCGGGCAGTTTTATTTGAGATCTTGTTTATCTATCTGATCTTAATTTAAAAATAGTTGCTAGGTTACACTGACCGTTTTACTTTTAATGCTACAAATAATAGTAATATTCTCAATATTCAAACTAAAATAAAATTAGTTAAACAAAAATGACCTCTGAGATTTTTTCATAAAACATACTATCAATTGTGGTCTTTCGAATGCAAAAAGAAGAAATCAATTTCACTTGCTCCATTTTGAGATATCAGCATTTGAAAAGGTTGTGTTTTTTGTTAAAAATGCTCATAACTTTTGAACCAAATGAGCTATCTCAAATATGTTTATGTAAATAATATTAGTCTCAATAAGCTCTAAAAGTTTTGTGAAGACGCTATTGACGGAAAAAAATATTTAAAAAGTTATAACGAAAAAACTGATTTTGTTAGGGATACCCTATCACACAACATTTTAATAGCTGTAAAATTGAAACCATTAAAGTTACAAATATGACGTCCTCAGCAAAGTTGCTTGAAAAAGGTTGTACTACAATTTTGCGGAACACTTCATTGTTCTATCTCTTCTTATTTCGAAAATAATTTTCAGATCGTACAAACAATAAGGACCACCCTAACACCCCTCATCTCGAAAGATGCCCCGATTGACACAGATTATTTGTTCCGAAGACATGAAATCTCTAGAACCAGTAGTTTAGTCACAAATGTTTTTGTCATCCTAAATTCTGGATTCGGACCACTGTGCATTGGCGGTAAAGTAGGACACTCTTAAAGCGTTGATAGTTGATCTAGCTTGTGAAGTAAGCTAGATCAACTATCATCGAGAAGACAACCCCGTACCGTGAGGATTAAAGTGTCCTCTGACACATCCGTTGCTTTGGAAACACTCTTACATGTTTTCCGTCTTTCAATTTCATGGTTTTTGTTTTTATTAGTCTTAAATTTGCCGAAAATAGCCAACGATACTGTATCGATTTCTTTCTGTAACTGTACTTTACGGCAGTTAAAACCAATATTTCAAATTGTGATCGTGGAAACGTAAGAAACTACCGTGACACACGTAGTTTATCCACAGCAATTCGAATTTGAAATAATTGTGAGCACTGTCGTACTTTCCCGCACAAGAAGCTTCATTTCCTCCGGTCAACTTGGATTTATACCCGGACGATCTGTAAACACAAATCTTCTCGATTTTACTTCATCCGGCATTTGGCGGGAGAAAGAAAAGGTACAACTTTATGCAGACTGATTTGAAGCGTGCATTGTGTCGAATCGATCACTGAACACTTTTAAGAAAATTTCACGGTTTGGTGCATTACTGACTGACTTCGTTAATAATTGTGTAGCAGAGTCCTACGTATGCAGCTAGGTTCTTGAGTTGCCTCTCACTTTACGAACAAATCTAGAGTGCCACAGGGTAGCAATATGGGACCCCTACTGTTTGTCCTATTCTTCAATGATGCTTCTTTGCCACTTGGTATTGGATTCTAAGCTGGTTTACGCAGATGATTTCAAGCTGTACCTGGTAGCTCGCTCTATCGATGATTGGGTCCGTCTTCAATGGCTTTTGGAGTCAGTATTTCGAAATGTCAAGTTAGGGATCATCCATAAATGGCGTAGCATTAGGAGGCGGGAGTTTTGCATTTTGTGATGATGTGTGACGACGGGGTGGGGGGTGGGTAGGAGATCATGTCAAGCTACGTAGCATTTTTAAAGGGAAATAAAAAATTTATATTTATTTAAAAAAAATCCGGGACAGAGGGAGAGTTACCGTCAAGCTACGTAATTACCAGTGGGGTATTTAGAGGTTTGTGACGAAATGCTACGATGGTGGAGGGAGGTGTTGAAAATTACTCAAAAATGCTACATCATTTATGGATGATTCCTTATCACTTTCCACCGCATAATTAGTGCGATACTTTACAACTAAAAGGTCGATGGGCAAAAGCTCAATGGAGTTGATCGCGTCAGTAATTTCGGCGTCTTGTTAGTTGCTAAACGTCCAATCCGCAGCGCTCAGCTTTAATTTCAAAAGCAACTCGACAGCTCTTCTTTATTTCCAAAATCGGTCGGAACTTTAAGGATGCTTAAGCTTTGAAGGCCTCATCAGCTAGTGTGGAACCTCAAGATTGAACGTGTGCAGACAAAAACGTTCCCTGACGGAATACCTTGGAACTACCACCGTATCCAGATCGTTGTTGCCTGATCAGTCTTGACTCACTGAAACGACGCAGGAAAACTGAACAAACAGTATTTGTAGTAAAACACTGACTACTGGCCTACGCCAGCCTAGATATCATACATTTAGGCTCAACGAACCGATACAATGTGTTTAATTTCGGTGAACCATCACCTTATTTTGCACAGAAAGTTTAGCAGTTCTCAATTTAATAATTTGGCCTTTATTCATTAATATATTCATTAAGTATTTCTTTTCAGTTAGGTTATTTAACTAGCTAACTAACTAAATAAATAAATGATGCTCAGTAAGAACAGCTAAACAGGTAGGCGACCCTTCTCGAAGAAGGAGTAATTAAGTGCAAAGCAGGTCACCCAATACGAGTTTGTTGGGGCACACAAATTTGTCCCGTCTAGGGCAATTGGAATTACACTTCGAAATCTTCGAGCTATGAAGCAAATGTTGCTTGAAACAACCATCCCGCTGATTCAGTAGATCCACGCATGACAAACTCGAATCGGTGACCACACCATCGATCTTAATGTAGTGAGTGGACACGTAGACGCGGTATTCCTTCATTAAATATTTGCTTACTTTAGACAGTATATCACACGCTAAGCCCGCCTTATAAGCTGAGTTAAATGAGCTTAGGTTAAAACTAAAATTCTAAACTTATCTGGCCGAACTTACGAGATATCTTGAATATTTCTAAGCCACTTCTTCACAATCTTTTGAATAATTAGCGGATTATGTTTGATCCGAAAGAAGATCGTATTTGAACCGATCGAGTTCAATGTGTATGGTTTAAAAGGGAAAACGGAGTGCTACTGATTTTCTTGGCAACTAACATGAAGAATACGTAAAAACCTTTTTCAGAGATAGATGAAGCTATATAAATATAGTTAAAACTAAAGGATATGACATTGTTTCTAACCTAGTGTTATTAAGAGCTATGATTTAAGCCGTATTTGAATGACCATATCTTTTTGGGGGTGTTTTCGTTCAGTTATCTCAAAATCCCCTCGAGGAAGTTGAAATATCCGCTCGTCGAGAAGTGTCTTTATACCACTTCCTCAATCATTCCCATCAGGAAAATGATGAAAAGACAAATCATGACAAGACTCCAATCTTCGATCAACACGGGTAGCGTGCCATTTGAACCAGTCGCTACTGATTCCTGATTCCAGTACTAGGATCTCATTTTTCAGTTGATATATGCTGCTCTTCAGACGTGTGCGCAGAAAATTCTCAATCGGAGGGCTTTGATTTTTTAAATTTTCTTTATTATAGTACTAGGACTAAAATCGAATCTTCTGTACCAATCGACTCAGTTCAATAAATTGAGTAAATGTCTTATAGAGAAGAAAGATTCAAAGGACAATATTGTTTTTCTTCCTTAGCTACCGTTGCTAGCTCATTGGTCGACCTTTGCTGTATAACTGATCTACTCGCTACTGTTGCCAATATCGAAATTTGTCGAAACGTGGACCGATCTGGAGATGCCGATTAAATTGATTGAATTGGTTTCTTCCTTAGTTTCTTCTATGACAACGACAGGGTCCTCGAGTTAGAGATGTGATGCTGTTCAAAGCATTGGACCGCGGTGAGCCTCCTGGTGATCTAATATTGCAATCACCTGATGGGAAATTTTTAATCTTGTGAAGATGTCCAGTTGAGGATACCCAATCACTTAGTAAAAGTCGATTGGCGTCTTCATTACCCTGGATCCCACTATGGCCTGGAACCTAATATATGGTGGTAAGCCACTTCGTTACTTTTACTTTCAGAGTGCTCATAATACTGGTAAGGATCAAGATAGTATCACAATGAGTAGATTATCTTGCGTCCAGCGTATTGTAAGTAGTATTGAAGCTGCCTTAGCCGAGGAGATAGAGCAAGTGGATGGTCGCAAAGTGAGAGACTGACTCCAATGCCACTGACTTCTATTTCTTCGCCATTGAGGG
This sequence comes from Topomyia yanbarensis, assembly GCF_030247195.1. NCBI lineage: Eukaryota > Metazoa > Arthropoda > Insecta > Diptera > Culicidae > Topomyia > Topomyia yanbarensis. The sequence goes on from NC_080672.1 coordinate 30,878,619, forward strand.
ACTTATACTCGTCCGTGTGCGACTTTGTGTGAATCGTGTTTCTTCTATGAATAAACCGACAAAATTCCATTTGTGCAACGCTTGGAGTTGCATCCGCTCCAGCTGATATCCAAGGTTGGATTACTACACTCCATAGGAAATATTTGGAATTTGTGCCACCCCCTATTGAACCGGAAAGTGTTCCAGTCACAATACGTGTGTATACAAACTTTTAGTGAATACTCGGTTTCATAAATCATTAGGAAATGTTAAGGTGTTTATTTAGTGCATTGTAGCTTAATGAATTATTATCATTGACAGATAAAACAGATAGAGTAGTTCTAAGTGGCTTCCTTGAGGAACATCTTAAATGATTTCTGGGTATGTTCATTCATTACAATTGTAATTCTTAGCAACTCTCATCGTATGTCAAGAAATGCGCTCCTAACATTTAAAATTCAAATTTCCATTTCGCGCATCAGAAGGCGTACCCCTCTTTTTCATCCGACTAGAACCGCCTGGCGTATTTGCACAAAGAATCAACGAATATAGCCTAGGAGTAACTATCAAGCCTCAATGCGCACGTTTCGAGAGTTCTATACTTTAGAATGTTAAAACGGCGCCGGCCATGTCTTTATAGTCATTCATTCGTTGGGATTAAAAATATCGAAAAATAGATCACATAATTTTTGGAGGTTTCGTGTCTTCTAGGAAGTTTTACAACATAATACAGCGCATCTTATGAAAATATAATTTTGGTTATTAATCCCCCTGGAAATAATTTTGATAAATCAACTGAAAACATTATCTAGACCTGGTATCTTCGGTAAAGTTGTTGAGTATGATATTGGAAACAACTTTGTTGAAGACACAAAAACTTTAAAATGCTTACAAAACCGATTCTGACGTATTACAGACAAATGGAAAACGCCATTTTTCATCATTTTTTAGTCTGAAAAACATTTTGTGGTCTCAGTACATTCCAGTCGTCTGGTTTTGTCGAGCGATCCTATTTTACGAGCCTTCAATTACTGTCGTCGACCCGCGATTTTTTTGGTTTGTCTTGGTAAATAGCGATTACGAACATTGTTAAACAGCATATGCTACATGGTTAAAAGATATCCCAACAAACAATGAAAGCTGAACAAACCTTTGATACAAGAGAAAATGCTGAACAAGAGCTGTTCAAGCAATTATCCAGCTAAATTGTTTGTTGGGGGCTCTACAAATACATTGTTAAAATATATGGCTCTACAAATACCGAAAGTTTAATAAAACTTTGAAAATTTGAAATTATTGAAAAACTAAAGTGTGCAAACTATCCGGTAAAACAATGCCAAAAGAGACTTTATATCGAACTTAAAAGTATAATCTTTTAGAAATTTTGCGAGGTTTGTCTTCCTAAATCTATTCAATAATAGAAATAACGGTTTGTAGTTTTGCGTTTATGTCGTTTCTTTGGTTACACTTTTAATCACCTGTTCTTTGTTACAGATAGGGTAATGAACCTATTTCGGTACAATTAGCAAAAGGGCCGCACTATTTTTGAACAACTTTAAAATGAAGTTATATTACCTATTAATTTTCTGAGAATAAAATATCAGTGTAGTGTTTCTTAACCCTCAAAAAGGCGAGCTAAAATTGAAACTTCAAAAAGCATCGCTCCTAAGACCCAATGAAATCGAAAGCTTCTTCTTTGTCGGTTTATTAGTGAGAGAATCGACAGCCCGATCGTATTACAAATTACAAGTTCATTTAAACTAGGGAACTGTAACTAGTCGGGCCTTTGAGAACCCTTGCCTTTTTGAGGGTTAAACATCTATGTAATGCTTATTTGGCAGAAATGTCTCTATTTACAGCATAAATGTTCTTTTCTGTACATGAATTCTCTTCGCAACGAACCAATTATCGCCGTCTGGGTGTGCAAAATTTCACCTCATCGAAAAACAATCTAGTCGAAACGTAATCTCTTATGGTCCATTTGCGTCGTTTCTAACTAGGTAACCAGATCATGGATGCCAACACGTGATCAAAACAAATGTAAGCATCACGCATATGAACGAATTTCATCAGCTGTTAGCAGAAGAGCGCTCACTATTTTAATGGCAGGAAATAATCATTCGAAGTCTAACAACTAATAATGACTACTTTCCCATCAAACATTGAAATGTCCCGAGCCAAATTTCAGATGGAAAAAAAATCTTTGCAATCAGTTGAATAACTTGAAATAATTTATTATTGGTACCTGAAATTGCATTACAATATATTTTCAAGTTTATGTTTTAGCTTGGCCGCACTGCTGATTCTTTCCTGTGTAGTAAATACAAAAAAATTATTTCGATTTTCATGGTATATCGAAAGAAAAATATGACGATGTTATAGCTATGAACATGTGCAGACATTTCCATTAGGGGGGGGGGGGGGTGTCAAACAGCACAAATGCTATTTGGTTTTGTCAAGCCTTCGTTATCAGTTCGGTTTTTGGTCGTGGTTTCAATACTAAAATAATTATTTTACATATTTATTGAAATTCGCATTATTGATTTATTTCCTAAATCAAGAGACTGATTTCATAAAAAGATGTAACCACTGTATTTTCGCAGCTTTTATTTCATTTTAATATCAGGTCAACCCACGTCAGATTTACTACATAATTTTTCAACCACTCCGAACAATTTTTTTTTCGCCTTTTTGCTCAAAATAATCAAAAAGTGTTTTAACAATATGATACAATATTTTCTCAAGTAAAATTTATGAAATTGTCCATTATTCTAGTCATTGATAGTTAGTAAAATATTTGATGCATGGATATTTTTACGAATAATTGTGTTTTATACTTACATATCTTGCAATAAACAAATTAAAACCCTGCCAAAAATATAGAAGAAAATGTAATTTATTTATTGCAATTTACAGATACATTGTGGATTTTGTTACTGGTCTCACCGGCTGCTTTTTACCAATTGAATTAGCATCCTGTTGCACATTCTAATGGCCACAACTGCCAGATCATCAGCTTACCGGCAAACTTATATTTCCGATCCCACAGCTTCCAGGCCTGATTTTGGCAGTAATGTTTTGCTTTACAGTCCAGTGCGGTTGATAAATAACCCGATACTTGAAGAAACCTTCCCGAGAGAATTTCGAATTGTACTGCGAACGTCTCCGATTTTGATAGTCTCATGCCCGAGAGTTTGTCCATTTTCACATCCTTTGCGATCCTCATATCCGACCATGGAATGTATTCTGTTGCAAAACTACAGGTGAAAACTTCCTTGAAAATCTTTGGAAAGTGTCATATCCACTTTTAACTAGAGCTGGAACGATTCTATTATTTCCTACGGACTTATGCAAATCAAAACTTCAAAAAAAGGTCAATTAGTTGATTCGGTTGTCACAAATCTGCGAGCAAATGACCGAGAATTCAAAACAACCTGAATAAACCCCAGGGGCTATCATCAGTGATGGCTCCGTACAGCCCGAAAAAGATGTGTCAAAAAGATAGTAGAGTACTTCATCTTCGTTAGACGAATATTCACCATTGACAGCTCTAATTGAACAATTTATATTTCTGTAAGTTTTGCGAGCCAACTTAAATGCCTACGATTCGTCTCGCGTCTGCTGTTCCAAGCTCTTCTATACATTTTTAAGTCTAGCAAATTCAGCATTCCGCCAAGGAGTTTCTCTAGCAGCACACATAACTCGAAGCGGACAGCCTCTTGGTATTTCAATCGTTGAAAAATACCCATTAAACATAGTAACCTAGTAGCCTAGTTCTCTTCGCAGAAGTCTCAGTTCGTAGATATGGATTACGTCATGTAACGATAACTAGTGAGACGTTTAAACGATCAACATTGATAATTATGAACAGATAACGACGGTTCGAGCTCGTTCAGTACGAGTCAGTTAACTAATGCGTAATATTGTCGGAGCAAAGAGTTACATCTAACACCTCTTCCCTGCTGGATCGTACTATTCATGGACGATTTGCTATATTGAGTATATCCCAAGTATTCCATTACTTTTGGGCTTCTCTAATTGATATCAGAGCTGCCCCAAAATATGTTATGAATATTCGCATCGGTACCGAATATGAATGGATGCCTACTTCCTTCACAGTATGCTACAATCCTTTTGAAATCATCAGCAGGTGATAATTCATTATGCAGCAAATATACCGTACAATAGAAAATGATAATTCGTGTCAATACTCTGATTATGTGTCAGAGATTCATTTGATCCAGAAATTCTACGAATAACGTTTAAAAGGTATCATGTACGATGATACAGCTATATTTATTTATTTATCATTTATCATAGGGCCAAAACTTATAGTTGACTCACTGCGGGACATTACTGCCGATGTGATGTGTCACATGTTATTTTCATACACGTATTTCGCATATCGCGAAACACAATTAAAAAAAACCGCTCCAATTTCAACCTGCAAACATGAGCTGGTGAACCTTGTCACATCGTGAAATCTCGATAAAACGATTTCCAATACTTTCTAACCCCCAACGGTAGCCGCAAAACCACTGGCAAGTCCTCGACTCTAAAAACCCACAACATTAAAACAAATGCCCCCAATAACGCCCAGTTAATTACTGTCACTTCTCCCGAACGCGATTTACCGTAATGTGACCTAATCTCTCGAAAATCGAAAAAAAACCTCCATACAAGCCTGTCATTCACATATTAGTAAGACTCACACCAACCACCACCCAACACGGGATAGGACGTGATTTCACTACCAAACAAGCTTCCCGCGGGCGCTCGACGATGAATCTCAATCAAGCCGCCGAACGACAGACTGGACTTGTTGACGTTTAGCTGCTTCAACGGACGCCCCCGCCGGCCCCTGCTTGCTACGACCCATCGACAGGGGGCGAAGAAATCTTTTGCGCGTAATCGGACTCGTAAATCACGCAAAAGTTTAGTTCGTTGGCCCGGGCGGGCGACAGGGGAATAGAGAACTAGCAGGCGATGGATCGCGGATGGTTTGCTCAGCATTTTTCACTTGTTTTGGGTTCGGTACGGTACGAAACGAACACTTGCGCGGGGATCAATGAGGTGGTATTTATCTTATCTTGATTCGTGGTATCGAACTCGGGGTAGCTCGGGTCTGCAGTATGTAGTGGAGCAAAGGGTTAAGCAAGGTGTTATGTGGAATTACAATGACCTGCCTGTGCGTGCAGAGCCACTCAGTATGTACACTGGGAGCGGTGTCGACAAGTGGCTTAATTGCAGCTCGTTACATGCTAGAGTTACTTAGCTGATGACGAGACCGTTTCTACATACTGCTCTAATTACGGACGACGACGCACGCTCGGCTAGATCATGCGCCCGACTGTGGATGGCAACTGCACGGAAGTCGATGATTAAAAGTTCCAATGAGCTAATGAAAACATTTTAGCGATGGTTGCGTGGAATGTCTCCCGTTAGCAATTTTCTTCTCGGACATCAAAGTGTATATGGTTGGTTGGGGTTGGTACTGTGGACTTCTGTATGTTGATGATGCTTACAGGTAAGTACCAATCTGTCAATCTGTCAATCTGTCAATCTGTCAACCTGTCAATTTTTCCATCAATCAATAAGGTGTTCTTTCGAGAGCATTGAAGGTGTCATTACTAGGAAATGATTGGAATTTCAAAATTGTGTGTTGTTGTGTGTGTCGCTTCAACATTACAAAAGGTATTATTTCCCAGTAATGACATTACAAACGCCTCGTGTTAGGGTAAACAATTGTCTGCTACTGATGCCCAGAACTCACACGATTGTCCGAGTGTCAACCATCGAACTGGCCAAACGTAACCCCATTTCACAGCCAAATAGCAATAGTAATGGAATAATAATGATTGCTTTTTCGTTTGCCCATCGCCTGTCAGCTTAGAAACGGAACTGTGAGTCAGTGGAATAAACACCTACACCCAGCAGTCCGGATGATGTCATACACGAAAATTTTCTCCACGTACCAACGGCAACACAACCGACCGGTAAAAGCGACACTAATTCAACAATCGAAGCTGGAAAAGCTGAATGGCTTCGTCGAGCGTAGAGTGCGCAAACAACAATGCACCGCTTACTGGATGACTGGTCACGCACCGGCTAATTGAGAACATCGAGGCCATTGTCTTTCTTGGTTCTCGTTGTTTTGCTGGTGCAAATCTGTTTTGGGGTGTGGTCCTCACTCACTATCCGTTCGTCTATCGCTTTTTTTTATTTGTGCTAATGAACGTTCAAAGGCCAATTTTGCATGGCATGTTCCGCTCACTGGCCGACCGATCTCGATCGAACCAGCCTCGAACGGGATCGATAAATTGCATGGTTGTGTCTCCTGGCAGGTTGAGTGTTGTTACCCCCGTTGCCGGTTCAATGTGGATTGATACAGAGATTAATGGAAGCAATAGGTTTTGACCTTACAGCTGCAATCAGCAATTTCGTTCCGAATAACGCCATCTCGCATGGTTTAGCAAAGTTAATAAATGTTATTTTTCACCAAACAATTACCAGCTCTTTCGAATCGCCTATCCATTCATTCCTTTCACTTCAACCATAAATTTATGATCGGTTCGAACTGAGACTTTCTCCTAAAGGTACACTTCTAGCATCACAAGCCTCGGCGTGTCTGTTGGTGCTCAGCCCCAGCAATGGTCAGCAATTTCCGCAAGCACGTGTTAATTCGTGTTTTTTGCTGTTTCCCTATAAACATTCACCTCCTCGATTACAGTTGTCTCCCGTAATAAAAATAATGTCTTGAGCATAGTTTTCTTTACCTCTCGAGGTGCAGTTCAGAAACATCGATGAAGCAAAGCAACCACGCAGCTTGAGGCAAAATAATTGAAGTGCCGTCTCCTGCGGCCATCCGGCCTCTTTCCGCACCACTCTAGATGGTACAACGCTGCTAGTGACAGGAGAAAGACTTTTCCTAGCGCCTTCGTGGGAGCAGCATCGTATAACTTCATCGCAGCAGGTCCCTCCAGGACTGCGGTCGACACGAGAAGGTACAATATAAACTCATTATGACGGCCTCTCGACGGGACCGACACGGGACGGTTGGTCAGCGCCATTCTCCCGGGCGATGCAACTCCTTTTTGTGTTGCTTTCATCAAGGCTTCATTAGAACCGAATGAGATAGGGAGAGAGAGAGAAAGGGAGCAGGATGTAAAAGTGCCTTTACCTATTAAGATTAACAAACTGATTACACGTTATTAAAGGCAATTAAGACGAGCGAGATGTTCACTTCTGTGCTCTGTTCGTTCTTTCGCCGCCGCCGAGTTCGCGTAACCAGAAAGGATCTTCACCACGAGGCTCGGTCGGTCGAACGAGAAAGTGAGTTGTCTTGATAAGGGATTTAAAACGTGTGGTGGGATACGAGGAGAAGGCGGGAATCAATTATACGCCGGTGCTGGTGGCTTGGGCTCAATTGTTTGAGAAGGTGGTCATAATTTCCTTTCTTATTTCCTGTTGCGGGGAATGGTGAAAATTAGACAAGTTCTTGTGGACAGGAAGTTTCATCCGAGCCCTCGCATGTTATGTTATGGGATAACGAATTTCATCAAGTTACGGACATTGCGTTTACTAAGGATCTGTCGATAAGAGCTCGAATCCAGTGAAGGCTTCAAAATATGATTAACATAATAAAGAAAAGGCTCTCAAAGGGTTCATTTTGAGATTGGTGGCTCTCACCCAATGCTAACGACGAACACGTCTTCTCGGCGAATACCATTGAAAAATCTTCAATATTTGGATATTTTAATAATGATCTAATCGTGAATGTACCAATAGCTCGAATCCTTTAGACAATACAATAAACGAAAGAAGCGCATTGCGATTTTACTCAAAAGTTTGGATTTTTATGGCTACTTCTTTTGGGCCCAAAGATAATGGCGCAAATTCGAAGGATGTGCGAAAGTTATGAAAAGTTTCGCACTCAATCTTTACGACTGGGCACACTGGGCCCACGCCAGGGGCCCCGGGATTGAGGATAGGCGCATAAGGTCATACAGAATGTCTGCACTACTGGCGCCACGAAAACTTTAAAAGAAAAGAGTGGCCCAATCTTTATTTCTTTCAAAAAAATATTTCGATGAGCGTTCTTGGATTAATATACCGATCAGAGCCATAGTCCAGAGACCAGAACCCAGAATCCAGCGTCTCAAGGGGAGAGCCAAGAGCCTAGAATCCAGAGTCCCGAGTGCAGATTCCAGAGTCCAGACTTCAGAGCCTAGAGTTCGGATTCCAGAGTTCAGAATTAAGAGCCCAGAAACCATAGTTCAGAATCCAGAGTCCAGAGCACAGAATATCGAGGCCAGATCCCGGTGTCCAGAATCAAGAGTCCAGAGTTCACAGTCTAGAATCTAAACTAAATTTTCGGAATGGTCTTGACGAGTAGGTGCCAGAAATTTATGTCTGACGCCATGTTGAAATCCAAGATGGCGACTTCCGGACGTTAATTATTACGATTATACCTCGGAATGTTTATCTTTGCACAGCACTTGATACTGTTTAACTTTTATTTATACAACTGATCCGTAAAGATAATTTTACTAGAACTGCTCTTCACAACTGTTGTTACTTACGGCGAAGGGCCAATGATCCATCTAGGTTAAAGCCCCAATTAACAATACAATACAATACTTTGCGCCGAGCTCTAGCCCTGTACATAAATAAACTTTCCTGAAAAGACCCAACTTCCGACATCCTGTTTAAAAACATATACATTGAACTCGGTCGGACCAAATCTGAGCTTCTTTCGGATCAAAGATAATCCGCTAAGTTCGCTATTCTAATGATTTCGAAAGAATTGACGCAGACATAACCTACAGTGGCAGATATCCCGAAAATTCGCCCAGATTAGCTCAGAATTATGATATTCTGTCTCGAACAAACAAATGACGTTAGTGGTGACATCGCTTGTATGTAGGACTACCGCCTCTACATGTCCGCTCACAAAGTTGAGATCGACGGCGGGGTCACCGATTCGAGATTGTCATGTTGGCTGTTTCAAAATCCGTTTACTCCATTGAGCGGTTTTTGAATGAGAACCGCACTGGATTGGACAAAATTGCGTGTTCCTTGATACTCTTATCGGGTGACTTTTGGTTTTAATTTATAACTTCAATCATCTGCCTGTTCGCCTGTTTCTACCGCTCGTCATGAATTGCAGCATTGCACTAAACACAAGCAAATGGGACATTTTTGTATATAATAATATTCGGTGTGAAAATTTTGCAGAAAATCCATATATTTTAAGAGCAGTCGGGAGAGTAGAGTCTGACTCCGTTCCGCCTCAAGAAACAACGGCATTGTGCCCCTTTGGCGTTTACTCTTTCTTCATTTTCAGTTTGACTTTTAAACGATAATTTAGTGTGTACATGGAAATGGAATTTTGTCCTGCATAGTTTCTGATTTATTCTCACTTATTTTATAAATCAGAGCACGATTTCTGCGCACCCCTGAGGCTGGCACGTTTGGCGGGGGCTACGCTGCGGGCCTGCATCTGATGGCTAGCGCGCGCTTTTGGCTTGAAAATACATATTTCACCGCACAAAGAGTAGGGTGAGACAAAAATTAGATTCCTGCTACGAGCAATTTTTTTGAGTGCCATTTTGGTACTAGAACAATTGTACTAAGCAGTCTTCTCAAATGAACATCATACACAATGTTCGCTCTGGTTCTATGCTCATATTAAACCTACACTTCGTGTACGAACTGAAACACGCTATTTCGTACAAAAACTCGTGCACATATGTGCCATGTACTTACACGGTGGTCGAACACATAGGTTCGTGGCACCAATTTTCTCTTTCTCACTCTCATCATCACTAGCGTTGACTCTTTTTGCCTTGTGCGAATCGTTCTCGTATATGCACTTGGTGTACGGACACGGATGTTTGAACTATAGTTTGCACATCGTTCGCTTAAGTTCGATGTTCGAGGTGAACCTGTACATCGAGACGAAGCATGTTTGAGGATGAATGCGTGCACGAAGTTTTTGTACACAGGTACAAACTGGTCGATGTGTCGATGGGAAGTATGATTCAATGCCTTAACTTGATCGGTGAAACTATATTTTTGCGTCCACATTTTTAAGTTTACACGGGATTTCGTGTGGCTAAATCGACTTTTACGAAATAATTCCTACAGGAGTTGTCCATTTCTTCCTGAAAGTAAATCGATATTTGATTTTCACTGGAAATTTAACAAAGAAACAAAGTGTCAAAGACTACGAAAAGCGTTTGACGCTTGTAAAAAAGTAATTACCAGAAATCGATTGAGGCTCTGATGATTGATGAAAATTTTAATTTTCATAGTGATGCTAGTGTTCCTAGTACCGATTCTTTTTGGTGAGTACCGGTTATACGGTACTTGACTTAAAATTGTGAATAGAACCGTCCTATGGATAGCAAAAATGTTCTGTGAAAAATAGCTGTTTTTTCATTCCGTGGCATTTGATGATAGGTTTACAACCAGGTTTTTTTTTACGCGGGGGATACGTACCTCGTAAAAAAACCGCGTAAAAAAAACCGCGTTAATTGGAAAATCCGCGTGAAAAAAAACCGCGTTAATTGGAAAATCCGCGTAAAAAAAAACCGCGTTAATTCGAAAATCCGAGTAAAAAAAAACTATCAGCAAAAGACTTATTTTAATATTTTTGGAAGTTTTTTTTGCGCGGATTTCGCAACTAACACGGTTTTTGCAAAAAATATTCTAAGTCATTTTGAATGCAAAAGACTCAGAAGATTTTCGGAAAGATGAAAGAGAAGGGTCTGGAAGACTCCTTATGGCCCACACCCCAACAGTATGGGTATTTTCGGAGTGTTATTGAGGAGTAGGTGCCATAAATTGATTTTTGACGCCATTTTGAAATCAAAGATGGCGACTTCCGGTTTAGCGAATTCACTATAACCTAATCAATATGGATATTTTCGGAATGGTCTTGAAGAGTTGGCGCCAGAAATTGATTTTTGACGTCATTTTGAATCTAAAGATGGCGACTTCTGGTTTAGCGAGATTCGCTATAACTCAATCAATATGGATATTTTTGGAATGGTCTTGAGGAGTTGGCGCCAGAAATTGATTTTTGACGCCATTTTGAAATCCAAGATGGCGACTTCCGATTTAGCGAAATTCGCTGTAACCCAATCAATATGGGTATTTTCGGAATGGTATTTTAGTTCACTGCCCCAACAGTTGCTGCAATTTTTGCTGATAATGATTATGGTGCGTTCATGGCTTGATTTTCCAACACACGAAAATTAAATTCTGCTACCAAACCAAGTTTACTAGCTAAAACGGTGAAATTCAGTCTATCTACACGAGTCTCTTTCTGGTGAATGAAATGCGTCGAAAAAAATTGATTTCTATTGCTTTGTTGCTTATCCACTGCACAAATAGTACAGTATCATTGCTCCGGCTGCATCAGAAGTAAAACGTATCTCTACTACGAGAATTACCATTGCGTCTGATTGAAACTGGAATTAAACCAAACGTGCAGAGGGTGGACCAGTTCCAAAAAGTGATAAGGGCGCCAGAAGTTTAGCCGAGGCTGGAAGCATCATAGTAAAGATGGTTTCCGTATATATGGATGATGATGAAGTCAATGTACATCGATTTGCACCGCAAACTGACATAGAGTTCCTTGAAGGAATCATGCCAAAATAAGGAGAAGTGGAATCCATTATTTGAAGAAGCTTTTCCCCATGTATTTCCAACAGTTCATATTGGGAGAATCCAGATGACGAAACATATTACTTCTTACTTAATGTTTAGGTGCGCATTTTAACTGTAGTTAAGACAACTGATCTAGACGAAATTTTATGTTTAAGGTGGGTTTAGATCTTCATACTTGGGGATATACAATTTCTCGCGTTGATTGTTACAGTCAGCATTCAGATCCCAAGCCGTCTTAGCGACCAGACGCGTTTCTGGAATAGTTTCTCCGTAATAGAAATCTCCATTAATTCCCAATAAAATGAGTTTCAATTTATAGAAAATAAATTAATTTCGTGGAAGAAGAGTTCCTACCGTTTGTGATATGCGGTTCTGGTGAAATATTCGGTGGTTTATTGTTCGGTACATTTCGGATATAATCGGTGTCTGCGAGTAGCATATCGGACCCAAGACCCTTCGAGCTCAGTTTCCGACAACGTTGGCCACTAGACGTAACACTTAATTTTGTATGCCAATCCTGTATAAGCAAACTACGCTGATTCCAACCTCAGGTCAAATACCTATGTGCCCTATTCGGATCGAGATTAGGTATTAAGTCGGCGTTCTTTCTTTTATAGATTAATATTCTACATCAAATTGACTACAGGCGTGACTCAGGCCACAAGCTTATTATGTACGCATACATCGAATAATGGCAACCAACCTGAGTATCGCTTATAATGGCAACCAACCTGAGTTATCGCTTGTTATTTCATTCATACTAGCTCTTAATACACAAATCCAATGAAAGGTCGTCGTAAATAATTGTAAATAAGTAAAATATCCGTTTATGTCCAACAGCAGTTTTATTCCTTGATCTTCTAATGCAAGGTAGCATTAGAAGATTAAGGTAGGCCCCTACGGCACTATAGGTCACTACTGATCGTCTCACGGCTAATCAACCACGTGAATCGGAATGAACAACTTCAATTGCACACTCTGGCGACGACGAGGACACCGAAGAAGTCATTCGCAAGTGCAAAGCCAGACGCAGCTGCCGAAACAATATGCTTTTTTTTCAACATTTTCTTTCGCTTTTTCATGATTTTTCACATCATTTCTCATTTTTTACCTGAATGACGTCAATTTAATTTTTAAATAATCTGCAGTATTAATATTCTTCAAATAAAAGTTGAAACGATGACTTTCTAAACATGTACATTGCTTAATTTAACCTCAAATTTAGTGACCTATCATACCTTCAGATTATAAAAAAAACATCGAAAAAAGTACCTGCGCCTTATTGGATTTAGCTTGAAAATATTTAGTCAGACAAAAAACCATTATTGCCAAAATGTTGCCAGATGTATAACCTTTCCATCGAGTGTTTGTTTGTAAAAAACAGTGCAAAAATACCATCGCACGAGCTCGCCAAAGAAAACTGACCTACTTGACTCCACTCTACTCTACGGTTTTTACATTTTGAATCTGAACTTGTTAGTATCGAGACTATAGGTTTAGAGGGTTAAAGAAAGTAAAGCATCACACATTCTAATAAGGCCTCTCAATCAGGACTGTATTTGATTATCTTTTCATGCATTGAGCAGCGGAAGGTAAAAATGGAGCAGTTTGTAGTATTGTGCGAGAAGCGCCTATCTTGGTCAAAATATCACTGGGGTTTTCGTGTTTCTTGACTCTAAAATATTAAAAGATAAATAGTCTTAGAACACTATATGAGCTAAAAAAATGGGTCAAATGAGAGGCGCACGTTCAACATTTTAATTCAAATTTCAATTTATTTGGAGCAAAAACAATAAGACGAACTTCGCGCCAAATCGTATTCGGAGTTGGCAGCACCCTCTCAGATTCTAATGAAACTTTTTGTACATGAAGACTTTGTCACAAAAAGCCACTTTGCATATTTTATTTTTCCAAAAAATATCTAGACTGTCTTTTGAAAAGGGTCAAACTTTTTAACCAATATTTTCCATATGGCTATAGTCTAAAAATAACAAATCCTACAAAAAATGTTGTAGGAGTGGTTTTCACAAAATTAGTCAAATTTTCGAATAAAAATATTGAAAAAATTCTTCATCGACTCCTACACTGAAAAAAATCGATTTAAAAATTTAAAGTCGATTTACAAAAAAAACCATCTTTAATTTGGATTAAATTTTGTCTCAAGATAGGTATTTGAAGTTGGGCACTTTAAAGGAAAAACAGTTATTTGAAAAAAACTTTTTCTTGTCCAAACAGAATTTTTTTTTCAGTGTATTTTTATCGAAAACTAAACCAATGAAAGTCATAATCATCTCAGAATCCAATAAAACTCAGTTTGTGAGAAGATATTGTCTAATTTAGCAACTAAGCATATTTTTATTAAGGGATTAACTACTTTTTCATTTTTCATGAAATCGAAATTTTTTTATTACTTTATCTGAAAGTACAACACTTTGAGAATGTTTTCCCAAATTTTTATAAAGATCCGAGAAATACATCGAAAGTTACAGCGCTTCCAAGCGCGCTTCGTCTACCAAGAGCAGTGGCAATTTGAAATTTTAAACTCGATTATCTCGAAATGTCGCTTTACTAAAAATGGCTATTCCGCGATTAAGATTGCCGAAAAACTACTCAATCAATTTTCTTAATGTTTTTTTTTTCAATTTATCGTAATGAATTTTTCTCGTACTTTAACCATTCCAAGTTTTATTCATAAATTTATGTTTTAAGGATAATTTACGATTTTTTACTACAAACGTTCTCGAATGCAGGAAAAAAATTATTATTTATTCATCTAATCGTTAAGGTACGAGGAATACTCATAAACTAAGGGAATTTTTTGAGTTTTGGGATTTTAGATGTTCTATTGGTCTACAATCGTGATCACCGCAAACTTCTTAAATCAAAAAGGGTTTCGGGGAAAAAGCCACAACTCCGCCAATTATCAATTGATTTTTATAAACTTATGCTTGTTTATTTTACCGAAAAATGTACTACCAAAATATTTTGAGCTTGATGTAATAAAATCATTGCTTCATTCCTTTACGTAAATTTAAACTTTCTTGACATTTTATTATTAAAAGGTATGTAACCCCTTAATCAAGAATCCCATTGAAAAGAGTTTATGTCGTTAAACAAATATTCCTTTACTACTTTTTTTATTTTATTGTTTAGTGCTGAGGAAGAATCAGAGAAAAAAAAGAAATAGCCACCACAACATTATGTATTGAATTTTACATAATTATTTATTTATTTTTATATATTACATTTGTGTTAAAATTATCGTCATGCATGCTATTTTGTATTATTTCTATACAAGAAAAAATATTTTTGGTTCATCTTCTGAATTAGAATATATTTTCGTCTCTACATTGCTCCCAGGAATAGGCACAAAACCGTGGCATTTTTTAGTTCCATACATTGTTTTGGCGTTATTATGCAGCTCTTAGAGTTCTTCTAATATTTTGTTGTACTGTTCAGTAAATATGTAGCAGAAAATTCACTTTCTGATATTTTTATCAGTTTGTTCAAGTGTCCAGTTATATAACTCTCGTGGACTTGCTATGGTATATCCATAGTCGCGAGCAAGACTGGCTCTTTTTGCCATTCGCTTGGGAGTGCCACCAATAGCATCACAGGGTCCTTCTCCATGGGATGCTGCAACAAAATTTAGCAGAAAAATATAATATTTCGTCAATTAAGGTTTTTTAGATTGTGGTAAGTTTGGAATTACGTCAACGATAAAATTAAAAAAATTTTGGTGTGCAAGCTTGCAAAGTTTTTTTTTTAATTTTTGTATTGTGCTGCTGCTCCATCAGACATAAAATAAGTTTTAGAAAAGTTTTTCAATTGTTTTATAAAATTTATCAGCTTTGAATGAACTGCAGTCTTTAAGTCTTCCAGTTTTACACTCTTCCAGTATTCCAGTCTTGTAGTCCTCCAATCTTCCAATCTTCCGATCTTCCAATCTTCCAGTCTTCCTGTCTTCATTCAAGTTTGTTATGAATATATACCAAATTCGTTACTGATACTTTTTGCTTGTATCAGGCTACTAGCAGCTGGGAAAATGGATTCTGAGATGATTAGAACTTTCATTGGTTTCGTTTTCCATAAAAATACACTGAAAAAAATTCAGATTGGATAAGGAAAAGCTTTTTTCAAATAACTTTTTTTTCCTTGAATGTGCCCAACTTGAATTTTTGATGGTAGGTAGGGAACAAAATTTCATCCAAATCAAAAATGGGGTATTTTGTAAATCGACTTTAAACTTTTAAAATCGATTTTGTTCAGTGTAGGAGTCAATGATTTTTTTAAAATATTTTTATACAAAAATTTGACTAATTTTGTAAAAATCACCCCCACAACATTTTTTGTAGGATTTGTCATTTTTAGACTATAGCCATTTGAAAAAAAAATTGGTAAAAAAAAAGTTTGGCCCTTTTCAAAAAACAGTCTAGATCATTTTTGGAAAAACAAAGTATGCAAAGTGGCTTTTTTGCAAAGTTCTCATGTACAAAAAGTTTCATTAAAATCTGAGAGGGTGCTGCAAACATTGGTTCGAGTTGGGGCGAAATTCGTCCTAAAACGTTTTAGATGACACCTAAACAAATTTTGAGAGGCGCCGAACCGGAACGGCAACCAGAACGCAATGGTAAAACTTGCACAAGTAAGATGTACAGGAAAGTAAAAAAGTGAAAATTTGCCATAAAATCCTTGTTTGGCAAGCGATCTGCGAATGTGACAAAATATTCAGCCTCTTAATCATATATGATATCTTCAACGGACGAATCTGCATAGAAGCATCCAAAAGTGCTTTTCTACAAGCCTCACGAAGGCTCGATTTTGATTTGACCAGATTAGGTATCCGTCCTAGACTGGTACAAAACCAATAATGTTGAATGAAAATGCCTTTGTGCGTTTGAGGATATTGGAAAACCCTCGGAGTTTCAATGACCTATACTGAATGTACAATTTTTTGCCGCCAATAATTTTATGTTCCCCCAGAATTGTGGAATTTACCCTATAAAAGTACGATCTTATCACAAGCTGATCATTCTTGTGCTACCGAAATTAAATTTTAAAAGCTAAAATTCAGTTTTTCCTACCTCCGTTACGGACAAATAGTGAACGCAAAGGCACACTATGCGTTTCGGCGACGTATAATCGACGTGATTACCATAAGTTTTATTCCAGCTATTTGAATTGAAATGAATTGTTCCGCTCATACTAATAGCTTCGATTAATTTTGTTACTTCGTCCTGAAAGCAATTTTAAACATACTTTACATAACAATAAAAGTATTAAATCTCTCCACTTTCGAATGGTGAAAATACTAATAACGGTTATTCAAATTTATTTTTCGTTGTTTTATGCGCACTGAGTTCCTGTCTGCGACACTAGAGAGGTAGGTCCATCATCTCAACTCTGAATATTATTGAATCGGCTGTCCTTTTCTCACGAAAAAAACGTGTCGAGAGATTTTTAAACCTCAGAAGATTTCAACGACCTCCACTGGGAATGAATCTGCCTCACAACCAATTCGTTGCGTTGCGTTGCTTTGTATAAGCACGGTATACTTCGTAGATTGCAGACTGATGACTTTCATTTCCAGCCAGACTACTTGATGATCACTGTTTGGGAATAACAATTGATCAAGTCCAAGCGAGAATTTCCCCTGAGAGCTACCATTGCTGGCCACGACCATCTTTATCGTAACTTGGGATATGAGAAAAGAAGTGTTGATGTGATACTTACTTAACGGAAGGCCCCGACTCTGTTACACTCCCATCAGTACCACGGATTGGGTAGTGGGTGGGCGAAATCTGCCTCACAACCAATTCGTGCAAAAAGAGACAATATTTCAAAGAACCGATATTTCATTCCAAAAACTCCGCATTAGAATTTCAATTGAAGTTTCGTCTTAAAATAATGAATTCCTCGTTGCACAGTAGTCAAGAATGTAAATTTAGCAGAAATTTTAACTTTTTGCTCAACTTAATGACATTACCTTACAATATGTTTGGGAAAGTTCTTGTACTTTGGTTTTAACAGCAACTAGAGTGGTTCTAATTTTAGCAACATTTAAAATTTAACTTTTTAAAGGTTCGAGATAAAGCTTGACTGTTTTCGATGAAGTTGTAGAACAACACATTTTAGACGAATTTACTGAAGAAGCGCAAGCTCTAGGTTTAATACTTTCCATTGCACGGCAAATGTAAGCTTTATAGTGTTCCTTAACAGTTATGTGTCCAACAAAAAAAACACCTTTAACAGGCCAACGTGGGTACCCGGGTACCCACAAATTGAAATGCTAATAACTATGGCTTCCTTTAACCGATTTGGACACTTTTAGATGTTTTGAATTCAGAAACTCGTCCACTTTTTGATTCTGCAAAATTGAACTGGACTAATGCATCTGGTGCTTGGTAATCCGGATTTTC
Source organism: Topomyia yanbarensis (assembly GCF_030247195.1). Taxonomy (NCBI): domain Eukaryota; kingdom Metazoa; phylum Arthropoda; class Insecta; order Diptera; family Culicidae; genus Topomyia; species Topomyia yanbarensis. Next base: position 30,896,693 of record NC_080672.1, read on the forward strand.
CGGAGCAATGTTCCAGTACTAGGGAATGATTTGTAAATTTTAATAATATCCTAGCAATATGTGTATCAAAACTCTTCAAATTGTCTCGGAAGTATGTTATTTATTGTTACGGGACCCTATGGCAATTTGAAAAATGGAATTGGAATGGAATGGCCACTCACGGCCCCACGGGAACCTGCTCCGGAATGTCCGTTCCGGGGTCAAATCGCCAAATGGTTCCAAAACTACGAGATACAGCCTACTGATGAGATTCCAAGAATTTTGATACCCATATTGCTAGTATTCCATTGAAGTTCACAAATAGTTTCCCATCAGTGGAACCTGCTTCCGGAAATCCGGATTCCCGGGAACCGTATGAAGTAACCCGATTCATTTTTACCAAGTCTTAAAGTGGATGAGTTCCTGAATCCAAAACACCCAAAAGTGTCGAAATCGGTTAGAAATTGCCTTAGTTATTGACATTTCAGTTTTGTGGGTACCCACGTCGGCTTGTTACGTAGTAAAAAAATTCAGGAGCCCTTCCTCACTCCCCCCCTTACTATATCAATAATATTATTAACACAAAAGCTTGACTTAGTGAAGTTCTAAGATGTCACAAAGTTTCAATTTCCAGCTATAGGCAAAACATGGGAATTTCATTAATTGAAACTTAAAAAGGTACCCGGGTACCGCGTTGGACACACAACGGTTAAAAACCGATTTTATTTCTATAATATTTTACACTAAAATACCCTTTGGACAACTTGACCATCGTTTTAATGCGAGTAATTTTTTAAAAACACCAACTACTAATCTTATTTCGTTTCAAAGCTATGAGAACTTTTGGAAAAGATATATAAATTTTTTAAATAGCATTATCTTCGATTAGGACTGTTAACATTAAATACCGTTGCTGTCATATGAAATATTATGCTTTGTAGTATAGATCACCAAAAATGGAAAACACGATATTTTTTATTTTTTGAAATATTTACTCAAAAAATTGTTTATTTTTAGAAGTATATTAAGACAAATTGTTCTCCTTCAAAATATCTGAAAGTGTTTCAAAAGTGATCTTAATAAAAAATCAAAACTGCAAAAGATATACAAAAAAAAACCATTTTTGAAGAAATACCCAATTTTTTGATGAATTACTCGTAAAATAAAAAGTACACGACATAGAGTTCGAGTGTCTTCGACAAAGTTTTTTTATTTTATACAATTTTTTGAAAGACAGCGAAATTCCATCTCGAACCATTAAAAAGTTAATTTTCTGATTTAAAAAAATTAAAATAATAGAAAAGTCTTGTGAAAAGCAATATTTTATCATGAAAACGAAGCTTTATTTTTTATATTGTTCACTATGAAAATAATTTAAAGATATTACAAAGAGTCAATTCATGAAAATCCAGTTTTTCAGTTTTCATTTTTTTCCAACCTATTCTTCAGATGTTTTTCAGAGTTTTTGAAGACGAACATTTTCTTCTAACACATACAAACGCTAGTTTCTATTATTCAAAAGATATAATAATAATAATTATAATATCAAAAATAGACTTTTTGAAATTAATTTTATGCAATTTTGTAAAATATCGTATTCGCCTGTTCTTGCTCAATTATAACTCTAATCGTGACCTTAATTATAGTTGAAAAAGAATTATCTTTTGTTTGCCCCAATGAGTGATATTGTTATTCCAAAGAATTCCATTTTTGGTTAGTTCTCAAACACACATCGAAATCGCAATTTTCACTCGTAAACTCATCAGTTCGGGAGCTGCATTTGAAATCAATTTGTAAAGCCCGTCCATCGGTCAGGTACTTGATTTCCCCGTTTGTTCAAGCGCATATCTAAAATACTGCCGAGAGTACGTCCAGAATACCGATCCCCCTATCAGTTCCATTTCAAGCGCATACCTCCCGCCGCAGCGGTATTCCACACTCGAAGCTGCACCGGGAAGCATTTTCCACTCGAAACTCATTTTAATGCGAGCCGGCTATTTGAATATTGCAGGATTAACCTACTAAACGATACTCCAGCCCAACCCAAAAAGGACCGCACTCCAGTAAGTTAGCAGAGGAGCACAAACAGCCTGCAGCCGATACGGGGGTCGGAACTGGCCGCGTTAACCTACCCGAATTGATACCGATGATATGGTTGGCGGGATGGCGGTCCGGTGTATGGGTAAACCACTTTCAACCATCCCCCTTTGGAATGGGGGCTAAACGGCAACCGGTGAAATGTTTGTACTCGATTCCCTCCCTGCGGTTTGCTCGTTTATTCACCCAGGTACCATTTATAGTATGTGACACAGAAACTGCATAAAAAAAAGATGGCTAACGCGTTCATTTGTGCAAATATGAGTCTCCGGTTAAGCCGGTGGCAGCGCACATAAAAACGCTTAGCTTGTGAGTTGTGGGAGGGAAAGGTGGGTGAACCGTGCGGGGGGTAGTTTAATGACAGTCGGTACCCGGATCTCGATATGGAAGAAGCGGCACGAACGTGCCAAATGTGTGCAGTTTCCCTGCAAAGGAAAGTAAAATCCATCTCCTCTTGAAGGTGACATAATTACGAGGTTCTCCTATTGTGGTTGTCAGTCGGGCTCAGGACCAAATAGAGCTTTTTAGGTTACCAGGAAAGAGAGAGTTGATCGATATTCAGAACAGTTGCTTACCATTAGGAAAAGGAAGTTGGTGAAAATACAATTACCAACCGATTCAGGCAGGCGGTCTTGATTGTGTGGAAAAAGAAAAGGTTGTGATTTGTTGTACAATCGATTCGATTAAAATGATGACTGCTATTATGGTGTGTCCCTAATTGTGTTTGATGCTCGCCCGGGATTTAATGTTGTAAAAGCTGTTTGACTTTCACTTGATCCGAATATCACATAAGGCGATATATGAGAGACGTGGGAGTGTCTAAAAGAATCTAAACTCGGAGGCGGATTATATCAACAAAAAGATTCTTTTTCGAAATAAAGCTACTTCTGTCTTCCAACTGGGCCTTGCCTTTAGACACTTGATTCCACGAGATGAGCATTTTTTGCCCCTACTCTTATCTATTTAGCAATGGCTCATTCACAATCTACAGCAGCGCGAAACGAGCTTGTTGCCACTTGGTTTACCCCGTATGAATGAAGCTGCGAAATTGGACACGATCGTCGTCGGATGACTGCCGTTATCGGAATCATCCGTTCGCGTCAGAGCATTTGCCGTGGCATTTGAGGGTACCGAACGAAACCGATGGCGGAGGCGGTGTGGTGGCTGTGGCGGACGAATCTGCCGCAGCTTGACGGAGAAGAGTTCAGTTACAACAAAAACATTTAAAGTTTTGCCTTACACAGTTGACCAGCAAACATAGGGGGGGGGGGGGTTGCTTTGGGTGGTTGGAGATAAACGAGAGCAAATGTGAACACGAGCCGAGCAACCGTCGCTGAACAGTATAAACTTTGTAATCATGGGAGGGAAAATGATCCTTCCTGCTACGGTTTGGATTAGTAGGGGGAAAAGAAAAATTACTGAGATATTAGTCGGCTCAAGGCATTGGGATCAGGTTTCATAATCAACCTCTGGATCGGGTGTTTTGCTGATTAGTGAACATTCTGGTCAACGTTTATTGCGCAAAGTAATATGAAGCTAATCTCCTAATAATATCACTTGTTATTTCATTTCGAGCAGACTTCTGAATTCGTACGTGGCGCAACCGAATTCAACGAAGCAAAAAGTTAATTTCAGTAATTGTAATTGTTTGCCACAACATTTAACGTTTCTATCCAGTTCTCAATGGTGTCACATTTCGGGTTTGGAAATGACTAACCTGCAAGCGACTTCTCCGTCGATTGACGACAACCGCGAAGGCGAAAACCGCACCAGTCCAAACGGCAGCTCCCGCAAATAAGCCCCAATTCCGTCGACCTTCGCATTCCCTGTCGAATCAGCCCCGGGCCTCTGCCCGGGCCTATAGTCACGCAAGTCACAACAATGTGGCCATGTGTCAGCATCAGAAATGATGACCGTAGCATTGTCCGGACGCGAGTCCAAATACGGAAAACGCATTCGAGCATTATTATTATTATTATTTATTTACAATTCGAAACGAATCAAAGTGCCCATCGTTCACGATTCGTTCATCGGGGAGCCTCGATGCGCACAAACGGTCAGCGTCAGCAGAAAATCGAACCGTTGCTCGTAAATATACAAACATTACTTTTTTCATTCGTGACTAATCGAGTTTCGTAGTTCCCGCGTGCTGCGATGACTTTCGGTTGTACCTCAGGTCTGCGTGGATGAGATACAATGAGGGACAGCCGAAAAAAAAACTGATCCCCTGGGATCGTGTCAAGCGCTCGAAATCCGTGATCCGAGACTGATGTTTGTGGACTTTTCGGAGGAAAGAAAAAAAACTTGTTCTGCTGAACGCAAGTTCAAGTCGTTTTTTTTTCTTTGACTGATCCCTTGAAACGGAATGGGAAGCTTGAACATTTTGAAGCGAAAGTTTGGTGCGTGGCATAAGTCGTAACGAAGCGCTGCCTGGTTGACCGATCCCCAGAGAGAGTGAGAGCAATGATCGAGGCGAATGGCAGAAGAAGAGAACCGGAGAACGCGAGAAAGTGTAAAATTGCCGTTTTGAGTTTATATCAAATATGGATGAAGGATGCTTGAATTAAATACGAATGTTGCTGAGAATTTTAGCTGATTCAGTCTACTTGCAGTTTTTTGGGATTTATTTGAAAACGATTTTTTAAAATAATTTATGCTTTTTAATATTACGTTTGTTCTGCTCGTATCTTTATTTCTCCGCATCTTCATTTCAAAATCAATCACATTGGATTTGTGATCTAACGGATACGAAAACGCATGAACTATTATTAGCATTAATTGACGGCTTGAAGGTTTTCATTATTTTACACATTTATAGTAAATTATCGTCAACGATGAAACTATTTTTCGTGAATTTATTTTTTGTACGCAGGACAATTTCGTTTGTCGCACGATTTCATTTTCGTTCATCGAAGACAAGTTTTCGTATTTTTAAATGCTATTTTTCAATCCGATCTTCAAGGATCCATTTTTGACAACATCGATTATTTTTTATATTAAAGGGATCGATCTGAAAAGTGCTCAACACTATAGTGAACTATAATGACTGTGGTAATTTTTGTTCGTGACAATTACGAAAAATACTTACAAAAGTTATATGCACTCTCGTTGTAACTAATTTTTTTGTGAATAAATATTATGGAATCGGCAAAAAACAAAGATTAGTGCAAAACAAATTATTTGAGTTGATGACGAATATATTGCGGTAATTGCGAGAATTGTAAAAATATCTTTCGCGCTCAATTTGGAAAAAAAGGACCATTCATAAATTACGTAACGCGAAAATTGCCCAGAATTTACTCCCACGTCCCCCCATGTAACAAATTGTCACAAATTTCTTTATGCCCCCTTCCCTATTACGTAACAAATTCTTCGATTTTTTTTTGTTCGGTAAAACATGTTACGTAACGATCTCGCTTACTCCTCTAAATGCGATCGATCTCTTTAATATAAAAAATCGATGTTGTCAAACATTGATCGTGTAAGATCGGATGAAAAAAAACATAAAAAAATACGAAAACTTTTGTTCGGTGAACCAAAATAAATCGTGTAACTAATGAAAGCATACGAAAAATAAAATTGTCCTCTCCAAAAATATTCGTACAAGGGTATTAGCCTATTTTCCCCCTTATTTCTATTACCTATTTGAAGCCGTTAGTTAGAGCAGCGTCATATTTGTTCAGTGCATTGGCTAGAATAGAAGTGGGACAAATGGAGCATTCGATTCGTGTTTTCGTTTCTCTCAAAAAGAAGTATTTCACCATTCCCAGAACATTTTGTTATTTTATTGGTTTTAGGAACAAAGCAAGGATTCTGATGCCAATTTATACGCTCTTTATCGATTGGCAGCCTAATTAATATAATTGCATGATCTGGCAACAAAGAGGTGATAGATGTAACTCTTTGCTCCGACAGTATTATGTATGAGCTGGCAAACTGGAAGCTCTCACTGTCGTTACCTTATCATAAGTATATCTCGCTAGATATCGTCACCTATCGTAATCCCAAATCTACGAACTGGGACCTCTACGAAGAGGGCTTGGCGACTAGGTTTCATGGGTATCTTCCGACGATTGAATCTCCAAGTGATTTTGATGAGGTCGTGGATAAAACAAGTTCACTCATAGTAGCAGCATACCAAGAGGCTTGTCCGCTTCGAGTTATGCGTGTTTCTAGAGGAACACCTTGGTGAAATACCGAACTTGTTCGACTCATAAAATTTTGTAGAAGAGCTTGGAATCGCAGACGCAGGGTCGGGTAGGAGATATTTAAGTTAGCTCGTAAAGCGAACAGAAATGCCTTTCAACTCGCTGAGTGAAGTGATCGAAAAAGCCTTTGCATAAATGTGTCAAGTCTCAACACAACTAGCAGATGAAATAAACTACTTTCGAAATCGAAAAACTTTCATGTCAGTTCGATTAGTACTGCTAATGGTGAATACTGCCAATGATCACAAACTGTCCCATAAAGATAGCAAATCGCATAGAAAATGGTACAAATATGCGATCATGGGCAGAATACTCGTCTGATGAAGCTGCCTTTTTGGCACACACTTTCCAGGCTGCACGGAGTCATCCCTGACGACTGCCCCTGAGTCTTTTTCAGGTGGTTCTGATTCTTGGGTATTTGTTCGTAGAATTGTGCCAACCTAATCGATCCAATAGGCGATTGAAAGTTTTGCTCCGTGTAAGTCTGCGGGAAAAGATGGAATCATTCCAGTGCTACTTCAAAGAGGATATGAGCACTTTAAGCATATTTTGAAAAAGGTTCTTATTTGTAGTCTTGCAACAGGATGCATTCCATTAGCGTGGCGGGAAATAACTTAAAAATTCTTTCCCAAAGGTAGCTGCAATGTAACCTGTATATTAGCGTGGCAAGTATACTACCACCCTGTTACACAATGTTGTCTACAACATTGAAAAAGCTTTTTCGCAAAAGCAATCAAGTTTAGGAGTTTTTCTTGATTTTGAAGCTGTTTTTGACAGCGTGTCTTTCGAATCCATTTTGGAAGCAGCGCAAGGTCATGGAGTACTTTTATACATCGCGAACTGAATACACGCAATGCTTAGCAACCGACATCTGTGCTCAACGTAAAGACAAGTAGAAATAAGGAAACTGAGTGTCTGCGGATATCCTCAAGGTGGTGTGCTGTCACCACTTTTATGGAACCTTGTCGCCGATGGCTTGTTGAGGAAACTTAAAGAGCTTGGGTCTCCGACGTATGGTTTCGCTGATGATTATCACATTATGCTCACCGGTATTTGCATTAACACACTTTTTGATTTGATGCAACAAGCCTTATGTGTTGTTGAGCAATGGTGTCTTCATTTTGGACTATCAATTAATCCAAATAAAACATCAATGGTGCTTTTCACGCAACGAAGGATACAACCGGAGCTCGTCCATTGCAGTTTTATGACGCTGAAATTATTATCGCAGATCAAGTTAAGTACTTAGGGGTAGTTCTTGACTCAAAACTTAATTGGACAGCTCTCATCGATTTCAGGATCGAGAAAGCTTACATGGCCATCGGCCAATGTACACGGGCTTTCGGCAAATCTTGTTGACTAAAACTCAAGTACATTCAGTGGATCTACACAATAATTGTTAGACCAATACTGGCATACGCGTTGCCTTGCTTGGTAGAAGCACTTTCTTGTGCATACCGTCTTAAGGTTACTGGGCTCTGGAACAGTAACCCAATAGATCGCTCCACTAGCCATACAAGACTGTGACCCCAAATGGTTACTTGGGATGATTGTACACTTGCTCCCAGTGACCTAAAACTCATATGTAGTTTTCCTTTTGGAACTTTCAATGTAAGAATTCCTTTTCTCGAGGAATGGCTGTCTGGCTGGATGGAGTGACAACTTGAAGAATACGTAGTTTGTTATACTGACGGTTCTTTATTGGAGGGCCGAGCCGGCGCTGGTGACTATTATCGTGAAATTCAGGAAAATTAGATTAATATTATTTGCTTGATAAATAATGTACCGTGTGCCAAGCAAAAATCTTCGCGATTCTGTGTGGCGTACAATCGGCATATTAAAGGGAATTCGCTGTAAAAGAATTTATTTTTGCTATGACAGTCAAGCTACCCTAAAAGCACTTAGTTCGGCAGATTCGAGATTGAAAATAATAATCGCATGTCCAACTCAAATCAAAGAATTTAGTTACAGAAATTGTTGCATTTTTCCAAGCACAATTCCAGAATTCTTTTCAGGGCATTGACCGAACATTGCAAACTCAATTATTACACGGCTACTATTCAGCGTGCTGAGTTTTATTCGTGTGATCTTTGTAAATCCAACCACAGAACCACGTATTATTTGATATGTAACAGCCCTGCAGTAATGCAATTGTACATCTGGATTTTTGGTTCTCCTTACATAAATGAACCTATTTACTGGGAACCAAAACTTAAACGATATGCTCTTCTTTCTAACCCAGTCTGGTGAAGATCTTAGTCTTAGTCAAGATTCATAATGCCTTGGAGAGTGAAAAATGTGTGACGAAACACCTGCAATCATGAACATCTTTTCATTCACGACTACTTTAGTCGGTATAGTCAACACAAATCAGTGTATCTACAAATCAGGAACTAAAATCATGAAAAAACAATACCCATTCCGGAAATGAGCTTCCCTCGAATCTTGAATTCTTATTAAATCATTCATTCGATGCTTGATAAATAATTAGGTTCGCAATATAGGAGAAACTTTGATATCCATGATCCGCCAAACATTCGAGTGTATGGCCTTATATTTTTGGCGTGAGCCAATGTTGAGAATACACAATCAATTTCATGAATACTAGGTTAATTATTCATGATTTCAGAACACTACTTACGATTTTCGTTAACGGTTCGTGATTTTTGTCATGGACTCATGGCATTTCATACTACTAAATAGAATATATAATTGACTTCATTTGAGGTTTATAGTCATTACCAGAGCAGCACCGCTTGTTGATTAGCAGTTTCTACAACAAAACTTGTTGAAAAGAAGCGTACATAAACATGATTATTCAACTGATTTAGTAACAGAAAAAGCGCACCAGCAAAAGTTTATGGTTATGCAACAAACCGCGGCCATTACATGTTGCAAGTGTTGCTTGGGTAGCAGACTTCTCATGAACATCGACAAGTTTGTACCTGTTACAAACTTTCGTGCACGCGTTCAACCTCAAACATGCTTCGTCTCGACGTACAGGTTCGGCTCGAACATCGAACCCAAGCGATCGATGTACAAACTCTAGTTCAAACATCCGTGTACGTACACCGGGTGCGTACACGAGAACCATTCACAGAAAGCACAAAAGTCAACGCTAGTGATTATGAGAGTGAGAAAGGGAAAACTTGTACCACGAACTTATGTGTACGCAAAACCGTGTACGTACATGGGGTTCGGTTGTGCACGCGAACATGCGCACGTGCTTTAGTTCGAAATAGCATGTTTGAGTTCGTACATGAAGTGTGGGTTTAATATGAGCACAGAACGAGGGCGAACCTTGTGTGCGATGTTCATTTGGGAAGACCGGTCATTAGGAAGGGATAACGTGGCCTTTTTTTTTTTTTCAGAATATTGATTTTTGGTTTTTGTTTGGACCTACAATGATTAAGCCCAATTATGGAACGATTGGAAATGGTCTCGCATCCCGCATTGCATTTCAAATTTGTATAGAAGGTAATATGGAAATGCCTATGTACATTTTGAATTTGTTGAAAGTTATCACTACTGAACGCCTGATATGATGTAACTGTATAAAGACGACTTCCGTAGGCCGAAGTTACATTTTCCATCTTCCACATCGTAAACACTCGGTTTAATTCGAACAAGCCGGAAGGCAGCAGTCACCATATTTGGTCAGAGCATCACTTGCTTCTGTGACATTTTTATGAACGAACACCATGTGGCAAATGCAAACTCAATTGGCTATTACATCTACCTTCCAAGTGCACTAGCAGTAAGTAATTTAGTAATTCGGCGCAGCGCACGAATTCGACAAAAACTGTACGGACGAACTTTACTCTCTAATCAATTTGGAGCTGAGTATAACACTACAGTAATACCTTGATTTAGACAGTGTTCCTTTGTTAAAATTTCGTCTGCCTGTAGCTTTTAAAGCTTCCAGGTGAAACACTAAACAATAACTAACTTATCATAAAAGAGATTGTCTGAAAAAAACAATCACTTTCAAAGAGCTAATCGAATCGAGACATTAGTGTAATAATGAAACTCATTTGACATGGATAAAGTGCTACTAAAGTGAAGAAAATCAGCACTGATTTGTTAATTTTCTTCGTCGGAATCAGAGCTACTCGCGTGGTCGCATTTCTGGAACTAATCGTTTATTCGCTATAAGTGTTTTAGGCGTTGCTTCCGAATAGCACCGCGTTGGATAACGAATTATATCGACCAGGAGAAGAAAGAGCGAATCAAATTAACATTCAAGCGAAAACTTTTAATTAATAACGTAACAACGCGTTAGCCTGAAACCCGAAAAGCCCCTGACCTTGCGGTCCCAAAAATAACTTTCTTCCCACTGCAAAGTCACATTCCCACACACACTCAAACAATGAATGTTATCATAGATGAGAAATCTTTCGATCCAAAGCCCAAATTTTCCAGCTGCACGCCTCCTTCATACATAGCCGAAAAAACTTGTTCTGTCCACTTTAAATGTTAATAAATTTAAATGAAAATAGAACCATCCGAAGCAGAGGATGGAACAACGCGAACAAAAGGTAGTCAGCTCGTATCATTTCATTTCAGCCCAGGGAGTCGCGTTGCAGTCATTGACTTTGGGTCGGAACGTCCAAACTGACCGGCACACTTCTCCTAGATGTTCTGATGTTCTGCCGCGGCGTAGGGGGAACGGAGCGGTTAGCTACAAGAAACGAAATTTATTACCATGCAATTACAGCCGAACCGAAACAGACAAGAAGTTTGTGTTGTATTTTCGTGCGGGCCATGTCCCTGCTGGTTTGTGATTCCAATCGGATTCTGAGTCTAGGTACGACTGCGAGCTACGACCGAAAGCTGGCTGGGTCTAGCTTCTTGTAGGTAGGGTCAACCAACCGATCCGGTCAAAGCCGGCACGAGAATGAGGATGTTCGAACAACCACGAGAGCGAAACCGAAGGCAGCAGGTCGAAAAGTTGGTCACGCCTCAGTTTCCCTTTTCGTCTTTGACGGGTCTTTTTTTTAGCTTGTGTATTCCAGGACACCTTTACCTGTGTAAGGATTCGTTCGGGGTAATTAACACGAGACGACGGGGGTGAAATAACGACAGCATTTGCGGGTTCGTGAATTGACCTCATTGTGAATGACTTGAAGGAGAATGGTAGGAACGCAGGTTGGGATTTTTATTTGTGTCGCCTTCAGAAAGGACTTATTAAGATGTTTGACGATTGCCTGAACAGTGACGCCATGTGGTTGTCCCATTATGAACATTGTTACCGCATTCGAAGCTTCCTAATCTTGTAAATGGAACTGTGAAAAGCAAATTTACTGTTTGCATGACGCTTTTGCTAATAAGATAGCACCAATTCTGCTCAATTAAAATCTTTAATAGATCAGTTTACTTCATACATATATGAGTTTGGTTAAGTTTGGTTTAGTGCAGGTTAGTTCAAATGATTTGCGACTGCATTGCCTATTGCATATATAATGATTGATGCCATCTCATAAGCAAAATATGTCATCACCATTTGAAATCATTAATACCCAGGGAAGCATTCCTGGACCTTTGCTTCCCGAAATCTTCTTCAATGCTGTATCATTAATGTATTTCATAAACGCGTCCACTCTTAACCAAAAGTCAAATCTGAATGAATGTCAATAGTAGTCAACGCACAGTGTTTCCAAACACCGTTTTCACGATCAAAATTCAATCACTCCTGGACCGTTTGTTTTGGAGACTGTACTTCTTCGAAGAAGTTTCTAGCTATATATAGACGCATATTTTAATATAATGAATTAAGTGATTAATTCTCCTAAAAGTGAGATAGAAAATTTATTTCCCCAAATAATTAAGCCAGAATGGGGTGATAAATACACATTTTTGATGACGACAATTGAATCTGTAGCTCTTGAAACAAAAAAGTTATTGTCAATTGTCAAATATTTTAAGATCAACTTACATCTTAAGCAATTTCCTTAATCGCAAAAATTCGCAGATAGCTTGGACTGCAGTTGAAATTACTAACTTTCGATAGAATATAAAAACCTTTGTCTGACGGAGACAGCTAGGCAGGTTACATATTTTTTGACGTTCGTATCCAAACAATATGGCCTTGTAATTTTGTAATAGTTATGCTTATCTCTCCCCGTAATAGCATTGTATAACGTTTAAAAAATGATTCGTAAACTATTTATTTATATTTATTCATCGAGATGTTAATATTACTTTATCTGACAAAAAATCCTCAAACGAGTATCGTCCATTAAAAATCTGAAGATCGTCTAAGACGAATATCAAGCACCAGTTTCGGAGGCTTTTAAGTTGATAGGACTTTTTTCGAATTACTAGGAATTTTATCAATAAACACTGCTCAGAAGTGCTTTATTATGCTTTGGTGCGTTATACCCTCGAATATGCCATTGTTGTTAGATCGCTTTTTTACAAAAACGATATTCATCGAATCGAAGCTATCCAAGGTAAATTTGTGCGCACTCCACCGACTACCGTGCAGGGATTCACTGAATGTCCCGAGTTACCCGAGATCGTCGTAAGCTTATGGACCTTGATTTCCTGTCTGTTCGCCGGGATGTTTCCAAGGCACGCGGAAAAAAAAATCCATTCATAAATTCATGGCAAAATCACGATTTCGTCATTTGAACGATTTACGACAATCGTTAACAAGTTTCTGAAATTATAAATAATAAACCTCGTATTCATGAAACTATTTGTGTATCTAAAAAAATCGCGTCCAATATATACATGGCGTTCGATTGAATTACTGTAATTGTTACCTGAACAAGTTTCGTTTTTGTTATGATTCTGGTTCATAGATTAGGAATACACCGCCGACAATAAAACGAGGTTCATGATTTCAATAGATTATTCGCAATTTACTTAATTTCTCTTCACGTTACAGTCTTGTGTTTACTGTCAGATCTTTCTATCAGAGTAGCGTAATTTATGTTCATGTTTTCAGAGTCATAGTCATCATTTTTGATATCTCAATAACGAGTAATATAATTTATGTTCATTATCTCATGTCACGATTTTCGAAATTTCTTTGCACTTTATCGTGATCGTCTTGTTCTGTGAACTATATTACGAACACGATTTGTAACTCTGCAGTGTATTTTGGTGCTTAACGTAGTTTTCGTATTCTATTCAGACATCAATCTCATTAAAAATCGATGTTGATTCCTATCAGTTTTCCTAGACCTACTGCTCGTACATATTGCTGGTCGCTATCAGCTGGACAATGTCCAGTGGACACATATGACATTTCATGAAATTGTGCGTGGAAGAAAAATGATTCCACGAATAATACATGAACTAGTTCACGAATCCATGGATAATATTTCATGATTTTGTTAACTTTTTCGCGAACTCAATGACTTGTCGTGATTATTGAACTAGGCGCCCAGTTCACGAAAACATGCATCTTTTAAGATTTTTCAACTCTTTCACGAGCACGAATGGTGAGTCGTGACTGTTGTTAGTACTAGGAATCATGAACCAATTTTCGTATACTCGAATACTCCATAATTTCGTGAACCATTTCATGAGCGCGAATAGTCAATCCTGACTATTATAGCAGAAATCACAGATCAGTTCAGGAATATATCAAAAATATTTGATGATTTTGTGAATAATTTGACCAGCACGAATGGTAAGTCGTGATATAAAAAATATTTGATGACTTGAACCATTTCACAAGCATGAATGGTAAGTTGTAACTATTGTACTGGAAATCATGAACCAGTTCATGTAAACATGAATATTTTATGAACTCATGAACACCTAGAAAAAATCGTGTAAATTTACGTCTCCTGACCCTGACATATACGAGCTTCAAAAATGCCTTACTTTTTAAGTTTGATTTTAATTTTACATGACGTTGAATTTCGTAAATCACGTAATTTTACTCCACATATAGCGTTTGTTCTGAATGGCAGTAAGTGTAATTTTATGTCACTGCGCATGTAATGTATATGTTTCATGTAAAATTAAACGGATCGCGGTTATATTTCGTCATTTCGTGAATTACTGCTTATTAAATTCTGTCACGCTTGCAATTACGTCAACGATAAAATTCATATTTTTTGGTGTGTATTTCTCAAACAAGGAATGTTCAGTCGTGACTATTATACTAGCAATCATGAACCAGTTCACGGACAGATGAATCATATTTGACAATTTTGTGAACTATTTCACGACAATTGATATTGAATCGAGTCTAATATATTAACCGGAAACCGTGACTGAAGTTCACAAAACAAAACCAATTGTTACTTACGTTACTGAAGGGAGATTTAATATAATTGTAAAACTCACAATTTTTGTTCAAGGTCCTGTTTTCGTAACGAAAAAATGTGATTGTTCCAGAACTCATGGCACTTTATTGACAATTTTGTGAACATTTTTTTCCGTGCAGTTTTCGTTGCAGATTCGCGACTTCTTTCGCATTCCTACCGCCACAATATATTATGGGTAGAGTAGAATGGGGTCTAATGTATATGGAAGTACAATAGGTTATTGGTGGTTTTTCGATATTTTTGTTTTTGAAGAAAATACGGATATCAACATGAAACATACGCTTGGAGGCTTGATAGGTTAGCCGTTTGCGAGCACTAAAGCTCACTACTATAATGTAAATTTGAAATATTTTGACAGGAAAATTGTGCGTGATTTCGTGCGAAGAACGCCAAAACGAAGTAAAGAGGACATAAAAAACGCAATTTCATCTGTTCAAGATGGCGCCAGTATTCGATTAGCCGCTAAACAATTCAAGGTTTCGTTCGAAACATTACGTGATCGTATGAAGGAAAGTACTCGTCAAGAATGATAGCACGTAATATATTTCACATGAGTTAATACAATAAATTAAGATGTTGTTGAAGTAGATAATCATTGTCGAAAAAGATAAGAATACGAAATCTAAAAAAATGCTCCGAAGCGCAAACGTGATCATTGCACAGCTAAACCACCACGTGAGCCGCACAACTTCATTTCCGCACTTTGTCGACGACGAAGACACCAAATAAGTTATTTGAAAGTACTAAACCAGACACAGCTCCCACAAATTTTTTTTTAAGATATTCTTCCTCGGATTCATGATTTTTCACATCTTTTGCCACTTCCTCATGCTCTTACTGAATGACATCAATGGATTGCATTTATTATTTACGTTATTAGTTTTTACATTGTTTGAATTAACCTTGAATACCTATCGTACCCTAAAATTTTAAAAGCGTCAGAAAAAGTACCTTCGCCTTATTATACTTAGATTGAAAAATATTTAGCAATGAATGGAATCATTATTGCCAAAAGGTTCCAGCGAGTGCTTGTTTGTCAAAATCAGTACAAAAATACTATCGCACGAACTCGCCAAAAAACTGACCTGCTTGACCCCACTCTACTCAATAATAAGCCTCTCACGAGTACATGTCGTCTATTCAATCGTTGGCATAATGTAGCATTATGCCAAACAAACTTATGCACGTCGGTTAGCATAAGTTTGTTTGGCATAATGGTATAATGTTCATTTGGAATAACAGCAAGTGACACATGGATTCGTTTGACATAATGTTCCTTTGGCATAATGATCGTTTGGCAAAATGGTTGTTTGACCATCATGCCAAATGACAATTATTCATTTGGCATAATAGTCGTTTGGGATGCTTTGGAATTGGTCTCATTTATACGATTCAATGAACTGCTCATGTTGGAAAGAAGGGATCAACCTCTAAGTTTCAATAAATCGTGCAAACGAGTGGATCGCCAGTTTACTATCAAGCGCTATTTGGTATACAAATTCAAAGAACTGCTCATGTTTTAAATAAGGAATCAACCCTTATGTGTCTGGCAAACTGCTGTTAATGTCGATGCCGCGAATGAATCGTGTTCCAAAGACGACGTAGCCGGTAGTGTGGTCTTTTGCTCTCAACCGACAGCAACCGGAAAATCAGAGCAGATCACGATGAATCCTTGCGGAATCCTTTTGTTGGAATTGTAACAATAGTAAATGGTTTTATAAGTACAGGGTTAGCTTCCGTTGCATTTGATTTTATATTATGTTTGGAATGCGGTATTCGAGTTAATGGCATTCGGGCAAGTGGTCTTTTCGGGTTTATGGTGTTTGGGTAAATGATTTATTCTAGTCAATGGCGTTCGGGTAAATTGTCCATTCCGGTAAAAGGTTTTCAGGCTAACCTCATTCGGGTAAATGAGTCTCGGGTGCATGTCTCGGGTGAATGTTATAGAACCCTATTAGTATTGCACATAAATTCGATGCCGAATGATAATAGACACACATATTCAAAATTATTCCAAACGACCACTATGCCAATTTAAAGGTATGAAACGATGCTTTTAGTACATCAAAATTATAATATTTTGATGGAACATTTTCCAGCGAAAAAAAGCATTAATTTATAAAAATATATTGATAATCGACGGAGTTATGGCCCTCTCCTGAAAATCCCAGGAATACCTACTCGTTCTTGGTACCGAAATACTGGTACTGAACAAATATTGGTACCGGTATTTTCGGTACTAAGCAAAGCTTTACATGGACAATGCAATTAATTTATGCCGTGTAAAATAAACGTATGAAAAAATACAATTAATTTAACCTTTCGGCACATATAGGAGTCTGTTTCAAATATCGGCCAGTAAGGTAAGGCATTAGAAGATTAACGAGTAAAACTGGTTATTTTAACTATTTATCCGAAAAAGATTTTTCATTCATGTATTTTGAACCAATTTTTTTTTATAATGTCCCATAATTAACATTCGGGTTGTTTCCCATTATTCGCTATATGCCGAAATAATAAGTTTTGGGCCTAAGTCACACCTATATACATTTTGCTGTTAAATATTAATCTATCAAAGAACGAACGCCGACTTAATACCTAACCTCGACTCAAATAGAGCACGTAGAGATTTGACCTGCACACTTATTTTTTTCTGCCGAATCTCAGCTTTTTTAGCATCTTTTGCTGAAATCTCAACAGCTGAGATCTCAGTAAAAATTTTTTTTGCTGAGATATCAGTAACAGTGACGTCTCATAGCTGAGACTCGAAAAATAGTTCACAAAAAATCAGCAAACAAATCTCACTTTACTAAGATATCAATTTCTAAATTTGCTGACTATACGGCTGTTGGAAAATTGTCGAACCGAATTGAGTGTGTGAGTTTGTAATCAGCGTTGTTCGATTATATGCGATTCCCCTCCAAAGCCAGGTGCGAAGGAATATATGACGTCATCTGGATTCTCGCAATATGAACGGTTGAAAATACTTGAGGAAAAGTTTAATCAAACAACGGATTTCAATTCTTCAATTAGTCCGCGGTGCAAATCAACATACCTTGATTCCGTCATTATCACGGGTACCTTGGCTCAAACGTTGTTGTAGTCGATGTTGTGTTGCATGAAATTGTTCACAATGACGCTACCAGCTTCGGTTAAATTTCTGGAAACGTTGGCAGAACCAAATTACGCTCAGGATGTAGCCATTTCCGTGAGGATTATCGTGAGTTATCACCTTTAGGACATGTTCCACCAAGCGCATAATTGATCTAATGCGAATTTGTTTAAAATCAGTCGCAATGGCAATTCTTATAATAGAGGCACGCTTCACTTCTGTGGTGTCCTGATTTCACTGCTCAGCGGGAGGAACGATACCGTACTGTTTGTGCAGTGGATAAGCAACAAAATAGTAGAATTTGACTGATAGGTTAATTGATAAATTTAACAAAGTATTTTTTGTTTCGGCTCTGGACGAGATTGGAAGGTAGACTGAAGCATATAAAAGCTTAACAATAAAAGTATATTTTTAACACTTTCTGTCGCTCTAGTGCTTTTAGTTTCTTATTTGACAATACCAGTACCGGTATTTTACCAGTACTACCGGTACTAAGGGATATAGTACCAGTGAACCGTTTCTCACCAAAAAGGGTCTTTACTAGGAACCCTACTTGCGGTGATCACGATGAATGTCCGGTATATCAAGTAAAATCTCAAAATTCGAAAAAGGTCATTAATATAGGAGTATTCCTTATACCTTAACGATTTGATGAGCAAAAAAAAATTGCTACTTTCGGGAACGTTTTTTCAATCAATGTCTTGAGCGCTGAAAATTGTAATAAAAAATTCTTATCTAGGAAACAAAAATTTATACATAAAAAAGGAATCGTTAGGGTACAAGGAAAATTGTTAACGAGCGTTCAAAAACAATAAGAAAATTGGTTGAGTAATTTCTGTAAGGCAATCGTGATCAAGGAAAAGCCATTATTAGAAAAACGATATTTCGCGAAAATCGAGTTTAAAATTTCAAGTTATTACTGTTCATGGTAGACGAGGCGCGCTTCGAAGCGCTGTAACTTTAGATCTATTACTGGGATCTCTATGAAAATTTTGGCAAATATTCTCAAGGAGTTTTAGTTGAAGCTAAAGTAAATTTTTTTAATTTTTTTTAAATAAAAGGGTATGTAACGCCTTAAGTTCCTTGTCTGGTTAACTGGCCTGTGTTAAGCCAAAGAGGACCAAGCGCCATTTGGAGGTACCTTCATTAAAATCGCTATCGCAGCTAATGTAGCACTATAAACACCTACATCAATTTATTTCTGAGAACTGAAATAGTAATCGATAGCAAATAAGTACCCTTAAACTTTCTATGATAATGGTAAATAATCGAAAAATTAATTTTTTCATTAAAAATACCAGGAAAAAATTATGGCGCTCAGTTCGCTTTGGCTTAACGCAGGTCAAATATAATTCTAAATTTCAGTTTTCGAAATTGATTAATAATTCAATCAATAATAAATTTTGAACAGAAATGCCTTCAAACTATCGCTTCCACCCTTCATCTAACATCGCACATTGTAAACTAATAAAAAACACAACCTCGCCAAAATGAAACCTTATCTAATCGGAAGTTTCTTCCTCGCTATCATTCCAGGTACGCCCATACAACCTAGCAGTCCATCGCGCAATATTTACTTCAGTCACCCCGACAAACGTAAGTTTTTTTTGTCCGTAAACCTTATCTTATCCGATTCCGAAGCGTTCGCAAACTTGCACCTCTCTTCCGGTGCCACAACTGCCGCTACTTTCCAACAGGCAGCGTTGCGGGTGGGCAGGCAGGCAGGCGGACGGGCTGTCGGTCAAAAAATGCAAATTCGTTACGACTATAAACTGCGAACAAAATCCTGTTGCTTTTGTTAAGGGCGACTAGTCGTAGGAAAAAAGAAACAATCAGCTATACTCTCGCTTTTTTTCAAAGGGGAAATTTGCCGCGCTCCAAAAGCCCATTCACGGTCGGAAATGCGCTATTAATATTGAAATCACGAAAAATATCACAGATAATTACCTGAGAAAATAGCGCAAACCACGAAGCATGGCAGGAAGAATCGCTGCTTGTCTACCATTTTGTTCGATTTTTTTTCTTCTGCCGTTGCTCGTTACTCTTATTTCGGCTTAGTTTCGGTTCACTTCAAACGGGGTGGGATTCGGCGGAGCCACGGCAACTCTTTCGCTCTCGCTCTCGACTTTAGCAAGCCACCAGAAGATGATTTTCCTCTACGCTGCTGTTGCTACTACAGCCGGACACTTTACGAACGGTAGAGCACTTCACGCGTTTTTTATTCCACAGCCCAAAAATACGCTCCTTCACGATTCTCACTCACTCACTTTCACGACTTCCTGTTTCGACACTTTCTTCGCCCAAGTAAATATTTTCTTTTTTTTCTCCCTGCCCTTGTGTACTCTTGGAATTTGGGGCTTTTCGGCAAACACAGACAGCAGCTTTTCCCGGACACGTTCTGACTCTGAATCGGGTAGGTTGTTGTTTCTTCTAATATCTTGTTTTCAAAGTAAATATGTTTAACGCGAAAGAACACGAGATGTTCCCACACATGCGGTTCGGTTGGTGGTTGACACTTGTTGAGTTGGGGCGTTTTCCCCCTCTGATTCAGATCGCGCCGTAGATTTCGCCACACTTTACCTTCTCGCGCTCGAACGTTTACTAGCGGGCGCGCACTTAAGCCAACTACTCCGGAGCCCAAGCTAAGCCAGCCTGACGCAAAACGAGAACGCACACCACCGCGACCGCGGCTATCGAATTGGATGTTGAAGGCACCAACACAAGGTACAGCGAACGAGAGTAGCGCACAACGGAATGATTCACCGGACGCGCGCGTTTTACCTTGAAGCGATCAGCGCTCACCGTCGTCGTCGTTGTCGTCGGTGGATGCAACAAGACAGTTCTGATGCAACGCAACACACTGAATAACAGCGCCTGCTGCAAAATCGGCCAACTGTGGTGGTAGTGTGTGGATTCGCGATTTGCCTGTTTAAAAACCTCGTTTGCCCAACGCCACTCACTGACTGAACGGATCTTTCTCCTGTGACCTAATCGGTTAACATTCAAACACCGTCCTTCGCCTCAAAACTTTCGACCGAGACTTTCTTTGTTAGCCGGAAAAAGTAGACTAATTAAATTCGAATTACACTCCGGTCGGACGCCACAAGGGTCAAAAACTAGCCGAAAATCAATAAAACACTGACACGCCGTACGTCCTGGTTGCCTGCCGCTTGGCCACACAATAAAAGCCCAAACCCAGGCAGAACACACCGCAAGCGCCTTCACCTCTTCTGCATACGAGGGGTATTGCTCGTTCCGTACCCACCATCGTCATCATCATCATCATCAGTTAGTAAGTTTCAGGTTGTCGCACGCCCTCAGAGCCCAAAACTTCGCACCGCCGCCGCCGTCGCGGCCGCAGCACCGGTCGTGTGGCTGTTGAAACGTTAATTTTTCACCGTCTGTACACGCTGCGACGACGCCCGTGTATGCATGTGAATAAAAACATATTGTTGTAATAACAATTCACCTTCCACCACAAGCTAAGAGGGCGAGTTCCACGGTCTTGTCCGAGTGCCCGCGTCCATCCAACCGGGCCGGCAGCGGGAGGAGAGCGAGATGTGTATCAAACTAACACAAACGCCGCGCCCACCTGCTTTCGTCATCGATAACATTTTTTGCCCTATACCTACAGCTTATTACTTTACCTGTGTCCTGACTGTGTGTTATTTCTTTTTTTATTTGTTGTGGCCAACTCACACTACCTGCCCGATGTCGAAGTGGATGGAGTGTTGGATCCACTCCCCGTTCGCTGGCGGTGGTTCGCTGGCGGCGGCAACGCAACGACGGCGCTGGTCATGAAGCAATGTGTTGGATTTACGGTCGAGGTCCGTGTGTGCTGTGCTTCTTTGCGGCGCTGGTGGACGCGCTTTGAGTCGGCCAGCGAGACCCGAGTCCGATGGGATTGCGGTACTGAAAAATATGTTTGGGTGGTTTCTAAACCTTAAGTTTAAAAGATTGATGAAAATGCTTAACTATGTACTTATTTCACTTATCTGAAGCAAACTAATTGAAAAGCATAAATATCGTCCGAATGCTGCTATTCTGTTATTAACTAACACCAATTGAGAGAGCCAAATATTTATTGGAAAAACACGCTGATCCACATTGAGCAATTTGTTCGGATATCTGAATGCTGAAAAATGTCGACGTCAGCTACTGCTTAATGCAGATCTGCTGGGAGTGGAATAAATGTTAGTCCGGCACACGTTATTGCTAGAAACTGAAGAATTCCGGAGCCGGATTTCCACATGTATTACAGTAAGGGTAGATTTGTTAGGCAGTCTGCTAGCCAAGACGAAAAAACAAGCTAGTACTACGGATAGCTGGTGATCGAGCGGGTTGCGTAAAATTTATTTTAAAGACACTTATTCAATCCACGACCGAGAAAATGTACCTTTTAAAGAAAGAACGCTATTAAATATTCAACAAGAATTTGGTATGAATTTGCTGATTACAAATAGATGTTATACTATATTGTTTCCGGAGAGGTAAAATGGATTAAACCATTTTGTTCGTAAAGGGCAGAATACCTAATAATTATAATAGAATGTAGAGGATACTTGTTCTACTTGTCGAAATTAAATGTCCCACGTTTTCTTTTATATTGACTCGATTGCGCATAGAACAGGTTATGCCCCTAATACTGTTCATCGATGTTTCTATCATCGATCCTTCGACGAAGCGGCGTCAGTAACTATGTTTTTTTTTATAATTTGCATTAAACTTTTCACTTGCGTTCCTAATACCAGTATTCTTTTAATTTTTCTTGCTATCCGACGTTAAAAAGGAGGACTTTTTCACGGAATTAGTTACACAAGTGTTCGTGCTGGCTGGGTTGTCGTTTCGTCTAAGCTATATTCGCGATGTCAAGAATCAAGCCAACAAGGAGTTTGTACTTGTCATTCGAAGGAAGTTTTTGCTGTCGAAGGGAGATTAATTCGATTGAACGAATATACTTTTTGATCCCTAAAAATACTCCTCCGAAAGAGTATTCTCGAAACTGATGGATTTCATTAAAATCATTGAATTTGAGGTGTACGTCGAAAGATAACCAAGTTTTGCCTAGAAGATTTAAAGAATCCACAGTTTTAAACTTCGTTGTCGTGCTCAAAATTAATTGCGTCTAAATCGATAACTTTAGAAGTAAAGTTTGTCCGGAGAAGTTCTTACTTTTATGATTGCGCATCTAGTGGGTGATCAATAAAAATGAGAAGTTTTTCAGTCATGTAGTTAAAAACAATTTTTTTGAACGAATTAATTATTTTTTATTACAAACATGTTTGTTCTTCAAAAAAAACGTCAATGAATATTGGAGAAGGAGCCCTGGTCAGCTGTACGACGCAACTTAGCCGCGATGTTCTCACAAGAGCGCTGCACGGCACTGACGTCCATCTTCCGGATACAATTCCAGATCCTGGTAGTCAACTGCTTCGTATCATTGGCACGCCAATTATTTGTGTACACTAGGGCACTGAGGAAGTCGAAAAAATCCTCAATGGGACGGCACTGAGGCAAGTTGGTCGGGTTTCTATCTTTCGCTACGTACGGTATATTTTTCTGCTCAAAATACTCCAGCGTCTTCTTGGCGTAATGAAAAGACACCTTGTCCGGACAGACGACGTAGTTCCCATCCGCATGATACTTCTTAAAGAACGGCAGAGGAAACTATACAAGACACTCATCCTGGTACACTTGTTGATTGATGACCAGATCGCTCGGCTTGAACCACGGCTTTGAAATTCCTCTGTCCGATATGGCGATGTAAAAGTGATGCTTTTCATCAACTTTATGCTTCAACTTATATTTTTCTTCGGAGTCTGGCCGATTTGTCGCTGGAATAGTAAACGGAAAAAAATTGTTCCCAAAATCGTGAATAAAGTGCCATGAATTCTGGAACAATCTCGTTTTTTACGTTACGAAAACAGGACCATGAACAAAAATCATGGCGTTTAAAATTATGTTCTATTTCCCGTCAGTAACGCCCGCATAACGCTTTCATTAGTGAAAATATTTTTTTTGTTTTGTGAATTTCAGTCACGGTTTCTGCCAAGTTCACAACTTTATGAACATTATTCATAATACCAAAGGTTGACTCATGATTTTTTCAGAACATTAGCTCAAAAAATCAAAATTTTCTGGCTAATTTGTTCGTGAACTATTTCACGAAATTCTAAACTAATTCATGATCCCTAATATATTAGTCACGATACATGATCCGTGCTCGTGAAATAGTTCACGAAATCATGAAATATTATTCATGTATTCGTGAACTGGTTCATGATCCCTAATATATTAGTCACGATCCAATATTCGTGCTCGTGAAATAGTTCACAAAAATATCAAATAATATTCATGAATTCATGAACTGGCTCATGATTCCTAATATATTGGTTACGATCCAATATCCGTGCTAGTGAAAAAGTTCACGAAATATTATTCATGTATTCGAAAACTGGTTTATGATACCTAGTATAATAGTCACAGATTACACTGGTTTACAAGAAAAATGAAGCTTCAAGAAAAAGTTTTTTTTAGACTAATTTTGGGTCGCTGAACACGAAAACAATATTCATTTTTTTGTTCAAAGAAGCGATTTGCTCAAAAAACTCATTTTTGAGCACTTTTTGCAGTTTTTAGTCAATATTTCGTGTCAAAATCATCCAATTAATATAATCAATATGCAAGTTGAAAGGCACCGAGATACCCTTTCCAAAAACATATAATGTGTGTCGATCATATGTAAAATTTGTAGTGCTGCGAGCGTCCAAAGTTTAAAAAAAGTGCAGTTTTACCATTTTTAAAAGTTACTCATTTTTAATTGATTTTTTTTACAGAAGAACAAATTTTTTTCAGACCTTCTAGAATCTAAGATGGCAGGTAATATGTTTAGGTTAATTTTAAGCCTAATATCACTAGCATCGGATGAAAAATGTTGGTGCTATGGCACATTGAGCGAAATGGAAATTTTATGATTTTGGCAGTCCCTGCCCTGGTGCGGCGGTTTAGGGGGTGTAGCACTGGTCTCATAAGCCAGTCATCAAATATTCGAGTCCCTATCAGGACTCAGTGGGATTGTAGCATTAGCCACGTAATGTTCTGTGAACTGAGAATAGGCTGCGAACCCTGTCGAAGCAGAAGGCGAAAATTCCTTTAATTTGTTAAATATGTACTCACCACAGACAAAACAAAACTGTTCCAACGAATATTCCCACATTTTAAAAAGAGCACTTAGTTGTAAAATGAAATATCCAAAACCATTCAAATGCCGCAGGATGGATGGATGCAAGCTCGAGAAGACAGTAGCCAACACAAACAATAACTATCAAGTATAGAAGATTATTTCAGCCGAAAGTATGATTGTGCGAAAAATAAAGAGTTACAATTTTCACTCAGTGCTTCATACCATCTACATTTTTCATCAGACTTTTGTGACCATTGGCTTAAAATTTATGTAAAAAGATTATTTATCTCATAAGATTTAAAAAAAATATTCTGTCCTTGATTTATTATAAAAAATTAACTAGAAATATGCATTTAAAAAAAAAAAAACGGTCGAACATTAGACTTTCTTTTACTTTGGTCGATTGTAATTATAATAAATGTACATTTGATCTACACATGATATACATTTTCGGAAAGGGCATACCAATACCTTTCGAACTGTTTCGATCGGATCCTATTTGAACGAGGTATTGAAAATTAACTAAAATAGTTCCCAAAACACCTTTTTCGAAGAAATCTTGAAAATGCTTCTTTAAAAAAATGGACTTTAGTTTTCGTGTTCAGCGATCCAAAATTAACTTAGAAAACAACTTTCTTTTTAGCTTATCGCGATTACCTTAAAATTGTTAAAATCTGTCACATAAGATTCTGAAAATATGAAAAATCATTTCTCTGTAATAAAAAAAACAGAGCAAAACCAAAAATGAAGCAAAAGAATTTTTTTTAAACTCGAGCTTTTTTCAAAGAGAAATTGAGTATTATTTTCGTATTTAGCGACCCAAAATTAATCTAGAAAACACTTCATCATACAACTTCATTTTTCATGTAAACTAGTGTAATCTTATTTAAGACCAAAAGAGATATGTGAAAAACAGAACAATTTTTACTCGGTGCTTAATAACATCACCATTTTTTATCGGATTTTCGTGATCTTAGGCTTAAAATTCACGTGAGAAGTTTGTCTGTCACATAAAATTTCAAAAGATTTTTTTTGTCAAATTATTTTTTTATGAAAAATCAACTAAAAATGAGTAATTTTACCAAATATTACTTTTTTTGATTTTGGTTGCTCTTAACCCTATATTATTGATATTTAATCCAAACATGTTATACATTTTTGGCATGGACACATCAATACCTTTCCAATGGTGAGTCGATTGTGTTAATCGGAAGATTTGTTCCTAAGATATTGACCAATAACTAGTGCTCAAAAACACGTTTTTCAAAAAATCTCAAAAACGGTTCTTTGAAAAAGAAAATGAATGTGATTTTCGTGTTCAGCGACCCAAAATTGAATTAGAAAACACCTTTTTTCTTAACTTCATGCAATCACCCCAAAATTTGTAAACTAGTGTTATCATTCGTTTTCGTAAAAAAAAAATCACGAGATCATAAAATATTATTCATGTTTTTGTGAACTGGCTCATGATTCCTAGATATTTAGAAGATATCTCTTATCATTTACAATTTCATGCAACATGGTAATGAAATTTTTAAGTGAACTCTTTCACAACATTTGGAGTATTATTCGTGGAATCATTTTTGTTCCATGTACTTTTTCATGAAATATCTAGCTGCTAGCGATCAGTAATAGCTACGAGCAGTAGATATAAAAAAAACTATTAGAACCTCGAACATTGTTATTCATTTGATAAGGTTTATTATGATGTCCGGACACAAAACGAAAACTGCACTGAGAACCCCAAATAGTGTGCGTGATATAGTTCACAGAACTAGATATCGCGAACGAGTCTTATTTTAATGATCCAGTTCATATTGTTAAGTTATTCCGAGTAAAAAACCCGTTAGTAACCAAAAAAATAATAGATCACGATAATACAAAGAGAATTTACAAATACCATGATAAAACTGCTGATATCATGAACATTAGTTACATTACTCTTTGAAAGTAAGCTCTAAAATAAAATATCATGATAACCTGAACAGAAATTACGAAAATCGTGACAAAGATCCTGAATTCATGAGCACAAATCACACAACTATTGGCAAAAATATCTAAAATCGTAACTAAGATCCTGAAATCATGAACAGGAATTGCTCTACTCATGACTAAAATATCACGATAACGTGAATAGAAATGACGAACATCACGACTAAGATCTTGAAATCATGAACTTTAATCCCGCTATCGTCATGAGAATTCACAACAATCGCGAATAAGCTCTTGAAATCATGAACAACGTTTGACTGTCGACAAATCATGAACAAGAGTCACTACAAAAACTAAACATGTCCAGGGAACAACAACAGTAACCCAACCAAACATTCTAATATAACGCATTGTATATAGTCGGGGCGAACTGGTAATTGGAAAACACAAACAGTTTCACGAATACGAGGTTTATTATTTGTAATTTCAGGAACTTGGTCACGGTTTTCGTAAATCTTTCAGTTCGCGAAATCGGGACCTTTTGTTAATGAATTTATGAACGGATTTTTTCCATGTAGCTGTCATTTCTTGGAATGTGGGTATTCCAGAGCGGAAAGTAACTTTCGTCGTACAGCACGAACGTCATTCACCGGTACTGCGAATTCACGATCCCTATCTGATCGTCCGTGTATTCAGGAGACCGAGTCTTCTTCCGACAGATGATGTTCTCCATCTTGAGGGTTCGGTGGATCATGGTTTGGGAGCCAGTGAAATTTTCGGCCGGCGTCACGCAAACTCGGTCCTTGTTATCGAACAGCTTTTTAAACGCTTCCTTCCTCTTCTTCGTCATTATCTTCGCCGGACGGCCGCTACCGGCCTTCCGCTACACGCTCAGGGATGCCAGGATCCGGTAAACTGTACGCACGGGCAAGTTTTCGTCTCGAAAGTAGTCTACCGTAAACTTTTTTCCACGATGACCATGCGTTTCGTAAAACCGTACAACACACTCACGGAGTGCTTGCTGTTTCGACGCCATCTTCGATTGAAAGTGAAAAAGAAATAGACTCCCCACAGTAGGTTGGCAAAGCTGTATTATCGTGCCACATGAGACCAATCTATGTCGCCATTCACCTCTGATACAGAACTCTTACCCCTTACCTCCCCGCGGTACCAACCGTGGTACAGGCCACCTTTTGCCGTTTTTTTGCTTAAACTCGGGACTGGGCCGGGTTCTATCTCCAACCGCTGTCACATTCATTCACATCGACAGATTGACGGATTGGAGTTTGTCTCAGTTTCGTTTTGAGCGGGAGTGGCATTAGTGAAGATCGGTAGGATCTGTGGTGGTATGCTGTCAGGGAAGAGAGACAAACGATGCACACGTGAGACTGGTAGTATATCCGTCTTGCAGAGAGAATCTTTCGGTGCAGTTAATGGTTATTTTGGGCAGCTCAAAATTATTTCTCGGTTTTCTTTTGTAGGTTCGGTTTGTATACAACTCTCGTTTAATATTTTTTCTCAATCAATAGTTGTTCGTTTGCAACGAACGCAATCCATGACATAGTTTCATAAGGCGAAGGTCATCCAAAACGAAACCCATAGATAATAAAATTTTATTATTCTCTACGATTTTAGCCGAACGTAATTTCTTTGTATCAGCATTAGAGTGGGACACGGTTGTATGAAAAAAAATAAAATTTTGCTCCGAGTAACTTTTTGAGTCCCTTTTAGCTCCTAGAACAACTGCAAAATTTAAGCTCGATCGGTGAAACTATATTTTTGCGCCCACGGTTTAAAGTTTACAAGGGATTTCGTATGGGGACATCGTTTTTTGCAAAATAATTCGTCCAAGAGACGCTCGTTACCTTCTAAAAATAAATAGGCGTCTGAGCAATCGTCAGAGCATCAACCGGTTTCAGCCTTATAACTTTTTGCTCAAGCGTCAGATCGTTTCGTGGTTTTCGAGACTTTGTTTCTTTATTAAATTTTCTATCAAAGCCACATAACGATTTATTTTTAGAAAGCAATGGGAGATTCCTGGAGGAATTATTTTGTAAAAGTTTATTTTCCCAATCAAAATCCCTTGTAAACTTTAAACAGTGGGCGCAAAAATATAGTTCCAGGGATCGAGCTAAGAATTTGCACAGTTGTTCTAGGACCCAAATGGTACCTAAAAAGTTGCTCGGAGCTGGAATCGAATTTTTATCCTACCCTAATCAGTATGTTGAAAGTTCAGTATATCTGTATCTGTCAGCCGCGGTTGGATAATTGCTCCATAGATTTCAACTTGCTTTGCAGATATATATAGGCACGATAATTCTGCGTAAAATGCTGACAGTAAGTTTTTTTTGCCTGCTGAATGTCACTCACAGTAACCCCAACCTTAGTTATATCTTATCGCGTTGTCAAATCTAGCAATATCGCTATGAGAACCGGACGATAAGCATCCTTCGAAGAGAATTGACAAAGCTATGATCACTGAATCAATATTCTAAAGTTGACAACGTTGCTATGTTTTGATTGCCGTACGGTTCTACTGTATCGATTTTGTTGGCTATTTTCGGCAAATTCGATACTACGAGAAACAAAGGCAATGAAATTGAAAGATGGATAGGTATTCTAGAGTGAATCAGTTATTAACTTAGAACGAAAAACTAGGACTAGATAGACTCATATTAACATGATCGAAAGGAGATGTGACGAATCCTTTGTCTTCTACAGGTAGTAGTTGGGTGATCCGCCCAAGTCTACCGCAGGAGAAAGCGAATAGAAACACCGACTTAGAAACAATGAAGGGATATCTGAACCAACGAATAACCGCAAGTAAACGACAGCAGCTCAAAAAGTGTAAAGGCTCCATAAGAAGGGACAAACCCTAAAACCCGTTGATGAAAAAGAGAGGGAAATATCTAGACCAACACGACGAAACGATCCCAGAAGCAGTGGTGGAAAAGTCAGATCTAGTCAAATCGGTTCGACAAACATCTCTAGTCAACCACGGGGTAACTGAATTCCAGATGGTATCTGCGAATAAATAGCAAAGCGGATTTCTCCGATGCTCCCTCGGCGGCTGCCGGCGTAATGCAATCTATCCCATACCCAAGACAGATACTAGCGCACTTCAAACTATTTGAGCTGATTTATCAAAACAGACCACACCTTCCAATCTTCGACAAGAACATCCAGTCCTCCTGGCTAAGCGAGATCCCAACATGCGCACCAGCCTGTCGTTCCCGGCATTGCCCGAGCCAATTACTGCAGATCCATGAGAAATATCCCAACCACAACTAATTTTCACTAACGGATTCAAACTAACCGGCAGACTAGGGATAGGCGTTAGTGGATCCGGAAGTGCTCCGTCTTCTCGGCCACATCTTCCCTATCAGTCATCTCGACATTGGAATTCGCAGAATCCCGGTACCTGTACATTCATGCCATTCATGCCATCATCTTCGATCTGCTGACCTCTATATTCTGGATATCTGACCACTGCGGAATTAGTGCCAATGAAAACGCAGCGCGCAGAAGACTGTTTCGCAAGCCTTTTACAAAGTTTGTCCCATCGGCCGATATTTTCAAGGCCTTCATTGTAAGGGTCATCGATGACAACCCGATCAGAACGACATAACGGAAAGCTATCAAATTTATATCTCATGTTGATATTTATTACTCACTGTGTTATTTTTGTGATATCCCAATCAGCAAGGCAAGCCAACTTATATCAAGATTATATCTTCTGGTGATATCATTGCACTGCTAATATGATTTTAATGTACGCATATAACGATGGTGTTATAATATATTACACATTCTTTCACAATTATTATTGATTGCTAACTCTAAATTGTAAAGGGGCAAATGACCAGTTGGTTAAAGCCCCAATAAACAAATCAATCAATCAACTGTGAATGATTGTTATATTATTCAAATGACTGTCTATTTGCTAATACGCTGAAGCTTCTTTTTATGCGTATATATTCAACTTTTTAAAGCAAATTTTCGAAGCTTTTATTGATTTCCTTATATTTGCGTTTTCCACATGGATATTCAAAGTTCCACTATTTTGAGAATATTTTTTTTTATTTTGATTATAGAGGTTTTAACCTTAAGGTCATTCGCCTCTTCGGGTTAGAAAAATCTCTTATGAAAAATTTCTAACCCTATGTGCGGGGTCGGGAATCGAACCCAGGTGCGCTGCGTACAAAGCAATCGATTTACCAACTACGCCACACCCACCCCCTTTTGAGAATAGATAAGTTTTAGATGCAAGTGATCTGAAAACTTGAAAGTAAGGTGTTTAACTTACTTGGTTGCATTTTGATTAAGAGATTGCCTATTTTTTGAGACACTCGTCTGACGCGCAACTTCGAATATGTGGCATATGATTTCAATGTTGAAGCCTTGATTCAAAAAGTTTTGGAATCGTAAAGTTATCAACAAGCTATTCTAAAGATTATAATTTTCATATAAAACTTATTTTAAAGAAGATGCAGGAAGTATCAAACACTCCAGATGAAATAAAGAAACGCGGATTCAAATAAAAAAACATTTTTAAACTATTTGTTATGGTTTAGTCAAATAATTATATAAATAATTTTCTTTTAATTAATTGTGCATATTGCGAAAACGAATTTTCAGAACTTAAACAACTGTTTGATATATACTGATTTCCACAAAACCGTTATTAATTTTGAATATCTTCGAGGATCTTCAGTCCGATTTCTCCAATTTATGCGGGTTTTCCATAAACAACCGAAACTTGTCCAGTTTGTGGGTATCTTGTTTTGTGCGTTTGAGTTACCAAAGCATTGTAATATTTTTTATTTAAACTCCCGCATAAAAATAGTTGAGTTTGAGATTGTTGTATCTTTTCATTCCACCTAAGACAGTTTAACATTTACAATGAACTGACAATTGCTTTGAATGCGCATATGTACTAATGTTTCCGTTGTATTCGATGGTTCTTCGTTCGTTTTAAAAAAACATCGAACTAACAAATTTTCGTAATAATCAAGATACTTGATTCATTTTGTAGAAAGTTAAAAAAGGAAGAATGCGACCTGTTCAAATTGTTGCAAAATTAATATTTGTGAGTATGCTGCATAAAGCTATCAATATTTCAAAATGACCTAGAAATCTCTGAATATATACATATCCCAGCTGGTATTGTTGTTTGCTGTTACAATTTAAATATGTGTTTTAGATAGTGCTTGAACTAGCTAAAAACTTTAATGTAAAAATATTGAATAATTTCCTCCATAAAACTAAACAAATTTAGAAAAGAAAATGTATTTTTGAAAACATGAAATATTCCAAAATTTGTCACACCGAAGAATCCTCAACAATTTCTCGACTTTTATGATTATCTGTTATAATATTCGCAGATAGATTGAACTATTGTAAAAAATTGTATTTCTGCGAATTTATTAGATATGAGGTTATTGTACTGGTTTGCTTAATCTTCCCCATATAAAAAATACCTATAAGAAAACCCCGAAAACGACTTTACTTGAAATCTCAAAACTTCGGTATTTGTTTCTTTGAATCTATGTCGTATTCTCCGTAAAATAATGTAGGTAACTTATCCGCTCAATGTTACCATATCGCATCGACATTATTTCTAAAAATCGTGTAAATCGTGTTAACGTACAAGAGAAGCACCGAAGCGCACTATTCAGAATCTAAAAATAGCCCCAAATTCCTAATCTGAAAAGACATTATTAAGCTATCCAGTCTATCGTAATATAGGCAGCTGTAGTAGTGAGTAAAACTGCATGAAAACAAAGTGTATGACACAAGGAAAACAAACAGTTCTTAGGCTTTGGCAAAGTTCAATGTGTGCGTTCTAGAAACAAGATGCATCTATAATCGTTTTGCCCTTGACGGACTCGAGGAATATTATGCTACCATTAAACATCAGTCGGAAGCAACGTTGTTGGTTCATGCAGGAAACATCCACATAAAACTCAGAATACCCGGGTTCAAATCCCTATAATCCACAAATAATCATCAGCGTGTCATATATTTGTAATAACAATCAGCCAGCATGTATGCAATCATTTGACCAAACTATAAAAAGCTTTTGCTATATGAAGCTTTTTGCTGCCAAACGAAAACGCCTTAATGTATGCTATATTTTTCTATTGTATTCTATTCTATTTTTAGACTTGCACGCTAAATTCGTTGATACTATACAATAGGTAATAAAACCTATATTGGCAGTGGGGGAACCTAACAAAATTTGTTATAATTCTGATAGAAGCCTATCACAGGCTGTCATATTTTTGATATATACTAGAAGAATTTCTGTTATGTTTTCTGTTATTTTACCAACTAACGAGACCAAAGTTATAACACAACTTGTTATCATAACAAAGTAACTCAGTCGGTAATAATTTTGTTATTTCTTTCTGATCGGGAAGAGGTGAGAACAGAGAGCCTTTTTCAGATCAGGCATGGGGCTTTGTTGAATCATCAAACAATAATGAAAAGAAACAAGTAAGTAAACTTTTATTCGGCCTATAACTTTGAATTCAAAGCCATGACATATACCAGTGGCGTAGCCAGGGGGGGGGGGGTTTGGGGGTTAAAACCCCCCCAAACCAAAATTAATCGGATTGAAAAAAAAATTGATGCTGACGAATTTAATTTAATATTCCACAAAATATCTTTGGAAAAATATTCTCTGATCACTACATTGAGAACTGTGTTTAAAGCGTCATGAGAACTTTTGGAAAATTGTGGGAAGGGGATCTTGTAACTTATCTCTTAGCCAAAATCCCATAGTTGTCAAATTACTTCAATGTAAAATAAAATAACTGTCTGAATTATTATGAGCTCATTTTTGGAAAGATGCTTCAAAATATGGATTAGAGACAATTTTTCGAATGGGAATCTAAATTTGAATAGGTTGATTGCCTATAAAACATAAGCTTGTTTACCGAAAACTTGCATACATTTCAACATTTGCTGAAAATGTATTTTTTTAGATTGTGTAGAGTTTAGACAACAATTCAATATAGTTAACAACAAGAATAACATTTCAGAAACTTGTTGAAAGCTGATGTAATTTTGTCTCTAGCAGGTCAGGATCGGTTTTATGAGCATTGGATTTTTGTTGTATTATCAACTATATGAATAGCCTCTTAGCAGGATGCAATGAATGGCGTACTAAAATTTTGTGTGCTACGTACTAGTACTGCAAGTTGTGAGGTTGACTAATGAAGAAAAGTAAAATTAATGCTCGATAAATTTTTAACGGTCACGATCACATTCATTCGAAACTGCCAAATTTCGATGTTAAGTAACATTGAAGAATTTCAAAACGTAAAACTGTTCATCTGCTGATAGAATAATTTTGACGGTTAATCCTCCTAGAAGTAATTATAGACAAGAATTAGTCTTTAACCAAATTTGGGTCGAGACTTAATGTCTCCAGCAAAATTTTCGAAAGTGCTATTTCAAACAACTTTGTCAAAGACATAAATGTCCCACATATTCGGAGTATCGAAATATAGTAGTAGAAAACCTTTACAACAAGCTATTCTGAAATTACTGTATTTGAAAAATCTTTTCTGCGGTAATTAAATAATAAATTCACATTGCGTTCAATGTGCCTTTGAAGCTTACAAAAAAATAAGGGAACTGGATTTAAAACAAATAATTCCCAGATATTAGAAGGACTCAAAAACACAAAGAGTGATTCCATTTTCAGGAGCTAGCATCAATTCGGTGCTAGCTTAGTCCGCCCACCAAGTTAGTGTCGGATTCTGATGAGATGAAGTCGAAACGCATGTTTCAGTTCCATCCATCCATAATTTAGTTATAGGTTTTGTGTTCTCAACTCGCAATGATTGTTTCAAACAATTTTATCCGTAGCGCAGAAAAAAATAGTTTTCACCTAAATTTTTCTTCACTAAGAAGAAATATAGCAGGCCCAGTCCATTTAAATCCCTATATGTTGAATTCATGTAGCCTTCATATTTTCAACAAAATTGTTTGAAATGACATTAACAAAAACATTGCTGAAGGCACCATGTCTCTTGATATTTTTGAAAAATTAATTCACCATAATTACCTCTATGAGAGTTAATCACTAAAATTTCTATATCAAAGCAGGCGCTGTTTTATGTTGATAACTTCCCGAAGTTGTCAAACCTTCAAAGTCAAGGATTATTATATTAGGTGATCTTGAACGTTGAAAATTTTATAGATCATTTATCCCACTTTAAAAGATCGCAATTTTTGACTTCATTGACATATTATACAAGAAAATAATCTATAGAGATTTGAAAACTGTTCCATGTTGATCCTTCTTCTTTGTAGACTGGAATGCCATCTGTTAGACTACTTATGTTTTTGAGTTTTCAATAATTTATCAAACTCATTAAATTTTAGCATTTTTTCAAAAAAATTGCGATTTTCATCAAAACCCCCTCCAAACCAAATTTCTGGCTACGCCACTGACATATACAATTTATACATCAATCAATTGTAATTAATGCTGATTATAATTTATAAAGTTTTTTGAAATTCATTGAATTAAATTTTAAAAATTTACTTATCAATATCTGTGAATTCAGCGCATTGACATATTTCCCATATTACGAACAAACATTTTTATCGTAAAACCCATCTGGATTTAATTTTGCAATAACAAATACTATCAAAAAATTGGATCTTCCATTGAAATTGATTTTTCGCCTAATTTTGGTGACCTGTTTGAGAAATTTTGACTTAGCACCATCCATTTCTACTTCAGAAAAAAACACGGGAAAGAACTTTCATAGACGAATCAGGAAACTCACCTATCTTTTCCACAAAAACTTCACTAGCACATGTGCCCTGAGCCTCATCTGCGTTGGGTGTAGGGGAGGTTCTTCGCGACCCATCTTTACTGAAAAAGCTCCGAAACAAAATATCGCACACAGAGCTCTTAAGAGTATATTAAATAGTATGTATTTATTATTCCGTGTTCCTTTAAGGCAAATCATCTCTGAAGTCAAAGCCTCATAGCTTGATTGGATATCGTACCACTGTGACCAAAGAGTGTTGAACAAAAATATGACTTCTTAGTGCTTTGAATAGGTAAATATATTCCTTTTAATAGTAAGTAAAGAGATGAGAGAATTTCCTATAAAACGATTTAAAAAAAACAAAATATATATTTTTCCTTTATGTTTCGACTGATGTAGTCACACTCTCTTTTTTACATTTTAAGCCAAATGAAGACCCGTTTTTATCAGCCCCTTGGCGAATTTTAAACTGATAAAACAGGGACATTGATAAAATCGGGACATATATTTTTCTGCCTTTTTAATAAACCGAAGCTCTTAAAATATTCTTCTTTGGTCCTTAGATAAAGTTTGGCAACCTTTTCTGATTATTTACTTTAAGTTATCCTTAAGGGAGTCTGACAACGCAAAATTTAGAAAAAAAAAAATATGAATATATTTTTGTTTTTGCATTTTTCGGATCTCCAAGATTTGACAAATATGCTCAAGAAAGGATTTACTCGAATTCAACTTGGTTCGTCTGCTAGAGCTCATCAAACTACCAACTATCAATTTTCCTATGAAGCTGATAAAATCGGCTCAAAAGCTGATAAAATCGGGGGTAGATAAAATCGGGGGTAGATAAAATCGGGGGCTGATAAAATCGGAAACAGGAAACTAGAAATGGCAGGGTAATTAAAAACAT
This sequence comes from Topomyia yanbarensis, assembly GCF_030247195.1. Classification (NCBI taxonomy): domain Eukaryota; kingdom Metazoa; phylum Arthropoda; class Insecta; order Diptera; family Culicidae; genus Topomyia; species Topomyia yanbarensis. The sequence goes on from NC_080672.1 coordinate 30,933,191, forward strand.
TGTTTAAATCTTACGGGCTAATCTGTTGTCTTCGGCTGGTAGGAGTCGAGCTTAGGCAGTACTACTACGAATCGCTCAAGACTACCAACATGTCTCACGGCAAATACAGACTTGTCCCTCTTTATCATGATATAGTAATATATAATAATGATAACTTAGAAAATCTTAAACTGAGCGATAAGAACTTTTTGCAGAATCTCTCTTACTGTCTTTCTGTAAATTAAAATTAGGTTGATCCAACTTTGTTGAAAAATAATCTTCAGCTTATACCTGTAGTGATTCATTTCCCAGATATACAAAAGAAGATTTATAACAATATATGTTTCCACTGAAGCTCAACACGTCCATTCCATTTAGTATACTAACATACGCACTGTGAATGAATTTCCTGAAGAACAGCACGTGTTTGATCACATTATTACCCACTGCTTTCACTGCTCACAACTCGGGTCCCTCTTCGAAGTGGTCAACTCTTCGCATCTACATACATCGCGCCATTCGTTGCAACATAAAGTAGAAAAGTGAAGGAGAACAGAAAAAGCGAACCAAAAAAAAAGGCTTTAGCAGCCAGAGTGCCCCGCCGAGACCGCATTACGGGACTCATTAATACATAGCAGTGCACAGATGGATATGTTTGCCAGCTCAACATGCAAAGCTTGTTTTATGGTTGGTACCGACCGAGAACGGTGAACCTCGCCAAGCCCAACCAATACGCATACACACGCGTGTAAACAAACAACCACCAGCCACCACACGTTTTCGGGCTGCTCGCTTGCAAACCTGAAGAAATTCAAACTCTGGAGCCCAGAAAGATCGTGCGGTTCGTGGCTGGCTGGCTGTAGAAATGCGAACGAGCCCAGAAAGAAAGAAGCATGAAGAAAGAGTTTGCTTTTTATTGTGCTTCTTGGAGGAGGTTTTCTTCTTCTTCATGTCAGTCGCTGTCGCTGCTGTTATTCAACGGAGCGCGAAGACCCGAGCTCGAGGTCCAAAGCACGCTGGCTGAAGTGAAAAAACTGGTTTAGTAAGTTCTCATTTCAGATTTCTCTCCACGTCCCCATGCACACGATCGCTCGATGGAACCAACCAGCCAAACATGATGGTTAACTGACTTTTTCTTCGGACTTCTCGGACCGCTTGGCTTGACGTGACCCACTCTCCCTTCGCCACCGCCACCAACAACACCACCATCATCCGAACCCAACCTCAAGCGGACCCCAACCTGATGCATGTTTTCTGACGTTGTCCACCTCGAAAGGGACTGCGAAGAAGACCCTTTTCAAGCGAAAGAAGAGACTAAAAGTGGCCGTTAAATGTATGCTATGCTTTGTTCTCGCTGACTTGTACGTCAAAATATACACAACCGCCAAGCAGGGTCTCGAGAGGGAGGACCTGAAAACAACGCCCAAAAGAGACTCGAAGGGAAAACATAACCCGTTTTCTGGATACGAGTTTTGTGGCAGTGTGCTCCCCACCGCCCACGACCGAAATCCACTCGTGACCATGCCCCATGGATTGTCCAGGAACTGACGATGCTGGGGCGCACGCTGGAACTGATTTCAACGTGGCAAACGAGTATCGATCGATTCGAACTAAGGCGAATATTAGCGAACATTGACTAGTGCCAATCACTTGCGGGGTGTTTGCAGTTTATGTTGATTGTCGATGATTTCACCAATCTGTTGCGCTGGGGTCAGGTTAGTCACTAATAGCGGGGTTGATTTTTTATTTATTTGATGATTTCATTCCAAGTGAGTGAGATGATTATGCGTGCGTCATATTGATGTTGCGGCTTTGTTGCGTGATGAATAAGATGTTGCGGGTAGTTTTGGATATCGCGTGGCCATGTATTAACAGGGGCTGCTCGGTTTTATGTTTTGAATTTCAACTATTGCAAATAAAAATCATACAAATTGTTTAGAGGTTATGCCACTATGGAGTACGAAAAAATTGATATATTTCGGAAAAATTTTGACGTTGTCGTGAATCCTGTAAAATGGAACTTCTAACACTAATTTTTATCTACAAAAATATTGTTTTCACATAGTTTTATCACAAGATGACGGTTGAGTTTTTCGAAAAGAACGCATGCCCGGAAATTTCTCTTCTGGTTTTTTATATAGAGTCGAGACCGAGATTATTCGATTTCTTAGAAATATGTCGTATGATTTTTTGATCTTGTGATTTTTCGGGAAATAGCTCACCTTTACATTAAAAAACCGATGTAATTTTGTTTGCTTTTGTTTTCGAATTTCTGGCAAAAATTATTGATTTGCGTTAAGTGACCAACGCTTCGAAGTAACATCACCTCAAAGTGAAAACCATGATTTGAACATAAACTGGTGATAATTTTTTCGTACAAATATGGTGCAAATTTTCTCACGACTTTAAATCTTTTCTTGGTTAAGTGGAAATATCTCAAGCATTATAAAGTGAATTCAGCATTGTTTCATGTTTTTGAAATACAATTTTATGATTTACGTAAATGTGTTTTTATACTACGTTAGCAGACGTGCGAATCGTAGGAATGATAGTATTTATCATATTTGGAATTCTGACGATACACTGAATGGATTGTTAAGTATCATTACCATTAAAAAATGTGTTTTTTTTTCTCGAACATATTTTTCGAGCAATGATTTAAGGAGTCGTTAGTTTATCGCCTTATTTATTTGCATAATGTTAGAGTAATGCAAGTAAAAACGGTAAATGAAGCGGCTTTTAGATCGATTTATCTAACTTAAATCATTCAGTGGTCTTACGACAAGCGAAATCATCCCTTGTCAAAACCTCCAAAATTCATTGTCGATTTTCATACCTTTTATATTTTTTCCTAAATGTACATTACCTAAAGCTGTATTCGTCAAATTTTTGAGTCAATCGGTTGAAAAATATAAGTGCTACATTTTTTTGAACCGTACAGGGTCTTGAAAATCTGCAAGAATTTGAGTGACAAAAAGTTTTTGTTCATTCTAATTCATCTCGCTTTAATGGGTACTACAATGATAATTTAACAAAACATATTGGCATTTCTAATAGAAAATCATCTCAGGAATTCAATGGTGTATTTCGATTTGAGAAATAATGAGTATTCAAAAAGTTACCAATAAAATCAATATAACTATGTTGTTCACCGCGGACTTATTTACATTCAGAGTGTCATCTCTTTATCGGTAAAAGCGTGTTAAAGGATCTCATCTAGTAAAACTGACGTAGAATTTTATCTAGTTTTCAAAAATCATAGTGCCATCTTGCGCCGATTTGCGCCGAAGGTTGATATTTGGACATTTGTGAAGTAAGTTTTTCAATGGAGACGCATGGTATTTCTTGATTTCATGAAGTTCTGCAGTATTATTCACCAGTGGATTTCTTTTTCTGAACGCTGCTTGTAAATTCAGGGTTTGCGGCGATTTCCTTGATACAAATATAAGTATGCCTTAACCGTCTTGCAACTATGACTCGTGTTTCTACATATTCACAGTGATCTGCAATATAGAAAAATTCAAATATATAGAAGCCAACGAAGCAAACTAACTGCAACTATTATTGTATCTTTCCATGAATCCTATCTCCTTGGTAGGTATTGGTCGTTAGGTTTACTGGTGGCCGATGAAAGGTAAACACGTGGGTGTGGGAAGTGTTCTTTTTTACCCGATTTTTAGTTATTGGCCAGTAATGCAACATTTATTTTCAAGTGCAAACTCCCTATTGAATCTATCACAATCAACAATCAAATTTAAAATCTCCCTAAATAATTCACTTCCAAATTGACGAGAGTTTCAGACAAAAACGCTCACGCCTCTATTTCAAAGCATACACATACAGTGCAAAGTATGCTCAGAATATTTTCGTACGAAAAACCAAGTCAGTACCCACAAGGAGAGATATTCATATCATCATTGGAATTGAAAATCAATAGAAAAGTATTGAGAGGCTTAGCTGCAGTATGCATCGTATGAACAACTGTGAATAGAGCATAGTACGGCATGATTTGAGATCTTCATCATAATCAAATAAACCTGTCATCTTTTAATAGCTTTGGCGATAACTGTAAATAAATAAACCAATAAAACAAAAATTTAAGGCATTCTATCAAACACCTTAAGATATGCTATCTTTTACAACTATTCTAAATGCATACGTTTATAAATTAGTACATGAGGATTATCTCTTAAAGTGCTATGAAGGGATGATTTTTTCTACGATGATATTCAGATTGGACTGAAGATCTACAAACAAATGTATAAAATTACATCATTTTTTATTCACCAGATTTCAATAAATTGGAACCACCCTCGTTACTAAGAACTACCCTAGGAAATCAAAATGTTTCTATTCACTTGTGAAGTATCTGTTTTGAGAAGTTAATAAAATTCATTTTCGCGAAATTTAAAAAAAAAACTTTTAGAATCACCCTAGGCTGTCTAATTTTCATTTTAGCGTCCTAATTTAATCAAAATCGAGTTCAGCGCACCAAAATTACCCTTAGATGATATTTTCAGACATTTTAAACTACTTTTGAGGTTTTGTCCAGCTTTTGTATGGAGTGGATCCACTGTGCGTCTGCTTGAGACGAAGTGAAGACGACAATATGGTACTGCCTGATTTATCCAATTGAATTATTGCCGTGATCTAGCCAAACGCATTTTTTTACATATTGATCTAAGATCATCCAGATTTTTTTCCAAATAGAATAAACCAATAAGATGTGTGCGAATAAGCTGTTACAGATAATTTATTCGTATTGACGTTGTAATATCTGCGACCACCAGAGCAGAATAACAGCGGACTTTCCCGCAAAGTTTCGAAGCAACGTTGGTTAAAGTACAATAAAAATTATGGCACCTATTTTAAAAACCTGTAATATACAAAATGCTGCATAATTTCAGCCCAAACATCGGAGTAAAATACCTTTTCTATTGCAACCATTTTCGATTTACATGACATTTTTCGACTATGTTGGTTGCTATCGTAGGATGCTTTTTTCATTGGCATACAAACAAATTAGTATTTTAATAACATTATAATATGAAATCCTCTTCTACCATCAGAATATCAGTTTCGAACGTGTTACTACATATCAAATGGTGTTTGTAACCAAAGATTCTTGATACCAAATGTTAGTATTTAGCAATTATTTGTTGATTTTTTTCATGTCTATTCGAAATGATGACTTTTGTGTATAATATCAACTCCATGCTTCTTACGGGTCATTCCACGTCAGATTTACAACCAAAATTTGGATTGCTTCCAAAAACTTTTCTTGCATTCTTAAGCTAAAAATAATTGACACATATTTTTTGGTTTGGCTGAATAAGACATATTTTTTTCAACTTTTTGGTTTGTGAACTTTTGAAGTTTATAAAATTGAACATTTTTCAAACACTGATAAGTTGGACACGATTATGTAAGTTGAAAAAATATTAAATTTAAAAAATTTAAATAAGCTTATCGAAAAAATTTCGCAAAACAATAGTTTTTGTTTTATAGCTCATGAAATTTGGAATTTTTTCAAACAAATTGATTTTTTTTAAAGCGGGACCAAATTTTTTTACTTTTTTTTTAATATTAAGAATCATGTTAAAGTTAAAGTTTACAAGATATCAAAATACTTTGCGAGATACTATAATTTTATTTTTTTTCCTTTTTTATTAACGACTTATAGTGAGTTAATCTTTTTCATTTTTTATATTGTAACGACATATAATTAGCAAGGGACTGGAAGGTGAAGTATTTTTCAAATATTAAGAGCCATATTACTCAAGGGAGAGCAAGGATTTGAAGTAAGAAAGTTTAGAAAAGCGTGGCGTAGGGTCAATGAACAAGCTTAGTTTCCCGGTTACTTAGCTTTTTGTCTTCTGCAGCGCAGGAGTCAGGATCTTTTGGCATTAAATGCGAATCACCTGAGTCTGCGGCATGTCCGGACAAGCGTAAAGTCAATTTAATGACTTATGCTGTCGGAGCCGCATTCTTTAGCTAAAAATTGTTGACACGAATTTTAGGCTTTGGCTGAATTTGATATGTTTTCCAAGAGTTTTGGAACTTTATAAAATATTTTATTAAATTTCATAAATTCAATAAAATTGAACATTTTTCAATCTCTAATAACTAAAAAACTAGTGGAAAAAAGCATTAAATAATAAAAGTTGCGTTTTCTCATGATCTCACCGGAATTTTTTTTGAAATATTTAATTTTGTTATGTAATTTATGTATTCTGCAAATGTTAGAAGCAAATATTTTTTTTAGGGCCGCGCAAATTTTTTTTTTAACTTTCTCAAATTACAGTAGGATTTCGTTTTTGGCAACAATTTTATTTTTTGCAGTTGCCAAAACCGGCACCGTTCCAAAAATGGAACCTTATGTTTAAAGTTTGGATTTTCAATTTACGACTTCAAAAATATTTCAAATATTTTTAGTCACGTGTAAATTGAATGAGATGAAAGAAAAAAATAAGAAAATTTAATTTTATTCATGTTTTTATCAAATTCAGTCGTCGCACAGTGATCACCTTCTATTCAAAAGCCGGACAAAACCTCAAAAGGGGTCCGAATTTGATGAAAACTTCACATTGGGGTAATTTTGCGTCACTGAATTCATATTTGGTATTAATTTTTTTTTACCTCAAGACTTTGGCACCTACGATGGTTTGAAAATTCAACATTTACGAATATATTGTGCACTATATAATTCATTAAAAAAATTTGTTTAGTGAATTTGTAGCAGAGTACACATATTTTTCAATTGTTGATAAGAGACACTCATAAATTATATTGCGTGCCCTGGGTAATCAAACATTACCATGCGTCTTCTCAGACATATCATGAAAAATCACCTTTATTCAAACCTCGAAACAGAAAGGGGCAACACAAGACATTTAGTTTCGAAAAGTACCCTAATTTTCAAGAGTCATGAACTACAAGCGATCTTTCGGAACTGTTTCGAAAAAAAAGTACAGAAAAAAATCATACTAAGCCAAAAAAAAATTACGTGTCAATCATTTTTAGCTAAAGAATCTAGGAAAATTTTTTGGAAGGAATCAAAATTTTGGTTGTAAATCTGATATGGAATGACCTTTACACTACATTGATTTAATTCCTTACATAAATTTACTATACTTAGGCAAAAATTATAGTGAGATCAGTTTAGTGTCTTTTATTTTGTTTTAGGCAAATTATGTCAAACTGGTATCATAGGTTTTTCGCTAGTTTGTATTATATAAACTTAATACGATTCGAATTTTTATGCAAAATTGAATTCATCAATTATATAAATTAACAAAAAGACAAATTTAGCACCAGACGGTGGTGTCTTCTGAAGATTTCCTCTCGATATGAATATACAAAATATCACTCTATATTACTCTCCCATTGTAGCAGAGAAGCAAACAGATCCAGTTGAACAAAGCAACCTACTGTGTGACGAAAACATGTCGCGCGACAAACCAATGGTGTTTCATTGAACCGTATGCCGGTGTGGCATGGAAAAAAGCTTCGATCACGATTCAACCAGTAAACTTTCGGGAACCTTGTGTGTTTTGAAGTTGCCTACAAAACAGGCGTTTAAGGGGAGCGTCTGCCCAAAACGAAAGTTATTTTGTTCTACGATTTTGAAGACAACAATAGATCTTTTGTGTAATGTTAGGGTCGCTTTATACATTCATTGTGCGAGAAAAAAAATATTTTTAGTCACACAGAGCAACACATACGAGCGTTCCAAAAGTCCAAGAGTCCAAGACGTCCAACAATTTCCAAGTCGAGGAGCGCCGCGTCGACCGCGATAACTCTCGATAAAATTGTCTGATATGGGAAATTCAATTAGTTTTGTAAAGCTTAGACTTGTAGTTAGCCGATGAAAATTGAAAAAATGTTCGAGTTTCGGATAATGGGTTCATGAAAACCGAAAAATCTCATATTTTACTGTAAAACTCGCTCATATTTATTCAAAATAATAGGGGGAAATTTTTTTTTTCAGTTTTCTGTGGTTCATTGACAGGCTACACATATTGGGCATCCTCATAGAAAATATCAAGTCAATTCGTTGATTAATTTTTGAGTTATCTTTGTCGCCAATTTGAAAAAAATTAAAAAGCTGTGGCTACAGTGATTGCGGGAGACCTTTCTAGAGGTTCACTACTAACAATTAAACGGATAAAAAAGTCGATTATTTTTTCCCTCTACACCAGACGCTTCTCTTAAGGACGTTCTGGTTAAGATCAGTTGAGCGACCGAAATTGTAAGTCGCACGGATAGAACATGCTACGTAAAACTCTTCAAATATATTAGAATAAAAAAAGCTCCTGCGTACAAATTATTTATTTTTATCTGGTTCTTTTACTGAAGGTTCATACTATCCAAATTTCGCGGTTAAAAATCTTTTGCTGCAAAACCCGAGTCCGATTTTTACGCTTTAATTTATTTCCATTCCTTACATTTTAAATCACAAAATTAAATTTAAATCGATTTAATCACAATCAGCACAGAAAACATGTTCAGCTAAAACGTAACATTATTTTTATTGGATAAAACAAGGAAGAATATTCTATTATGTTCGATAGAAATGATGGTTTAATATGTCGAATTAAGCACGGTCGAAGTATCAACCCAAAACCAAAACAAACAAAACCAACAAGCCAAAACAACACGGAAACCAGTAGTTTTGTCTATTTAACCGGACTTTTTTTATTAATCATAAAAAAACTTCGTCTCACTATCATAAAAGAGCTCATCTGAATGTCACTATTTTTAGTCGCGTCTCTGTTACACCGGTCGGGTGTCGAGCTTTGCAAATTAGACTCTTGCCATTGTCGCTTTCTAGCACTGTTCGTTGCAGGACCTGCTGTGTTTCGATAGTTCCCTTGTTGCTTCTGGACATGTATGGTGTCGAGAGGCCCTCGTAAATAAGTACATCATCTGTAGATGAATTTTAGAAAAAGTTTAATTAACTGGATTCTAGTTTGAGCTTAAGCGTCCTACCCAAAAACCACAGGAATGTAGCCGCCGGTCTGCCATCACTTGAAACGCAATTTGCCACCATCTCAGAGCCGATTTTGAAAGCACCGTTGTTAGTTTTGATGTCACTAGAAACCAACAGCTGCGGTGGCCGTGGCTTGATCGGACCCTCTTTCAGATCACCACTCGTGATCTCATTGTCGTTGCTGTTGGCTGTTGATAAAAGTTATGAAGAAAGTGCATATTTTCATTTCCCTGATACTTACATCTTCGGAGCTTTATCGGAAGCTCAGTTTCCATGTATCCATTCGGGTAGGAACCATGTTCTGCCCGGCAAATCAATCGCTTTCGGTTGTCCTCTACTGCGATTGGTTTGCGGAAAAACTGTTGAACGGTCGTTCGGCGATCCTTCGTTTCGGAAAAGGCCGCCCCCAATTCGTTTGTGATAGGAGTGCCATCCAAATACCAAGACAGCTTGGCACCTGGCCAACCGCCCCGGGAAATACATCTAACGATCAACGGCTTTCCGTAGTCGAATTCATTATCCCGAGCGTCAACGTTGCTGGACACCTCGATCACGGGAGGTTCAGGAGCAACTGCTTCAAAATGAGAAGTACTAATTTTTATTCACACACAATAAGTGGAAATTTTCCAAACCTTCACCTTCTATCACGATATCGATCGATCCCTTGTAGGACTGCCCACTGATGGAAACCGTACACTCAAACGTCCCGCCATATTCCGGGACAATACTGGCCAAGGTCACCCCACATGACCCTCGACTCCAGCCTTCTCCGTAGAACGTGATCCCCTGCACTGGAGCTGGCAGACGATCACTGCTGGCAAAAGGAGCTCGCACTCCAGGAACTTTGACACTGAAAAATTTCACTATGTTAGCTCCTTTCGTGATAGTGGTTGAAGAAACTCACATGCAAAAATCGATCGGTTGACCGCCAGGTACCTTGCACAGCAGATTCACATTCCGTTGACCTTCGGAAACTATTGAGCTTTTGGGTTCGGTTATCACTTCCAAGGCCCTGCAGATTGCTGAAATGGATTATAAGGATGTAACTGACTATTCATTGCAAGATCGTCACTCAACGCACCAACTGTCATGGACAGTAACGCAATCACGTAAAGTTTAGTCATTTTCTTTCTGGACAGTGCTGCTTTTTTCACTTTTCACTGAATTTTACTATTTGATGCTTAAGGCTTCTTATATAAAACTTCAAACTGCGAAGACGGTCACCTCTTGACTGAAACTAGAACCGAATGGAAGCAGTGGCTTTTAAATTCTCACCAGATCGACACCAAAATTTCGCGATGATCAATCGCTCTAACAGGAAATGATCATTCGCGTTTTTCAAATTTAAAATTAAAATTTTCCGTTTTTGATGGATCCATACCTACAATCTGATTTAATCAAATGGTTCCAGGAGCATATAAGAGTATCTAGAATTTATTTGAGTCCAAGCTGGAAAATGTTTTGGATAGTTTTATGATGGCGCCGTAATAACTGAAAGAGAAAACAAATAAAGAGATGCTCTCATTCGCCTATAGAACCATTAGAATAACTTTGCTAGAATGTGTAAACAGACCGAAAAAATTCCAATACTTTTCATCTGCAAACAAATTTACCTACAAGAACCCAAAACGACACTTTTTAATCGTCACTCGTTCGCGCTGTACGGAATTGGTATACGAAAAACTGGTCACACCACTTTGATCTGAACCCGCCCCGCCAAAAAAGAACCATAACCGCAGCAGCCTCCACCCGAGTGTAACACGCGGTGTTATTACGCAACGGGACTATACTGGCGATGTGCTAAAACAGCTTCCGCAGACGGATCGACGTCTTCAACCTCCAGAACGATGGTCCCAAACAACCAAAACCAAACAAAAATGCAAATAAATTAACACCGGTCCGTTTGTTCTCGAAAAGGAAATTTAGTTCAAAATTGCGTACTTCGTCATCAAGTCGTACTTTACTTGTTTTTTAAATCACAAAGATTTTTTCAGGATTCAGGCTATATTTGTGTCATTTTAGTTACATCGAAAATAGTTGTCGAAAATCAGAAATTGAACCTATCACCTCGAGCAGTAGTTAAATCACCTCTCTTCATGGGGAGCTAATTTCTATCTACGCTGATGTCAAAACTTGTTTCTAGTCACTAGAAAAATTTGCATATTCTTCTCGTTGGAACGGTTTGTTTTGATTCAAACATGGTATCATCCTTTTACGACTCTTCTTCTTTTTTTTTTCTTCCCGAGTGTAAGAATCGAACGAACTTTGATTACAACCTCGTTTGACCCCAATAAATCTTCGGAACTGGAATTCACAGCGCAGTACGGAAAAAGGAAGAGGTTTTACGATGCTTCTATTTTATTGTCAAACGATCGGGCGGCGGGTCGAGCTCTCACGACGATTTAAGGTTTGATTGATCGAGGCTCCTACTTATGAAAACCATCATAAAATGATCTTTCAGACAACAACGTAACAATTGACATCAGATCAGTGACGGTGCCAATTCACACATTGTTTGAACTTTTTAAAATCAAATACTTCCTCAACGGAAAAGGATGTGTGATAGTTAGCCGTTTTTTTGTTTGTCCAAAGGAACCGGTCCAGCGGTTCAGTTTGGCCTGTTCCGGAATCGCGAGCGTTTCATAAAAGTTATGCAAAAACAGATCGAATCGTGTTTAAATAATGATATTAGCGAAGCTTGAAAGCTACTACAGTTCAGATACTTATTTTTACCAGAAAATAGGAAGTAAGCAAGAAACTTATTTCCTTGTGGTACCAGAACCCATAAGCGGTCCCAGACATCTCAAAAAGGGAAGGTACGTTATCCTGATAATGTCAAATTTTGGAGACTTACTATCTAGCAAGTTTTATGTACGTAGATAGTAATTGGTTAATTTTGTCGCTAAAATTGTCCAATCTGATAACACCGATCAGAATGCGAGGGGTAATTTGAAGAATCCACCCATAGCAGGTCTCTTAGCGATTAAAAATCAGTAATCTTTATTTGAAATAGTACAACCTTGAAGAACAGCGTGTACATTTATGTTCCCATACTTCTTCCTGGGGTGAATTCAGATTTGTTACTAATCTGCGAAGAAACGCGAAGGGAAAGCTGTCATACTGTTTAGTAAATGAGATATCGGATAGTAAAACAGTTTGTAAAATGACAACAAATTTGATGAACTAATTTGCGTTTCGATGTTTGAAATTCATTTTAATTGACACCAGCTTGCAACCACAGTTGGACAATAAATCCAACCAGCACAATCAATTATACACTGATCCAAACTAAAACCACCCAATATATGTGCATGCAAAAAGCAACTTTTTATTTGCCCACTAAAGCAGGCAACCCTCTTAATCTATTCAGACCTTCTTTCATAATTAGGGCACTTTTGCTCCTTTGCCTACTTAAAGTAATTCAGCTCTTTAGAATAGCCCTTTTCGGATGAAGAGTTCGGCGAGATGTCTGTTGAGACAGATGTCCGTTTTCATAACCCATTTTGCTTCTACTTTGTCGCAATGTACTAGATAGTGAATTTAGTGCAGTCTACTTTCTACTTCTGCTCAAGTCAGACATACAATCGAACCAAGTGAACAACAATTAGCAACCTCTTGATCTAGTGTGCATTGTCTCGAGAACAAAGGAAACTTTTAATTTATGCTTGCCATCATGAGTAAAGTTGACGTTTTCGTGAAGTGGAATACCTGATGAAGGTGAAGATGCAGCTTAAGCTCAAGGACGATATGTATCTACAGTATCATCATCTTCGCAACGTAGTACTCATATCATTCAACACGTTAGCCCAAGCCGAACGTTTCATTTTGCAGAACAACTTGAAGCATGTGGTTGAAAGTGATAAAGTTGGAATTAAGATCCCCATGTATATAGAAAAAGACTATGTAGATGTAAAGCTACATGACCTATCACCACGTACCCCTCCCGATCTAATCGCAAAATATATGTCGCAACACGCAGAAGTAGAACCCGTTACACGTGATACGTGAAGAAATTTCTTCCGGGCACACCTAACGGTGTTCTTGTGGTGAGCATGCGGATCGAAAGACCTATCCCCTCCCACTTGACTATAAAACTTAAAACTCGCGAAGCTACTATTATTCAAACTACGTTATGCACCCATGAGGGGCAAACTTCTACGTGCAAGTATTGTAATCAGACAGCGCACCAAGGACAACCTTGCGCGGAAGATACAGAGGAGAACGCATCTCTACCGATTGCCAACGCATCCACGGAAAACCAACCCAAAAAAGAGTATTCAATACCAATACCTGAACCACAAACGATTGCCAAATTTGTAGCAGCTGTTCAGTCCATATTGACAACTGCCAAAGCAGCATCCAGCACCCCCAAAACCACTGTAAGCAACATCAGTGAAGAAGATAATAACAATGACGACGGATTTACTTTGGTCACCCGTAAGTGCAAGAAGCAGGAAAGAACATCTGGTCTCGAACACCAAGGCACTTTTAACGATGATGACCTTGACGTGGAGGACAGGAGAGAATTAAATGGTCCCTATGACGCAGTAGGCGAGTCGCGAAAGAAGGTCTCCGCTCGCAATAAAAAGTTGCGCGCACGAGATCTAACGGATAATCAATAATATTTGTTTTTAATTTTATTTTTTACATGTTGTAAACACATAAAAGATCCACGGCTCCATTAAGCTACCGCTATGAGCCGTTTCAAATAGACGGAATAAATAAATAAATAGTGAATCTAGCCTACTGTATCTAAGAGTTCCACAACGACTAAATCGCTTGGTAGCGAATTAATTCTTGTTGGTGGTATCAAACGGGGAAAACAGCTTGGCTATATAAAATTTAACTTTTGAGCCAAAGATATCGCTTGGCCGTCTTCGGCAAAGTTGTAGATGAGAGTATTTTTATAAATTTTACAGAAGACATTGTTATTGTTTTTATCACTCACAGTAATCGCGTTACGAGACGTTTTCTATGATGAACTCCTCAATGTCTCATTTTTACTAATATTTTTTTTGTTCCTGGATTTTCGCGCTAATAATGTTCGAGGATACTTTTAGCCATTACAAAACACGCAATTTTTCCTAAGAGATCAAATAACTGTGAATACCATGTAAAGAGTTAAGGCTGATTTTCATTTTATTTTAGGCTGTTTTTGAACCCGTATAACTTCATTATCGAAAAAATCTGTAATTATGTTAGCATTCATACGATAAACCGAACCGAGATGGAATTGTACATCACCTGTTAGAAAATCATTTTTTTTTATTTCGATTATAGAGGTTTTAACCTTAAGGTCATTCGCCTCTTCGGGTTAGAAAAATCTCTTATGAAAAATTTCTAACCCTATGTGCGGGGTCGGGACTCGAACCCAGGTGCGCTGCGTACAAGGCAATCGATTTACCAATACGCTACGCCCACCCCTCAGGAAATCATTCAATATCGGTGTTAACACTTCGGCAGCCGCTCTAGTATACAGAGTGCACGCCACACAGAAAATCAAGCGAAAGCGTCTTTGAACACCAGCGGCTACTCTTTCAGTGAGCCATTCACACGACTTCAGGAGGGCCAGACATAAAGCTTTCAACAGTGTATAACTTCTGAACGGGTGCTTACGAACAGACTGCTTTACCTTTGATTTGTAGGTGGAATCCAGTCCTATCAGAATAATTCATGCCATAATTACAGTTGTTGCCCATATGTATATATGTAGTGAAGTCAAACGGGTTCAAAAACAAGCTAAAATAAAATCAAAATCAGCCATAACTACAATATATACGCGAATTAATTTCACTATGTTTTTATAGTTAAATACACTTGCACTTCACTATTTAACAGATACCGGTATTTCGATTACTACTTGTAATAACCATAACTATTTACAAAATATTTACAGTTATTCAGTCTCTTCGGGAAAGTTGCATGTTTTGCAATGATGAAAAATTAGAATCAAAAATGTTATAAGTGAAACTAAGCATTTAAGGGGCTCATCACAGAAAACGTTTCACAACTCCATTACTGTGAGTGGCAGAGACAAAATGTCTTCTGAAACATTTATAAAAATACTCTCTTCTACAACATTGTTTAAGACGGCCAAGTGCCAGCTTGTTCGGTTGAAATGTAAAATTTTCTGTAGCCAATGGTCAATTTAAAAATATGATATTGCCAAAATATAGCGCTTTACATGGACAGTTTTGACTCCAAGGAATTAAGTACCTCAAAACGCTTTTTTACCAAAATTGTGCGAACTATTAACAACGCCTAAATCGGTAAATTTGGCTTATTGACGTCTTCGGAGGAATTAGTAGATATTGCAAACTCTTTCATATGGTGTTGCTATTTTATAAATGAGATATATTTACCCACTTTAATGCAAGTGCATATATTAAAAATATGTCTTCAGCAAAGTTGTAGAGCTACCTTTTGCGAACAACTTTGCCGAAGACACAAAGTCTTTAGCTTTGATATCTTCAACATTATTGCTGGTTGTTTGTGAATGATCCCTTTAAAGCCAATTCATTACTATAACTTTGAAATATCATTCTGACAAGTTCGGTATGTTGCGTAAAAAGGTTTGAATTCCCAAAATAGACAACTTTCTACATTTTAACAAAGCTTATCTCGTGTATTTTCAAAGTGATATGACAGTTTTTGAAAAATGAAGTATTTCAAATGGTGATTGATTGTTAACGTGTAAACGGCTGAATTTACGTTAATAGTGTTTTTGGACTACTCATAAAAATAGCAAGGTTTGTCATTTTCTGCTATGATTTTCGTAAGAATGTATTGGCTGAATACATGAAGTCTCCACTTTTGATGCTTAAGGGGATCCGCTTATATAACTGTGGCAAAAAGTACCTAATGTTTAATATATTTTTTAAGCTGTAGAATGACTTAGACATGTGCGCTATTCTGCAAAATGTTTATTAAGGTTTCATCTATAATATTAAAATTTTCGAGTGTACGGTGTCAAAAATAACGTCTACCATGGCGGCTTTCTCGGAACAAGATTTTTCGAATCTGCGGCATTCTCGTTTTTGAACCATTCATCGAGTTTTGCCCGCCTAAAAGGTAACCCACAAAATCGCAATATTTTGATCATTAACTATTTTTTACAGTCGGCTAAAGTGAAAAAATCTTGTGTAAAAACGATACTTTATCACAGAGAACAAACTTTCCCGAAAAACCTGTGTAAACATTTAAACGAAAATACGTTGAAAATCACCATTGCATACAGGTTCGGATGCATGAGTCACCATTGTATCCAAGTTTGCACACAAGTCCCGTATAGCGATTGCTGGCCGATCGAAGTGCCGCCAAGTGGGAAGTTGCTACTTGCTGTTGTCATTTCATAGTGACAGTTTTATTTCTTACACAAGTTGAAAACTTTACTTGTATGTCAGTTCTCAGTGGCTTGCAGACGACGAATTGCGACCTGTATGGTGCCCGCAGATGAGGTCGATTTTCAAAACACCTTTTGCTGGAGCCGCCATTTTTAACACCGTACACTCGAAAATTTTTATTTTATAGATGAAACCTTAATAAACATTTTGCAGAATAGCGCATATGTGCAATTGCAGCTGCAGCCTGCAGGCGTGTTCACTTTGACGCGTTTCATTTCACTGTTTTACTGCCCTCTGTGAGCACGCTCAATTTACTTCCCGATTCACACACCCGCGTAAGGTTCGTCGACTTATGGTGAATTCGCACCTATTGAAGTGCAACATTTATTTACCGTGTGACGTCACTAGACGAGGTAAGCGACGACGGGGTACAGGGAGTTGCTCCAGTTGCCCACGCTACTGTTTCGTCGTTTGTGCCTTAGGGTGGTACCTTCGTTTGAAGGAAATGCTTCAAACGATTTCCAAACGGCCTAAGTTACCTTTTACCAGCATAATGCTCAAATTGGTTATGGTTATTATTGCTGTGCTCGCTTGCTGATTGTGTTTTGGTGGTTCTGTTGGCTTCTGCCTGAACCGGAATAATTTTTACTAGGTGACCTATGGTGGATTTGAAATGTGGCTTACTTGGTTAGTTCCTACAATTTGGCCGTAGATCTTTCTCTTTTTCACCATTCACAATTTTTATCATTTTCTCCGTGCTTTACTCCTTACTGTAGCACTTCTCTTATTTCACTGTAACTTTCTCTAATTCCTTTACTTTTCTGTTTTAGCGATCTTCTGGTTAACTTTTCACGAACCTTGCTTGTCTGTGGTCAAGATTGTAAGACCGAATTCTTCTCTATTGAGCTTCAAATCCCTATTGGGTATCCTATTTAACCCGATGTCATTCGTTCGACTTCGGGGGCCCATATCTGCTTACGAACGTCATCGAAAGTCGCGGAGTTGTCTCTACCTGTCGTCAGTGATGGCATTTCACCCTAGTGATGCACTGGCGCGTAAGTGTGATGCCTACACAGAGGATACAATGATCACACACCACAGAAAAAAGCAGAGCGCTCTTTCTTTCGGAGCTGTATAGACCGATTTCAAGTGTGCGCTGGTGTTGAGGTAGTTGGGTGCGAGATAACCGTGCTCTCTTGCTCTTTAAATTCTCTGTGGCGCGCTCAGATAAAGTCACCACCACGCGCGCCCCAGTGTCGCTGTGGTGTATTCACTGGCGTGTATTCACTGGCGTGTGATCTTTGGTTTGTTTTCGTCTTAGAAGCGGCAGTGCGGGCGAGATTGATTTGATTTGCACAGGTTGTTGCGTTGTGTTGTGTGGATGGTGGTGGCTTATTTCAAGTTTATATGATTTTCTATTGAAGATTTCATACAAGTTGCTTGGTAAAGCGAACGAGTTTATAAAGTATTGTTACACTAACTGCAAAACTAAAAGTACTCGGTCCTCGGAGCAAATTGGGAAAACTTTTTACGTATCATCGTCTAGAGAGTTTTATAATGACCAGAGGCACCTGATATGCAAACTCGTGTTATACGTTTTAATAGTTTTATTATAACTTAATCCTACAAGTTTAAGACGAAATCTTAGATTTCGTCCACAGGCTTGACATATTCAGTGAAATTAGGTATACGCTTGTGGCGATAATTAATTTACATACAACATCACAATTGAGCGTACACCCGTTATTCATTTGTTCATTTGTCTATTATTTTGCGTGGAAATCGTTTAAACAGCAGGCGAAAGCGAATGTTTCAAGAGCATGGGAGCTATGAAGGGGATTCTGCGCGTCAATGAGCGAAATAAATTGGCTCAGTTTCGGGGTCAAGAAAAAAGGCCACTAGTGTTCACGCTTATTTTAAATGAACAATGAATCTTGTGTTCCATAAAAGGATGTTATAAATGGGTCAGCAGCAACAATGTTTATTATACGTAGAAGATTTTTATTCGGTGAGGTCATAAACATCCTCTGATACATAAACTTAATATTATAAGTTTTACAAATTATAAAATCACGGTAAACAGATAAACGTTCCTTGGAACAATTTAGTATGTACTGCAAAGACGGTGGATTTGCCAATTTGAACTTCTTTGCTATACTCGTACCCGAACATGTTAGGTTTTAATTTTAATTCTCTCTCTTATTATTCCATCGCGTGGAAATTCGAGTGAAAACCAACTAATTTATTTAAATGATGGCAAAGTAGAAAAATGCCGTCAAAAGATTCCAGAACTAATTATTGAGGGGTTACACCACTATAGAGCACGAAAATAGGCATATTTCGGGAATTTATCTTGACGCAATAATGAGATGAATCGAGATCTTGTTCAACTTTCCGGCAGTGCACGCTGCTCTGAAAATCTAGCGAAATCGTCTTAAAGCATCAGCGGCTGCTCCTTCAGTGGGTCATAAGCGCGACTTCCGTAGGGTTAATGAGTTATATAACATAAGCAATGAATTGCAAAAAAATGAGTTATTCGAGTGATTTCATCACAAGATGGCGGCTGTGCAGCACTTTCCCGTCGGGGAGTTTTTTTGGAAGGAGTCCACGGCCGGAACTCTACGTCCCGTAATTTTTGATCCAGAGCCAAAAACCAAAGCTTTTTAAACTTCTTAGAACGACAGCAAGCGGCGTACGTAAGATTTTTTCTATGTCTTGATTTTTCGCGAAATGGCACATTTTTTAGTCGCTGAAAATGTGTTGAAAATCGACACAAAATTGGTTATTAAAAATTATACAATGAAAAAATTAAATCCCACGTACATCGCTGGAGAGAGTAATCTTGAACATGCTGTCAAAATTTTAGGCTGATCAAAAATCATTTGTTCAAGTTACATTTCCGGCCAGATCAAAAAAATTTATTTCGAGAAAAACACGGCTAACGTTTTTAGTATACTCAGGGTATACATAAGAGGCGTTGCGAAAAATTTGAATATTTATTTATTGTTTTCGCGATTCATTTTTTGGAATATCATTTTCAGCATCCTAAAGCACCAGTAAACAAAATTCAACCAATAAATAAAAATTAAATGTTTTAAAAAATCTACAGTGCTGTAACCCCTTGAAAGCACTGCACCGGTCAAATAGAAGCGCTTTTAAATTGGCACGTCATTATTTCTAATAACGCGCTACAGAAAAAAACAAGCAACAATGTGAATTCTCGTGAAATTTATCTTGTTTTATGTGGACTTTATCTCGGAAAAGTTGGACATCGGATAAGCCTCTTCTCGCGTGAGTGAGAGAGAATTACAATATGATAATAATCGAAAACGTGTGTAATACCAGGACATTACTTGTAATGGATCACTTTACTTTTTGGCGTCGCCAAATTCGCAATCAAGTTAAATTACCATTGAGTTATTCAGTCGAACAAAAAATAATGTGGATGTACAAATCCCGTCTTACATCTGTTATTCGATTATTCTGATACTACAGATTATTATAAAAATTTGTTTATACCAGCCGATACCTTGATACGTAAAATGTTTTCCTTGTTTGCCCCTAGGCTCGAATATTTCAGGTTTCCCACGGTAGTGTAACAACACTCTATAAACTCGTAAGCTTTACCAAGCAACTTATATGAAATCTTCAGTAGAAAATCATATAAGTTTGAAGTAAGCCACCATCATCCACACAACACAACGCAACAACCTGTGCAAATTAAATCAATATCGCCCGCACTGCCGCTTCTAAGACGAAAACAAACCAAAGATCGCACGCCAGTGAATACCCCACAGCGACTCTGGGGCGCGCGCGGTGGCGAATTTATCTGAGCGCGCCACAGAGAATTTCAAGAGCTCTTCTCCACACTCTAGATCGTTCCAGTGTTGGGTGTATGAAAATTTACCTTTGCCATCAACATGCGCTTACACATATCAAATACGGCGGTGTATATGAACGAAAGAGAAGCGCTCCCATGTTGCTTGCCAGAGTGTAGGGAGTAATTTCAATTTCTCTTTACTGCACAGAGGATAGGGACATCACTGGCTGTCGTCTTGCAGCCGTAGGCTAAAATCAGAGACCCGGAACCTGAAATCACAAATTAGAAAATTGTAATTCTAATTCTGATCGGTTTATAATTAATTCTGTAACCTCGTTACAATTCACGCACAAACATGGCAAATAATTACGACGTCAAATCACACTATTCTCACAGTACTTTTGCTTACTAACACGTAATACAATAGAAGAAATGACCTACTGAGCGATTAACTTCGATTTGCCGTTAAATATAATATATGTTACTGCAACCTTTGAAAAACAGTGGACGAACACAAAATCACTTCCGAAAGATTCGACAGTGCTGCCACTCTCCTTTATCTACGATATTTAAGAAGTTTTGTTGAAAAAAAGTTTTTAAGGGGTCATTCACAAACAACGATGAATAACTTCGAGTGTACTATAAATAGAAATTTTTGGTCTTCAGTGAATATGTTCGCAAAAGCAATTACATTAACATTTCTGAAAGCTGAAGCTTGTTTTTCATACTTTGAAAAAAGGGGAATTAAGCATTAAGCCATTGCATTATATTGGCAACACATTTGCACTAATGTTACATTGAATGTCCATTATAGCATTAACAATACAATATAGCTCTATATTAGCATCCATAAGGCATAAACGCACAACCGAAATATAGCATTATCGCTTGCTCTATATGCGTATATAAAGCTGATATAACGCGTACATGCTTCAATTATCTTTAAAGCATGTAAGCTTTATATGTGCATTTAGTGTCATTATAGAGCAAGTAGAAACCCGATATAATTCTATTGTAATGCTGTAGGTTTATTCGTTATGCAACTCTTCTTGAAGATTAGATTCGTCATATTAGAAGAGAGTCAATTACGGTTTTAAACAGAAGATTTTATTTTAATTGTTTTCCTTTTTGCTCATCATACTGAAAGGAAACGTAAGAAATGGTTTTAAAACTATGGCGGACAATGACAGCCAACTGAAACTTTCTAATAGCATTAGTGATGCCAATATTGGGCTTGTAAATTTGAAATTTGTGCGCTGGTGCTATATAATAGCACCAATACTGCAAAAAACGAGTTGTCAATCTCTGCACAGTAAAAGCCCTTCGCCTTTTCTGGCATAATACCAGCATTATATCAGTATTTAGATCTTCACGGCTCTTTAAGGCTGCCCCATATGTGGATAATATGAGGCTACGTTATAGTGCTTATTGGTTACTTGGGTAGATCAGCATAATGAAGGTCTTGGATCACCATAAAACATCTTAGAAGACATCATTGCTGTACGCATTACCGTTTTGGCGTGAATGATTTTTCGCGCGTTTTTAGCGAAAAAAAACACTGTTCACTGTGCAGCGTGCACTAGCACGACTGCCGGAAGTTTAACGGTAAAAAGAAAATAAAAAAATCTGCTGGTAAGCAGGAGCAGATATGCCACATTGAAATCTGTGTTTTGGTCAAAAAAATCTTTTTACCATCTGTGATGAGTAAAACAGGAAAAATTCTGTGAAAATCTGTGATAAATTTCCAAAAAACCTTTGAAAAATCACAATATTTACAAAAATCTGTGAAATTTTCATCAAAATACCAAAAATCTGTCACCTGTAAAAAAGAATCTGTAATCAAAAATTGTGAAAAACATCTGTTTTCTGTTGCTTGTTGCGGTGGTCTTAATAGAAATGAAGAGCCATGAATATCCGTTGTCATGGTCCCTGATGAGCAGAGTAAATGGGTCTTGTTTATGTATTTCTAAATTTTTAGCTACATCCAGTTTCCAGGGGTTAGAGAATCGTCTTAGAATGCGTATATCTTCGGTGGTAGGTTGATGGTTCTCGTTGCAAACGTGTTCTGGCAATTTTGACTTGAAGTGCTGTGGTGTTCCTTTTGACGTAGCTCTTTCGGCCTTTGTTGTTTCTGCGATGTGTTCCTTGAATCTGATTTCCAAATCCCTATTTGTTTGTTCTGATTTGATTTTGCATAGATCCCTGATTTGTTTAATTCTTCGATCTAGGAACGGGCATAGCGTACCCAAGTAACCATAAGCATTAATCCATTTCACAATATTGGCAATAGATATGCACTAATGTTACATTGGAACTCTTTCGTAACATTTATAATGCAATCAAGTTCTAAATTAGCATCATAAATGAAGACAGACATCCGAAATATCAGTAGTACATATAGTATGTAGAATTCCGGTGTGATAGAGGCGTTAAGATTCTTTGGCACAACCTCCTTAGCCTTGCACCACTTCAGAACATCTTTTGAATAATAGCACGAGATTGAATTCGGCCAGAAAATCGTAGAGCCATCCTGGAAGATGCTTGGGAGGCCTGAAGTAGATGCTTAGGAGGCATTTTTGCAAGTACACATGCCCATTGGCCATTCCGGTTATTACGAACGGAGTGTTCCGCTTTCCACACAAACAAATTGCCTGCCAAATCATGCCTCTTTTTAAGCAAACTTAGACATCCTCGGGAATGTCGAACTCATGACGACCTGTAAAGAAAAGGACATAAGTCTCGTTTTCCATAGCAAGTTAGTTTCGTCAACAGTTGAGGTTCCGCACACGTGGTATCCTCGCATTATTCTGTCGTTTAGCGCGATTTGACGCCTTTTGAATATTGTACGTGTGTAGTCCTGCAGTTTTTTTTCACTGAACTACTAGAATTTCCCTTGCAAGCTCAGACGACCTGCTTGAGATCCTTCTCACTGTACGGAGTTCTATTTTGACCACTTATTCCTTCGTATCGACAAGACTTACCGTAGATTGTACCATTCCGGGCTAATGGTACGGTGAGAGCTATTCGAAGTTCCCAGCAGGGTTGCCAGGTAATATCTTTTGAAAACTGTTCGTAGCATATCGAATAATATGTGTAAAAGAATACGTAAAAGTTTTTCTCTAAACCAGAAGTCGCAATATTTTATTTAGTTTTAGCACGAGGTCAAAAATTGAGAACGAGATCAAACATTGAAAAACTTGAGAAATCTGTGCTATTTTGGGTATTATGACAGTAAACTGTGGCAATCTGTGTAGTTTTGACAATCGGTGCAGCGTATTGAAAGTGTATAAGGCAGATTAATCTGTGCACCTGGCATCCCTGGTTATTTCATCAGACCAAAGAACATTCTGCTAGCCAGAATTTTTCCAATGTTAGTATCGTCTAGCAAAACTCAAACAGACTTTCCGGTTTTTTAAAGATATTGCTGGTTTTCAGGCATTCGATTTTGCTTCACTGAGACGATGTCGAATAGTTCGTGAACTGCAAGCATTTTGTAGCATAGTGGGTGACATCAGTTGCACTTTTTCGGGAACCATCTTTAGCTTTACTTTTCTGTCAATATTCGTTGCTGACCGCTTCCTAGTTTCTTTTCCATCGAGTTGGACTGCAAAAACTTATAAGAAATCGATCCTACCGTTATATGACAGATGCTAAACTGCTTAGTGATCGCGCGATTTGTTTTTCCAGCATATTTAGCCTTTCCTCATAACTAGTTTTTTTAAATAATAACAAAAGAAAAATAGTTTTGAGGGAAAAAGCGATCTTGAATAAAACAATTAATGCCTTGATGAATTTTTTTGTCCGGCCTTATTTTGACAGTTGTGTAGTTTATCAGAAACACACTAAAATCGTTTAACCAAATGTTTGTGATGATACCTAGGGTCTGTATCAAAGGGAAGAAGAGCATATCCGAATAACAATGTAAAGAGTCCAAAGATTTGACAAACACAAACAGATTCATTACAAGCACAATTCCTTCACAGCACCCTATGAACATAATTGGTATTTGCATATACTGCCCATAAAAGCCCATATGGAAACCCGGACCCGACCCGAACCCGACGGGTTTCGGGTCTGGTTCGGGTTCTGTAAATTTAAGCTTCTCGGGTTCGGGTCGGGTTCCGGGTTTTCAAATTAGAAATTCTCGGGGTCGGGTCGGGTTCGGGTTTTGAACAAAACAACCGATCCATTTCGTGACATTGTTTGCGTCTATACACAAAACGCAGTCTTTTTTCTAGTAGTGAATTATACTTTGTAATATGAATGGATGACACATATAACCGTACCAAATGTTAGCACCTCTGAATCGCTAGAATTCATCGTATTTTCTGGTGCTCAAATATTGTATTTTTTCAATCTTGCATAAAATTTCGTCTCTGCAGATTCGCAAACTGCCTGAATTATATATTTTTTTAAACGATCATTCATGAAAGAGCATTCAACAATACGTGTTTCACATCTAAAATCTCTTTGCGATTTATTTTTCATGATAATTAGTAATAAACCAAGTCAACAGGAATTTATCGGAAAATATCGGTTCAACTTTCTATAATGGAATATAAATTTCGACAGTTACTTTAAAACCGATACTTAG
This sequence comes from Topomyia yanbarensis, assembly GCF_030247195.1. NCBI lineage: Eukaryota > Metazoa > Arthropoda > Insecta > Diptera > Culicidae > Topomyia > Topomyia yanbarensis. The sequence goes on from NC_080672.1 coordinate 30,957,919, forward strand.
GCCGCGGCGATTTTTTCTCTACGTAAACGGTTTTGTGGGGTACATTCGTACCCCAGAACTAAAATCGCTCTAGTGTGTCTAATTTTTATTAAATTTATAATTAAATTGGATAGTTTTATTCTAAATCATTCGTAAAGTAACCTGTTTAAAAATATTCGTGTTTTGACTATTTAATTAAGATACCGGTCCAAACGCATTTTCTAGTTACTTTGCTCTAGTGCTTTGTTATACCAAATAACAGATACTATTATTATACAATTTAACACAACTTTCTCGCTTACTATGTATCGATATTTTGCTTTAAAAAAAAGATATAATATTTTTTTTGAATTATGTACACATGACAAAACACTAACGCAAACTGTTTTGTGGGATACATTTGTACCCCAAACAAAATTTAAGCGAGCACTGTTAAATTGGTCAAATGAAACAAATAGGTTGTACCTGTCTTCACGGAAGTTTAATAATCAAATTGGTTTATGATAAAGATTGCTTGAAAATAAAATAAACTGTAACTGAAAAATAAGGATTTGAACTCATAAATTTGGTGGTACTTTGGTGTCATTATGGCGGCTCAAATTTAAAAAGGGCACATTTTTTTTTAAAAGCAGATAGTTTAGGCCAAATTTATTTTCTAGAGACTGTCTTTGTTCCATCAGACCTAAACCTAGCTTCACTTCCGCCAGGTTTCGTTGTTCATGACACTCATAGGGAGATGGGATAATAGCACCACTATCAAATCAGTGGTACATATATGAAACAAGCACTTTCTGTCAGATTGTTCCCGGGCTAAGCTGTTGCATGATTCGGATTCCTTCATGAAAATACATGAATTTCCACAAACTTAACGAATTGATCGCAAAAATTTTGTGTGTTCTGTTGAAGCCATTAACGATACAGGTTTAGCCGTTCTAACCAGTAACGTTGGTGACGTCATGTAAACTGTCGAATACGAATTGCTAATTGCCATAGCTTAATTTAATACATGTAATAAATTATACGAAACTGCCTTGCAGGAATGGTTTCTGAGAAAAATCAGAAGTTTTGGTTAAGTACGACGGACAAGGTTGTTGGAAACTAGGACCATTAAGCTTTCTGTTTCCCCTTGAGTTAGCCGCCGATTTAACTTAATTTCCGGTTAAGATATCAACGATTTATATGTTTCTCTGAACGTTACAAATTTGACGTTCAATAATAGTAAATATAAATGCGGATTCTACTCGGCAGTGATTTGTTTTGTCATATGCAGATATAACTCAATGCGTATGGTGCTACTTCAGATTAGAGTGTTTATACTATTCTTAGATGATTCAAGGGTCCATCTCGGGTGCGTAGAATTAAAACGCTTCGAGATCTTTGGTTGATTCTCCGTATTAGCAAGTTGGATTCGGATCGGGCTTCTCATATTTTAAATTTTCGGATTCGGGTTTTCAAATTTCAAAATTCTCGGGTCGGGTCGGGTTCGGGTTCGGGTTTTTCAAATTTTATAATTTCGGGCTCGGGTCGGGTTCGGATTTTTAAATTTTCGTGCGCTCGGGTTCGGGTCGGGTTCGGGTTCGAAAAAATTGAAACCCGACCATCTCTAATCTGTTGGATTGTATTCTGTATTACCACTGAATCCCAATGCATAAATACGATTACCAGGTTTGTTTAGAAAAAATCGAAAAAATACCAAAACACGGTTGTCCCATCCATAAGGCTGAATGAAAATGTAAATTTTGAGCAGCGTTTTTCTCGGCTTGCCGTTTTTCAATATGGGACTCTTATGCGTTTATAGGCAATATAGTGGATTATATTCACCTTTTTGGCGATTCCAACCAACGTCGATCGCGTTCACGCCTGAATGTAGACTTGTAGGTAACGATCAAGCCGTTACCGGATATTCTCAACGAAAATAATCTCCAACCATGTATCTTTGGTCAAACCATTTATTTGTACCTTTGAACGATAATCGTTGAAATCTTTCACGTTTGACGCTGTTTCGTTGTTCCACTGTTTTTTTTATTATCGCACACTACCGTTTAACTTAATAAATGCAGTTTCATTCAATAAATAAGCACTTACACTTTAAATTCGACTTTCTACAAGGAGGAAATTCAGCATTAGAGCGCTGTGACCATCCAGACTGGTTTGTCCTGTAATTGTTTGCAGTTTCCTGCCTCTATCAATGTTCATATCAAGCATAAAGTTTTTTTAAAAAAAAGTTCGTAACATCAGCCTCAAATTATGCTGTTTGTCTACGCAATACTGTTCTTGTAAGACAGTTGTTCAGTTCTAAAATTGGTTTCCTTCGGTCCCTTTCAAAAAAACTGAAGGAAAACGATTTCAGTACTAAAACAACATCGATTTGTGGTAAAATTAGTTGGTATTATCGTAATTTAAGGAACTCTCAACAGACATGTAACTATCACAGAGCTAAAGAATGTCCACAGGCTGATGAGCCAGAATACAGCTCCACTTTTAGGATCCACTTCATTATTGACGTCATTGTCGTCGTCGCCGTCCGTGGCTGGGAACTTGCTAGCTTTAATAACGTAGGTTTGCGTGCCCAGCTCGTTGGTAGCGATCAGCTCGAACAGTTCAGTCTGCTCCGTTTGCTCGTTGATTTTCAGCAGTACCAGGTAGTTTCCGTAGTCCTAGAATTAATTGGATGAAGAATATTTTTTCTGAACAAAACGATCTGATCAGAATATTACCATATCTTTGGGAATGTATGCCTGGTATGGTCCAACGGATTGACCCTCATCGATAACGATTCCGTTGACCCTCCAACTTGTTTTAGGCCGCGGGTTGGATTTCACGGTGACGTTGACCACGGCGTGAGTTCCTTCGCCGATGTAGATACTCGGAATTGGCTGAGGTGGAACTGAAAAACATCAGTCAATTACTATTAAATCGAATCAACATCGTTAAAACTACAAACTTCTAATATTCAATGGAAGAAACGCTCGATAGTAGCCGCTCTTGGCTATTGCAAAGTGCTCAGCCCTACAGACGATCTTCTTCCCACAATCGGCAGCCGTAATAGGATAGTTCAGCAGCTGCGTCACCGTAGTCAGCTTCTTTCCCTTCTTATCGTCCGTAACGCTGGTGACAATCGGTCCAAGAAATTCCTCACCGATCGGATCATCTTCAAGGAACCAGCTTAAATTTGCCTGAGGTACAGCATCTTGGGAGATACATTTGATGGCCAGCGTTTGATTCGGCGCCAGTCCACCATACTGGATGATCGTATTTCGACCCAACTCGATTTCCGTTGGTTTCGGGGCCACGGCTATCACGATGTCGATCGTTTCCTGAAAGAGCTCACCACCGATCGTCAGGTTGCAGTAGAATTTGCCTTCGTTGGATGTTTTCAGTCTTGCTATTTCGATCCCGCAGTCACCCCGATGCAAACTGTCACCGTAGTAGCTGATGTCGTGCGGCAGATTTCGGATGTCGTGAGTACCCATGATGCCAGGAATTTGAACGCTGCAAGTGGGATAGGTTTTATGAGTAATTAATGTCAATAATACAGCAGCTTTAGTGACTCACCTACAGGCATCGATCGGTTTGTCACTGCGGCACAGGAGGTCGACCCTTTTCGCGAGCGTTTTCACGTAGGCCGTCGACGGTATAGTCTGGATTCCTTGTGATTCAACGAGCGTGATGAGAGCTGTTGAGTATAATGGAATGACACTTGATCAGTTGCTATATTTTTCAGCTATCAAGAAAAACAAATATTGATTCGCGAGTTCGGAGGTTGCATAAATTAACTGTTGCTGGTTGCAGTCGATCGGGCGAGGGCTACAGACGTCTCAAGTGGCTTGCGGAGAATTGATATAATTGCGACAGTGATCTCACAGGTTTGATGATCCAATTCAAGCACGCATAACTTAAAAGTAGAACAAAGGTGTATAATTCTTTTGTTTTATTTTCAACATTCTTTGCTCCTGAGGCTAAGTTGACGTAGTTGACATCATTCCGAGCACGCGGTGGGCGAATCTAATTTTGAGTTTAACTCTTTGGTTTTCCGCGAACATTTAGGTGAGTGCAGTGGAAAAATAGACTATAATGAGTGTTTGTCGTGTTATAATCCACCAACGTCTGTTTAATACGAATTAGTAAATCTTGTTTTTCATTAATTCAGGATTTAGGCAGAAGGAAATTGATGCAAAAAAGGTAAAAAAAATTGGCACGTTTCGCAATTTTTGAAATATTTATTAGCTTTTGTTAAATAAATCTAAAATAAATTATCTGAAGCTGCATCATAATTTCAAAAAAAAAAGTTGATTTAATAATTATGCAGACTCAAATGTGTTTTGCACTTGTTCAAAACAACGATTGCTGTTCGAACCACATATTATGAATAAACTGAGATATGTCATGCAGATCATAACACTTTTCTTCTTGCTATTTCAGTATATATAAATATATCAGTTGGCCAACGATTATCGTTGTAATAATAGACTATAAGAGACGTATTTAGAAAAACAAGTCGTAATTATTTGCCCAATGCAGCTACTGTGCTGCTGCTCTAATTAGCAAATGTTTTAATTTCGGTGCTTTCCTTGTTAATTTTAAAGAATTTAGAATGCAAATTTATTGCCATAATACCCCATTAAGGTTGGTTCAGAGCACAATAAACATTCTGGCTAATATGTAGGAGCACGGAAAAAAAATCCGTTCATTAATTCATTGACTAAAAATCACGATTTCTTCAACTGAACGATTTACGAAAAAGTTCCTGAAATCATGACTTCGAATTCGTGAAATCATTGATGTTTTCACAACTTTTGTTCACACCAAAAAATACGTGGTGCTACCCTCAAATGTTTGTATTGAATCCTGAATGTTTATACTGCATTCTTCATAAAAAAGCGAGATTTTATGAGGATTCAACTTTCGCAAACTTGGTCAAAATTTATGTAAATTATTATTGTGTTATCGTAATATTTTATTCGCGATATAATTATCGGATTTCCACAAGGAGTAACGTGACTTAAATTCATGATTTCAGAAACTTGTTTACGATTTCCGTTATTTCTCTGTACGTTATTGTGATGTTGTGTCCTAGAATTTACGTTCAGACTTTCACACGACTTAAACTCATATCATGATATTAGGAATTGAAATTGAAACAAGGTAAGATTTTCGTTCAATTCCATTATTAATGCAATAAAAATACTGCAGAGAATGATAAATGAGTGGAAACAATCGGCAGTATAATATGATTTTGTCGGGAGCATGAATGATGTGTCGCTTTCATGAATAATAGTTCAAATTTCAAGAAATGATTCACGTGCATATATTAAGACAATGAATACAATTGTATAAAATGTTTGACCTAGATCGTGAACTATTTTACGCGACCAATAATAATTTGTGACCTATGAACTTTTTAATCGGGAATTAGTTTACATTACCGAAATGGATCCATGAATGATATTGCGAGCATCGTGAACTAGTTCAAGTGATAATATCAGGACCATGCACAAGATTGCACAATATGTGATCTGGATTGTGAAAGTGGAATCGATCGGCGGGATTCTATGATTTTGAGAACTATTTTACGAGAACGAATGATAAATCATGGATCAGGGACTATTTGCATAAAATGTGAACTTGTTCGTGAATCCATGAATAGTATTCCGAGTTTCGTGAAATAATTAACGTGCTACCATGCATAAGATTGCACAATGTGAGAACTAGTTCGTGAATCCATGAATAATATTCCGCGTTTCGTACAATAGTTCACATGCTGGTCGCTCCAAATTGAACAATATGTGAACTAGTTCGTGAACCTATGAATAATCATGCAAGTTTCGTGAAAAAGTTTACGTGCGTCAAATGCATAATATGTGAACTAGTTGATGAATCCATGAATAATATTTTTTGTTTCGTGTTCACGTGCTACAATGCACTAAATTGTAAAATATGTGAACTAGTTTGTGAATCCATGAATAATATTCTGAGCTTGGTGAAATAGTTCGCGTGTAATCATGCACTAAATTGCTTAATATGTGAACTAGTTCGTGAATCCATGACTACTATTTCGAGTTTTGTGAAATAGTTCACGTGCTACCATCCCCTAAAATGCGCACTATGTAAACTAGTTTGTGAACCCGTGAATAATTTTACAAGTTTCCTCAAAAAGTTCACATTTGACTATGATGCATGAAAGGCGGTATCATACGGCGGGATTTTGTAAACAATTCCATGAACAGGCATGATATATTATGACTAATATACTATGAATCGATAACTGATTCATGAGACAGAGATGGATCCATGAATAATATTTCGAGTTTCGTGAAATAGTTCATGTCTACAATCACGTATTTGGTAATTCACGAAGGAAATTTTAAAAATAAAGGCATGCACAATGCGTTACGGATCAAAAATTAAACATGATTGCAAAAAAAACGTGATTTTTTTCATGGTCCTTTTTTCGTAACATAAAACCGTGATTATTCCCGTATTTATGGCACTTTATTCACGAATTTGGGAACTCCATTTATACGGTTGAATTTGTTTTCCATTTTCACACTTAACATTTGGATTGCAGTAAAATCTGTCAATTTGATAAATCAACCAGATTACGCATTCCGCCGTATTTTTCGTTCGAAAGAATTGCGTTTTTATTAATGAGCGCAAAGTCAAACGGGAATCTGATTCGATCGAGATAAGTTGGGTGTTCACGTATTCATCGCATTAGTCCAGCTTATGTATAAAAATAGTGTATAAATTTTGAAAAATGACACAATTAACAAAAAATGTAGCAGAACTTAGCTTTATCTTCAATGACCAAAAACTTAATTCACATTAATAAACCCGTTGAATCGTCATTCAAAATTGGTTCCGCTTTCATCCATATTTCTCTCTGCCACATCTCAAAGGATGCTATTCGTTTCTTATGCATGCATTCTGAAATATTTAACGTTAAACTCCTCTCGTGTACTTGAGCCATGCAGCACCGAAATTCTACATGGATAATCCTCGCCAGTAAATCTACCCTACTCCGACTGAGAGTTCGCCGGCGGCGCAATTTTTCCCGATATCGATGCTTGTTTTCGTAAGCCTTTCAGTTATAGTCGCCATATACTCGGTTAGTTCTCGGAGACGAATTTACCCTACTCCGACGAAACGATATCTGGCGATGATTTTCGTATAGAACCAATTCCCGTTTTTCTTCGAGTTTGTGTTACTCGTTAGTGTTTTCTCTACTGCTGTTGCTAACACGTTGTTCGACCTTCGGGGTGCAACTGTTCTACTAACGACTGTCTCTAACGTCCGAATGCCTTTCATAACTGGAACTGGTTACGCTTATAGCATTGATTTCCTTCCGCTAGGATGCTGCCTATAGGGATTATTTCGGTTATAATGCAGACTGCCTTTCAATGATACAGTTCTATATGTAATCGCAGATCGCGTAGCATTGAGCCTGAACGTACTGTTCAACTTCCCTCGATTCCGTAGTGTCTCTTGCGTCGCAACACAGACTGGACCTTTGCCGATCGCCTGCATCGTCCATATTTCCATCTCTTCTGGCGATCTCTACGCTTCTAGGCAGCTGAAGCATCACCGCGTCGTTGTATACCCCTTTCCAGACGTTAAATCTAGCCTTTTGGGTCTGCCGTGATTCAAACCGATTTCTGGCCCCTATTTGTTTAGCGAACCTGAACTCGGTTCTAAAAATAATAGCTTGTGTAATTGAACGCGTTCTTACACACAGAAAAAAAATATTGGTAAAAGTAAGAGTGTTCCGCTCTTAGCAAAAAACAACTAACGCCTACTATCAGGTTGAAAGTAAAACTTTTAAATTAATCAAGAATAATAATCAAAATAAAAGTTTTCCTTTTAAGCTAATGAAGAATAGTATTCAAAATAAAAGTTTTATTTTCAAACTAAGAGTATGCGTTGGTTCTTTTTTGCTAAGAGTGAAAAACTCTTATTTTTACCAACATTTTTTTCTGTGTGTAGCGTTCAGGGTTATCACGACTCAATGTCGATTTTCCCTTCTCTGTTTAAGCGCAGTCTTGTTTCTTTCGATTATTGTCCGAATATCATTTGGTGTAGATTCCAGAACTTGTTTTTCGACTAACCATCATTGCATTTCGTAAATGTTTTCAACCTGTTAAACATAAACCTCTCCAAGATCTCAGCTGTCTGTACGACTGAGGATCCTCAGAAAACTTACCTGATTTTGGCTACAGCACTAGCTTTAGTCTCTTTCATCTATCGAGCAAGTGACCCTCGTTTAGAAGTTTTTGGAGCACCTTCATGAATATGTCTAGGGAATTCCTAGATTTTCACTCTCAATGTGATGTTAGAGATTCCATCCGTTTCAAACGCTTTCTTCATACAATTAATTAATTTTTTTAGACATTTGACATAAATAACAATATCTTATTTAAGATTTTTGGTAAAGCCCCATGCCTCTGGGGCTATTTTATAACTTCCGTTTGTCTAAATATTTCGGTCTGCTTTCCGTTCAATATAACCGAAAAGCTTTCTTCATCTTTAATCCCTTCGCCACTGCTACGAGTTGTTATTAGCGACTTGTATCACGTCGGTGTTAATCCACTCTACCTCGTCGTACGGTATAATTGGCCACATCTTTGGTTAGGGTACCGAAAATGTTCAGTTTATCACGAAGTATTTGCAGGGACCTTCATATGACTTCTGATCTACGCCATCTTTACACGATATGCGTCTCCCTAGCTGTTGAAGTCACTATTTTTACACAGTTCTCTGTCTGATCCGAGGGATTCTGATGCTGTCATCCGGTATTAAAACCGTTTGCGTGGAGTGCACCGCGAATCTCGTTCCACTAGAAAGTTGGGCGCTCATTCGTAAGGTGACTCCCGGAGCGAGAAGTTTCCAGTCGGTGCAGTGTATAGCGATAAAGAGTAGTGTTAATCCATTTTCAAGGTTACCTTGTGCTTTCTACGCCTCTTTGAGGTTCTGGACTATTATCTTCTTTTATGTGTGCGCGTTAACCATTAGTCAACCAGCAGAGAAGTAGCAGTGTTTCGTCTCTTGTGAACTGACTGGATACCGTTATCCAATATACCGCTATTATATTACGTTTCCCTTTCCTGGTTCTCGTACTAAGGTGCCCTGGGCAATAAGACGATGAAAAATTACTCCAAAGAAGAGATGAATGTCGAAACAAAATCGGTTCCCCGGCTCAAGGTTCATTCATGCTCGTCCACCGGGGCTTACGTGATGTTCTTCCGGGATGTGTTTGAATCAGTGACGACTCGTGAACATTCTTTTTCCCTGCGCACTGTTCAAAATTTCTCTAAACATTATACATTCAGATTATGGTCAACCAAAAAGTTAGTATAGGGGAGCTTTTCGGACCTACCTAAGCAAATCGCCCTTTTAGGTGGATAGATTTGAAATAATTTATTGGTCAAAGGTCCTAATTGTTAGTTTGAGCCGTCAGCTACATTTTGGAGCCATAAAAATCCATTTGCACCACTCCATGGCAGCACTAGGCAACGATTTGCCAAACTCTACGTTTTTCTATCCTTTTACAATGTAGGAGTACCTCTCTACGGGGCAAAGCAGACCGTCAATTTTTATACAGTGGAATTGTGTTTACTTATGAAATCTTTATTGGAGAATCTCATTACGAAGCAAAAAAAAATGTGTTAAAAAAAATTAATCTGGGTAATCACAGCTGTTGATTTCCGCATCATGTATTTTCTTTGCTGTAACATGTGAAATCGTGTGCGCAGTTGCAAGCCGCTGAACGGTGGTTGATGGAAAGGGCGGTCCGAATAGCCCCGTACGCTCATTTCGCACAAAAGTGATAAGCGTCTTGAAAAAATTTGTGTTTTCAACCAACAAAAATCATTCCATAAAATAGGAGCCTCAAGCTTTACAAAACACTTACTTGTTATTTTTTTCACTTTTATTTGTTACTTTAATCACGATATTACAATTATAATGATTTTTGTGTTGAGGATGGTAAAAAATGAAACACATTGTATCTCCTGTCTAAAAAAAAAATAAGAATGAGATTCAACTGTTAAAATTAATATTTTAGAATAGCGGTCCCACGGATATGTACGGCAGTCAGAAAGGCTTACGACTTTCTAAGAAATCGATAGGGTTTGAATAACCCCCACGGCCTTAGTAGCCTTGGGTCACCCTATATTTTCGAAAACCCAAATATTTTTAATTTGTACGTTTAATTGAAACGTCTATCAGTTCGTGCTGCAAAAAGATCGATCACATCGTCGTATAGAGTTTTTTGTTGCAAGTTAAATAATATTCATCCTTTGCAATGGTCTTTAACATTAATTATTTTAAGCGCTCCTCACCCATAGTTGATCGCAAAAAAGTATCTAAGGCGTCGAAGCACGGATAAAGTATTCTCAACGGAAGCAGTCGTCGATGGAAGAGTCAATACTAGCCTTGATAGTCGGGACTCCCAGGAAAAATGTCTTCCATACCATTACGAACGTCTCAACGACGAATTTTCCTTTAAACTCGTTTTTTGTGTATAGAACTTTCAATTCGTTGATTAGCTTATTTTTATCAATTCCAGAGAAGCGAGCACAAAGGTTATCAAGTTGGTCTTTTCGAAAAGTTCCAGGAAATTGTTTAAATTTCGCTGGGTCAAGCAACACTATGTACTTTAGCTCACAAAGAACAGCATATCGGACATCAATTTCATCGATGATACGATCGATGAGTGACGATTCTCGTGACGCGACAAAGAAACACAAGTCTTTATAAATACCACGATTCGACGATCCTTTTGGCTCACCTTTCCACCGAAAACTTAGTTCAAGCGCATCCAAAAACAAACTACCTCAATCAATGACTTCATATCGTTCCTGTTTTTCCTAACCAATGCATTATGATTTGTTCGTAGTATTTCTGGACCACGGTACAATCCTTCACCAATTCGTGCTTTCCCAAAGGTGAGAGATAAACCATTTAGATGTCGATATGATCTTACGAAGCGGCGTGAGTTTTGACTGCGGATGACAAGTCAATCAAATACCCCGCTCTGCGCCAAATATTATTTTCAGGACTCCTTGGAAAAGTAAACAGGACCAGCAAAACAGTTTTTGTAGCTTGTTGCATCCGCATCAGTTTTGTCTCCTCTGGTAAAACATTTCTTCAAGAAATACATTTTCGGTAGAGGAATGGATAAAGTCGTTGGAAATTTTTTTTAATCAATGAATCGTTTAGAGAAAGATGCTGAAGCAAGTCTGCAATAACATCCGTTTCGCTCTTCATCTATTTTTTCAAATTTCTATTGATCATCAAATTTTCTCAAAGTTTAGGTATCAATGTTTATTTGGATATTTAATGTTTGCTTTTTATTGTATTTAAACGTGCAATGCACAGGTTGAACAGGTGGACGAGACGCCAGTGGTTCGAAAATACGCCCTGATGTCATTCGGGTGTTAGTAAATAGTTTTAATCAGGCAAATGATACTGCTGGCTACAGGCCTTTTACGAACGAGTACAGAGTATATGTGCCAGCAAATCGGGTTGTAGTGACATGTTTGCCTTTTTGTGCCGCGGGTTACAAACTGTACTAATTGCAAACAACTGGAATACACAGCCTCCCATTGCAACAGTAAGGGGATATGCAGTAGGAATCATGTAGATGATTCCTGTGGAAGGGGCGTTGAAAAGTGTCTATACTGTGGGGGAAACCCATATGATCTCCTAACATGTCCCGCGCACAAACAGCGCGAGGAGAAACTTAAGCGTTCAGGTAAGAAAGGTAAAGGTAGCAACGCCATCGAACCCTACCCTATCATAACTTGTCTACTGTCGAAGGCGACTATGATGAACCCCAGGAGGGAACATCTTCTTGAAGTTGTCGCTTGCCAAACTATGCTGGCTCTACCTCACATGAAATATGGGTTGCAAGAGCTACGCGTCCACGATATCCGGAAAAATCGAGTCTACACAAGAGCTTCCTCCGAAGGAAGAGTACGGGTTCCTGGCAGGTTTGATTATTGACATCGCGATTCAAGCTCTAACTAAAGGCGTAGCAGGTGCGAAATCTCGACGACGGCCTTTCAACCTATGGTGGGACAAAGAGTGCTCAGACATAAAAGCGAAGAGGACCACCGCGTATGAGACGACGGGTTACCTGCAAGGTACCGACAGTACGCGACGCTAGAAACTTAAGATGAAGAGTCTGATGAAAGCCAAGAAACGTGGTTACTGGCGCCAGTTCGTTGATGGACTAACGAGAGAAACATCGATGAGAACTTTTTGAGGCACGGTCCAGGGTATGCGAAACCGAAGCAGCACTAACGATAGCGTGGAATATTCACACTGTTGGATATTCGATTTCGCCAAGAAGATTTGTCCAGATTCCGGCTCGGAACAGAAGATCTACCGCACCGCGTCCCCTCGCGATACCGCGAACGAAACACCGTTTTCGATGATGGAGTTCTCACTTGCTCTCTTCGCATAAAACAATAAAACCCCAGGGTCGGACAGAATAAAATTCAACTTGTTGAAGAATCTGTCACACCCTGCCAAGACACGCTTGTTGAATCGCCATCCAAAAACCAGGAAGTTGTTGGAGAAACGATCTTGTTTCGCCTCGACAATTAGATCGAAGCAAATGGCTTACTGCCAGATACAAAATTTGGCTTCCGCAAAGGCAAAAAGACGAACGATTGTCTTGCGTTGCTCTCAACAAAAATTCAATTGGCAGATGGCATAATTTTTTTTTGGATATTGATATTGGCGTTCTAAAAATTTACTTATTTAGAAGCTGCACCAGCATGGTCTTTCACCGATTATAAACAACTTTCTGCAGTTTTCCTCTTGGGTTTGTTAAGCGTTTTTTTGGTCGTTCTCAGTTCGCATCCTCAGCGTGTCCTGATCTCATTCGACGGTATTCATGGCGGATTTGATACTCGTTACTAGTTGTTTGATCTTAGTGCGATCGTACTATTTATCCTTGATGAGCTCGTAAAGCTGTCCTATTTTCTTCTTGAACTCAGCCGTGTTGATGCTCCCAAGCTTCAGTTCTTCTTGGGGTGTGCTATTGGCGGTTTTGGTGGTGTTTTGGCTTGCTAATTTCGCCTACTGACCCAGTGTGCATTGGGTGCTTTGAAATAGATCCCACGACACTGTTAGGTAGATTAAATGCGTTTCCTGATTGCACTAGGAATGTTAAGGTTGCTTGAGGTTCTACAAAGCAACCCACGAAAATCGCCTATCACTAAAAACGAAAAAAAATCAGTTTTTGCCTTTCTCATATAAAGAAAGGCTATGCAATCACTGTAAAAATCGACTTTTTAACCGAGGCCCGGATGGCCGAGTATCATACACCATTCGATTCAGTTCGTCGAGATCGGCAAATGTCTGTGTGTGTGTGTATGTGTGTGTGTGTATGTGTGTGTATGTGTGTGTGTCATTTAAACTCACACAATTTTCTCAGAGATGGCTGAACCGATTTTCGCAAACTTAGTTTCATCTGAAAGGTATAACGCTCCCATAAGCTGCTATTGAATTTTTAGTTGATCCGACTTCCGGTTCCGGAGTTACGGGTTGAAGAGTGCGGTCACACAGCAAATTCCCATATAAACTGGTACCACCATAATGTTCAAATGATGTAAAACATATTAAAATTGATGTAACATTACTCTAGTTTGCGGGTCTGGATCACTAATGATCAATCAAAGCAGCTTTGACCACATTGGCCACCTATGACGGTTCATGACGCCCTCGGGGAACCCGCCAAGTTCCTAAGCTAATATCACACCCATTCCACAACGAATTCTCTACCGATTTTTACGAACTTAATTTCAAATGAAAGATACAGTAATGCCATTGACTGCTGCTGAATTTCATTCGGTTCTGACTCTTGCTTCCGGAGTTACAGGGGTGTTAGTAAGGATACACTGGAATTTCCCATATAAATCGGTACAATCGTAATACCTCAGAGGCTAAAAACTATTGAAATGGTCACCAAATTACTTCTAATCGTAGATCTAGATCACTGATTGCCAATCAAACATTCTTTGAATATATTGTCCACTATCGACGATTCCAGAAGTCCGGAATTCCGGGCATATTCCATAATTAAAGTCACATCGGTTCTTCGGTGATGACTGAACCGATTTTCTCAAACCAAGTCTCAAATGGAAGGCAAAATATGCAGTTGAGTATTGCGTAGCCGCCCCTTCCCCACCTTGCCCTTACACCTCCCTCCTTAATCACTCCCCTCTTCTTGGATCACCCTCACGCCCAGATTTCCTTCATCCACCCCGTATACCGAAATAAGATGAAGGATTTCTGACGCATCCTCCACACCCACTCTACTAAACCCCCATTCCCTACACGTTCAAACGCATTCCACCAACCTTTGCAAACTATAATCACATGAAGATAACATTGAACTCATGCTTATTAAGCTAATTAAATATTATTCTTTTGCCTTTCTTATATAGAAAGGTTATGCAATTGCTCCAAAAACCGACTTTCTAACCGAGGCCCGGAGGGCCGAGTCTCATATAACATTCGACTCAGTTCGCCGAGATCGCAAAATATCTGTGTGTATGTATGTGTGTATGTGTATGTGTGTATGTATGTGTGTGTATGTGCGGATTTGTTAACAAAATGTCCACATCGGTTACTCGGAGATGGCTGAACCGATTTTTACAAACTAAGATTCAAATGAAAGGTATAATATTCCCATAGGTTTCTATTGAATTTCATTTTCAACCGACATCTTGTTCCGAATTACGAGTTGAAGAGTATGGTTACAAAACAAAATTTGTTGATTTTTCCAAATCGGTTTCTCGGAATTTTCTGAACCGATTTTGACAAACTTAATTTTAAATGAAAGGTCCATCAGCTGCTGTTGAATTTTGTGTGGATCCGAGTTCTGGTTCCTGAATTACAGGGTGATACGTACGATCACGCAGCAAATCCCGATTCTAACGAATTCTGCGATGAATGTAAAAAGGTGATTTTTTTTCCAAAACGTAAACACAACTGTTGAATTTGTAGATCTAGGTCCCCAACAGTCATTCAAAGTCTCTTTGGCCACACTGGCCACCATCGACGGATCCGGAAGCATCCAAAGTCAGAATAACGGTTATATTGGTTTCTCGAAAATGGCTAGATTTGCTCAACTTAGTCTCAAATGAAAGGTGTTGCGTCCCCAGAAACTGATATTAAATTCCATCTCCATCCGACTTCCAGCACCGGACTTACGGGTTGTGGAGGTCGATCACATAGAAAACTCCGATTCAAACCGATACCGCGATGAATGCAAAAAGGTGCTCTTATATATACTTACCAAGTGTAATAAGAATGAAAGACATTTCCATAAAGTTATATTGTCCGAACCAGCTATTAAATCATAGTTTGGAGAAATGAGAAAGGCACAATTGCACCTCTAGGTGGATTAAAACAGGTTTTTCGATCCTCTTTTGGTTAGGCTGGTTTCATGACATCAGCATATTTCCATGCTACGAGTAGATCGCGACTCGAATGGACTTCAGGTGAGTGAAAAGACGATTTAAATCAGAGCAAAATATAACTGTAGGGCTCAGTGCAAGAACGGCCCAAGTAAAAAAAATATCAAAACTGGGTTAATCACAAATTATTGTATGTTATTATGTAATGAATGCAATAACACCGACTTCTGATCACAAAACTTAATTTGAAGGTATTTGAATAAAAATATTGTTTAGCATTCGAAAAAATATTCGAACATTCAATAACATACAATAATTTGTGTTTATCGCATTTTTAATATTTTTTGACGTGGGACGTTCTTGCACTAAGTCCTTCAACTATAAGATGACAAAACGGTTAAACTTTGTATACGAAATTGCAACTGCATAGATGCGATTTTAAGTGTGATTCAAAAGCAGTTTCCACTTTGTGCGAATTCTACCTTCAATCAAGCACATATTTCACGTGAATACAACATAAATAAATTCGTAAGCACTTACCTATTTGACCAATAGCCATACTATTCCAAAAACATTATTTTTGTCAAATTATAGTAAGACTCAGTTTTGGGTGTATTTGATAAACAGCATTAGGTGGGTAAATAAAAGTTTTTATTAGAAACGACCCTGTGAAATAACCAGCAATAATAAAATGCCAAACTGGTATGTTCTCTCCAGAGACTTTAAGATTGACGCAGCAACTAAAAACCCTGTCTGTAATACCCGTCGCTCGCACCAGAAACACGATCTTTTTGGTGCTTCAATAACCTTGCATCGATCATGATCGGCATACGTAAGCACGGAGGAGGCTCGATTGGAAACAATAATGGCTAGCATACTAACTAATCAATCGATGAATTCCACCGGCTAAGGCTGGATCGACTCATCCGTGCTGTCACGTAGTGCGGCAGAACGTGACCTATGGGCGTATCACGATGACACGGTCGAAGGAAGGAGTGTTGAAATCCCATCCTTAGTTGCTGCGGGAATTGCTGACAAGATATCAGATTTTGGTTGCCCGAACCATACGTCTACTACAAAGTGTACTGATCAGGTTTCGAATGACCGAGCGGGAATGCATCGGCTCTATTGTGTATCTGCAATGTTAACAACAGATATTATGGCTAAAAGTCACGAAAGAAACATTTGTCAGGTAAATACCATTAGGTTGATTCCGGTACTGATAACAACCGGATAGAGGATGGTCATGTTCTATTCCAGTACGGACTCGCCCCATCACGAATCGACATTCAAATAGTTCAAGACTGTTTCTTTATTGTTATAACTACTCAAATATTGAGCAAAGCGAGGTTTCTATCTCAACACTTCCCAAGAATTTTAAGTCACACTATTTCCGAGCATCATTATTTCTAAATTTTACTGCCTAATTTTGACTGCGCAGAACAGCCTCGAAATGAACTTTTAACTCCATTCAATGTTCAACGATTTACGACCCGCGCATAAATTTCCAATTTGCACACTTGAACTCTAGCTGATGTGTGAAGCATTCCAGCGCACCCGCATAGCATCTGCGTTTATGATTTGTGCAGTTTTAAATTTATCGCACTTTCCGACGGTGTCCACCGCATTATCGGTCGAAGACGGCCGCGGCGGCCGACGGGTGTCGATGATGACGCGCCAGTAACCGCCCAGTGTTCCGCTAGTTTAACATCTTAACCGCAAAATGAGACGCGCGCTAATCTTGAACCACATGTCGGAGATTGCGGCGCGGTGTGTTCGTCTCGTGTTGACTCGGTTCGTCATAGTGTTCCGCTTTGGGCTAGGGAGGGGGGGGGGGGGTTGTAGCGTAAAGTGTGACACTAAATAATTGTTTAGCGTTTAATCATGGTGACTTGGAAGCAGTTCGAACGTAAAATATGTATGCAATACTATACATGCTGGCTGAGACGATTTGGCTCGTATGATAGAAAATAGTACAATGAAGAAAACATTGAAGGAGAAACATTTTACTATCGTTGAAGTTGGAAGTCTATTGTTTGACTTGTGACAATCGTAGGTGTACCTTCATAAATTCCTGCCGACGCTTAGAGTTACTTAACGCGACGGGAGTGCAAGTTTTGAACTTTCCGCAAACTGGTTTCAGGCCTATTACGGTCGAAGAAGTTCGATCATTTGTTGTGGAACTTGTTTTTAGCTGTTTTGGTGTTTTTTTAGCCGCTCAATTTTGATGGAATGCTTTAACTTATCTTAAGACAATATACATACGTATTATCTGGGATCAAAGCAATAGTCCGTCACCTGTTCTATGCACACTTATTTTTTTCTGTCGAATTTCAGCTCTTTTTGTATCTTTTACTATGATCTGAACAGTTGATCCATCACCAAACAATTCGCTGATATCTCAATAAAAGTGGTGCTCGAAAAATATTTCGAATCTGGACTTGATTTAAATGCCAGAATCTGACGAGACGAAGCCGAAACGCAAATTCCTCGACTTATTTGAGATTCAGATCTTCGTGAAACATTACTGCACACCTTTTCCATTAGTAAAACAATCAGCATCCATGTACGGGCGTAACAAAAATAGGGCGTGCTGTCGACCGAAGGTATGTATTGACATACCGAAGAGGCGTACGCTGCTGGTGGTGAGTCACAAATATATTTGTACCTTACGAGTTGAGTCAACTGTTTCGTTTGGATGGCAAACTGTTTCCCCATAGCTGCATCGTTGTTGTGGATTGGAACTGCGCAACGGTGGTGATAAGAACTTGGCTGACTGTCTGTGTCTGACATGATGTATTCAACGAGTTCATTTTTCAGAAAGAGAGATCTTATGCAATCTTTTTAACAAAGAAAACCGCCTTATCAGTAGTTTGAATCATTTTGATTACAAATGTGCTTAATTTTGTTTGATTAAAATACGAAATTTGAGTGATTAATTGTATTCAATAGTATCTGCTCGGGTTTCGTACTATTTCATTAATTGTTTGGTCTACATTCAAAGGATCTGCTTGATGCTGCTGATTGAAACGCTTGTTATACGTCATTTTCGTCAATGTTTGATATCATTACCATACTGTAAACTGTCCTGGACGGAAGATCAGTTTCTTTTCTTTTCGTATCAACGAAACTATAAATGCGGTGCTCATTACTGCCTTCTGCAGAGAAGCACTTGAGAAAAGGATATCGTCGATTTGTGTCCGCAGGTAGAGCTTTGGTACGAGCACCTTTTAGATTCCGAATATTGATTGAATGCCTTTTTGATAAGTTAAAGTTGATTGGAACTGCTTCCGAGGTGAATCATCAAAACTACTCGAATCTATTAATATAGGCTATGTAATTAATTTCAAAACCAATCCTGTATTATAAAAAATGCAGAAGTAGAATACTTCTTGTGTTCAATAGGGTATTGGTTTCAAAATCTCAGGAGAAAAACAAGAAAGTACGATTTTGAGCGATTATAGTATTGTTGTAGTGAATGGAATTAGTCAATTGTTGCGTTATTTATATGCTTACCAACCGTACATTAAATTTCGAAATAAACCTGTTATTAGAACTTTTTACTGTAAGGAAAAAAAATTAGGTAAGGACCAATTTTCGCCACAGAGGAAAAAATTGGGTAACACCACTACTAGCTATAGAATTTGCGTTTCGACTTTGTCTCATCCTTTCCATACTAGACAACACGCTTAACTAGGAGTTTGCTTAGGAACACGAATTGTGTCTCGGTTTTTGGATCTAGCGTCAATCCGGCTTAGTCCTGGCACTAAAATAGTATCGGATTGTAATGAGACTGAGTCGAAAGGCGGTTTCCACAAAACTAACTCGCGGCAGTTTTGGTATACTCATACATCGACCTCAAAAGAAGTGCTGAGAAAAATCGAACTATAGCCGCCTTTTTAGTACCAAATCGAATATGGGTGTAACTTACGCAACAAACAGTTTTATCGACATGCGTCGATCTTTTGAACCAAGTGATTATATTATGCAAGTAATTGTATCATCGCATTCGCAACTAGTTTTTCGATCACGACGAAGCTTTTACTGCAGAGTTGTAAGTACACCAAGACCGGTATTCTGAGAAGATAATGTTTGGGTGCAGACCAGAATGGATTGTTTGCTGGTATGGAGAATTCAATTAATTTCATGCAGATAATAGACGACAGAGTCCCAAACAATGTATTTATATTTATTCCACCTTGAGTATGCTACTGACAATATCGACCCATGACTTTTTGAGGCAGGAGCGCTCCTTTTTGCCTTTCTCATATAGAAAAGTTATGCAATCACTCTAAAAATCGTCAACCTAACCCCGGCCCGGATGGCCGGGAGTCATATACCATGTGTGTATGTGGAAAAAAACACCTTTGTTTCTCAGAGATGGCTGGACCGATTTGCACTTAGTCTCAAATGAAAGGTACAACCTTCCCATCGGCTGCTATTGATTTTTTTGTTGATTGGACTTCTGGTTCCGGAATAACGGGTTGAAGAGTGCGGCCACACAGCCAATTCCCATATAAACTGAACTGAAAAATGCTCAAAGGGGGGAGTAAAGGAAAATTTCCAAATCGAATATTTTTTTTGATGCCAAATGTCATGAAACGTCGAGATTGGATGTAATATCGAAAAAATTTTTTTGGCGAAAATTGACTTTTTTGGACCTCGACATTTTTTTGCTTTTCTCATAGAGTTATGCAATCACTCAAAAAATCGTCAATCTAATCCCGGCCACGAATTTTTTGCTTATTTAGGCGTAGGTAGGAGTATGCAATGAGGGGTTGCTACTTTAAAGTTGAAACTAGTTTAAAATTTCTTAACAAGTTGAAAATTTTCGGCAGGGTCCGGACCCCCCGGATCCTCTTCCTTGATTCGCCGCTGGTTTCAAGCGATGTTTCAGTGTCGACACATAGCATCTCAAGATCGTGGCTGTCGATCCATTTTATGTATGTGCAAATCGTACTGAATATGTAATAGGGAAAATGCACTTTTGCATATAAAATATTTGAAATAATCCATAAAGAATTGTGACACGATCCATAAAAAAGTTGTCCATGTTCCATAAAACAAAACTGAAAATCCATAAAACAGTGTGAATGATCCATAAAAAAGGCTGATTTGATCCATAGATTATGAAAAATTGAACCATGAAATGGTCGTAATATTCATTTCCACCGTTATATTGAACATAACCAGTAATGGGATCGTAGTTTGGACAAATGAGAAAGGCACAATTGCACCACTAGGTGGATTAAAACAGGTTTTGTAGTTTAGTACCAGTGTATACTAGTGACAAGAAAAAATGACCCCTATCGGCCCACCCCTGAGTCGATTCCTAGTCCTACCAGGAGTACTTGCTCCAAATTTGAAGCAAATCGGACAAGTCTAGCTACCCGACCAGGAGAAAATAACTGGGCAATAACCCGAGCATAACATTTTTTGGTATTCAGACCAAAACTTGGTATTAATTAATTATTATACCTCATTGAGGTATTGATCAGGCATTGAAGAAACATTTTTCAATACCTGCTCAATACCTCAATTTCAATACTTTATTTTCGTATTATTTACGTATTCCACTGATTTTTACAAATACCAAATCAATACCTTATTGAACACCTCCATAGCGTTAATTTTGTTATTGGAAGGTTGTAGAATGTTTTATTATTATTCAGGTATTATAATAACTCGTTTCATTATCAAAAAGTTATTTGTAGAACATGTCTGTGTTATTTTATTTTGGTATTTTACCTCTTATGTAGAGCTCATTAATACCATATTGTGGTAAACAGTCGTTGGTCTTGATACCTGAATTTAGTATTCCGCAGTTATTTTCTTCTGCTCGGGTACCGGACCAACGTGCTTGAAGTTTGTATGGGATTTTTCGACAATTTATATGGAGAAAAACCACCATGTCAAATTTTCGGTGGCACTGTATGCTTCGTATTATAACTCCAAGTAAAAATGAGAAAGATAGTTTAATTGTCTACAACTGATCGGAGAAGTTGTTTTTAACATTTAAATTTATCCATACATTCCAGGATATTCATTTAGTAGTAGAAAGTTCTGCAATTGCCCTGTCAATTTAAAATCTTACCCCTCCCCTGTCTTCTCGTATCATTAGGATACGTGGAAAAGTGGGTGTAAATGTTGAAGGAACCAGGTACTTACTCGTGAATGAGATTATAAAAAGCTTACTGATTCTGGGAATTGACAGAAGTGTTACCGCTGATGATATTTTTTTAGGCACGCCTGATTGAATTTAAGGAACCCACGTATATGGCACCCCTAGCCCATTTGTATTGAACTGACATAAGTCAACATCTCAGCGGGCATACAAATTATGGGCCCCACTGACAGTTCAAATTGTTCTGCTCGTTTTGCTCGAAGTTCGACCTTCACTATTCAGACACGGCACGGCATGCCTCAATCATTAGATGTTTGTTAAAAAGTTTAAATATTGCACCGCCAATTGATGAATAGTGTTGTTTTGGACATCTCGGTGAATAACAAAAACTTTTCATCATGATTCACCAACAAATTAAACGAACTCGAGTATCACAAAATTGTGTCTAATGAAATTGATTCTGTTTATTGTGGATCGACCCTAACGCGACGTTTTAGATGTTGGCATAGAAATCATGGCGGCGTAGCAGATACCTGAAGGAACCCCAAGCTATGTCTACTACTGCACCAAAATAAAATTTATAAGTTGTAAAATGATTAAATATTCTCACTTCATATGCGAACCTCATAGTAACAAATAAATATTGTCAACCATCATTAAGTTTCTTGTTCTAATTTATATTCAAACCTTATTGTCTTGAATAAAAATGGGTTTTAAAAGATATAAGCTTTGGTTACGATCTTAACCGAAAGGTTAGGTAGCGTTGCAACCTTTCAAATAACATAGTAGCTGTGCCATTAAATAGTGATACTCAAGCACCCAAGATCTCTTCTTAATACGACGGTTCAAACCTGCGTTGAAGATGTACTCTACGTCTTATACTTATACTAAACAATCGGAAAGAGGGACTACATGCACGTTCCCACCCTTCCCGATTCTTCTTTTCATTTTTTGACTACGTCTATGTTATTTCAGTTTGAAATGTCGATATCGATGTTGCACTGACAGTGTTGGAAGAAATAATGAATTTCTTCTATTCGTTTGAATTACAGACACAGACTTGCGGAGAGAAAACAGTAAAACTAGCAACCATGAATGTAAAATGGCATCACGGAAGCTCCCATAAGCTTTGCATGGGCTTCCTCTTGCAGTTCCCCTCTCAAAACCCTCATGCTCGTTTGGCTGCACTTTTTGACACTTCGCTAGTCTGTGTATAAAGTGTCTGTAGTTTGAACCATAAGTTTTAAAAACGATAAAACCATTTTTCCGAAACTCGTAACTAAGAGTCATCGAGGTTTGAACTATAGTTTCATTAAGACGTTTTTTTCATATCGGATGACATGGCGATCCTTATTAACGTAAATGCAAAATAATTGCTTTTCCTATATAAAATTTCATACAAACTTTGAACGAAATGCCCTAACCCGGTAAGCAATCAAACGCTTCCTAATTTTGCCCAGGCATTTGGGACCACAAAAGGAGTTCAAAAAGTGCTATTCCCGCTAGTTTAAATCATTTAAAAGTTTTTCCCTACAACCGTGAGTCACTATAGTGCCCATGCGTATAGACAGACCTGAATCAACTATAATCTTTCAGTATTTTGATGGATTCCTGATAAAGATTTTCCCGGAAGGAAACTTGTTTGAGTCTGGTAGATGTTCAGTATTTCGCTGATGTTTCTAATAAAATTTTACTTCTAAATCTGATAAAATTACAACTTTTCTAATTCTAACAACATTTCCGTTCAGGATTCCGACGGATCTTATCTTATATTTTAACCTTCATATTTTCATTTTTGGCTTGTGGCGGATGCATCCTCAGTAATTTGAATATATCATTCTTTAAACGACTCCTGAGAAGAATTTCATCATTTTCCAGAGCCCAATTTCTTCAGAATCTTTATGAGGATGTCGTCAGAATCCTGAGCTGGGTTCTGTGAAATCATGAGCTGATTATTATCAAAATTCTATGTCGCTATCCTGAGTTAAGATTACGTCAAAATACTGAGCAGGATTGCAAGATCAAATCTTTACTTTATAATATTTAGTAGAATTCAAGACCTGAATCGGAATTCATGCCCCATATTTTATTTGAAATTTTCTGATGATTCAATCACAATCCAGAATAGCGCTCCATCAGTATGTTGAAAATGATTCGAACAGAACCTTGACAAGTATTGATTAAAAATGTTAAGAAGGATTGGATCAGGATCCTGGGTGCCACCTCATCCGAATCCAGAAAAAAGACTCCAAGAATATTTAAAAATATCCCCTCTGGATCCTGAGTTGGATTCTTCCAAGAACGAACGTAACGAATCGTTAGAGGGAGTGACCAAACTCAATTAAATGGCATTTTATGTGCCGAAACAGCTCGCAGCTCGTTAGATAAGCCACGCGAGTTGTCCGTACTGAGTTGGTTTCTCGGAAAGTAACCAGAGCCTGTGCAACCTTGGACAAATTTGTTTAAACTGCATTATTAGTGTCTTATGGATGTGTATTATAATTTAAGGTAGTTTGATATAACGACAATATTTATTTGAAGAAGAGTTTTGGTCCCAAATACCCGAATGGTTCGATCCCGCTGGGTATTCGGATGACTGGACGATGGTGTTGGAATTAATTTATTTTGGCTTTTTCCTACCGGTCGTTCGTCTATGGGGCTATACACTAATTACGTAAGGGCATATCGGGGGAGGTGGAGTTTCAAAATATCTTACAAATTCTTATCTGAGGGGGAGGGAGGGTTTGTCCTTTCTTGCGTAATATCATAAAGCAAGTTTAAAAAATTAAATCCATAAGGAAAATATTCTTTTTAATAAGAAAAGGGAACTATTTTCATTTGTACCATATAATCCTTGTATATCAAACAATATGAGTAATTTTTTGGCTCTTGGTTGTACATTGTTCTGTTCGGGAACTGCAGTCACAATATGCCTTACAAGTTAAGAAGTTTTGATACCCTTCGTGTTGTTAGACCGACTTTGTTCTTTTCAAACATTCGATTCAAACCCGCAAGGTATCTGGAAAATGTTCCAACATGCGATTGTCAAAGATCTTGAGTGTCGAATATTTCCAGAGTGTGAACTGTATTTTAATTCAGGAAAATTCGAAGATGGTTAACTCGGAGCTATGCGTACGATATGCGTTACAGCTGGAACTCAGAATAAATTCATGCCAGAAGAGATTATAAACTCTTTTAAATTCCACATCTCAAGAAAATAGATTCAAAGGGAGTGGAATATAGCAAAGCAGATCATGTGGATCAAATTGGAGTTACTAAATATCTGACAACAGTTATTCTTTCTACTGGGCGAGATTGGTATGCAATTAAAATTCTGCAGATGATTACAGTTAAATTTCGTCATGAGTTTTCTTGTAATAATTCTATACATACCGTTTTCGCTATCTTATTATTTGATGAATTAACAATTTGATTGTTTTTAATTACGATAAGCATGATAAGATCTAATGTAGAGGGAGAGGGAGTTCACCAAAATCTTACGAACTCTTATCTGGGGGAGGGGGAGGTTGAAAAGCTCTGAAACAGCCTTACGTAATTAGTGTACGGCCCCTATCCTACTTTATCTTGTCAGAGTGTGTAGTCAGTCCGATTTTTGCATGCTCTTTTACAAACCCTTTCATGATTAAAATCAGTTTCTTCAAAACCTACTGGGATCGCGCAATCTAAAAGTCCTGTTTGAATTAAAATATGAACGTCTCTCTCAGTAATAACTGCTCAATTCTTCTAGTCTACATAAAACGGTTACTAGGTTTGATCTGTTAAAATTTTAACGAAATTAAATGATCCAATGGAAACTAATAATACTAAATTAAAAAAAAATTGGTTCCGCAACTAACTGTATTCAAATGAAAAATTAATAGCCAACCTTATTAGATTTTTAGACCTAAAATCGCATAAACCAGTTTAAAATCATATGAGATTTCGTGATTATAGTTCAGCTCCTTAGACTTCCAGCGGGCGTATGTCGATTAATACATAAGAGAGTACATCGCCCTGCTTCAACTCATCGAGCATCGGATTCGAATATCGATTCGATGATTTAAAATTCACTTTCTTCCTGTACGAAGTTTTTTTTTCTTCTTTTTGTCGAAAACGTAATAATGTCTAGTTTTGGGTGTTATATAGTATAAGATCGTATACAAATGCAGTTGAATTTCGCAAGTTTGTCCCCAATTAAATTCGTCGATACCGATTTGCCTGACTCTCGCAACAAAGACAGCGTGGCGATCGTTCAAACTAATCATATAGAACCCGTCCTCAATTGACAAATGTTCTTCTGGAATTACGTGCCGTATTGATTAGCATTTGTTTACAAATAGATACGAGTGAGAGCTGCGGCAATAGTTAGTACTGTTGTGATAAATGATATCATCTCTATCCTTGTTGGAGTTAGTTTTTTATTCATAACAAAATTAAAACACACGTGTTTATAAGCAAGATCGTCCAGAAGAAACTTAACTACAAAATTATTTATTATCTAATTTTGATGTTAACTATTTCAACAATAGAATTGGTTATTTTGCGATACATTTAAACGTTTCGAGTAATGTTACATATTGCCTCTCTAAGGTCGAATTAGCACATACTACTGTGGTTGTCACAAAGACACCGCGTGTGAGTACGATAATTTGTTTAAATAATCATTTCACGCCGCATTAGCATTGACTGGAAGACTGGTAGCAGAAGGACTTTGTGGATCTTTCAAACAACATGGCGCTATAGCTACGCTTGATACACTCGAGTAAACAGTGGAATTCCGTCTCAAACATCCAGTTGATTTACGTTATAAACATATGTGTGCTGTAACTTCTCTTTCTCCAGACATTCGTCGGCCGACGAGGCTGTTCTATTTCGATCCGGTATGCATTTCCGATCCTAGGGTGGTTCCAGCACAATGAGCTTTTATTATATTTATCTTTGTACATTTTTTAGCACTTTCGGATGTCGCAGTATACAAAATCAGGAACCATAATATATTGACTAAAACGGCACGTTGCTAAAAATCGTCAATTCAATTATCTTAGTAGTATTAAAAAGATTCAAGGATTGGTTGACATTGCATTACATGCGCATCGGAATACCACATTTGGCAAGCAAACTGTACCTGTGGAAAGCGAAGTGAAATTTGCGTCGTAACAGGCACCACTCAAAACGTATTTTGGCTGTATTGGAGCAACTTGGTAAAAACACCATTTTTAAAATTTTTACCGAGTTCAATTCACGTTACTATTCTGAAGGGGCACTGAAATGGTATGGCAATACGGTAAAGAGTGAGAACGGGTCAAAGCAGGCTGAGTGGGTTATTACAAAGCCGGCTAAAATTATATCCAGCTACTCGCAAAACAGAAATTTTTATAGCTGAATAAATTTCCACCCGATTTGAACACTTCTGCGATTTTAATTAACGATTTTAACGGATTCCCGGTATTTCGGACTTTCTAAGATATTGGGATAGTAAGGATAGCAAAGCAATGTGTCAATGAAAGCCTCTAGTTGCATATTTTTTCTTCCGTTAATAGGTGTATAGAGAAAAATCATCCGGCAGACAACTTAACATGACGCGCAACCCACAGTTCAGGATGCGGAAAAACTAGTAAGAGTTAAAATAGAGCTTAAACTCGCGAAAGTGACCTACATTTAGCTATAATACGTTAAAAACTATGTTTTGATAGCGTTCAGAAGTTTAGCCCAGGTAGGAAACTTCATAGCGAAGAACAACATGCAATATAACATCAGAACCAAGTTTTCCGTACAAAATGTTATGGCAGATGTTCGTATACATGACTTATTCTCAACGGCGTTCGTATTGTGCGAATGTGAGAGGCAAAACCTATTCCTTATAATACTATCGAATGTAATCCCTGAAAATGAATATCTCAACACGCATCAGACTCCGTGAACAAGATCCTACAGACAGGCTTTTTGTAGTGTTTTTTTACTTCAGAAATTCTTTCTTGATTCTTGTAGTTATCAGCACACACATGCCGTCATTGATATTAAATTCCTCGCCGAAGGTGCTGGCAGTCGATTTTGGGGTGCTGGATGCTTGTCTGAACAGGTGCCACCAATTTAGTCAAAACATAATTGTCCCATGTATATAGGAAATCCCATAGAACATGGGACAAATATGCTTGTAACGGCAGTAATGGTATTGAAAAGCGTTCTTTGGATTCGTTTACCGTAGACGAGTAGTCAGTCGGTTGTAGTGCATTCTCTACAGCATTTTCCGCGCAGGGTACCCAATACTGTACCGTCTGATTACAGTATTTGTGCGTAGGAATCTGTCCTTCAGGGGTCTATATGGTGGATTGCTTTATTTTGGTTCCATCACTTCTGAATTGATTGAATAAGCAGGAGGGAATATGTCTTTGAACCCCCGGTAAGAAGTTTCTTCAAATATCAGGTGTAAAGTGTAAGAAAGCTTGGAAGAAAATCTGGCAACCGGGCGATATCCAATTTAGGC
The DNA here is from genome assembly GCF_030247195.1 of Topomyia yanbarensis. Taxonomy (NCBI): domain Eukaryota; kingdom Metazoa; phylum Arthropoda; class Insecta; order Diptera; family Culicidae; genus Topomyia; species Topomyia yanbarensis. The sequence continues at coordinate 30,985,937 of NC_080672.1, forward strand.
AGCTACCAAAATTAGCAAAACTGTTCCGCTATAATTCGCCGTTGATTTTCGCAATGTTTATGTTTTAGAATTACACTCAGTTCCCGTTGTAAGTCAAACGCTGGGCGTTGCCGATGTCGACGAAATGATTCCCAAAGTTTATTCTCGGCTTAAATCATCTTTCAATCCGGGACCTGAGCCTAGTCCCTGCTCAAGTCACAGGGACCGTCTGAGGTGGGTTCTCAGTGTCCTCTTTTTTGCGCAGGTAAGCTAAAGAGTGAGAGACAGACTTCTCAATATCGACTCTAGGAACACCAATCAGTGCGATAAGACCGCTCGGCAAATGAACTAGACTAGGATGATTAATTCGACTGATCGTTCGGCGGATTGCCTTGGTTTTCCACGAGGAGCGGGTCCTGTTCTCATACGCAGGGATGCCAAAAGTTATTTTAAAAAATCTCATATTTTTTCAAAAAGTCGAAGTATTTGTATGGGTTCCATTACTCATCTGTAAGCTGTATTTATTGTATTTTACTAATGAAACCTGCTTTTGCGTTAACGAATATATCTCAAAAAAAAATCGGTAATTATGCTGCTAATCATATAATTTCAATTGTTTAATTTTGAGCATAGTGCATTTAAATTAAATTGGAATCTTTCTTTAGAATTCAGCGAAGAAACTTGGCATTTACTTCTACGTCAGAAATAACCTAGGGAAGCTACTGGGGACCGTTGATGTTTATACTTTCCTTCAATGCAATTAGTGCTGAAGATTCCTCTCCGCGCCTTCGCAGGCGTTCTCCATACGTTTCATCTAATCTGCTCAATTGAGGATTATAGATTTCTCCAACAACAGCTTGAAGTCTTCGTTGTCTGTAGTCTAGCAAGAATCGCGTGAGTGTAAATCCTAAGAAAAGGTTGGTGATAGAATTCTTACGAAAGATATTCTGGCAGATTTTTCAATTCGCGCAGATTCGTCATCAAAATTCCGACTTCCCGTTTAAAATCACACACATTGAATTTGGTCGTACTATATCTGATCTTTGGCAAAGCATTCTAAAGGCCTTGAAAGAACTAGTCAGTCGTTACATGTATTTCGAAAATTGGCCAAGATAATCTCATAATTGTGATATCTATCTATCTATATATAGAAAAGTCAAAGTTTGTATGTATATGATTTATAGACTCCCAAACGGCTTAACCGATTTCCGTAAAAATTTGCACACAGTAGGTATTTGGTATGGGGCGTGTTTGTGTGCTATTAGTTGGAGATTATCTGCCCGCCAGATGGCGCTTTGGAACAAATTGTGTTTTCCTCCTATTTCGTTGAAAGTCGCAGCAACGCGCGATGGGTGTTAGCTAGTACTGTATAAAACAATCAAATGGTGTTACAAGCGACATGCCTTTTATGAAGTACTGCCACGTTTACATACCCGCTCGCAAAGTAGAGATGGACGGTGTATTTACCGATTTAAGTATGCCATGCGTGAAAGTAATAAAGCATAGGATTGGCTGAAGGACCTCTTGCCTCAGTGAGCGAAGATTTTGAATGGCAATCGCAGTAGACGGGGGAAAATGGCGTGTCGCTTCAAACTGTTGTTTGACAAGGATCGTCTGTCTGTTCAGCTGTTTGTACCGCACGTACGTGTGCAGCAATGCACAAAATACAAGCAAATGGGAAGTTTTAGTAATAAGGCTTGGTAAGACAATTGCACGGAATATCATTGGGATTACTCTTTCATTGAGAATGGTGAAAAGTGTTGCTCTTGCAAGGAGAGTCCGAGTGATCTACTAACATGCAACGAGTTTTTGTCAAAAATTTTCTCCACTAAGGAGAAATATATGCTGGTCTAGGAAGCGTGATTCGGATGGAGAGACATATTTTATTGCTCCTAAAAACTATAGGCAGAAGAGATTTCTTGTAAAGGCTTACATTTTTCTCTTGAGAGGCCACCAAATATACCAGCTAGAGGGAGCCCGGACACAAAACTAAAATAAACTGTTTCTGGTCTTTGAAATTTTAACCCAAACAAGGAGTTCCCAGTGCTTCCAGGAACACCAAAAAATCTCATGTGGCATTTCGATCATAGATCTAATTTAGTGCAGGACTAGTTAGGCCTAGGTCGGTCACCGGCAAGTTTGTGATATTGCGGAACTCCTCCCGATATCGGGAAAAGGTTTGCAATAATTTTTGCTATTTTTTTAGGTGTTTAAAAGTGTTTGTAGTGGAAATTTTCGTATCGTACAACTCGAACATGTTCGGTGTTATGTTCTTTTATCAACATTACATTCAAAAACAAACAACACCATTTATTATGAATAAATCTGAATGGGACTGTCAGGGCCGTAGCGTGGTCTTCTGGCACCCTTGCGGATTCTAAGCCGTGTGCCCTAGGGCATTGCAAAAAAAAATTTTTTTTCAATTCTCATAGGCCCCCCACTCATATTGTGACAAATGTCAAAGTAAGCTCAGATGCCAAATTTCACATCATTTGGACAATTTTAGACCCCCGCCCACTTCGCTTGAAATTGTTGAAATATGTTATATGGAAAAATATGGAGGAAAAATATATTAAATACTATAACTTTTGAAGTAGCAATCAGAAAATTACGACTTATACCTCTATTTAAAATAAATAACCTTAATATTTGAAGGAAGAAATTCCTGTTTCTGGACAAATAGGGGAAAGTGGGGTATTGTGTCATTTTGGCCTCAAAATTCTCTATTTTTAATAATTTTTCTGCTCCGTGATGCAAATCATACATATTTTGAAGTTTTTCTAATGTGAAAAAATCTCAGAAATCGAACGGAACCTTTTAGACCTTTGTCCGAATACGGGAAGTTGGGGTTATAGGGCCTTTTGTCATTAATATTAAATTTTATCATTTTCTCGTGCATATATCTCTATTATTCTTCAATCAATTCTCATAAACTGTACCTTGTTAAACGTGAAAAATCCTTAGGAACACAATAAAAATAGATTCGTTATGGGTAAAATTCGGAAACATCAAATTATCTTATATTTAGTCTCGATTTCACATTTCTATCATAAAATTGCACATATTAACTCCATTTAACAACAAAATTCTTATTAAATTTACTACTTTTAGTTGGTGTAAAGTACGCTTGAGGATCGCATGAGAAAAGTTTCCATCCTGGAAAAATAGGGGAAGTTGAGGTATTAGGACATTTAACGAAAAAAATGTGATTTGTAGAGTTAATGTCCAAAAATTTAATGTTTCTGAATTTTTCCGCTAACGAATTAATTTTTGTTGTATTCATAAGAATTTTCCGCGTTCAACAAGCTACATATCATGAAAATTGATTGAAGAAGAATAGAGATATATTCACGAGAAAATTATAAAATTTAATATTAATGACAAAAGGTCCTATAATATGTAGGATTTGCATCACAAAGCAGAAAAATTATGAAAAATAGGGGATTTTGGGGTCAAACTGACCCAGTACCTCACTTTCTCCTATTTTTCTAGAAAGAGGAATATCTCCCTTCAAAGACTTAGGTCATTTCCATTAAAAAAGGTATAAATTATAATTTTCTGATAGCTACTTAAAAATTATAGCATTTAGTATATTTTTCCTCTATATTTTCCCATAGTACCAATTTCAAAAATTTCAAGCGAAGTGGGCGGGGGTCTAAAATTGTCCAAATGATGTGAAATTTGGCATCTACGCTTACTTTGACATTTGTCACAATATGGGAGGGGGGGCCTTTGAGAATTGAAATAAAAACTTTTTTCTTGCAATGCCCTAGTGTGCCCCTTCGGTATTCACATCGGCTTTCTTTTTCAGTTGAGTGTGTACCTGGAAATGGCACTGTTATCCTAATTTTATAAAACAAGATTTCAGCGCCCTCCTCCCCTAAGGGTAACGCCACCCGCATGCAACGGGCCTGTTCACCAACGGCTCCTGAATTCCATGATATTTACCACATTAAACCGTGTTAGATGCTCTAAATTAATTATTAAATTTCTTTTGTTAGATCTGCTATTCAACTGTTGTAGGTGTACATTTGAATACACAATACTTCAAATAAGCGGATTTTCTACTTTCTTATAAAACCTAGTGCTACGATTCGATTATTTATCAATAAAATATGTTATTTATATTACATACCATGAAATCCTTATTTTAATGAATTGGAAAGGCACAATTACACCAGTAATGCATTAAAACAGGTGTTTTTTATAAGTCGAAGGAGCAATGTTTACTTGGAAACCGTATTTTATGCAACCTGTATATAAATTTGTTACTCATCGAATCTTAAAGGAATATTTGAAACAGTAGTATGAACTATTATATCTTTTCGTATAATAGCGTGAATACTGTTTTAAGGTCGGCCTTCGAATATAAATTTTACAGTTCTGCGCACCCTCAGATCATTACTAACTTTAGCATTAAATCAGGAGTCCCATAAGGAAGCAACACCATAACTGTTTATGGAAGATCGTAAAGCGGTTTACGCTGATCATTTGAACTTTGTCACGTGTTCCGCAGTCTTCCATTACCTTGCAGTCTACTATTGGTGACTGAAATCACCAACAAGCAAGCTTTTGGTTACATTTGATGATTATACAAAAACTTCTGCTTGTTGAACATCTGCAATATTTTACTGAAATAATTAGGCGGCCAAAATTATTTCGCTGAAACTGTGGAAACTTAGCTAATTGTTATGCATTTTCATAAATCGAATTCTACGCATATGATATTTAAATCATGGCTTACTAGTTTTGCTGAATATTAGCATAACCGAAATTTAATTGAATATGTTGTAGAAAAAATGTGAAATATCAAGTTATATCCAAGAATAGTAATAAATAATCCAAATAAAATAGCTGGTAATATATGATACCATAGTGTAAAAGATCTAGATCTCTATCAACACAAGAAAGAAAATTCTTCGGTGCTTCACGGTCGTAGGATATGTGAAATAAATCTTGATTCTGAATTTAGCGTATTTTTTAGCTTTGAAAAATAATGATGATCTCAATCCTGAGAAATTGTGCAATCCCCAAAACGTTAATTCGAACTACATGACTAATTATTCTATATAAGTATCGGCTCTTACCCTCATGCTGCAAAATAAATATCGTAAAATTCGCGAATGTCGTTTTGAACAAAGTTTTCTATTTCGAATAAATAAATGGTACTATCTAGCAAAATTCACGTAAACTCAAACACAAACTTTCGACTAAATGCTTCGCAACATATTAATTTTCGAACCACCCCACCGCAATCGTTCACGCTCTTCAATATTTTGTTTTGCGCCGGTGAAGAAAATATTGACCAGTCAGTGAAGCCTCGAATGTTTACACTCCGATTGCAACTTTATCTTGAACAGCACCCCTTCCTCAGTTCATCACCCCTCTTTACACCAGCCAAAATCGTTACAATCGATGACTGACCAAACCGACACGACCTTCGGCAAACCGGCAGGGTTTATTTATATCGTATCTGTACTCACCAACACACAGTCCCGTGGCGGTCCACATCGCTACCGAGCTGAGCCGTCGCCGTTGCAAATTCCCGTCCATCACCAGCCGGACGTCGTCTTATTCTTGCCACACAAATAATTCCCGGTCTGACCGGAATGTTCTCCCCGCGTAAATCGTTGCAACCGGCTCTCGGTAGCCCTGCTAACAACAGCTGCTCAATCAAATGGAACACTCAAAGATTCGTACAATAACAATAACAATTGGTGACACTTTTCCCCGTGCAGAGCTCTCGTTACATCACACTTAACCTGGCTCGCTGTACTAATGCGACTGAAACTGAAAGCGAGCGTGAATGTGTCTCACGCGCTCAGTCGTGGTTGTTCAGTCTGTTTTCGCTCTATCGCGATGTGGTGCTAGTTAGGGTTCGTCGCGGTGCGGATGTGGGCGGTAAATGGATTGTCCGCACCGCAACCGCAAAAAAATATCAAAACCGCACCGCTTACCGCAACCGCACTATATTTACCGCACCGCACCGCGCGGTAATGCGGTAAATGCGGTAAATTTTTATATTTTTAAAAATTGTGTTGAAAAATTGTTCATTTGTATAACCATATATAATAAAATTTTATTCTTATTTACACGAAATTTAACTTTAAGAGACTCCTCAGAATGTAATGTTTAAGAAAAAATCAACTTTTGCATTTTCTATTAATAAAACTCCGTACATTTAAAATGCAAGCATTATACATTCAAAAACGTTGTGCTGCAGTAATAGGAAAACTTTTATTTTAGCAACCCTCCAGTTAATTGAAAAAATGTAATGAAAATGTAATAAGAAATGAAGTATTTTTTTCTTTAAATTGTCATATTTTCAATGTGTTTGACATATGAAAATTAAATGGATGATTTTCGCATTTACGTAGTAAAAACCACTTTCCATTCTTAAAGGAATTTCAACAACAAAAAAATTTAAAGTCGAAATACCAGTGCTTCTATATAGTAGCGCATATATTCCAATACAGTCAAATAAAAACATTGTATTTCATCAATAAGAACGATGCCATATTTGACGAAAAAAAATTGCTCTATACATTACATCTAATCAGGAGTCCAGTCTCAACCGGTACAGAATTATTGAACATTAGAAAATCTGCTAAAAATGTATGATTTGTAACATACAGCAGAAATGTTATTAAAAATAGAGGGTTTTATGGACAAAATATCCCAAAACTCCAACTTCCGCATTTTTCAAGAAACATATGTATTTTCATTCAGAAACTAGGATGGCTCCCTTGAAATATATGAAGTGTGATTTTCTAAATGCTAGTTCTAGAAAGTTCTAGCATTTAATGTATTTTCCTATAATATTTTCTCAAAGAGCCAATGGCAAAAACTTCAATTAACGGGAGTCAACCGATGTGGTATTTGGCAAAAATAGTTTCAAAAAAGCTACAAAATAGTCTTAACCCTCCAGCACACGCGCCGTTGTATTTTCCTTCCGAAACTCTAGCGAAATCTTCTTTCAGCAACAGCGGCTGCTCATTCGGGGAACCATTCGCGCAAGTTCTGGAGGGTTAACTGAAAAATATTAGGACTTAATTTGGTAGAAAACTATCGTAAATTTGAATGGAAGTACGCGAAAAAAAGTTATGTAGCATACTTTTTGAGAAAGAATGATAGAATATTCATCCTAATTTGGACCCCTCCTTATTTTGGACGATTTAATACATTTGTATCCTTTACTGCCAATTACTTCAAATTCGTTTGGTTTGATGAAAATAATTATATTCTTTGGGTTGTGTTTAAGTCCCAGCATAATTAGTTTATCTCTAATTTCTTCAAATTAATCAAAATTCACAGTTGAAAAATTGATATCGGAAACGATTCATAATTCAACGATTTCCAACAGAAATCGGCAGAAGTGATGCACTTTTAAATTGTATTTAAGAGTAAAAATTTATTGTTTTTAAATGATCTAATAATTTTGTCTCTATTTGGATCTTGTATTTTATGTATTTGAAATGGTTAGTTTGTGAAGTCTTACTTAGAAGTAATAACTAAAATAACTAGTGTCCAAAATATGTCGTAAAAATAATAGCGTCAAAATATGTCGGACACAGCTAGATTTTCTTTCGTAATAGCAGTCCGTTTATCAATTTAGAATAACCGAAATTATCACTTTATCTATTATTTTTTTGCGGTGCGGTTGCGGTAAAACCGCGCGGTAAAAGCTCTTTCCCGCACCGCATCCGCGGGAAAAAGTGTCTTACCGCACCGCAGATTTTGCGGTGCGGGTGCGGTAAATACCGCGCGGTTGCGGTAATTACCGCAACCGCGACGAACCCTAGTGCTAGTGCATGGATGGCGTCTGTCTGCTCGCGTGAACAAGAGTTCACTCTCTGTGGAATAACGATACTAAGTAGAGGACGGTTGGCTAAGATCGCAACCGAACCGAAGAGACGCAAAACAAGCAGCACGTGAGAGTAAAAGTAGTCGAGTTTCGGTCGCCCACAAGCGTCCGATGACGAGGATCGTGCTCGATCGACCCGGCGAAGATCAAAGCTCACAGGTTCTTGATAAGGCTGACTGATGTCGACAGGCACTTTGTATGCGAACGCGATCGCGCCTCAGGCAAATAATACTATTGAATTTGCTAATTGTCTAATGATGTTTTATGGACTATTAATTTGCTCACTCGTCAAATCGTTTGCAGTGACGTGCCGTGAAATTATTATCGCGTTTAGCTATAATTAACTGCTAATTGCTGCGCTTGGTTAAATCAGGCAATGATGGTTTCACGGAAGGAGACTGATTCGTACTGACAGTTGGGTGAACAGCTAACAAGGGTTTTTATTAATCGGATCTCGTTCGAGTCTAGGGGAAAGATGAATGCCAGTGAGATCCCTTTGGTGCATATTGCACGGCGCGCTTGCGAATGTAACCTCATCTCACGATTAGTTTATCAGCTAGGCCTCGCTATCTCGAGCAAATAGGGTGGGCATTCCTGCTGCAATAGTCAGGAGCTTTGGAGTCTTGAATCATTCCAATGGTGATGATTGCATCGGTTGGAAATCTACTGTTTCCCGGACGGGAGGAAGAATGGTTTGTATTTCTGGTAATCCTGGAAGTTATCAGATTTTAGCATGCATATATCACTTTGGGCTTTGACTCAATAGTTTTCTAATGTATTTTCCCGGGTTTGAATGATATTACTCATTATAAGCAGAGTATTCATGTGGATACCACAATTTTTAGAAGTGGTAGTTTTAGTAATAGAAGGAATAATTTGCCAAAATTATGCTATCGTATCCTTCGTGAAACTTAAAATAATTAAACGTCAAAGACTATGAAATAGTTAGGCCTTCAGTAAAATTTACAAATCGTTTTCACTAAATTTAAGCTGACGGAAATGAAAATGCGGACTTCTTTAGTACTTTGAAAATCAAATTTGAAGATTTACCTGTGAAAGTAGCTTAATTGCATTGAAAGTATTATTGCACTATGCTATATTTCTCCTTAATGGAAAGCAATTTTGGTAAAAACTATTTTTTCTCCATTAAGGAAAAAATTGTATAAAACTATCTTTGCGCGGGAAAAGCAGAAAACCTATAACAAAATTAGTTATGGAATTTGCGTTTCGACTTCGTCTCATCAGAATCCGACACTAACTTAGTTAACAGACTAAAGTTTTTTGGAGCTAGCGTCAATCTGGCGCTAGCTTAGTACGTTAACTAAGTTAGTATCGGATTCTGATGAGATGAAGTCGAAACGCTGATTCCATAACTAATTTAATTCGATTGCAACGAGTCAAAGATTTTTGAATAAGATCTTACAGGATTTTATTCAATTTTATTTTTTCAATGAATTGTTTTACAAAGCAAGTACCGAATATAATACCGATAACTATCTCAATTTCGAAACAATGGATACAGGGTGTTTTAGTCATAACGTCATTGCTTTTACTTGAAACTACATTATATTTTCGATGAATGCAGGTTCATGGGAATTTATTGAATATTTACATCAATGTTTCAATATATCTTCTATTGATTTTTACTAACGTCTTCGGGCGCTTAGAGTTGCTGATGATGAAGGTCCTGATCGAGAACCCGTTAGAATCTGGATTTACCCTTTGATGAAGTATTTCGATTCGACCCAATTTCTTATACTTCTTGGCAGCCAATACTCATGATTGACGAAGCCTTATATGGAGGAGGTGTGAGTTTGATTATTTTGTGTTGATATGTGATGGTAGGTGGTATGGGGGTGGGGCAGGTTAGGGTAGTAGTTTTTTTAAGGGAGACCAGGAGTAGTTTTTCAACATAAAACTTATATGCGTTTTTCTCGAAACCATGCGTTTGAAGTAGGTACCAAGCTATCCTCCGCATTTTTGTTGATTTAGAAGCTCATTTTTGCCTTTCTCATATAGAAAGGTTATGCAATCACTCTAAAAAACGTCAACCTAATCCCGGAGGTCCAAATTTCTTTTTGACTCGCATAAGGTTTCTGGATTTTAACAGGGGCGTAGTTGATGGTTTAAGGAGAGGGGTTACACCCCCTCCCTTGTACCGTTCACTCCCCTCCCTTAAAAATCTCCTTAAATCTCCCCTCAGCCCTCATACCCCTCCCCTTCAACCCCATCATCTGTAAACCACCACTATATCACAAAGCATACCAATTTAAGCTTGGGAGTCGTTCGTTCATGGAACTTTCGCCCTCCTCACATACCCACCCCCGCATGACAAAATGAGTTAACAAGCAGATAATATTGATCTAATACTGATTAGGCTAATGAAGTACGATATTTTTTTTTGTTTCAAGTGTTTCACCGTCGACACGTACACAGAAAAAAATATTTTGTAATTTTAAGTTTATTTTCATGCACATATTTGGAGCATGAATATAAATGTGAAATATTAAGTTCCACCACAAAGACACACGACTTGTCGTGCTTTCTTCAACGAATTTTATTAGAATTTTACACGTGGATTGAAAATTACAGTTTCTTTAAACGGAAAACCAATGCACTTCAATGTATTTTTACTCGAAAACTGCTGTAAAATGAATGACATGTAATATTACACGAATGAAAGTGGAAAATTGTATGCTGTTTGATGCTCCAATTGATTTTAACGTAATTTCCAATCAAATTTTTGATTCAATCGTTGTATGTTTACATTCGTATTGATTTACATGTCGTTTAAATTTCATTATTTTTTGGTGTGTAGCTCATCAAGTTCGTGGCTGGCTGTATAAATGCAAAATGTACTAAGAATTTAATGGACATTTCCACAACTATGTTGAACATAAAAAGCCTCCGTGCTATAGTTTAGAGAAATGAGAAAGGCACAATTGCACCGCTAGGTGGATTAAAACAGGTTTTTTAGTTTGTAACCCATTCTTTTTAATAGCTGGAAAGGGAGTGAAAAATTGTTTTTGGCTTGCCACTACCTATTGTTTTTCAATAATAAAGGACGATTTGCAGTATGCAAAAAACCTTAACATATTTTGTCTTACCATTTTCGAAAAAAAATATATTAAGTCCGAAAACATGCTAAAAACTTCTATGATTCCTTAGTTTTCATTAAAACTACGAGGCATTTGTAATCACTCATTCACTCACTGCCTATATATCATTAATACCGTCATCTCTAACTCATGTGCTATAAATCACTATTAGCGGCAGTAATGTGCGGTAAATCTGTTTCCGGGAAGGATATTAAAAGTCAACAAATATCTATGAAATCCGTTCTACCTTCCCATCTTGTACAGTGTGACAGCCAAAGCTATCATTAAACTAACCAAAAAATTCTATCTACTATTTTGTTCCTTATCCACTGCACAAGCAAGACAGTTTCGTAACCTCCGGCTGCGTAGTCAAATAAACAGAAATAACAGTGCTGGTTCTACGAGAAAACAAAATTCAGATTTACCAATATTGGACCTGTAGTCCACGATATGGAACGATTAATGACAGTAAAAATGAAGCTCAATCTTGAGGATACATACTGCTATACCATGTCCGCAAACGTGTACTGGTAATGTTGAGAAGTTTAGTCCAGGCAAAAAACTTCATTGCGTGGAACAACATGTAAGACTACGTCGAACATGAGAACGTTAAAACCAAGATCCTTGTTTACATCGATGAAACCGAGGTACGTTCACACGACTTAGCACCATGCACTTAATCGGACTACATTTAGAGATTAATTTCGGAATACGAAGAAGTAGTACCCGTAACGTGCCATACTTGGAAAAATTTAATCACTGGCGTTGATAACAGTGTTCGTGACATGTGTATGTGGCTGACTAAATCCATCTCTTCTTAGCTTGCTTTTATAGCCAACAGAGGAGAATACATTAAATATAAGCAAATAACGAACTCGGGTCAAATTCGTCCGTGCTACTTCCGAACGAAAAACAACTCATCGAAACTAAATAGTCTGTCCCCTGCCACTGGGAGAATCAGTCTCAGTACACATAATTTTGTATTTTCTGTCTATCAGCGTTGAAAATGTTGAAGAAGCTGAAACACCGAGAAACGAAACATCCGCGCGCACTGGAATACTGCGCACACAGAGTCCAATAATCAAACAACAGAGATTCTTTGTTTATAAACTGTAGATATATAAGAACCACAGTTTGCATCACGTGACGAGTCGAAAAAAAACAGATTTGTTGAAAGAGCATATCAAAGTTTGGGTAGGTATATTGATTTGACAAAAGATCACGTACATAAGTGCGTGAAATATTATATACTGGATTATTATTTCAATATCTCATTTCATCATATGTGCATATATTCAACGAGTTTAATAATATACAAGGGAATGCAAATATATTTGGTAAAGAGTAGTTCTAAATTATTTTTTTAGGTTGTAGGATTTTTGAGCAAACAACAAACTATACTATAGAGTGGTACTAAAGAATGTAACTATACAGTTACATTCTTTAGTACCACTCTTTAATTTAACAGTTCAAGATATAAATTATAGTTTTGGCTATTCGAAGTTATGAAATATATTCCTTCGACGTCATTAGAATTTGCACAAAGCCTTTGAGACAATAAGTTGTACTGAGTAATTTCTCTTTAAAAATCTTACTTGAGGATTTTTGAGGTCGCTGAGAACGAATATGAAGGCAGAGAAATAAAATTTGCAACTTCGATAACCTAAGCTTTGAAAAGAAATCGATTTCCGTAAAAGCCCAGTCTGGACGAGACTAGGAAGTGCCATACACCATAGTCATCGACATTGAGCGGGTTAAACGCAATCTTAGCGAACGCCGCTGTCGATGACCGGGTGAAATTCTCTCAGATTATGAAATTCAATTCTTCATATTGCGACATACAATTTACAGTTGAACTTACAGTAGTACTCTCAAATATTTTCATGGTATTATTGTGCTTACAGATCAGATTTGTTATCTTCCTATTTCTCTTCGTGATCCAAAATGGTGTTACGACTAATGTAGTATGCCGCCGCACAGTTGTCTTTCATACCCCTCTGAATTCACATTACATTTTTCAATACACTTACACATATTTTTCGATCTGTTTTACATCACAATAGGCCGACAAAGTGAAAAGATAAAAATGACTCATATTGACACAAACCAGAATCGATTTCTATTCCCACCAGTATCGTCTTTACGCATGGGCATATTAGGCCAGGGCCAGGGGCCCGGGATTTGGGGGACTCCGTGCTTAGTATGAATATAAAATAATTCCAATTCCTAGAAATAGTTGCACACAAGCATGTGGGTAAGAATGGACCGGTAGTAGCTCCAAATCGCACATTGTGACGTATCCCATTTTAACAAGACGTTCAAAGCTGTACGCACACGAGGCAACAGGGCACACGCCACAAAAAATATTCACTATGGATTTTGTTCTAGGTATTCCAAATCGGCGACAGCAATAGCTTTTCAATAAGTAAAACAAAGTCCTTAGTAAATATTTTTTGTGGCATCAGATAACACAGCGGTATAATGATAGCGGCAGTAAACGATGAATTTCAACATATTTTGAGAAAAAACAATGAAATGATTAATACAACACGTATGTAAAGTTCGAAAGGCACCGAACAGAAGCGGCAACCAGAGCATGGTGTACGAACTTGCACTAGGAAGTTGTACGGGAAGTGGAAGCGGAATGTGTCTAAACTCGCTACAAAATCCTTGTTCGGCAAGCGATCCGTAGATGTGGCAAACATTTAGTTTGGGACCATCAACGGAAAAGTCCATAATGTTATGTTAGTAAAGCTCCAAAAAAGTTTAAAAATCCCTTTGCGAAAGTATGATCGAAAGTGTTTACACAAATAGTCCCTAACTTTACTTTAAATCAGATTAATGGAATCAAGGCAAATATGTGTGCCTTTAGAGACATTTGAAGACCCTCGGATATTTGGTGGGATATATTGTGTGTACAAATTTCTTTCAATTGGTCCCAATAATATATAGAATGCAAATATCTAAAATAAACGAATCCCGCGCTTAGACTCACTGGCCATGACGTAAACATTACCAGTTGCATTATTTATAATATGGATCGCCTGATATACAAAATAGTTTCACAGCACGAACCATCAATTACCACTCCTCACACGTCCACACTCTCTCTTTCCTATCGTGTTCGTAGCAACTGTAACGACTCACATCTATCCTTATATTTATCTAACCATTTCTGAGTTGTGTCATAAGATCTTCAAGTAATCTGAAATATTTGTTAGCCCAATTTTGTGTGCTGTTCCACTGTTAATAGTTTTTCCATTTCAGTGAAGAGCAAAATCACTCGCGGAAACAAACTTCGTATTACATTCCACTTAAAAAAGAAAATATTTATAATCCTAACAAAATTTGAAAATATTTGAATTATTAGAAATGTAAACGTAATTTTAGTTCAAACCCTGCTTTTCCCTGAAGATTAAGAGCTATTCCTTCGAAACGTTGCACTATGGAAGGTCATGTGACCAAAAATCAAAAACGACAAAAACTCCAATTTAATTCAATTCTTTACTGAGCGTTTATATATAGGGAGGTACTGAGGAGATTTGATCCTCTTTTCCATTTTACAATCAAACTGTGAAATGATGAAAAATGTGGATTGTTTTGTATTTTTATGTTTTCTAGGGACGACTAATAATCATAACAAAATGACATAGAAATATTACACTGAACAAGAACTATGAGCATTTTTGGAAACCTACAAGTGATTGTAGCAGCACCTGCCATCTTTTGCTCAACGCATTGGCTCAAATGGTAGTGCGATAATATCGGCACCCGAATCGAGTTTTTGCTGCGCTCAAACACAAGAATATTACCATTTTCAAGCCATTTTTGTTATTATATTGGAGCGCAGTAAAGACGCCGAGTTAATGAAATTAATAATTGGTGTAGCTCTTTTATTTGAGTGCTTAAAGCTACCAGAATAATCCGTAGCACTGATGTTATTGCAATTATTCTGATTGAATTCCAGTGGAGCAGTGCTGCCAGAGACATTTTCAGTTATCGGTGTAAAATTAAATTTTTAATATAATTAATTTGTGGTAAAATATTTTTGAAAACTGATAAATATTATCAATTTAGACTATCTTTGACTACCTTTACCTCCCAATTGAATTATTGAAAATTTTTCAGGAAATGTGTACTGAGGATTGGAAGGTAAAAAAATGCACAGCTTCTAGTTAGAGAAGCGCAGGTTTTTCGTGCTTTATTACTCCAACCCTTTCAAATTAAAATGGTTTTGGAACCCTACAAGCGCTACAAAAAAGTTGGGCATGAATGAGTTAATCTTTTGCATGTAATTCATTTTGTTTGTTTTATTAATTTTTTAACTCAATTTATGTTTTGTTTTATTCGTATTATTCATTTCATTCATTTTATTCATTTCATACATTTTATTATTAAAATATTTTTTCCAGTCCATATATTTTATCCAGTTCCTTTATTTTATTAATTCTCTTCAGTCATTGTTTCTATTTATCTCATTCAATTTGTTAGAGTGAGACAATTTAAATTATTCTATTAATTTTATAACTTTTTTAATATTTTTCAATTTTCAGAACTTATTTTGCTTTATTTTTTGTATTAATTTGATATATTAGTTATTCAACACACTCCATGTAACTTTCTTCAATTTTTTTACTTTATTAATTCGTTAATTTTATTTGTTCCATTGATTTTCTATAATTTATTCAGTTTATTCGAGGTTTTATTCGTGCTTGACTAAAATTACGTTCATCTCACCTCTAATCAGGTGCCAATTTTGCGTGAGTTCTGCAAACTAATGAATTATCTAACAGCGATATGTGTAAGAAATGTCTCATCTCACTGTTAGGTGGATTAAATCGGCTTCTTTATTAATTTGAATATGGTTGCCTGATTTGATTTAAATTTAAAAAAAAATAAATCTCAGGGTTGTATGAATTAATTACTCGTTCAATTATTGTGCTTCTTAGTGCCAATTAAAAGGGCTACTTAGTGCCCAGGTGCCCCGAGTGGTCTTAAGACAGTCCTGATTTCCACCAGGGGTCTCCGCTCCAAATTTAAACCAAAATGCACTAGTTTAGCTGCCGGGCCAATGTGATCTTAGTGCTGGGATTTATTTACATAGATAAATCCGCTTGCTTATCTTTGCACCGCTTCACAGTGTTTCCAAATAGGCAAAAACGTGATCGAAATCCCATCTTAATCTAGTATTGGTTTGGTGATTAATCCCCCTAAAGCTGAGAAGCAAATTTTTGTTTGATCATTTATGAAAATAATAAAAAACTGTATTCTGCAAAGTTGTAGGAAATAAAATAAGAAACAACTTTTCTGAAAAGACTATGTATCTATCGTTTGATTTTAATACACGTTTGTGGAATTTTCTATGATACACCCATGAAAATCACTTTTTTTTCAAAATAACTTTAGGCTCAAGAAATTACAGAGAGGATAATACTCGAAAGTCCTCCAGGGTATAAACCAACACAGATCTAGTACGCCGATTGTTGGAAAATCTGATCCCCAAATTTAATAAATCAGAGAATTTCTGCCGAAGACAAATACTGCGTTATCGGACGATGCGAAAAAAATTTTCGTAGGTCCAGGAGACAACACAGTCACTGAAAGCGACACAAGTGGAGATGAAGACATTTTATTATAAAACCAATCCAAACTAAAAGATTTTAGAATTGAAATCATTAGTATTGGTATATTTCTAATATACCATTTGATTTGTAGTTGGTAAGCTATGTTAACCCCTCCCCCTCCTACCTCTCCCCATGTAATAACATACTTCATACTTCCTGCTTTTACTCTTAAATGTGTGATGTAATTTTTGAAGGGCTTTATGGTCGGTTTTATGGTTGGTTTTATGGTCGCTTTTTGAATCTAAAAAAACATGCAAGAGACAGCATGCGACAAATAGTTATCCCTGGATTTGATAGCATTTGTTAGTTTCAAATGAATATGGCTTTGTCTGTGGAAATTTGCGGATTGAAGTGCTATTTCATACCAAAATGTTACTTTTTTGGCATAAAAACTTTCGATAAATCGAATTAGATAATTTTAGATGTTTGGTATATGAAGTCATCCATATTCTGGATACTGGTAAAGTATACAAGTGAGTTCATAAAGCAAAGCCTCGGCACTACAATCCCCCTTGCGGAATATTCGCCTTCTCTTTCAACAGACTCCACAGTCGATTCTTAGTGTACAGGCTATTACGTGGCTAGTGCTACCATCCCACTTCCTTCCTGATTGTGACTAATTGTGACTCCTGACAGTACTAATTTGTGACCTCTGTGACTAACGTCACACCCATTTTGCCGCACCGCACCAGTAGATGAGTTCATTTGGTTCCCAAAATTCCAAATTTCCGGAAACACATCTCAGTGCTAGAATATCATCTAGGAATTTTATGAAATCCTAGCAAAATTATTGTCAAAAATTATCCCAGATGATTAATTAGTACAGTTATGGAACCATCTGACGATTTGAGTGTCCGTTCCGGGGTCAAGTCATCATGTGATATCATAATGATAAATCTTCTGGGATATTTCCAGGCATTTTGTCATTCATATATTTAGGTATCAATTTAAAGTTACATATAGCGTCCCAATATTGAACATTTATACGGAAATCCGGGAACTATGTGAGTTTCCTAATCCAAAATCTAACTTAAGGGTTAGACTGCATTCCGCATGAATTCATGCTAGCCAGAAATCAAACAATGTTGTTTCTGAAGTCTTTTGCGTTAAAAATTGAAGCAACACTGATAGGGTTATCCTGCATAGTTTTATACCTATTCGGGTGTATCATATTGATAGCTCTGTCAGGGAAGCGTTGATGTATGCGAGAGAATTTTCTTCGAACTTTGCAATGTAACGAGCTTTCAGTTGTGTTCAAAGTAAAGAAACAATCAAATAAATTATCGCTTTATCGGTTAGAAATTTATGAACTGATTGTTTATAAAACGAGGAATTTTAGATTGACACCCCATCGAATAAAACAAATTTTCGGTTGAATTTCAAATGCATTTTGAAAATCCTTGAAAAATTAAACACTCTCTTAGCTACACCACCGCTGAATTTAAATCCGTATCGACCATACATCACACTACACTACGCCATCACTCATCGGCAAGAGCGTACTAATTTGCACAAGTCAGCGAAAATTAGTTAGCAACCGCGATAAACCCTAACCAATCTCCCCCATGAATGGCCCGGTCAAGCGGCTCGGGAGCTGCCACAATAACACAATAAAACACAGCTACGATATTCACGGTCATACACAGTGAGCCACAAAATCAATGCGCTCCAGCATCGTTCTCGTTCGTGCTCACATTCCAATATTGATTTTCTCTTCACATTCCATTATTCCCGTTTTGACCTGGTTGGTGCTGTGACCGACTTAGAAGGTCATTTGAATTCACTAACCAACCACCATTAAAACATTTGTGGAAAGTTGCCGATGAGACGAATTATCAGGCAGCTTCAAACATTTTTGCTAACAACCTGTGTCGTGAAATAATAGAATTACATAATTCTACGGATATTGATCAGTTGCTGAACTCAACCAACAAAAAATCAGAAACCCACTCACGAATTAGGAAACCTACACTGAAATAAAGTGAGTAACGAAATCACATTTTGGTTCTTTAAACAAATTAACATTGAGTTTTATTCGTTTCCGACTGCATAATATTAATGAAACAGTAACTAGACCAAAAACAACGCCATACCCATCTGCATACGTAACAGAACTGTCACAATAAACACACTAAATAAAACAAAGCATATTCGAATCACGAAGAAACCGCCATCACCGTGCGTCGCCTTCTTTGCTCAGCCAATTCAAACCGTGTGGCCCACGGAACATGAAAATCAATGCAAGCGACCGAATGTCTAATTCCTAAGCAAGCAGCGTAACCACGAGGACTATAACAATCAACACAGTTTATGACTTCAACAAATTGGCACCCAGCGGGGATAACGTCGATGGCAACATGTGTATTCACTTAGATTTGTGTTTAGTCGGTAGGTACATAACTCGCTGACTGTATGTCCAACCAGCATGTTCCAATGAGCGGTACAGTGCCACTGTTTTTATCGCCTTGAACCTGACTTTTGGCTTGGTTCAATTTCAGTGGGGCTAGGGTAGTGGAACCGATTATCGAACATGTTCGAATATCCTACTTTAATTCAGAAACATCAAACTATAGGTAGTAATTAGGAAAAATCTTCGCTAGAACTGGCCCATGTTAGGGTACTTCACCATTATACATACTACTTATTATCACGGTCCTTCGCAGAACATGTTCTAAATCGGCAATTGTCGCAAAGCGGTAGTTTCACAAATTTACGATCGCAGATTAGTGTAGCATTTCAGAACATGCTATAAACATAAATCATCAAAATTATCTATCACTCAAATCTAATCGAGCAGCTGATCTAATGCGGGTACACCGTGTGTCACATTCAAACAGCAAAGTACATTCATTGCGGTCTACTTTTCACTGTCACGCGGTTGCTGTAGGTAAGCTTAATTCGAACAACCTGCGTGAAAGTACCGGAGCGCAGCCAACAACAGGTTCGAAAGCCGGTAGAATTTGAAGAAAAAAAATGAGAGCAACGAACGAACGAACTACTTTGGCATTTCACAAGCAAAGCAATTGAGCAGCGTTGCCAGACGGATACCGAGGGCGCTGTTGCTGTTTACGTGTGTCGTTGGTCGTAATCGAAGCACGCCGCGACGCCGTTTCTAAACACATGGTTTTTTTTGTCGTTGCGATGTTGAATGGTGCGGTACTTGGTTGGTGTAAACTTGCTAGCGATTAGAAACAATCGAAAGCCTTCAGCAGGGGGTTTGAAGTCTGAGCGGGTACGCGCGCGCAAGCTCAGATTTCGGAGTCACGACGGACAGATGGTTCAAGACGAACTGGTTGGAAGTTTTGTTTGCGTTTCTGCAGAAAGCTGTGAAGCGTCTTCTTCTGGCTGCAAGCCACCAACACTAGGCAAACGATGCTCGGGAGGGCACTGTGAAAAAAATTGTGTTAGTTTCGAAACGACAGGTTCTTACCGTTAACTTTTCGCAGTTACGATAGACACTTAACTTTTTAAGACAGTGAGATTTTAGCAGCGTAATGTTTTTCAGTGTACATTCGAAAAAGCCAGATTACTTTCACGGAACAATCTGCATGAATTTAATGTTCTCTTACAAATACCCGAAAACAGGTTGTGAAGATCCGAAAAATAAAACACTGAACAGACTGATGCTGCTCGTCGGATTTGCCAATGAATCGCTGTTCGAAGTCTCGCTCTAAACCGGAACAAACGGTGTTGTCATTATCGGTGTTGTAGAATCGGTTGAATTCATTTGTTGCGGGATACGTGCGTTTTGCTATAATGATGAGCACATCTTTTTCCGTGCCGGATTGCTGTTTGTTTGCATCGAGTTGTGTTGATGGTTTGCGCATCTGCTTAGGACACGTCGAACAAGTAATGAAGTTTTCAGTTGTTTTAAATGACATAATCGAAAAGGATGATAGGTATTAATTGTATTTGTTGAATTATTCATTCAAAACAGAAATCTCTTGCATTAGATGATCGTTTATGCAAGAGTCTTTTGCATTTTTTCGAGTCATTACTTCTTGCATTATTGCAGTTATGCTTTTTGACGTAGGACGACGTCATTATTTGTGATATGGGCATCGAATACAGACAACCATATTCGAACAAATAACTCCTTGTAAATTCAACAAAAGCAATATGTAATGAAAACTGACAAAGTTTTGAAATTTTTTGTTTCAGCAACTCCACGATTTTCAAAATCTTTGCACATATCGCTAAGAAATACTATGGATAAAGGATGTAATTGCGGATTAAAAAATTGAAAAATGATACTGAAGGTCTCCCTCGGGCCATATATTTATGATTAAAATGGTTCCCTGACAGGTTTCTGATTGGTTGAATTGCTTCTATGAGTGGCATCATCCTTGGGTTTGCTATTGAATAATCACTCCCATATTAAATTTGCGAAAGGGCGAATAAGATTTGTAAACAAACTTTTATTTTGATGATTTCTCTTAATTTACTATAATTTCAAAGCAGAAAACAATTGAAATTACTTCTACGAAGGGTAAAAATTTACATTAACGCATATTTTTCATGAAATTCCACTCTGCAGCAGACTAATGAGCGAAACAAGTTTGTTTACAAAAAACAGATTCGCCCTTTTGACGAATTAGTATTGACTTATATAAATGACCAAGAAACGTCACCCAGAAGTTGGCTAATGGAGCAAATGCCTTCATCATTAATGGGTTGTTCATATACCACGTGGACAAAAAACTTTCGTTTTTAACCCCCTCCTCCCCCTCCGTGGACAAGCGTGAACAATTGCTGAACACCAACCCCCGCCCTACGATGCCCACGTCCAAATTTTTTTTCGGTTTGTTTCATAAATACCGGGTTTTCAGAAAATTTTCCTATGTGTTAGTCTACTATGGCGAAGAAACTTCAACCACAGAAGATCATACACTTCTTTACTCTTCAAATCAAAAATTCATCAAATCCAAAATTGATAGTATTTGACCAAGTCACAGAGGATTGAATGAAATGAGACAGACAGAATTTTTTTTCTCATATTTTGTTTCGTGCAATTTTCTCTGATTTTTTTGATGATAATTACCATCACACACTATTCTGTTATAAGCACTTTGACAATTTCAAAATTTCCAAAAAAATTGAAGGTAAGCGCTCACACCAATAAAGATACAAATTTATTTCATTTTCTCATAAAAGACAAACTTATGATGAAAAGTCCACGTGGACATTTCCGATACCCCCATCCCCCTCTCCCATTGACAAGCGTGGACTATCTCGTCACCCCTAACCTCCCCTAAATTGTCAATGTGGTATATGGATGGTCCCTTAGAGATCTCTTCTACTACAGAGCTAATGCTGTGGAAATCATGTTCACGGATGATTTTAACATTGAGATCTTTGGTTTCGTGTTTGTTAAACATCTACTGAAGTTGAGTTTGGTTCCAAACCCCAAACAAGCAGCCACGTTAGGCGGCTTCTACAGCGATAAGGTTTTCGCTATCAGTAATATTATTGATTTGTTGAGCGAAAGTTATAATATGTGTTTTTCGCTCCTTTGTCCCTCTTTAACCCCTTCATGCCCATATTGTTTATAAACAACGACGTTTTTCTACAGCTAATAGTTCTTGGTTTAGGCAAGAATTGCTCCCAAAAACAAGTAAGGCTAATGAATGAAGCTATAACCTTTCATTTGAGTACTAATAGTTACAAGTATTAGTTCTAGAACTGAAGTTATTCCAATTAATCTGATTGGATTATGATGGAGCAGTGCTGCCAGGGACAGTTTACGCTGACAACGAAAAATGAAATTTTGATATATCTTCGTCATTTTGCAATATTATTGAACACAAACCAAACCTATCACTTTAGACTGTCTTCGACTACATTTTTCACGTAATTGGACTATTGTAAAAATTCTAAAAAAATTGAATTTAGCATTGGAAGGTAAAACTTGCGCAGCTTTTAGCACTAGCATTACTTGGTCAAATACTATCAATTTTGGATTTGATGAATCTTTAAAACGTAAATATAAATGATCTTAATGTCGTTCAGAAATGAGATATTTTCATGGAAATTCCACAAAAGACTAGAGGACCACTTTTTATGAAAGAAGGTTTTTCGTATTTCTTGTCTCCACCATTTTGAAGGAAAAATTGTTTTGAACCTCTATACTGCCCATGATCGCATATCAGTCCCATAAAGATAGGAAATCCCATAGAAAACGGGACAACTATGCGATCATGGGCAGTATATACGCAAGAAAAAAGTTGTGCATGAAAGGGTTAATCTTTTTGAATGGCGGAAGTTTCAAGCACGTATATGAATACGATTTATAATTTGCTTTCGGTTGGCTCTTCAATCACAGACTAACAGACATAACACTATGAAGGAATTCCCTCAAAAAACATCGATCCGACAATTTTCCCAGAACACTAGCTCCACCTTTTATTCACAGTCCCAAACACTCATTTACTGCTGGGTTACCCCTCATGTTTGGGAATAATTTTTCACTAGTGGTCTATCCCCCATATGCTTGTTCATATGTCAGTGGCGCCATAATTTCAAATGTGGCCACAGTCCCAACTACAATTATATTTAAAATGACCGTTAAAGCGGGCGAAGCTTTGTTTTTGAGTGTTATGTCTGTTAGTCTGTGCTTCAATGTTCATCTGTTACAAAAAATCTTCCGTCTAGAAACGGGATAAATAACCGGATCTAACATAGTTCCCGACTTTTAGGGAAGGAACACTTTTTAAGCAATTCGTGCACTGAATGATCTTAGCTCCATTTTCACGATTAAAGTTTATATTCGATTTTTGGATTCTGACATAATTTAAGCAGCATTTAAGGAGCATGTTTCGTCTTTCCATATTTTTACATGTTTTATTAATATTGAACATATTTCTTAGTTTCTCTTAGTTCTTCGTATTGCATGTAAGTCGATTTCTTGAGAAGAGAGTTTTGGCAAGGGTTTTTGAAAAATGTAATGTACTGGATTGGTTTTGGGTGTATGTTTCAAGAATTGACACTAGGGGTAATTCGGGTGAAAATATGAAATTGATGGATGTGTTTTTGGATCATCACATATTCTAATAAAACTAACTTTCGTCATAAACATCGAACTGTCCCTAAACTATCGGCCCGAAGCCGCGCGCAGCAGTTAAACCTCTCGTCGTCTGCGATATTTATGGGAAATTTTTAAATAAACAGCCTGATTATAATCCATATTAGATGCAGTTGGCGCAGGAATTGAAGCCGATGATCACCGCCTAACTTTCGCTCCATGGGTTTTGAGGAAATTAACTGAGGACCTGCTTTGTTGTCGCAAAATTGTATTTATCGATCAAGCCTATTCCTAGCTGAACGGATTGATGAGCAAAGGAAAGTACCATTTTTTGTGCGAGGGCGGGAAACATGAAGAGGATCTACCGGTTATAACGATTTTTGCAGTTCTCATTGAGCTCCGTACATACTCGATAAAACTTTTTTATGACTTCCACAATAAAACTTGAACTGCAAAATTTTATTTGTGGTTATATAACGGTTGTGTGAACTTTTTTAAACCTAAAATAAAACTACCACAAAACAAACTATCAATCAAGGCTGTTACATCGATAAAACAGAACGCGAAAAAGTATATTTCAGAATGCGGAAGAGTAGCATATTTTCTTCCAACCAGATCATCTTGATCACGCTGTGGATTACTTCGTGCAACCGGTCACTCTCGACTTTTAGCAGTTTGGTCGGGATTCTGTTCTTCCCAACTGGCTTTTTAGCTTTTCAGCCTCAGCGAGTTCCATTTTCTCAACATTTCTTACGCCGATGCAATTTTTACTCGTCTGCTTGCATGGTCCAGGTTCCCCCCATTTATATGGTATTTTGATAGTGTTTGTAATGGGAAACACCATCGCCTTAGTCCAGTAGATCCATGTAAAACCATGTGTATCTATGGGTTATTATAGTTGCCTGTTGAACGGCAGGCGGAGCAGATCGTCGCGCTGTGTGTTTTCACAGCCAGTGTAGCTGAGTTAAAAGTCACACTGGCTGTGGAGGTATGCTACCCAGTGCCGTACAACACGCAACTGAGCTTGTCCGTTCAAACACTATGCTTTCTTTTGTATTGTGCTCGTTTCCAGCACCCTTTTATGTACAATCTCGAACACAATTATTCGTACACAAAATCGCTTGTACATTCGAGCTCCATTTGCAAACACGGTTAACCTAGTGTCGTGGTACTAGTTGTCTCAGCGTAGTTGGTAAATCGATTGTCTTGTACGCAGCGCACCTGGGTTCGAGTCCCGATCCCGCAGATGGGGTTAGAAATTTTTCATAAGAGATTTTTCTAACCCGAAGAGGCGAATGACCTTAAGGTTAAAACCAGACATTGTAATTCTCTCTCACTTACGCGAGAAGCAGCTTATCCGATGTCCAGCTTTTCCCGGATAAGATGAGTCGCAAAATTCTCCGTCTCCACAAATGGCGTTAGAATAATTTTCCGGATAAAATTTATTTGATGTTTTCCTTCTCACCGGAGAAGGTGATAATATTTTAATTTCGTGGAAATCAATAAAAGCGTCAAAATATACACTTAATTTCAAAGAGAATCGGTAAAGAAGTCCGATAGACTTTTTTTTTCGTGTTTTGGAATTGCGACAGCAAGGCAGCAAGCGCAAAAAGGATACCGTGATAAACTCATTCGCTCATTCTACGGCGGTTTTATTTATCCGGAGAAATAATACGTTGTTTTTATTCGGAGAAGTCGAGTGAGTGCCAATAACTTTTCGTGGAAAATGTGAGTTTTTATTGTCGCAGTAGCAAATTATGCGAACGTATTTACTCATATGAGCGATAAATGCAATGCCTGGTTAAAACCTCTATAATCGAAATAAAAAAATAGTTGTGTCTTTCGCTCCCATCATCATCAGCGTTGACTCATTTTGCTTTGTGCGCTTGGGTTGAATGTTTGAGGCGAATGTGTAGGTAGGTGTGTCTAATTTGTTAGCAGGGTTACGATATTCACAGATTTTTCTGTAATGTCACATATTTTTTCACAATTTTTGATCACAGATGCTTTTTTACAGATGGCAGATATTTGGCATTTTGATGAAAATTTCACAGATTTTTGGAAATGTTGTGATTTTTCACAGATTTTTTGGAAATTTATCATAGATTTTCACAGAATTTTTTCCTGTTTCAGTTATCACTGGTGGTAAAAAAATATTTTTTTACCGAAACACAGATTTAAATGTGGCAACTCTGTTTGTTAGTGGTTGAATGCGTAACCTGCATGATAGCAATCTGTGCTTTCGTTGCCCAAAGACGAAAACTTTCTTAGCAACAAATTTACGCGGATCGATGGAAAGCATAACGAACGTTTATTATTTACGTTCGATTAATTCATTGATTCATTTCCACTTTACGTGATTCATTTCCACCTAGCCTATTCTACTTGGACTCTGCTAATATGTACATAACTGGGAAAACCTGCAAAAGTCTTGGACAGGCTAAGCATTGGGTTCCTGATGTTTCGATCGCAACGGCAATTTATTTGTTTTGGAAACTCATCACAGTACATGAAAATTTTTCTCTCTCGCATCATACAATTAGCATCAGCATCAGGTTTGAAAGCAAAAAGATTATAATTATTGAACTAAAAAATATGAAAGGAAATCATTGTAGCAACCATATGTGCATATTCGTCAAATGAAAAATAATAAAATTTATCCTTCTTCATTCCATGAGCTGTTCTTTAGAACAAATATTTTCTTTTTGTACAATTGGAGCTAGCATGTATGTAAGAAATAATTAAAGTAGCATTTGGGAATTTTCTACACAAAATATACATGAGTTTTCCCATGCTAAGCGCTCGCTCCTTTATTGGAGCAAAAGTTCTCCAAGTTTATAAAACTAGAATGAAGCAATGTTGATCGTGTTTGTTCAGCTTATAGTGTATTATTATAGGATCAAAAAAGGACAAACATTCATGATCTTACAACCCAACTCTATCGCTACCCAGAAACGAGTTTCTTAAATTGATACATCAATATGTTGATTTATGCTAAACTTCCATTATGTCACTCGTTCATTATGCCTAACGTATTTATGCCTATTGGGATACACCATAGCCACGCCTCTGGCTGTGGCGAGATTAATCAACCTTAGATCGTTGTTGTTGGTGGTTGGGTGGTACCGTCCCATGCCAATAACCGAACGAAAGCATTTTTCTCTCTCTCGACCTGTGCATTTGTGTTCCCGATGATGAGTTTTACGTTATGTTCTGAGCTTTCTCCGTAGATCTTGTCTAGATGCTCATGGAATTGGTCTTTTACATTATCGGGCGTATGTCTTGATCAAGCTATAGTTGAAAAGAATTTGCTCTTTATCTTCAACATGCAGATACAATCACTCACCGGCCTTCATCTAATGACCCGTTGCTACTACTTACTCAGTACTACAAAACCCACTCCATGTTCTGCCCTTCTTGCGACTGTTGTAGATGTGATACTCAAACGAAGAATCCGTAATTGGGTTCTCCTGTGCAACGCCATCGAACTTCCTGAAGGGCTGCGATCTGCACCTTCATTTTTACAGCTCTCGGCTTTCGTGCGTTCCAACAGGTTACATTCCAAGTACCAAATTTCCAATCAGATTCCGTTAAACATTGCCGATTGTTCCATCCAGTATCTGTTGTTACATTTTTCGTGGTGGGACTGCCATTTTAGACACAGATGACGAGGCATTTATTCTTCGGCCGCCCGTTCCAAGACAGCGGCTGTTTAGAGCCGCTCCTAATAGAAAGACCAGATGGTTTTCCGTTTCTCTCTTCCCTTTCAGAATACGACCAAAGATCCCTCTGAGGTTGGTTACCTGATCACCATTATACTTGCCTATACCCCAGTAAGCGCCACGTGGAGGTAGCACAGTGGTCGGAAACGCCAAAAACGTGAACTTAATTCACTAGAGGCCAAACCGTCGAATATATTCACAGGATGTCTTTGGAGGAATTGTTCGTGTGAATATTCCTCACAATCTGATGACAATTGAAATTAGGCATGGCTTACTATGATCGAACTAAAAAAAATAACTTTTTATACTGACGAGATAGAAAGTTGATTTCTTCGACAAAGTTTTAGGAATACTCATAGTGAAGAATTTTGTTGAAGAACTTGAGCTTGTAGGAGTGAAGGTTATCGATTTATAAGGCGTTTTCTATGGCAACACCCTTAAATCTAGTTTTTTTAATATAACTTTTTTAATTGTGATTTTTCGTCCAAACTATGTTCCAGACAAATGTGTAGGTATTAAAACTACATAATATTGTTGAAGACTGTATGTAAAAATACTCATTATTTTCAAAGTTATTGAAGATTTTTACATTTTTTACACCAATTTCAACTACGTATAAGAAAGAAAGGTGCAAACCAAAATTCACGAACAGGCACTTTTTTTACTCTCTAAACTATGCACAGTAAAGCTAAGAAGGTTTGGTGCGTGGCACTCTAGAACACTATGAATAGGGTAAGCTTACTTTATCATGTTTTTTGACTTTTTCCATACAAAAATCAGCAAAAAATTTTTTTTTATTTTTTTGCCCCAATTTTTGAAATTCTTGGTTCAATATTCAATTACAAGTATTATTTTCACTTATACCTGAATATTTCAGATTTTATAAACGTGGGAGCAAAAATGTATAGTTTTTAATATCATTCAAGATTCTAAACTAATATATACTCAAATAGACATGTCATAATGAATTTAATGCTTACAAAAGGATGTCACACCATTATTTATTAAATTTTACGGGAAAAATCGAAAAAAAATTTTTTTTCTGATTTTTGTATGGAAAAAGTAAAAAAAACATGATAAAGTAAGCTTACCCTATTCATAGGGTTCTAGAGTGCCACGCACCAAACCTTCTTAGCTATGCTGTGCATCGTTTAGAGAGTAAAAAAGTGCCTGTTCGTGAATTTTCATTTGCACCTTTCTTTCTTATACGTAGTTGAAATTGGTGTAAAAAAATGTAAAAATCTTCAATAACTTTTAAACGAATGAGTATTTTTACATACAGTCTTCGACAATATTATGTAGTTTTAATACCTACACATTTGTCTAGAACATAGTTTGGACGAAAAATCATAATTAAAAAAGTTATATTAAAAAAACTAGATTTGAGGGTGTTGCCATAGAAAACGCCTTATAAATCGATAACCTTCACTCCTACAAGCTCAAGTTCTTCAACAAAATTCTTCACTATGAGTATTCCTAAAACTTTGTCGAAGAAATCAACTTTCTATCTCGTCAGTATAAAAAGTTATTTTTTTTAGTTCGATCATAGTAAGCCATGCCTAATTTCAATTGTCATCAGATTGTGAGGAATATTCACACGAACAATTCCTCCAAAGACATCCTGTGAATATATTCGACGGTTTGGCCTCTAGTGAATTAAGTTCACGTTGTTTTTGGCGTTTCCGACCACTGTGGGTAAGGATAGGAGTTCTGCATCAGAGGTGAATGGGATGGGATCTCAAGCTGCATATAATACAGATTCGCTAACTATTTAAACTTTGCTCAAAATGCTCGAAACAAACAAAGAATTTCCCCGATTCTTCATGTCATCCATTCTTTCACAATAAGTACTACCCCACCAGATATTGCTGTAGAAACTTTCAAATGATGTATTGTACAATAACTTTAGACTTAGCTTTTTGTAGAATTACTGTACTGTTGCATTGAATAATATGGTTTCGTTGATTTTAAGAAATAAAGGAATCGCAAAAGCTTCCATTTTAAGCTGTAGGTAAAAAAAGATAACTTTTAGGCTTCCTAGTGGGTATAGCTATATGTATCAGTTTAAGTGGGTCCTCTACTTTCAAGGGCCGGAATTGAGCTGTTATTTTGGGAAGTAAATTACAAAATATCTACTGAATAGATTTTGAATGTTTATTTTTTATTTGGATGCCACGTGTTTTGACTTTTAAATATTAATTTGGACCACTAGAAAAAAAACTTTGGTGACCTTGACACGTCATTGATTACATTTGTAACCGACCAAATCGTTTACAATGGTTCGATTATTTGATTGCAACCATCACCGGGCGAACAATTTTCCTACAACCAAAATCAAATCTGCCGTACCGAATCGTTTCACCGAGCAACGAGGCGTGCTCATTCTCAGCACCGCTCCACTATAGGGTAACATACCCGAGAGTCGTCCCAACAACCGTGGAGCCAGTAACCGCAGGATACCGTCTCTGGGCCCCAACAAACAGATTACACAAAAACACTAGTTAGTAGATTGTACATAACTTAGATTAGGGTCACAATCAGCAATTTAGGTTAGCATTAAATATTTGAAATACAAGCTTAATATAGTAGGTTAAAGCATATTATTTCCAATTATTGTCACTTTTTTTCTTGAGTCGAAATACAACTCTGAGAAATAGTACATGGAATAGCATAATTATTTTTGTGGGCTATTCCGTGACTAACACATTGAGGTAGAAACTGCTGCCGAGTAAGACTTTTCATAAAGTATTGGTCCGATATCGAAAAAATTTCTGAATTATCCAGTAAATATATTGCTGTTTTTCCACATACGATTTGCAATTAAATTTTATTTTGTTCGATAGATATTTATAGTCTCTAAGATGTCAGAAAATGATGCAAAAATTAAAACAAAAAATGACAAAAATTTGCAAAAATTTTACAATTTTAGGAAAAATCTTACTCGGTAGCAGTTTCAGCATCATCGGAATCAATGACGTTTGAAGGTCGCCAATGTTTTTTTTGTTTTCAAAATTAAAATTTAAACGTTTCGCGGAATAATATGCAGTACACCGCTGAATGGGTCAACGTGAAAATCAGCATCCCCTGATATATTGACAATGATTCTATAGAAGTTCGCTTACATGACTTATCCCCGTACTCCCCTGACATCGTGATTAAAAAATCTATGTCAAGATACGGAGAAGTGGATTCTGTCACAGCTGATACTTGGAGGAACATCTTCCCGGGTGTTTCGAATGGTGTTCATGTGGCGTAAATGCGTTCGATCAAACGAATCTCTTTATACGTGATCAGGCCCGTAGCCAGGATTTTATTTCGGGAGGGGCTTAAAATTTCTTACATAAATGTTTTAATTCTGGTGACTTGAGATAGTCACTTGAAACTGAATGTAGTTTTGAAAATTTCTTAGTGAAAACAGTTCCAAAACTAAGGCAATAGACAATATGTTGTCTGATACAAGAAATGGTATAGTACATCGACGATTTCTTGCTTTGAATTTGGTTTTTATTATTTATTTATAAGCTACCATTTTCACCGTTGGAATTTGCAAACGTGAGTGCTCCCATCATACAACTTGAAGCCAACGAAGTGAGACTGTCCAGCGCAGATTCATTCGATATGCGTTACGTCAATTGCCTTGGAACGATCCGCTGAACCTGAACCATATGAAGAGCATTGTCGATTATTAGGACTACACACTTTAGAAGATCGTAGACCAGCGTCGTAAATTACCTTCGTGTCTAAGCTTCTTATGGCTGAATATGATGTTCCCGATCTTCTATCACAAATTAACCTCTACGCACCAACCCGTGTCCTTTGTTCTCGAACACTGCTGCAAACTGAAATGCACGACACTAACTACGCTGCCAACAACCGATATTAGAAATGACCCGTTGCTTCAACGATTAGTTCCGCAAATGCCACTTTAGGTAATTTCTTTTTAGCATAGTTCATTAAGACTCAATTATTTAAATACAAGAGAATGTCGAAATTCGCTCCAAACCTTCTGATTAGGCAGGCGATTTGTAGATGCGCAGAAACGGTTCAACTCCTATTCAACACAAATTTATAATAATTTTCAATTTAAATGATGATACATTAAAGACTATTTTCAGACAAGTGAGAATAACTAATTATTTATCTATTTAAGTATTCAGATTTTTCACAGATCCTATTCTTTTATGAAATTAATACTTTTTATATCGTTAGACAGACTTATTTTTCTAGGCAATTCTTCTACTAGATCCCTGAAACTATGACAAAAGACAGACCAGTAATTCTGTAATAAGTAGTAAGTAATAAGAACTATAGATTTTACCTTATTTACCTAGATTAAGCAAACATTATATTTGAGTACACGAAGCTTACAGGTTTCATCTCGGAATTCATGGATTTTTGGACAATACAAAAGAGATGTTTCAATGAATTAATTTACTAAACTAGCCGGAATTTGATCTACTATAGGACTGTTCACTAATCGAAAGGAAATCCCCTGATTTCTGTTATCTTGCAATTTGCGTAAATTTTGTTAAATGTAACCAGAGCTTAAAAAATGGACATCCCTGCGTGAACTTGAAAGAGAACCGAAATTCAATTCCTGCCCGCTGCGATGAATGAAATGTTTGGTTCGCTTCCCTCGTCATTCATTCTCCCGACATAGCACATTCGGGTTCGCATATGTTCGGTTTCAGAAGCAAACTGAATTTTGTTTCTATGCTAGCTCTGAGAACGATTATTGAGCGAAAATGCACTAGACATAGATTACGCAGCTCACTAATGCTCGAACTGTGCACATAATAAAAAATTAATGCTTTGGTTGTCGAAAGAATTTACATTTCTTCTGCATCCAATCAATCGATTCTGCATGAAACGTAAAGTCAGTTGGAAAGTTAATGAATGACCGAGGCGTTGAATCCGAATGTCAGTTTCGACAGGCAGAAATAGTTAACTGATTTTGAAATTTCGAAGCACTGAATGTAACATTGATTATTTCACTAGAATTACTCGAAACTATAAATATGGATGAGCTAAATAATTTTAGCATCACACTTGCTTCCGACAAATCAAAGAAAACACATCGCTCTTGCATCTCCTGTGCCGAAGAGACTTTCTTTCAGATTTCTATGTTTTTAAATTATTGTAATTTATGCGATTTCTGTGAATCTTTTGCCAAATTTTTTGTCAGCGGCAGTTTTCGTGATGTGAAGATGCTTGCAGTTACACCTTCGGAGTCAATTCAAACAATCAGCTCAATAATTGGTTCGTTTTTATTTAGGTCAAGTTTTTTTACAATCATCATCAAGATTGGAAGAGATGCATGATTTCTTGAAGAAAGCTGTAATGCTTTTTGATTACAGGTTTGTTTAACCAAAATTTAGGAAACAACTTCAATCAAAGTTTGTTACACCTAACGTTGAATGTGGTGCGGATAACGAAGACGTAATGTGCTTTCGAAATTGCCGTTTTATTCAAACCGAATTGAGAGGATCAGAGCGAAATTCCGAAAGCACTCGTTCTGAGTGCATAGAGAAGATAGAAGAGGTGCTCTTGAGGCTTTTTAGATTAGCTGATTCTTTGTTTCTCCTCCGTGATTTATGATAATCTCTCATTTTAGTCCAAAACGAATAATAAACAGATCGTGCTATATACTGAAGACATAAAATAGAAATTATTGGACTAATAGATTCAACCAGTCACAACATTTTAGTCGCAACAGTGTTGCGAACTCGCACGAAGGGAACGAATTCCTAGCATGAAAGTGATATTAAGTGCCAATGAAAATGATGCTATCTGTACTGTCGCCTCAGCTATATCGTTCTCAGTAAATTGAAATATTTTTTGCCTAGTACGCTTGTCTAGTATTTATACTAAGAGTACAGAGTGTACAGACCTAATACAGTAATTAAAATTGGATACAATTCAAAAACCTGTCATTTAAACTTAAAATAGAGTTGCCAATATCGAGTATTACATCTGAGTTTTGTAAAACGGGACAATCACTTGCGATGATGCGTTCACTTTTGGAGAGTTTCAGTACTCAGTCGTCCATTAAACTTCTTCTCCTATTTTTAAAATAATTCATAAGTGAACTCGGTTCAATGCTTTAGCCAATCGAAACAGTGGTTCTGTTATCTAGTTATATCTATTTCCAACAATAAAAATAATAAAATGAGTTTTACTGGTTGTCCAACAGATCTCACGCAAGCTCTCAACCATTTCACGTAGGTACCTGTTTACGAAGCAAGGAAATATTTTTTCCTCACCAGCTGCGTATAGGGGGTCGTTCATATCTATCTCGCTATTGAATACTTCCGTTTCATAATCGTGGTTGTTGCCTTTATGATTGCAAATTTCCTCAATGATTGTGCTGGATGTAGATTTTGAGATATTGACGCAGCTTTTGCCGTTGTCAATATTACCTGAACATGTGCCACATATTTGGTAATTGTTTGTATTCAGCGGTAAATAAATCGTAATGTGACGTTTTTTCACAGAACTGGAACGTACTATTTTGCCTTTGAAATGTGCAAAGAATACTATATATAATTGTACTTTCGCGTTATACTGCATTTCTCAAATATGTGATATGTATCTGCAAGTAAGCGGTATTCAGTCTTATAATCGAACATTGCATAAAAAAAATAAATTACCTTAAGGGATCGAAACATGTAAAAAAGTAATTTTGGAAAAATTTTAAGAACCGAATAGAAGACGTTATAGCCAAAAATAGAATTTTGCGCTTGGTCAAGTTCTACCGATGACGAAGTGGATGCGAGTGATAACGTGAGAGTAGGTAATTATCTTTTCTTAATTTTTCTTTCATTTTGTAAAAACATAAGATCCACAACTCAGTTATGCTAACGCGTTGAGCCGTGTCAAATAAACAAAAAAAAATCAAAAATTATTATTAAGAATCTCGTAAAATTAAGATAAATCCTAATTAAATTTTACGTTTTTCTGTTTAAGTCAACTAATTAGCAAAACAAGAATTTCTTTTGATATTTTTTCCATTCAAAGACTTTCAGTGTACTGTTGCATTGAAAGCTTTTGGACTTCTTAGTGGGTATAGCATGTGATATTGGTTTAATGGGATGCTTTAATGAAATCTTGATTCCTTACCAGTCTGAGAAACTTTAAACTCTTCACTCACAATGCCAATATTTTTCGAAGTTTATGTAAGAACGAATTTGACGGTATGCATATAATGAAACCAAAACAGGTGCTAAAACAACTATTTACGAGCGTGGTTATAACGTTTGCTCACAGGCGTTCTCGGTAGGTTGATCGTTATTTCTGCCTCCAGTGCCAAGTTGATTACAATTCCAGCTTGCTTTGATTCTTGTTCCAATGACACTCGAGGCATCTGCTTTATGATTGTTAACAGCGAGGAACCGATTTTGCGTTTTATTTCGATGTTGAATCAATAAACCCTTTTCCCTCTGATCTTGCCGAGGGGAACCGTGGTCCGTTGTTGGCTGGTGGAATGGATTTATTATTTCTTACGTTGAATGGATTAATTAAGATTGGTATTGGTACTGTTGGAAATGGGGAATGGATTATTGATAAAAATGAAGAATAGTAATGAAATCTATGTCTCATTTTCACAGATTCCTTGCTCGATGAAGTCAAAAACTAGTTATCCTAGTGTGAAAGTGTTGGACACTCTTCTTCTGATATTTGTAGACTTATAAATTCTGAAGCGAAATCTTAGCTCTACAATCTTACCAATTGTACACAATATCAAGCCCTTCCTGTACCAATCATCATAATTATGTGCTAACAGCTAGTCGTGCCGAAAGAACAACATCGAAACAAGAAGATAACTCCGGCAGCACGCTGAGCTGAGACAGGTGTTTTACAAAACCAATAGTCAAGTAGATGATGCACTCATCCGGAAGGGAGACTGTCGAGATGCCAAGTTCAATAATAATGTACTAGATTCCTGTGCACATGCATTAGCTCTAACACACGTTCGACTCTCTAAGCTATAACCATAGGTTGAACACCTTTGGTAGATTGGCTGCTTCGACACTTAAAGTGTATACGAAGATAATGATGCTTTACCTTTAGTTTTTAAGCTGCTTTCCGATCGCGTGCTATTCATTTCTTATGCTTTGTTCGGTTGCCCCACGATATGCCAATCACTTTACCGATCGACAGATGTTGTTTCGTCAAGCTTTGGAAATCTTCAGCGCGCCTCCAACGATTTATGGGCAGTTTGCGTTCAACCGTGGTTGAGAAAGATGACGTTTTTTGTGCTTTGTGCATTAACCTAGATGAAACTGAAGCGTTTATTGTTTTACCCTTTGAATATGATTTTCCAATCTGGAGAAATAATTTCCAACCGGTTCTTTTCAATCAGCTCTAATTGGTTCTCACTTCATCACACCCATCTGCAAATTGCCATTGATCATCAATTTCTCGCACCGATGACGATTCATCTCCTGTATATTAGTTCAAACAGCCCATTTTGAAGAACAAATATACTTCGGATCCCGTGTTCAACTGCCCAAAACAGGCCCCAACCAAGCATTTGGAGCGCGTGCAAGAGAAGCACTTTAAACCCGTCCGATCAGTTTTTTAAGAGCTTGGAACGTGTTCTGCATCATAAGTCCCGACAGTCCTAGTTTGGTTCATTAATATTTTATGGCAAACTGAAGCGTCACACAATCGGCTCCCGATGGGGATACTGGATTGCTGAAAACGTGTTCTACTGCTTATCCAAGAGGGTGATGGCTTCGGTTTTGAACTGAGCTATAAAAAAAATGCTGGTACTGTCAAACACTTGATTTTGGATCGGTTATCATATGCGTTGAGAGTCTTTTTTGTAGGACCTATTAATTCTGATGTATTTTCGAGTGTCGAATTGGCCAGTGGGTTGCCCAACGTCGGTATTTCTCTACAACGCATCGAGTAATTAATTTATTTGCGTTAGGCTTTTCGCATAGCAGGAGAACTTCTCCGTCGATGTTCAAGGTCAACCTGATTCCTGTAGACGGCGAGTGTAAGATGAAAGACATTTGTTAGACTCACTCACACATAGACAATATGTTTTCGCGTTGGTATCACGATTACCCTGGATATCATTACCGCTACTTTTCGCTAATGCGGGATACGGGTTGACAGGCGGAACACTCCTACCGACATTAATTACGGATTTAGGAGAAAGTAGGTTGAATCTAATTTTGTTTTGGTTTGTGTTTGTGCGAGTTCTCTATTATTAAATTTGATATACCGAAAAAAACTTGAATGAAGAAAACGGTCTGCCAAGTGAAGAACATCATTGTAAATAATATTTCATATACATTTTTATTAGTCGTGTTTGTTACCATTACGACATAGATTCAATAGATGATATTGCTTGGGAGAAACAAATCAGCCTTCAATGTACAATGTACTCCTGGTAATCGCAAGTTGTTTATTGATAAAAACGGACGCCGGCCATGCGTAGCCCGTACCTAGATCGCAGCGGTAAAGAAAAGGAATGTTAGTCCGGAACTTATTAACACTAGAGGCCGAACATATTACTGTGCACTCCACAAGTGTTCGGAGATTGGAGTAGGGTTCAAGAGTCTTTTGGCGTGCGGCCACCAAAAGACTTGGTTGGGTACCCAACACTAAATTTTAGAAACATAACGACGAATAGCGAGAAAATGTATAGTAATTTACTTGATTCAAATATTATTATTAGAGAAACAATTGTTTAGTAATTTAATACATGAATCTAAAAGAAGTGGGAAATGAAGAAGAGGGTCTCGGTTTTGCGCTTCTTACGACAAACAGTGGCAGGTCTTCGAACAAAAGACGCACAAAACCAAACATTATTTCTCCACAAAAGAGAATTTTTTTTATAAAGCCGTGTGGTGTCCAAAGCCAAGAATAGAACCACTAACAACATGCTAGGAGTTCCTAGGTCAAGGTATTGATCCCTGCCAAAGACTTAGCCTGGCGGACCTTAAGGTTTTGCATCATAGCTTTTATCCATTCTATATTGAGTGAATCACTGACATATAGTCACCTTTTCTGATTCGCTATTCTCAATTGTGTACCAACGTTTTAGGTTTCTTCTGGCAATTGCACTATAGGCGTAAAGGATGAATTTTAGTTCTACACTAAATATCAGCATATGTTTATATACTGGCTCTTCCACGCCAAGGTATAACTTTCAAAGCCTTGGTTTTAAAACCGTATTTAAAAGCAACTTTTCAAGCAAATTTTTTTTGAATTGGTCCAAGCTATTTAAACGAATACCTCCATAAGTGAATTCTTTCTCCAAACTTGACTTCTCATGAAGGTCTGACACTAATTTTGTACTACTTTTGCTTTCCCAAACAGTGGTAAACACTTGAACACTCCAGAGCCTCACTCTGTCAGAAAATGTAGGGCCATCGGAAGCTAAAAACTTCGTAAAATTGCACTCCTGGTCCTTTTTTCAAGATCATTCAGTGCAGTACTCTGCGTCACTCTTTCGAGTTTGAACCACTCATACGGTAGTC
Source organism: Topomyia yanbarensis (assembly GCF_030247195.1). Taxonomy (NCBI): domain Eukaryota; kingdom Metazoa; phylum Arthropoda; class Insecta; order Diptera; family Culicidae; genus Topomyia; species Topomyia yanbarensis. The sequence continues at coordinate 31,023,741 of NC_080672.1, forward strand.
GGTCTTTGCCAGTATTGCTCTTCTCCCATTCATTCTTCTTCTGAGCCTCTGAACCCTTGTCGTTGTGTTTATTATATTTATTACGTATTTGTTATACGACCTTTGAAATTTGTCATTTAACCCAATTATGGAAACGTGTCTGATAGGGAGAGTGGAGATGCCAACTTGTCATTAACATTTCGAAGTTCTTCACATTCATTTGAGATATTTTTTATACTTTTTGTATGCTTACTTTGTACTGAAAACTTTGGAAATAATCATTGAAGTGTTAATAAGAAGCAATACTCTAGATGGTCGGCTGTTCGGAGTTCAAATTGCTCGTTTCGAATTATCAAAAATAGATCGCGAGCGACTTACGTACATATTGCTAAGTTTATATTGTCTATAGATGAATAGATACCTGTTATATTTCACGTAACTTTATTCTTTTATGTAACGCCCCGCGGAAGAATAATTATTAAATTATTCGAAAGGCATTCATATTTCTACAGCAGGTCGCACACCTGAAAACTTTGATCTAAAACGAAACGACGTAGCGCGTGAGTACTTAGCTTAATCTCAATACCTACCAAGACATATCCTAATGCATTTTCCTACCTACTAACACCAATATTATCCTGCGACACTTGTGGATGATGCGAAGAATTCCTCCCGTTGCTTTCTTTTCTTCAGCCAGCGTACGCTTATGTTTGCTTTAATTGTTCTCCTCCTCCACTGCTTAGGGAATCGGTCTAAATCTGAGTCGATCGGCGTTTACGACCTTGACGTTTCTTCGAATCAGTTCGTGCACTCGCCTTGGGGAGAGGTCTGGCGTCTTCAGGCAGGCTGGACTATTTTTTTTATTTTTTTGAACCTTTCAAGGTTTTATAAAATTACAATGGAAAATTCTTGAACATGTGTAGAGTTAAAAACGAAGTTTTTTTTTCTTTGCTAATTCTCGAACAATACATACTGTAAGTAGGGGTTTGCCCACTACTCGGGTTCTGGTTTGCCCGGCGAACCCTTCTTTTCAGGGCGGCCTAGGTGCTTCTACAGAATTTCGGATTTTCGTTTCACAAGAAAAAAAAGTAAACAAACAAAATAAATTAATAAGTTTACCGACTTTTATTCCTCCACTACACTGTGCGCTGCTGGGTCTCGTCGATCTACTGCTACCGTTGGCGGGAAGACGGGCGGTTTCTTCCGACCGGCCGGGACTACAACGGCCGAGTTCTCCCGGAATGGCGTTGGCTGCTCCGGCAGCGGTCCTTGGCGTTTAGCTAGGGAGGTGAGCTTGGCTCCTTTGTTGGAACCTCCCTAGCGACGTTGGCGACGAATCGCCGGATCGTCTACTCGCCGTAAACGATCCCGGAAGTTACCGCAGTAAACTTCCCAGGGGGAACCTTTGTCCGCCCTGCTTCGTTCTCCTTGACAATTAGCTATAGAGGAGAGCTTGGCTCGTTTGACTTATCCTCTATAGCGAGAACGGCCGATGTCTTGGTTCCTTATTGTTTAGCCGGGGAAGCGAAAGCACTCCTTTACACTTAGCTTACCCCTATTGGCGAACCGACACCGTACACTTCACTAATGCCCGAACCACGGGCCGGCACTTTTGACGGTTTTAACTTGCCGTCGCACGCGCGCACTGAGATAATCTCCTAGTGGCGGGAAACTGTCCCGAAAAAACCACAGCAATTTTCTGGACGTCTGTTTGTAACCGTGGTCCGTCACTTTCTCACACGATGGCCGCCTTCCACCTCGGCCGAAAACACCAACACCAAAAAAACCGTACCGCCGCATAGCTGTCATCACCTATGTGCAGCATAGCCAGTACACGTATTTCAGCAGTAGGAGAGCGGTGGCCTATCTAAGCCCTATGTTAACTATGTACAATTGTCAAACAAAAATTACTACACCTATCTGAACGCACAAAACCGTTCACAAACGCGAAACTATATAAAAATTTACAAGAAAAAGTGAACGATATCGAAACAGCGGTGAGCATAAATTTTCGTAAACAATACACTCTACGGAGAGAGTACGCACGAAAGGGTATATTTCCACCCAGTGCTAAATGGTTACCCTGACGGGTTACAATACTCAGCTTGAGGGGGGCAGGTTGTCGTCAAGCTACGTCATTGCCAGAGGGTATTTAGAGGTTTGTGACGAAATGTTACTATTGGGTAGGTAGTGTTAAAAGTTAGCCAGAAAATGCTACTTCATTTATGGATGTAGCCATATTGGAATCAACTGTTTTTTATAAACAATTTCAGTCATTTAATTATTCTTAGCTCTTATTTCTATTTGCCAATAATTTTCATTTATTTTTATTACTAATTTCTCGTGTATATTTTCCCTTATAATCATCAATATTAGCATAATATCCTGTTTCACTCAGAAATATGTTATCATTTCACGAAAATTAAAGTGCACATTACTCTACGCTACATTTACAACCCGACCAACCAGCCCCGCACAAAATTCAGCCAACCTACCCCAATGCATATTTTCGAGTGATTGTTCTCGATTCACAAAAATAAAAGTAAGGTTACACTGGAAACCATTATACCATTTTGTTAGGTTTTGAACACCCTTTCAAGAGGTACCACGTTTATGAAAATCGGATGTGAATTTCTTTACGTTACACATATTACTTTACAAAAACAAAAAGTTACTCACCGGAAAAAGAACAAACTTACTCCTGTAGAAACGACAACACAAAACACCTGAAATTACGTCGGTACATTGTCGACCCAATACCCCATTAAAATCACTATAGATGTCGCTACTAGAATAACCTTTTCATAAAAGGCACTCGATCAACCAGCTTTGGTCTTCCCTATGTTGTATGAATTTCTATTCTATTCTATTCAATTCTAACCCCTACACAGCCTGTATTGAAAAGCATCCTTGAAAACTCTGCAGTTTTCTATAATGTTTTTCTTGTCAAATGTTAATTTGAAGAATATTTTCATATGTTACTTACTTTGTTTGATTAGAGAGGTTTTAACCTTAGGGTCATTCGCCTCTTTTCGGGCTAGAAAAATCTCTTTTGGAAAAATCTCTAACCCTGTGTGCGGGGTTGGGAATCGAACCCAAGTGAGCTGCGTACAAGGCAATCCATTTACCAACTACGCTATGCCCGTCCACCATTTTCATATGTCAAATGCCTGTGCAGAGTTGGATTTGAAGATGTTTCAAAATTAGACGACAATTGAATTATCCATTTAATGAATAATTCAATTAACGAATTGTTTTTAATCTTAAAAGAGGAAGAAACGAGGACAACCGTACCGACCGTTTCAGTTTAAAGGGGATATAATAAATCGATGGGAGTGATTTGGCTAAAAAAGTTAATGTCATTCCTTTGGTCCTCCGGGATGTGACAGAGGTATTTACACCTTACCCTATATAATAAGCACAGACTAAAGCGCCTTTACTTGCTCGTCTCCCCTATGTTGTATGAATGGTATTTAACAAGGATTTTTCAAACGGTGAACGACTTACAGATTTGGCTTTATTTTCACTTTATTTAGCGTTAGTATTAGGAACGTCTTTATGTCACGGCCAAGGATGCAAAATGCCTACCTTTTCTGCGGCTGTAATTTTTCTGCCTACATTCTCATTTATCTTTTGACGCTACTGCCGTTCGCTATTGAAGTACGCCCAGCGCTGTACGGCAGTCTGTAGGCAAAGCAGTAACGGTACAGCTTCTCTTTCCTTATTTCACACTTTTTAATATTTTTAATCTATTCAATATTTTCAATCACAAACGACGGTAATAAATGCCCTTCGTTTACACCATGACCGGCATCATCACTTTCGTGTGCGGGCCTCTCCCTTTGACTACGCAGAGAAAAGTGTACAAAGCGAGAGAACAAACTTTACTACGCCACACTCTCACCACGCAGTCGGAGTACAGCAGCAAAACAAAAATGTATTCTACTGCTCTACGGGAAAATGTACTTGTACTTGTACTGTTTGGCTACCGTTCTGGCAAGAGCTGTAGTGATGCGTCGCTGTGGCGGGCTGTACGGCTTGTGCAAATGTAAATATACCGAAAAAAATGTAGTTTACCAATACCTTTGGCATCCCTGGTCACGGCTGATTCAAATGTACTGTGAGGATAAAACAATTGCCTCTACCTACCTACCTACAGTGATCAGTGTCGATGCCCAACAGAACACTAGGCCCGACGCGGGCGAATTGAGTTGCTGTTGATTTTTCGAAATATTCCGCAAGACCAGCGATTTGAAAAAAAGTTTTACTCTTACTAAAAGTGCAGGTGGAGCTCAATCTGGTAGAAGTGAACATCCTGTAAATGCATCATATTAAACAGCGCGCTAAATATGTTCAACAACATAAGTATTGTCGTTCGTTTCACGGTACAATATGCAGCTCAGCCGTATACATAGAGAAGAACATTATAGAAGTTCGCTTACGTGATTTGGCACCGCGTACTCCTAATGGTGTGATTGAAAGATGCATGCAAAGATGTGGAGAAGTTGACACCGTACTGCGAAAAAGGAGGAGCAAACACGGACGATCGGTAAGTGACTAACGATGAGCTCACAGAACCATCGAAGCGCCTGAAATCAATGAAAGCCCTGGTCCGAATGACATACCAAGCTGCGATCCAGGCATATCTGTACATGTTCCGGATGGTGCTACAGAAGTGTTTAAATGAAGACAACTTCCCCGAAATGTGGAAGGTACAGAAGGTTGTGTTGCTGCCAAAGCCAGGGAAGCTACCAGGCGATCTGGTCTCGAATAGGCTCATATATCTGCTGGATACACTCGGAGAACTCGAGTACCGAGAAGGCTTCTAAACACAAGCGAAGAGGAGATCGATGCAATGTGTTAACGATAGATGTGAAGAATGCATTTAATAGCGCCAGCTGGCGAGCCATCGCCGCAGCACTGCATAAGGTCTCCGACTATCAATGCAAGATCATGAAGAGCTACTTCCAGAGCAGAACGCTGCCGTATGAGACAAACGATGGGCAGAAGTCAATGCGAGTGACAGCGGACGTCCCTCAGGGCTCCGTCCTCGGCCTAACTCTTTGGAACGAGATGTGCGATGGGGTCTTGATACTGCGGCTGCCCAGGAATGTGAAAATCGTGGGTTACACGGATCACATGTCAATAACGGTGATTGGTAAGACACTTGAAGAAATGGAGCTTTCGGTGACAGAGACAATTGACGTGATCGAGATCTGAATGAACGCTCACCTCAAAACGGAGGCGTTTTTGGTCAGCAATTGCAAAGCAGTTCAGCGGATGTAGATCGACATCGGAGGGCACGTGATTGATTCGAAGCGTGCACTGAAGCAATTGGGGGTGATAATCGACGATCGGTTGAGCTTCAACAACCACGTCGACTAGGTTTGCGAAAAGTCGGCGAATGCAACGAACACAATAGCGAGAATCATGCCAAACGCCGGCGATCCGAGAAGCACCACGAGACGTCTGCTATCTACTCTTTCGTCATCGATACTCCGATATGGGGTTCCTACCTGGGGTGCTACGCTGAAAACCAAGCGGAACCGTAAAAAGCTGCACAGAACATTCCGGCTGATGGTTGTACGAGTCGCGAGTGCTTACAGAACGATATCGTCGGGGGTGGTATGCGTAATTGCCGGGATGATTACCGTTTGCATCACTCTGACTGAGGACGTGGAATGCTACCAGCGGATGCACGTAATGCAAGGAGACTGGTCCAAGCGGACTCGTTGGATAATTGGCAGCAGGAATGGGACAACGCGGTGAAAGGAAGGTGGACCTACCGACTCATCCCAAATGTGTGTGATTGGGTTCATAGGAAGCATGCAGAAGTTTAACTTCCATTTGATGCAGTTTTTGTCTGGGCACGGATGCTTCCGGAAGTTCTTGCATCGGTTTGGACGTGTTTCGTCACTCTATGCCAGGTGTGTGAACATGCAAGAGACACCGGTACACGTGGTCGTCGAATGCCCTAGATTGGAATAATTTCGTAGGGGTATGTCTGGTGTGACAGTGAACAATATCGTCGAAGAGATGTGCCACGACGAGCATACCTGGGACGCTGTCAACAGAGTGGTTACCAGTATACTCTCCGAGTTGCAGAGGAAGTAGCGAAGAGACCAACAAAGTATTGGCAGACGCATTGGCTAGAAGGTCGCAGTGAAACCACAAATCGGGATTCGAGAGAAATTCCACCGGTGGGGAACTCTCCGTCTGTATAGACTAGGTCCACCGACGGAGACCAGTTGAGTAGTACGCGACGTAGCACCGGGTTTGGGTCGCCGTACTGACCTCGACACCCTAACGAGTAGCTCGTGAGTAAGCTAGATCCACCGCCGGCGATTAGATCGAGTAGACTGCGTCGACTAGCTAGCAGTGGGTCGCTGGGTCGCTAGTGAACCGGAAGCTACGCTCCATACGGAATAGCTGGATCGAACTCAGCACCTACCGGCTGGCCCGTTGAATAGGCTAGATCCATCCTCGCGGACTAGACCAAGTAGGTCACGAACAAGATTTTAGTAAAGTGGATAGGTGACTGGCTCATAGGGGAAGAGAGGCAAAATGGAACAAGAGGGGAATCAATGGGCCTAAACTCTTGTGGTGCTAAATAGCACCGGACAGGGAGCCAAAGGGCTCAAAAAGGTGTGGTACTAAAACCATAGAAGAATCGGTATCAGGAAACTTCCTTCGCCGTGGAACTTTCCGTCTACGTAGGCTAGATTCACCGCCGGGGACTACACTGAGTAGACCGTGACGAGACACCACCAGTCGCGGGTCTTCGGGGCACCAGTGAACCGGATGCCCTACTCCACCGGAATCACCGAACTGACCTCGACACCTGGTTGATTGGCTCGGTTTCGGGGGAACTTCTCTCGCCGGGAAAATCTCTGTCGGAGTAGGCTAGGTCCATCGTCTCGGCGAAACGGAAGTTGCGGTGCTGAATGGCACAAGGGAGCCGAAATGCTTGGTAAATTAGACAATCTGAAGTTTGCCGCCCACATTGTCTTCGTAGAGGAAGAGCACTAAATCTCGACTAACAGACAGCTTTCCGACTGCCATGTAAAAATTGGCAATCTGTGTGTATTGTGGGAGAACTGGTGGTGTGTCGAGGAGTTGGGCTGTTACCCTGCTGAAGGAACTAACTACTAAGTAGTTGAATGGATATGGATGTCATGCGCATAAAAAACCCCTCCCCGAAGTAATGCCGTAAGGTAACGCCAGGGAGGAATCTGTTTCTAGACAAGAACAGTGGTTTTAGCGGGTCGGGTGGTTGCAGGTTCGCTGATGTTAGGGTTTTGTACCTACACTTTTTCCTGCATTCTCAGAGCTTTTTCGAAAAAAAAATCCGCTCTTTAAAAAAGGGAAAACACACACAATGCAATGAATATCTTCTGAAATATTTAGGAGTAAAACAATTAGCTATGCGTATGTAGATTTAGCGATTTATCAGTTGCTTGAATATTGTTATATTTTAAGCAAGCTTCAAAATCTGCCGGAATTACTGTTCCTTCTGAAGTGATCTTTACTGTATGCATGCACAAAAAGAAAATCACACAAAATAATTCACCAAACTAGTCCTTCGTTTCTTAGCAGAAAGAACGATAGCAGTACGAAATTATAATTATACCAGAGTACTTGTGAACACACCGATCCGCACCCAACCACACCCCCTCCCATGCACCAAATCCATGAAATCCTTTCTCTACTTCGAGAAGGTACCTCCGAATGCGCTGAAAAGAAAGGATCCGGTGGACATCTTTCGAGCAATTGCGCTTTCACTTCGTTTCTCTGAATCTCATTTGAATAAGGATGAGCCTGAAAAAGACCGGGTCTTTGGCACAAGCGGAAGTTGACTCGATACGGTGTCGGTGAACCAGGTCACCATAGCCGTCGTTACTATAGTCTTGTCGACCCCCCGTCGTAGGTCGGCGGCGGAGAGGGGATGTGGATCGGAATCAAGTGAAAGCCATTTTTAATTAAGAGGCCAAGACTGTTTTTTCCACCATTCAACCGCCTCCCCATCACCCACCGGCCGCTCATTACACGTGCGTCCATCGTGTACGGATTCTGGAGGCGGACTATAGTGTGACTAATGTCTCTGGTCTCCCGGAGCAGGAAAGTTTGTTCGGTTCGTCGGTTAGTTGGTTGGTTGGAGTTTGAGTTTTTCTCTCGACTTGTGCCTTTATTTTGCGCTGCTTTTATCTGCTATCTGGTGTGTACTTTTTTGGGAGAAATAGCCGGCAGTAGCAGCAGGGCTGCAGCTCCCAAGTTGAAAGAGTTAAGTGAATAAATGAATAATTTAGTGAAGCAATTAGACTGAAAATGATAAAATTGAATGTGGCTAAATGAGAATCGATATCCGACCGATGCGATGGGGGGTAGGGTCGATTAAGTGGAAAAGTTTTAATTTGATTCCTTTGCGACGGGAAAAACAAAATTCAAACCAGGAAAGTTATTCATATTTCCATGGAATTGATTCCGGGTGAGAGTGCTTGCGTGCAGGAACGGGTTCGTTTCAACTGGAAGGATTCTCCCTGGGGGTAAAAGGGTTGGAAAACTTGTGTTTAACTTCCTGTGGTCGTATAATATTTGCCGGGTGAATGATTCACAGTTCTCCGGGTCACTGGATCGTCGGTTGTTGTTTCTTGATTATATGACATCTTCACAAGTGATGCATTAAGTGTTGTTTGCTACATTGCCCATGATCGCATATTTGTCTCGTTTTCTATAGGATTTCCTATCTTTATGGGACTGATTTGCGATGATGGGTGGTATAGATTCCCTGGAAATCGTTCGTTGTTGCATTAAACGGTAGGTATATATTTATGGAATAGGAGGAATAGGAGTCTCTATATAGTTTACCGTAGGGCAAATTAAATATTGTTCTTAAATTTTTAAATATTCAACCCATTGCTTACCCCAGTTTCAGCAATGCTGTCTGATCAGATCTATTTCCCAGCCTTTAGCAATTAATAATAACCCATTATTTTTTATTTTACTTTCCGTTCTGAATTCAATGCAAAGTTCAATGCAGATCACATTCCGCCACTCGCCAGTTGAACCTGGCGAGTGGCGGAATGTGATCTGCACCACCATGCCTCTATACACAGAAAAAAATATTTTGTAATTTTAAGTTTTTTTTCATGCACATATTTGGAGCGTGAATATAAATGTAAAAGTAAGTTCCACCACAAATACACACGACTTGTCGTGCTTTCTTCGACGAATTTTGTTATAATTTTGCACATGGATTGAAAATTACAGTTTCTTTAAACGGAAAACAAATGCACTTCAATGTATTTTTATTCGAATATTTCTGTAAAAAGCATGACATGTAATATTACACGAATGAAAGTGTGAAATTGTATGCTTTTTGATGCTCCAATTGAGTGCATTGATTTTAACGTAATTTTCAATCAATTTTTTGATTCAATCTTTGTATGTTTACATTCGTATTGATTTACATGTCGTTTAAATTTCATTATTTTTTGGTGCGTAGATATATTTGGTTCCAAAGTGATATTTTGTGCACTTTGCACTCTTAAAAAAAAATGAAAATTACATTTGACGTAAGCAACGCAGCCACGTATTTATCTGTCCGATAATAGGATTTTACATGCTACGATATGTAAAATGAAATATTGTGATTCTTTTGATGTAAAACTCAGACTGAATGACCTAGAAAAAGCCGAACATCTCACATTTTTACATGTAATAAAATGTAAATTTATGTGATTTGGGACGCTTCTTTTATAATATGCATCTGGCAAGATGCAAAGTTACATGATTTTTTTCTGCTGTGTGGGGTTGCCTACATCTAGGCTTATTTAAATTAGAAATTAACAGAGTAAACGTTCTCCGTAACTCAGCAAGAATAGTGATGTCAGATTTGCAGACAAATCTTGAATTTACAAATTTTTGATATTCATTTTTTTAGCATTTAATGTCTTTTTTGAAGTAGATTTTTGCTGTTGCATTGAAATATCAAATGAGAGAAAAATTCGCAGACAGCTTTTAATACTCAAATGACAGTTTACTTTGCCAGTTATTTGCCTTACTTCTGACCAATTAAACATATCAAGATAGTTATAGCTTATGAAGATCGATGACTACTGTTTATGACGCGTGTCATACTTAAAAGTAATCCTTTTTAGAGTCAACGTCCAGCACGGTGGTCAAGCCCGCTACCATATAGTAATCAGATTAAGTCTAAAATTCCATCAAAACTTGCTAAAAGTTGTTTAAATCAAATAAACATTACATTTTAATATATCTTCACCTAAGGAGAAATCCTTAAGTAAAGATGTATCGAAATGTAATGCCAATTTTACACACAGATTTTTACAATTAGTTCTGACGCACGAATATTGTAGTAAGTCAAAGATCTGCGTTTTTACTTCGTCTTATCAGTACCTGGCACCAACTTAAACAAATTTCATGTCTATACTAAATGTTGAACAAATGCACACTAGTTTCAAAGATTTTTTGTAGAGCTTGAGCTTGAGCTTGTGTGACCAGGGCCGTCGACAGCCGCGCCGGGCCCCAGGGTTTGAAGTACTGACGGGCCCTACCATATATGACTTCTTATTTCAATATCGATTAAAGAAATTATACGGATGCAACCGTTTCAATTAAACTTTTTTATTATGAAAATTGTTTATTTGACACGATTCAATACGTTGGCTTAACAGAGTCGTCAGCATTATAAACATGTAATAGATGGAAAAAATAAAAATTAATAAAGTAATATTTGTGGCTGGCCTTCAGAATGGCTTACATCCAACTTGCCATTGCAATTGGAATCCTTTTTTGCGGCGTTGCCATACAGTCCATATCGCCATCGTTCATGCTCCCTTGACGCACGTTAATGCCAGCATCGTTAATGCTGCCCAGAATCAGAGCTTAGAAAAATTGACATCGCTGCGTGAGCTTGAAAGAGAAACAAAATTAAATTCATGCCCGCCGCAATGAATCGAATGTTTGGTTTTTTTCCCTTGTCCTTCGATTTTTCGGAACAACGCATTCATGTTCGCATATGTTCGGTTTCAGGAGCAAACTGAATCTTGTTTCTATGCTAGCTCGCAGTTCAGTTATGCTCGAAAGTGTAAAAAAACTTTTGCCTTCAAACTGTCCACATAATAAAAAATAAATGCTTTGGTTGATGAATGAATTTAATTTAAATGAATTTAATTTACTCTGCACTCAACCATTCGATTCTTCATAAAATTTCAGTTGGTTTGGAAGTGAATGAATGAGGGAAGAGTTAAAACTGAATATTGTTTCAGCAAATTTATCAGAAATAAACAACTAAATGTGAAATTTCGCACCACTGATGCTGCCTTGTTTCTTGTTGTTTGTACATACTGTTGATTTTGAGGTACTGGATTCAGCTATTGCAGTTGTCACTATGACCTGAACGAATTTTCTTTATCGGTTTCTGAACATGGTAAAATCGGTTTTGGAATCAGTTGTTACACTTGCGCTAACATTCAGAGAAAAAAACATTACGAAGGCGATGACTGGGATCCAAAAGCGAAGTCTGCTGTTAAAAAGACTGAGACAGAGAGTTGTGAGAGAAAGAGTTTCAACTTTTGGTGAATACTAATGGGTAGAATAAGTATCTAGTTAAATTCCCATATTTTTCTTCATCAAATGTGTATACTGGAACCTCCATTTACGAACTAAGCCAAGGGTTCGTAAATTGAATTAGTTCGTAAAAAAGTGTTCGTTTTTTTGGGATTTAGATCGCAAAAAAAAGTTCGATTTACATTCTTACTAAAATTCATTGGTTGAGCGACATTATCGATAGCCCCAACAATATTGGTATTTCCGAAACGGGCTTGACAAGTATATGATGAAAATGGATATTTGGTACCTTTTTGAAATCCAGGATGGAGACTTCCGATTGAACAATAATCTCGATAACCCTAAAAATTTGGGAATTTTTGAAACGGGCTTGACGAGTAGATGATAGAAATGGTAGCTTGGAGCTATTTCGAACAATTTCTGTATAAACTATGAGGTATTTTTAAGCGGGTTTGACGAATAAATGAGCGATGCCCTTTTGGAGGCCAAGATAGTTTCTTCTGGTTGAGAAAAGTTTTCTATAATCATATCATCCGCATCCCAAATCACTATATCTATGTCTATGCTATGATTATTTTATTTCGAAAATGTCAATATTTTAGGTTATACAGATAGGGTAACCAACCTAATTTGTACCCCTACATATTTTGGACCCTGTTAATGTAGTTACCTCCTACACTGCCAAGTTTCTCTGCATTTGTTTGGTTTGATGCAGCAATTACATTCCTTGGGTTGTCTATTAAGTTTCAATATCATTAGTTCATCTCTAATTGTTTAAAATTAAACAGAATCCACAGTTTTCAAACGTATCACCGAAACGTTTCATGTTTCAACGATAACCAAGAGGAACCGGTGGAAATGATTCATTTTCAAATTGGATTTAAATGTACAATTATAATATTTTTATCGATTTAATCAGTTTGTCTGATTTGGTATTATTCATGTTACGTGTTTGAAAAGGTTTTTTCGTAATGTTTTATCTAAAACATCTTAAATAAATGGTGTCTACAATATGTCTTTAAAAAAATTATATCAACTTATTTTGGACGCTCCTCGATTTTCTTTCTTGATAGCTATTTGTTTATCGAGTTAGAATAGTGAAAAATTTCGTAACGGTAGGTCGCCTGCTCTTTTTGGTCAAATTATTTAGAAATGTTCAAACCAAAGGATGTCGAAAATCAAACGATTGAGAAACATTTCATTGAAGACCATAATATAACCAAAGAGGGGACTTCTGAAATCCATGTTGAAGAAAATTTGTAGTTTGAATTTGTTGAATTCGACGAGCTATAGGTTGACAAATCTAAGAGACATATCACAGCTAAATAATGATAATAAGAGTGTGCTTGCTGAATTCCTAGAATCGCCTGAAACACTCACACGAACAGGAACATCACGGTTCAAGCGACGTAGTCCTGCTGTTTTAACATTGCGCTGAACAGTTGAATACCACATAGCGAAAACTGAAGAAAAAAGGAAAGTAAAAGAAGAGAAACAAAGAAAAACTGAGCTTAGAAAGAATAACAAGAAACCACCTCGTAAACAAACGAATTAAAAATAATAATATATTGTACAAGAAGATTCCTGACGAACTTTGAACCTTGATTTATCATCCACTTGAGGATGTTACTCCATAATACTGCTACAGATGAATTGTTACACGAAATATATTATTGTTAACTCTATTGTATAACATTTATTGCTGCTTTGTTAAGTTTGCAGTAACCTAATTGTACCGAAAGTTTTTCTATTTCTCAAAATGATAGAACTAAAAAAATACTTCACGCAATCAGCCTTCCATATAAAGATTAATGTACCATTTTTGATTGGCAGTCACAGATTTGCTTATGTTCTTCTTTCATGCATTAAATATACTGCAAAGAAAACGAGTCAGTAGGTCAGTTTAGTAGAAAAAACTTCACTGTTTCCAAAATATATTCAGTCACATTCAGTGTGTCCAAAATATGCTTGAAACACTGTCCAAATTAGTGTGGAAGGGTCCGAAATGTGAAAAATTCATGCTGTGAAGAAATGTCATTTTCGAGTTTATGTCAATGTATAAAACATCCATTGACAGTTTTCTTTCAAGAAGTAATTTTGGAGCAGACTCGTGCATGTATTGCATTAAAAAACATAGGCAAGCAAATATTTTTTGATGTTCACGTGATTTCACTTTCTCTAGGGGTCCAAAATTGGTTGGTTACCCTATCTTAACTGGAATTCGCCATCTTAGTTTTCAAAATGGCTTCATACATTCATTTTCGTCATCTACTCGTCAATCCCATTCCGAAAATACCCAACTTTTATTAGTAACAGTTAGCTACGAATATGTTAAATTGTATACAACTTCATACTGTACTGTGCGTATTCAACCTTTTTTTTACGAACACTTTTAAAAACACTTGCGTAAATGAAACAAGAATGGTTCAATTGCACTGTTAAATGAATCTAATAGGGTTACGTTCACGTACTTCAGAAAACCATTGGAACGACTGGAACGTAGTTGATTGCGGTATATTTGCAGTGCCAACAGAAACAATAAACTTCAACAATTAAATTAAAATAAATTAAATTCAGTTAAAAATTCGGGCCCCCAAACCAGACCCGGGCCCCAGGGTAGTTGCCCCCCCTGACCCCCCCTCTCGTCGGGCCTGTGTGTGACCACCCCTGGCTGCTACTCCGTTATCGATCTGGACTAGCTGAAGTTGCACAGGGAATCAGTAGATAATTATGCTTAGGAGTAGCGAAACATCTTTCAATGTGCAACTCCTGGTAATCCTAAAATGTTTATTGATCAATACCAGCGCCGGACAGGCCTGAACGTAGATCGCGGAAGGAAAGGGAAGGAATTGTTAGTTCGATACTTGCTTTTGCTAGAGGCCGTATATACTACTGCGCACTCCACAAGTATCACAGGAGGAGGATATTTGTTAGTAAGTATAGAACTTGTATTCTACTTCTTCTTTACCGACGCAAGAGAGGTGACTCCACTATCTGGACGAGATATCGATTCATCATCTCATGGACCGGGGACCAACGGCTTTACTTCCCTTCCGAAGGAAGACGTGACCCACAGATTTTTTCACCTCAGAAAAATCTCAACGACCTCGGCTGGATTTGAACCCAGGACAACTGGAATGAGTAGTGGTCACGCTTACCACTTAACCACCGGCGCCGTCAGTTTCAAAGGTTTTTTGTAGAATCGAGAAATGCAGCAGTTAAAACAGTTAAAATGTCCTTTTAAACAGTCGTTTTTGTAGGATAAGATCTATTGCCGATTATGTCAATTTTGTCGGACTGTTCAGAGAGTTTCTGGTGCGTTTAGAGATAACCAATTTCATCAAGATTGCAGAGAGAAAATATACTACGATTGAGTGTTTAGCTGATCAAGAATATATACATAATGATTTTACCTAGTCTTCTGTGTAGCCAAGTTTTATTTAGGAAATGATAGCCTACATCTGACTTTTATTAGATAATATGAAATTTACTGACGCTTGATTTTTTTAAAAATATTTTCAGGTGAGCTTCTTCTGCATACATTTATTATTTACTAGTGAGTATAACCATGCTATATCCATGTTTGGATCATTTCATATATGCATTCTTTTTTCTCCAATCATTATTCATTAATAGGTAATAATTACACGGTGCTACAAAATAAAAAAAAATGAATGTACTTTCAAAGTGATCGGGTAAAGGTTGTAGATCTCGTCAAATACAACACGTTTGATCAATTTAATATACCTTCAAAATCTTTATTTGTAGCGAAAAAAAAACATTTTTCTGCACTTTCAGCACGTAAAAATCTTCTACCCGGTCATTTTTCAACAGATTTTAAATTCGCTAAGTGTTTTAGAAAGAAATTACCTTTCCAACTGTGGGCTATGTTTTGTACTTTTGTTGCAAGTACTATGCGGTTTTGGGACCACAATTTGAAACTACCCATTATTTTACGATTGTTTCGTTAAAAATATGAAAATTGCTCTACATTTTTATAATGAAGCATCACTGTTTAAATAGAAATTTAGGGAGAAAATTTAACTCCGCCTCCAACGACCATTTATGATTGAAATTGGTTAAAAAATGGCAAAGTTATTATTTTTTCCAAATTAGAAACTTTCTCGCATGAACTTTGAAGGAGACAGTCTCATATAAAATTGTCGAAAAATAAATTACGTATACATTTAATAGTATGTGTGTAACCTTTGAGCTTAAAATTTGACAAAATAACGAAAGATATATAATTATATAATTATAGCTTATAGTGCGAGAAAATACCTCACTAACCCCTTAAGAGTTCATGCGAGCAAGTTTCTAATTTGGAAAAAAACTAATAACTCTGTCATTTTCAAACCGATTTTGATGATAAATAGATGTGAAATTGAATGCTCTCTATAAAATCTTATTAAAACGAAGATACTTTTTAAGAAGAATGTTGAGTAATTTTTAAAATTTTCATGGAAAAATTACAAAATTATGGTGGTTTTCATATTGTTGACCCAAAGCCTCAAAGTATCTATGACAAAAGAACATAATATAGCGTACCGTTGGAAAGGTGATTTCTTCTTCTTTACAGAACACTCAAAAAATTAAAAGATGGGTTGAAAAAAATTTTCAATGCCGAAAGTCCCGAAAAATAGTTTTTTTTTACCATAAATCAAGATTTTGAGGGTATACAACATTTTTCAAATATGGTCTTGTGTTGCATTTGGTGAGATCTACAACCTATACTAGGTCACTTGAGCAGTACAAAATCACTGTAGCGCCGTGTTATTTTCTAGCTGTCTTGTGTCACATTAACACGACCGGTGTTTTCGGCAGACAGTTTTTCTAATATGGTTGAACGTGCATATTTCACGTTAGTTATCAGTTATAACATACTAGGTAATACCGGTCGCGCGTTGCTGCGACTATCAACGCAATAGGAGTAAAAGACAATTTGTTCCGAAACGCCATCTATCGGGCAGATAATCCCCAACCCATATCACACAGACACGCTCCATTAGAAATGTCGACTACGTATAAATTTTGACGGCAATCGGTTTAGCCGAATAAAATAGCATATAAATATAGATAGAAAGATAGATATGGTCGGTGTTAGGTTAGACTGGACTAAGTGAATATGTTGTCAATTCAAAAGAAACGTGTCTAATGTTTGAATCGCAGCATCCTTTTTAAAATTAATTTTTGCCATAATTCTTGTTTATTGTTATATATTTAAAATGTGGCAAGAGCCTAATGTAGCTAAAGAACTTCTTTATCCAGTGCTATTACCAACTCTATTTTTTCATGTTTTGTGACCTAGTCCGGTCTGACTTAACACCGACCATATAGATATGTCATTTACGGCGATTAAAAAATAAACTTATTATAATTATGCGTAAAGTTTGACTATGAACCGTGATGACTTAAAATTGAACTCTTTTACAGACATGGGGTCGTTTACAAACCACGTAGACGGCCTCCATCTCTTCTGTTCTACTTCTAAATTAACTTAATCCTTTTTGCATAGATTTTTTTTTGGAAATTTGAAAATAAATATTAGGAACTTTTTCATATTTTAACGACATTTAATTAGCTAGAGATTACTGGGTAGGGAAAGTTATGAAAATTTAGAGCCATAGTACTCAAGTGAGAGCAAGGATGTGAAGTATACAGATCGGAAAACTAGAAGTGACAGTGTCATTAGAACAGGCTTAATACCTTACGGGCTTAACTTTTGTCTTCTGCTGATGTGGGTTGAGCTTAGGCAGCATAACTACGAATCACTCAAGTTCACCAGCATGTCGCCTGGCAAAGACAGCCTTGTCCCTCTTTACCGTGAGAACCGCAAGTCTGTCTTTGCCAGGAGGCTTCCGACAGCGAGACGGCGGCCACCTCGTCCGGCGGATACTCAGCAGCTTTACGCTGCTTCGGATCTTTGGCTTCGGTTATACGGCAAAGCCGCATCACACTGGCTTTGCTCAGGCTTGTTATTTGCTCACACAATGAGCCACAAAGAGCGAAATACACCGATTAAAAATAGAGCAGCACAAAAACACTGCGATGTGCAGAACAACCGCACAAAGAGAAACTTGAAAGCGAAAAAGAGTAAGATCTGTGCACCAAGAGCTGCACAATTTCGTTCACAGAGTCACCTTGAAGAGCCACTTTTTTGTGCCTCCCCTCACTGGAAAGCAGGTAGGAAGGTGAATCAAAGTACAATTCAGATAAAGTTTGATCGGAAGAACGTTTTAAAAATGTTTTTTGGTTGCCTTCTCTACTTACGTTCGCGTGGGACCAAGATACACACTAAAGAGCCTCTTTATTTCTACTCTGTGTGACTGGCAGCCATGGAGTAGAATACACGTGTGGGAGCAACACGCATCGGAGTGAAGAGGCTTATTGTGAAAGAGAAGAGCGGTGGTTCGCGTGAAAAGTGCAAAGAGCGTTTGTTATGCTTCTCTTTATGAGGTGCATAACATCCCTGGCTTTGCTGCGTGCATAAATTATTATGCGTGTTTCTGGTGAAATATTCGACCTGACAGCGTTTTTGTTTATGTACGTATGCTTTCTCGAAAAAAAAAGAATTTTGATGGTTTAGTGGCATGTACAATGGCATCTTTTAGAATAAGTAATCCGCACTATTTTTTGAACAACTTTAAAAGAAAGTTATATCACCAATAACCTTTCTCAGAATAAAGTATCAGTGTACTGTTTCTTAAACATCTATATAACGCTTATTTAGCAGAATGGTCTCTATTTTCAGCATAAATAAAAATAATTGTTCTATTCTGTGCTTCTATTATCACTTCAACGATCCAATCATCGCCTTCTGGGCGTGCAAATTTACACCTCATCGAAAAACAATCTAGTTGAATCGCAATGCCTCATAATCCATTTGCGTCGATTCTAACTAGGTATCCAAATCATGGATGCCATTGCGTGATTTGTAAAACGAATCATTCTCCTTTTTTTAATCGATCAAAACAAACATCACGCACATGAAAAAAAACTCATCAGCTGTTAGTAGAAGAGTGTCTAGAATTGCGCTCATGCGAAGATTAACAGCTGGCATGACAAGTTTCACATCACATATTGCTTTGTCCCGATCCCAGTTGTATGTGCAGGTGAAAATAAAATTTCTGTAATCAACAATTCGTTGAATAAATTGAAATAATTGATTACTTGTAGCTAAAATTGCATTTCAATATATTTTCAACTTCATGTTTTGGTTTGGCCGCACTGGTGATTCTTTTCTGTATGA
The DNA here is from genome assembly GCF_030247195.1 of Topomyia yanbarensis. NCBI lineage: Eukaryota > Metazoa > Arthropoda > Insecta > Diptera > Culicidae > Topomyia > Topomyia yanbarensis. The sequence goes on from NC_080672.1 coordinate 31,042,558, forward strand.
TGGAAGCAAAAAGTTTGTTTTGATTGTGGTAGTGTATCGGACAAAACAAGGCGATAATGTGAACCCTCGTATTTAATACTTTCCTATTATAACACTTGGCCTATCCTAGTCTTTGACGAGTGCTTTTAAAGTGAAATGATCGTAAAAAGGTTTTCCAGCTAAAATAAAGGCATGTATTATTGCAACGTTTAAAATATTTGTGCCGAAATAATGAGACATGAGGCGATAAATGCTGCGTCGTAAGTGTTTATTTTGCTAAGCGCCGCTGCGTCCTGTTTCGGTTCACTACGTGAGTGAGGCGAATTAGTAAATATTTCAATAGGGTGATTTTATTTTAATTAAAAGTTGAATTTAGAGGATAGTATTAAATAAATATGTGCACAACAAATAAATAATATAACTTGAGCTTACTGTTGCACACCTGTTTTATCAAAATCGATATTGCAATTATCTCATATGCTTGATTCGAAACCAAGAGTTACGTAATAGGGTCACAATAGGCTCTACTGCCATAATAGTCACATCACCCTACCTCTTGGTTCTATATATGTGAATTGTCATCTGGGTCTACTTCCGTATATCGATTGGCTGGATAGAAGTCGTGGAATGCGAGGATATAATTTGAAAGAACAGCTCATATTTAAAAGAAGGATAAAAAATCAATTTATTTTTTTTTTAAATTGAGTTAGGGAAATAATAAAATATTTTGAGAGAGGATGTAGTAAAGTATAGAAAAGTAAGAGATAGTGGAAGAGGGTGAGACAAAATGGAAGAGATTGAATAAGAAAGAAGAAAATTGAATTAAAACCAATGTTTTCTTCTTGGTAAGAGCTCGACTGTTTTGTATTATATTCTTATTGGATTTATTTCGGCTAAGCAGTCATTCGGTATTTCTGAACTAGGTCTTTATTTATGCCGAAACATCCTTCTGCCCAACGGTCTAACGACCGGACATCGTTGCCGATGTAATGTGATAAAAATATTAACGCCTAACGTGGACACCACACATCGCCTCAATTCGTGTGCTCGGACTTATATTGAAAACATGCTCTTATCCAAACAATGGAAACAATAAGAGATTCGTTCATCGAGATATGCAAATTTAGCTCATATCGAGAAGTCCTGAAGGCTGTACAGGAAAAGTTTCAATTCCCATTCCCTCTATTAAACATCCGACCTAATGTTCATTCGGCCTAATGTCAATTTGGCCTAATGTCCATTCGGCCTAATATTTATTCGGCCTAATGTCCATTCGGCCTATTGTCCACTCGGCCTAATGTCCGTTCGGTCTAATGTCCATTCGGCCTAATGTCCATTCGGCCTAATGTCCATTCGGCCCAATGGCCATTCGGCCTAATGTCCATTCGGCCTAATGTCCATTCGGCCTAATGTCCATTCGGCCTAAAGTCCATTCGGCCTAATGTCCATTCGGCCTAATGTCCATTCGGCCTAATGTCCATTCGGCCTAATGTCCATTCGGCCTAATGTCCATTCGGCCTAATGTCCATTCGGCCTAATGTCCATTCGGCCTAATGTCCATTCGGCCTAATGTCCATTCGGCCTAATGTCCATTCGGCCTAATGTCCATTCGGCCTAATGTCCATTCGGCCTAATGTCCATTCGGCCTAATGTCCATTCGGCCTAATGTCCATTCGGCCTAATGTCCATTCGGCCTAATGTCCATTCGGCCTAATGTCCATTCGGCCTAATGTCCATTCGGCCTAATGTCCATTCGGCCTGATGTCCATTCGGCCTGATGTCCATTCGGCCTGATGTCCATTCGGCCTGATGTCCATTCGGCCTGATGTCCATTCGGCCTGATGTCCATTCGGCCTGATGTCCATTCGGCCTGATGTCCATTCGGCCTGATGTCCATTCGGCCTGATGTCCATTCGGCCTGATGTCCATTCGGCCTGATGTCCATTCGGCCTGATGTCCATTCGGCCTGATGTCCATTCGGCCTGATGTCCATTCGGCCTGATGTCCATTCGGCCTGATGTCCATTCGGCCTGATGTCCATTCGGCCTGATGTCCATTCGGCCTGATGTCCATTCGGCCTAATGTCCATTCGGCCTAATGTCCATTCGGCCTAATGTCCATTCGGCCTAATGTCCATTCGGCCTAATGTCCATTCGGCCTAATGTCCATTCGGCCTAATGTCCATTCGGCCTAATGTCCATTCGGCCTAATGTCCATTCGGACTAATGTCCATTCGGCCTAATGTCCATTCGGCCTAATGTCCATTCGGCCTAATGTCCATTCGGCCTAATGTCCATTCGGCCTAATGTCCATTCGGCCTAATGTCCATTCGGCCTAATGTCCATTCGGCCTAATGTCCATTCGGCCTAATGTCCATTCGGCCTAATGTCCATTCGGTCTAATGTCCATTCGGCCTAATGTCCATTCGGCCTAATGTCCATTTGGCCTAATATCCATTCGGCCTAATGTCCATTCGGCTTAATGTCAATTCGTATGTAATTCAAAATGTTCTTTGTTTTGATGACATTGTCAGGGAACACGTATCCGCCTGTTGATGCCAATCGAGCAGACATTTCTTTAGACTGAACAAACTAATTTATTTGTTTGTTTAGTGTGTATTTGACCAACTAGGAAACGAATCGACTGGGTCTTTAATGCGCGTGGGGAATACGCATGGTTTTGTCCAAGTGAATGATGACTTTTTTAATTATGTATGAGGGAATGCAGCATCGATATTTTTTCTATGTTGCGTCTTCATTGTAATATCGCAACGTTTACGGGAACGAGGTGGAAAATTTCAGGTTATGGTATCTCAATATGCTTGTGATAATACCTATGAAGGACCATTTATAAATTCTGCCACGCTATTAAGGGGTAGAGTTATGACAAATAGTGACATAAATGGGATGAGGAGCACGTCATGTGCTTTGTCGCAATCGGCCGTTTTACGCACGATTATACAATGTATAGTAAATTCCATTGAACATGGACACTTTTGAGTGCAGCAACAGTATTGTGCTCCTAAAAAAAGAAAAAAACCGAAATCATTTGGTTCGTATCAGATCAAGGGGATAAAGAGCGTGGTAATATGGAAGAAAGTTAGTTAGTATTGGGCAATCTTTGCATAACATAATTAATGAATGGTCCACGATACCACTTTTAAAATCATTGTTTACGGACAATTTTATATTGTCGACAACACTCCAGAGTTTAAGTTGTTTTCGATGAAACAAAATTTCGATAAACGGTTACCCAGAGTTTAAACGCTTTCACATCTAGAACATTTACGTATTCTACAGTCAATAAACTATTAAAATTGAATCCTGGGTTACCCACTTCCCAACTAGTGGTACTTATGGAAGTGTCACTGAGTAGGGGCCTTACGTTAAGTAAGTACCACATCAAAACTTCCCTTCTCGTATCCCAAGTTACGGTAAAGATGGTCGTGGCCCGCAATAGTGGTTCTCAGGCGAAATTCTCGCTTGAACTGGATCAATTGTTATTCCCAAATAATGCTCCCCAAGTCTGTCTGCAATCTACGAAGTATACCGTGCTTACGTAACGCAACGCAAAATTGATTGCTCGAGTCAGAGATACAAACGGTTCAAAGTGAACGATAATTAGCAGCCTCTCAATCAAGTGTGAATTGTCCCAAGAGCAAAGGAAACGTTGTAAGTGAACGAGTGCGTTGCGCTTCTCCGACTCAGACTCGTTCACTTCAAATTTGTTTCTATATGATCGTGGTAGAATGTTTTCAAGAAGTGAAAAAGGAGCTTCGGCTTACGGAAGTCATCTTTCTTCAGTATCAGCAGTAATACAATGTAGTAGGGGAGACCGGAGCTAGTTTGCGGTGTTTTCAGTTTTCCTTTTTTATCGTTTTGGCTTAGGTAGATCGTGCTGAATACGCTTGGGAAGCTCTTAGAAAAGCAGTCTTCCCAAATGAACATTGTATACAATGTTCGCTCTGGTTCTGTGGTCACATTAAACCCACATTTTGTGTACGAACTCGAACACGCTATTTCGTACCTAAACACGTGCACATGTTCGACTACACAACCGAACCCAATGTACGTGCACGGTGTGCAAACACACAGGTTCGTGGCACCAGCTTTCTCTGTCTCACTCCCATCAGCACTAGTGTTGACTCTTTTTGCCTTGTGTGAATTGTTCTCGTGTAGGCAGCCGGTGTACGTACACGGTTGTGTAAAATAGAGTTTGTACATCGTTCACTTGGGTTCGATGTTCGAGGCGAACCTATACATCGCGACGAAGCATGTTTGAGGGTGCACAGGTACAAATTTGACGACGTGGCTGGGAAGTCTGTAGGAAGGTCACCCTCAACAGGGTAACGAAATGTACGGAGCGTAAAAGCAATCTGTCAAACAGTCAGTTAGGATGATCGATGGTAGAAGCGATTCAGGCAGTCACAGAGAGAGCAGGAAAGGCGTCTTAAAAGAAGAATGCTGGTTTAAGACACCAATTCAGGGCACAAATCGGTGAGGATCACGGTGGGAGGGCTTCCAGGCTCTACGGAAGTCAAGTTGGAATCGCGAAAGTCTTCTTAACGTCAACTATAACAGGAGAGAAGTTCGAAGAGGTGGAAATGCTGGGAATAGAGACCACCAACACAATGTGACACCTTTCAATCATGTTCGGATGATCTCAAGTTTTGAAAATGTCATGGCCACTTTTTCCCATACATTCCATTGGCACCGTCATAACCATTCATTTGAATTGCTTCATAGAATGCGTAAGTAGGACAATATAGAAAAAGTACGAGCATCATCCCTTCTACCGAACATCATTTCGTTGCCAGTGCTTCGCATCCGCTCGGTGATAACCGATGATAATTATCGAAATCCCCCTCCAACCGGAACACAAATCTGTTTCTTCTTCGGAAGCGTACCGACTGCTGACGATGTAATTCAAATTAAACTCGTTATCGACCCCAGTCGGCAGTCGGTTGAATCCGGTGCGCGGAATGGAATTCTCCTGACAAGGACGACGGAAGTTATTTAGCCGTGATTTGCGCTCCTATTGTCCCCGTTGTTGTCAAGTGTCTTCTGTTCTACTGCTCAGCTCATCTCCAGCGCCGGCACTTTGTTTGAGTGCCTGCTCGCTCGAACCGGAAATGGAAAACAAACCGGAACTATCTCGGAATTGAAATCTCTCATTTCGGTGCCAACTAATTGATGGCCATGCTGACAGTGCAAACACGAGTTTGATTTTGTTTGCTGCTTCGACAGTTTTCTCCGACCGAGCCCGGAGCCAGTTCTCTGTCCTTTCACACCGATAGGGACAGGCCGGATTAAACATTCAAGCTGCCAAGTTGGGGAAAGTTTGCGGCACTCTGCTCCCATTTGCCGACCCGAGCCCGCCCGGCTTAAAGTATTAGAACTGGCCTTTCGCACAAAGGAATGCTTGATTTTCCACCGATACCCCGAGTGACAGACAACTCTCTTGTTGTTGAGACTCAAGAGGAAAAGTTTCAAGGTCGTCGTGGAATAACGCAAGCTTAGGCAAGTGCGGTAGCCAGTTTCTTATGCCAATAAGCTCCCAACCTGTCCCGAATCTGTTTAAGAATACGTAAATCTGCTTAAACAGAATAAACATGAAAATCGTTTTATAATAAATTGGCACTCCGATCAGCGCCTTATAGTCGATTCCTTTTCTACCAATTTTTACGGGCAGGAGTGCATAATATAGTAGCGAACCCACAGAGTTTTGGCAGGTATCCCGGTTGAAACTTTCATCACAATATTTGGCTGATGCTGATTTCGAGCTCACGACTGTGCCCTTGTGCCCGGAAAATGTCAACTAACTTTCCCACCGTGCGGCTCCGAATCAGAATCGAATGAATCATCGCTATCGGTTTCGGATTTGCGCCAAAAACTTTCGGCTACTCTTTCCGTTCGTTTGCTCCTGTGTGTTTGGTTTTCCCTATACATCCCCGAACACTCGGAACGCGCCCGGTCCTCTCAATTTCACACCGACGACCATAAATCCTGTTTAATGAAAAAAGTACTGACATAAGTCCTGCTTTCGTTTCCACATTGCCCTGTTCCAGCGGCAAATCCGCCCCCCAGGGGGGGAATCAGGACATTGTACCGGCTCCCGTGCCAGCTGGACCTATTTTTTTGCTATTCTCTTTCTCCCAAATATTGCCACTCGCTCGGTTTGCCAGCACATTTTTCAGCTTGTCGATTCGTTCGCACGCCGGTGTATTTATTGCGGCATTACTCCTACTTAATGTAATGACACTCCAAACACTGTTTTGCGTTGCGTTTGCCTGGTACCAACCGGAGACAGCAGGACGCCCACGCTAGCCAGCTTGGGTCCACAACCGCTGCGACCGGCCATGGCACATGGCACACCGGCCGCAGGACAACGAACGACTCTAGGTCATTTGGCTTCTCTTTCGCGTTTGGATGATTGTTTTGGGAATGCGGATGAGATTATTTTTTTTTGTGGATGTAAAACAATTTCGTTTGGCGGTTGATCCAAAATGAAACCGTGGGGGATTACGTTGTTTGCTACATGCCCGGTAGCGTGGGCAACGAGAAACATCGATATTTGCTACCCACTTGCAACTCTGTGTCAACTGGTCGAATGGCAAAATCAGGAGAGAAAATGTCAATTTTTGACGAAGTGTTAAGAGTGACAAACAAATTATAGTAACTGACAAAAGATCCATGACAAGTAACAGATGTCACCAAATATCAGAAAAGGTGCAGGATAGAAGACTCTCGTAAGACAGCAGGCAGTAATTTCCAAAAGTCAACCACCAGAACATAATATCACATCGCAAACTTTCTTTTCACATGACCATACTTTTTCCCATAATCACCATACACCCACAACCTACTTAAAGATGTGCCCTTTTAAGTGAAGCCTCATAGCATCGTCCATTCAAATTGAAAGGGAGGAGGGATGTCGCTTTTGAAAGTGAATATCATCCACTTTACTCGGCACCACCTTTTTTCCCCACAAAAGGCTTAACTCGACCAGCATCTATGACAACAACAACGGCAGCAACAACACCAAAGGACAACAGCCCGGTTCTTATAGTGCCAGCTAGCCAGCCAGCCCGGGGTGGTAAAAATCTATTGCTGCAAATCTGAAATAAATAGCTTCTTGGTGGAGCATTTATTTCTTGGGGTTTATATCAGTGTAAAGTGCCGTTTCCTTTTCCTTATGCTGGTAAAGAAAACGACTTCGGGGCGACAACTGGAGCGCGGGTCGGGCCGGCGGTCACGGAATAGCGCTATCAGCTCTGTACCTATAGAGGTATCGGGAGCCTCGATTGTATTGGCCAGTTGGTGATGTTCGGTAAATCCCGCGTGGGAGAGGCGAAGGAACTGAAGGATTCCAAAGCTAGGTATGCTTTGTGTGTGTATATGTTGTGGAGAGAAATATTTTGCCTACACGAGTCCTGCTGCTCCGAATACGAGGAAGATACATTTATTTAGCATTTTAAGACGTGAGTCGAAAGGATTGGATTTATGTTCGATAGAGAATGCAAAATATGCGGGATAAAGCTGTAACTCAGTCAATTGAATATGTGGGAAATTTATGCGATTCGAATCTTCTCGCGGGACGCATTAAGTTTTAACGGTCTGATACGGAATGTATAGCATTTCCGTTCAAGGTAAGACAGTAAAGGTAAATAAAATAGCTGCTGCAGGTCGAGAGAACGTCATAAAGTATACCGTATATACTTTGAAGCTATCGGCAAGATTGAGACATATGTTTCAAAAACGGCCAGGATGATGCTCCACGTACAAAATTAGTAAACCCACAAGATCGTCTAACTGCCTTTTTTCATTCTGTTGTTTAACCTTTCGTTTTTTGTCCCCGAGTATCAGCTTCTAGGAAATATTAGAACGTCCAAGGCGGATGACATGGGTAGTATGGGCAATACTACACACTTGAAAATATCCTAGTGGGTATTTACCCACTGGGAATTTTGAAAAAAACTTTTAATTTAAAAACTGTCACGCATGTATCTCGTGCACATAAAGGTTCTACGGAATCAAATTGCAACACCTTCCAATTGCTATTTTTGTATTTTCTGTTGAAAGTTTGTGGGAAATTAATTCAATATCGAACTCTGAGCGCGTCGTATCGTCCACTGTTGCTTCTTTAGTCACTATCGGAGAAGATTGCTCCATCCAAGAAGGTATCGTCTATACGAATGGACACACGGTGCTAGGGCCAGAGGCCCTGGGATCTAGCGGGCCCCACGCTCAGGATGGACAAAAGTTAATCAAAAATAGGTTACTTTTCAAGGGACCAATACAATATCATTTGTTTTCAAGTGATGCTAGATTCGGCCTTCTGTTAGCGCAGTGAAATGTTTATTCGAAACCAAAACTTGACTGGAAGTAATTTTTTCCAGTTTCATCATACCAGGAACATTATGCTGCTCACGTTCATGTCCAGAATAACACTATTGTAAATTCGGTAGTCTTAAAAAAGAAAACGATTCTTGTGTAATACAATTTGAGACGTCAAAAAGTTTAAGTGCCAACACTTATTGGCTGTGGCTGCGGGGCCCACTTATTTGCCAATCAAAAACTCCATTCCTTAAAATTTATTTGCATTAATTATGCGTTCCCTCCGGTAAACCCTCCCTTCTTTTCGCTGCTACTGAAGCCCGCATGATAGTGTTGACTAATGGGAAGGTATCTCCGATGACCGGCACCCCGCAGGCTCAATTGAGGTCCTCACATCCATCTATAACAACTGGCCGCTGGATGGTCTATTTCCAGACCAAAGATAAGCCATTTAGCATCACCGATATATGCATGATCTAACTAAACAACACTCGGCCGTGCACGAAGAAGTGTCTTATCTACGTACCCACCCGAGAAGTAGAGATTGATGGTGTAGTCTCCGACAGGGGTTTTAATTACGGAGTATGGGATTGGCTCCTTCAAGGAATTTTTGTTTCAGTCAGTGCAAATTCTAGGTGGAAGCAGGTGCGATCAGCAAAAATCGAGGGGTAAGAAAACTTATTTTCCATCCTCATTTCGAGCCTGTCACCTGTGGATCTACTCTTCCAAACATTGTTCTTTTGAACGAGGCTCGTCTACCTGTTCGCTTTTTTGTATGAATTGGGCCAACAGCAATAGATAATTGCAGAAACAAGGTACGGTGTGAAAAATGCGAAGAGAATCAAGGAAAGTCTTCCTACTGTGAAGAGACTCCGCATGATATCTCAAAATATTCGGATATTCGACATATTCCGCTTTTAAGGAACGCTCCGAGAAGAAAGGCAAAAGACTAGCTACCCGCCACGACTAATTTCCGCCCTGCCTTGTTCACTAAAGAGCGAGAGTCGGAACATCCCATTGTGGGAACATTTTCTAATGCAGTGGTTTTCAACCTTTTTAATTCCAAGGACCCCCTTCTGAATATTGATTTGTGAAAATCGTTTACTACCATTACCCTGCCAGAAAAAAATGATTTTCAATTGGATGAAAACCATAATTTCACTTTTAAGAAACCTGTTCTTGAGCACTCTTAGTAAGCATCTCAATTCTGAAACATGCAAAGACAAATATCCTACGGGAATGTTGGATAACAAGTTTAAAATTTGTCCCGCATAATTCACCCCCTACAATCGTCTAATTTACCACTGGTGGTGAATTCACCTCCGGTTGAAAACCACTGTTCTAATGTGTCTATAAATTTTCGAAAGAGGAAAATCATTTCCTCTCCTAAGCTTTCTCGTATAGGCCTGAGAGTGTCCCTTGAAGGGTGCTGTTACAAAACCGAAGTAAGTGGCTTTTGGTCTCGGAAATCTTAGATACTAACAGGAATTTCCCCATGGGACATCCAAAACCCCACGTGTCCCAATATTTTTTCCAAAAATTGCATTGCATTGTGTAAACCTTTGATAAACTTTCGACGGAGATCTTTCACAATTTTAACTTCATTCGCCAGGGTCGAAAAAAAAAACACTATAGAGGAGCGTTTTTGGGGATCAAAATGTGCTATTCTTTCAATCGGATAATAAACGTCAGACGAAACGAGTACCCGGGTGAACAACCGTGAACGGTCTCCCAATCCGTGGTAGGCAGACATTGCTTAGAATTGTACGCGAAAAGGACGTTTTGAACGTCGGATCGTCCGATTTTTCCCCAATATTTGCAAGGTTAGAAACGTAAATAAAAACTGAAAAACGCAGGTATTGGCACCGGTTCGTCGACGGATAAACGTGAAAACCGATGTTTCGGCTGGTGGCTATGCCCTACGTTGTATATTCGATTCAATCTTTGATTGGAATAAACGAAACTACGAATCGTTTTTCGACGACAGCAGCATTCCATGTAGAGTTTCCTGATAGAATGATAATACTGTATATAAAGGCAATTATTGTTCTTTCACACCGTTACATTTCCAAGGAGGCTCTCTATTCTTTCGACGAAGCATGGAAAGTACTCCATGTTTTTCCTGGGGAAACATGGGAGCTTCTGAGTGATTTATGTGAAAAATTATACCAAATTACGTTTGTTTCAGTTCTTCAACATTGCTCCATTCCGGGTAATGAGAAGGCGAACACAAAGGCATTCCCAGTAATATTTATAATTTTTTGGCACTCTACAAGCCTCTCTTAAAACTAAGATTGCACTTGTAGTGTGCTATAAAACTTAAAATGTTACTTGGGTTAGAAAGTGATATTTGTGAAAGATCGCGTAGCTTCAACGAGTTTTTCAGTATTTCAGTCGGCCAGTTTGATTTATTCTATTCTCTGTCCTTCTTATCCTTCCTCTCTTCACGTTCCCTGTTATGGTCTCTGCTATTCCGATATTGGAATCAAGCTCTCTTGTGAATGTCTTTTGCCTTCCTTATAAAAGCCTAATAGTGTTTCTCCTTGTTTGAATTGTTAATCAAATAATGGTTCTTAGATTAGCTTAGCTTAGCTTAGTTGACGCCCGTGAATTTTCCGTCATTGATCAAAGCCTGCTGAAATTGCATATTGAACCAATTGTATGATACCTGAGAGCAGTACATCATAATCAACGTACAACTTAAAGAAACTAAGATTAATGTATGATCAGATGACCACGCCCATGCAGGTCAATTTTGGGATGGAAAGGAATGTTAGTTCAACACTTGTGACTATTATGACCGAGGAATTCTCTGCATCATCCGCAAGTGTCGCAGGATAGGATTGGTGTCATTAGGTAGGGAAATGAATTAGGATATATCTTGGTAGATATTGTGATTTAGATCAGTACTCACGCGCTTTGTCTTTTTCATTTTAGATCAAAGTTTTCAGGTGTGCGACCTTCAGTAGAAATATGAACGCCGTTCGAATTGGTATTTTAATAATTTTTCTTCCGCGGGACGTTACATAAAAGGATAAAGCCGCGTGGAACATAATAGAGGTATCTATTCATCTATAGACAATATGATCTTGTCAATATGTTCGAAAGTCGCTCGCAATCAATTTCTGAGAATTCGAAACGAGCAATTTGAACTCCGAACAGCTGACCATTGAGAGTATTGCTTCTTATTATCATTTCAGTGATCATTTCCAAAGCTTGCAGTAAAAAGCAAGCGTACAAAAAGTATAAAAGATATCGCAAATGAATATGAAGAAATTCACTGCGAAATGTTAATGACAAGTTGGCATCTCCACTCTCCCTATCAGACACGTTTCCATTGCTGGGTTGAATGCCAAATTCCAATCGACATTTTTACAATGCATAATAAATATAATAAACACAACAATAAGAGCTCTTGATCCTTCGGCGGCCCAGAAGAAGAATGAATGGGAGAAGTGCAATACTGGCCAGGACGGACTACCATTTGAACGGTTCAACCTCGAAAGAGCGATGCAGAGTACTGACTGAATAATTTAGAAGAAAGGACCAGTAGTGCTAATTTACGAAGTTTTAGCTTCTGATGGCTCTTCATTTTCTAGTTAATCAAATTATAGTTATTGTTAAAAAATTACAAATTGTATATCTAGTCTTTAAAAATATTTCTGACTACATACTTTAGTCTGAATAAAACTGCATTAATATTTCTTGCATATCGATCTGAATTCCTTGTTTTGAGATGTAGATGTGTTAAAATGTCCCCTTATTATTAATATAAAAAAAAACAATTTCAAATTTCAAATAAATCTTAATTATTATCCCATATTTTCAAATAATTTAAATAATTTAGAACATTTAAGGCGCATGAGTTTTGTGCGCGCGACACATACGTAGTTAATACCAGGTTTTGGTTTGTTTCAGACTGTTAAGTGGGTTATTCCCCCCTCAGTTACTTTTGAGTGGGTAGTACTACTCGTAGTACCCACATGATCCGCCGGCCCTGACTGATGTTGAATACAATGGCTTACAGCCAACCCCGTTGGTTCAGCAGAATGGCGCAAACCAAAGCTTGTCTTGGTGGCCACACCCTCGATTTTAACTTCTTTAGCAGGTATTTACACGCCTTCGAAAAAGGGTCGTCGCTGGAACTGTCGTTTGTTTGTTTTGAACCAAGAAGTGCTTATTTGGACGAATCTTTGATATGTCGGTCATAGTTTAATATCGTTGTGTCAGTGCTCTTTTTTCTTGGACACGAAAAAAAATGAGGACCATAGATATAATTTCAAGAGGACAAATCGATCTTATTTCAACTTCCGTTTAAGCGTGGGGCGAATCTTCGCTATGGAAAGTCATTTTTGAACTGGCCTAGAGAATAGAAACGGAAATGAAGGAATCGTAAACAGTAATGGAAGAGGGCGGCGTTCAAAGCGACTGAGATGGATTGGATAAAAAGCCGGTTAAACCTCAGCTACTATTGCATATAACTTTAAGATTTATATTGAGTTTGTTTGAAATGACTTGCTTCAGGGCACGCGTGTTTAATTTTATTTTAGATAAATTATTGCATGCTTGCAATAATTTATCTAAAATAAAAGTCAGGGTCAGGCGCGTTGGTTTCATAAGTCACTCGTCCGGAAGGATTATCAGTGGCCGGAAGGGACGTAGCACCTCGCCCAGTACACTTAAAAACAACTGTGAAATCAGTTGTATATTTTTTAATTCTTTTTTGCAAGCGATCCGTTTCTATATATTTTGCATAAAGTAAATTAAACTAGATATTTTATCTGTGGTTAGTCGTAGTTTTAAATGTAGTGCTCCGATCTGCGAAAGTATGCAGAATCCGCATTGCGATTGTTTGAGCCTCAACTTTGTATACAACCACTTAAATGCGAAATACATACGGAAATAGTTGATAATGGTCTATTTTTATTTTTGTAGTTTCATACTATCATCAGATTTGTTGGTTTTCTCACTCTTAATTCTACCCGCGAAAAAATTGCACAAGTCTTCTTCAAAAGACGCAGAATAACCAAATTATTTCATTTCCTTTAAATTTGGTGAAATTAATTTGTCTAGTTTGGCAAATTTGGTACGAATTCTTCCTCTATATTAACATAACCAGAAAGGCAAACATAAAAAAATCAGCTCGAACCTCGCAAGAATTCAAAATTATCCCATCGAAAACTTAGGAAAGACTTGGGGTAGTGAGCGTCGCGAGTGCCTGATATTGACAATTGACAATTGGCAATTGACAGTTGAGTGCCTGATATTGACAGGGTTATTTGGTCTGGCAAGCAATCAGCAGCCGTGGCAATCGAAGTCAGATTTATGTCACAATGAGGTTATGAACCAAGAGCAGGCAACTTAGCACAACGAGTGCCTTCAAAAACGTCGACTACCTCTTTTAGACAAAACGGTGGCTCTTCGTTGTTTTGGTCTGATTTGACATTCTGGAGTTTATAGAGTCATAAAGATAAATTTTGTGCCCAAAGACTGCAATACACCAAACCGCCCGGAACTTCAGTAAATTGAAAGATACCAGGCTCAAGTTCATTTAATAGGCACAAATGCGTTAGCTTGGCGGTGACAAATTCTTTTTTTTACATTTTGAATATCTTAAAATTAAAAGGTTAGAAAGCACAAATATTTTTTTAATATTGAGAGGAATATCTTTTACAACTGTCTTAAACTAAACATACGATTCGACATACAAGATTGAACAATAATTATTTTTTACAAAATTTTGTTTACAGCTATCTTAAGACTAGGAATGTAGATTAATATAAGAGAAGGGAAACAAACTTTTATGAGGAATTTCACAGCTATTTTAAAACAAAGGAGTACAATTAGATATACAAGATGAGAAACGAAAAAAATGAAATGGTTCAAGGCTGTCTTCAAACTAGGAATATAATACAAATTGGTTTTTGTAACAGCAGCAGGAGTTGTATCAGGAACAGAGGGGAGTAGGCGAGCACGTTGACGATGAAAAAAGAACAAAGAACTTCCAACTTTCAGGCAAAGAAAAGAACAGTGACATGAGTTAGAGCCTCAGGCTGGTAGATGGTAGAGGCCTAGGATCGGGTTGACGGCGGAGAATCCTTCATGAGTGATCGGACCATCGACCTGCTCTCGCTTTGACGTCATTTTTGCAGGCATGGTAAAGATGACGGCAGTCACATAGTGGCACTCTGGTGCTCCAAAAGGAAGGACAGAAAACTTCTAAAAGCGAGAAATAAAGGATATGGGCAAGATTAGGATATTTGTCGATTTAATAAAAAGGTAGATGAGAGACATATAGGGAAAATCGCGACTTGCCAGAATATCACGAACTGGGACATTGGACGGTCAACCTCGAGCCCGAAGGGAATCCTTTAATTGAGACCTGGCGTCACAATACCCGGCGCACACCCAGACAACGTGCTCGATGTCGCGATAGCCCTCGTCACAAGCACACAGACTGCAGACGCTCTGCAAGCCCAATACGCCGCAAATGCGCATTAAATTTGTAGTGGTTGGACATAAGCCGGGACATTACACGTATGAAATCTCGACTCACATCCATGGTATGTTCTATTTGTGATCGGTATATTAACCCAAGAATGGTAATCAAAATATTTTTTCAAAACAAATAAAGATAGAGTCGGCCTTTCCTTTTGAAGTTCCCATGGCGCCAGCATTGCAGCCAGCTAGTATGATTTTATTCGCCTATCCCGACGGCGGGGCCCCGGAAATCCTGAGGCCCGGTCTCAGTATGCCCATGCGCAAAGACGGTACTGAGCGGTAATGCGGTTTAAGGTGGTTGAGGATGTTTGGATTGTGCTGTAGCATTGATGTGGTGTCCGGTAACGACAAACTATTACGGTGGGCTCTCACTATCCAGTTTTATGACATGGAGCTACAATACAGAAAAGGGAAGAGTAATATTTTGATAAATTGTCTTTCGAGGTCGAAAGAAACTGTATTGTGAGGATCACCGGAGTCACAAGGTGGATAGGTTTCGAAAAAATTGATTTAAGTTCTCCTAGAATAATTTTGTATACGTTATCAATGATGTCAAGCCAAAAACCTGTTTTAAATCATCCATGCGGGGTTGAGGGAGATAGAGATGAATAATTAGTGCGAGGGTGGAGGATGCATTATTTTGGTATACGAAGTGGATGCAAAGAATGCGGGTGTGAGGTTGGTTTGTGAGGGGGGAGGAGGTGGATGGGGGCGCAACACCCAACTGCATATTATATCTTCCACTTGAGACTATGTTAGTGAAAATTAGTTCAGTCATCACCGAAGTGGATTTCGGAAATTATCGATAGTGGACAAAATGTTTCAATAATCTTGTATTCCCCATTAGTGATCTAGGCCTGTGAATCTAAGTAATTTGATGTTCATTTCAATAGATTATTAACCTAGGATGTATTACGATTGTACCGCTTTGTATGAGAAATTCCTATGTGACAGCTAACCAACCTGTAACTTCGGAACCAATACTCAGATCTGAATGAAATTCAATATCAGTCTTTGGGAGCTTAACATCTTCATTTCAATTAAAGTTTGCAAAAATCGGTTACGAGTTCGCTGGAAAATAGGTATAACATTAGCTTAGGAACCTAGCAAGTTCCATGAGGGTATCAAAAACCGTTATAGGTGACCAATTCGGGCCAAAGATACTTTGATTATTAAGGTTCAAAGAACTTTCGGTGAGCGTCTACACGAATTGAACGCTTGGTAGTATGCATTGGAAAAAAGATGGGCGGGTAATGTCAGAGACATAACCGGAGTGAAGTAGAATGCACTTTAGGCTGTTAATGAGAACGCTACAAATTTGACTATATTCTGATAGGTTATATTAAAACCAGCCATTTCGTTATTTCTAATGGAAATACCGAAATATCGGTACACGTACATTGAAACCTAAAATATTCCAACATATTTATCCTCATATGGTAAACCTGAAAGGAGCATTAAATGAGAGTGAATCAATTCATTTGGCAACAGTAGAGAATCGTATATACTTGTACCGTTATTTCGCTATTTCCATTAGAAATACCGAAATAACTTATTTCAATAAAACCTTTCAGAAATTAGAAAAAAAAATGCAGCATTCGTATTAACAACTTAAAATGTATGCTACATCATTTCGGTAATGTCGCACATTACCTACCCATCTGTCTAATCTAAAACAGAACAATTGTTTTGAAAACCGAATAATTGCGTAACCTAAGACGATTTAAAGCTACACTTTTGTTTAATCTCAACAGAAAACAAAATTACGTGTTAGTCCAACGAGCTTTCTGTCCCGTTGTTGTTGTGAATCGTTGAAATTTTGAACATTTTTCAAAGCGTTATGATTGCGATTACATGGAGCAACGTTGGTTGAATGATATTTATTAAGTTCTCCCAATTAATGTTCTATAGCTAAACTATGATCATATTTCCTTAGGAGGCGCGTTTTACCCCATGTTTTCATAAATAATAATATTATGTTTTCATAAATAATAATAGGTTCGACCTTAACCAAGCAGGTATCTTAGAGTGGATTGTTCACAATAATGGAGCTTTTCATTTGTGTAGCCGCGATATTCGCAAACAAAATAAGTAAAAAGCACATTGCGTCATTTAGTCGCACACAAAATAATGTGGATACAATAAATCTGTTTTACGGACCGTTATTCAACTAAGTTTATAACATGATGATACGTACAACTTTTTCTCAGTTTGCTCCGAATACCGAGTATTTTAAAGTTCCCCTGGTAGTGTAAAAATGCTCTATATACTCGTAAATAAACTTTAGTAACTTAAGTAACTCGTATCAAATCATCAACAGAAAATCATATTATCAGTATCCAATAAGCCAACACCATCTCCTTTACACAACGAAACAACCAGTACGCACTACGCCGTAGTCTACGGCTTGCCAGAGGAAACAAACACACAGATAAATTCACCACGGTGCACCCTGGGACGCGCGCCGTGGTGAATTTATCTGTACAGGCACCTAACGCCACATATAATTTAAAGAACAAGAGAGCGCGGTTCTCGCACCAAACCACTCCATCGCCAATCCATTTATTCAGCTCTGAAAAAAATTACGTGTTGTGTACAAGACACGACCACGATGACATTAAAAATACAGCCAGTTTTATTAGCAAGCAATATTCATAATTGTTGAATTTTTAAATTAAAATCGATAACCTATAGTGTGATAAATTCAAGTTTTGAAAAAGTTTTATTCAAATCCATGAAATGGGAACATAAATTAATGATGCTCACAAAACCTTTCATCTATCTTTAAATACCTACTATCAAATCAAATGTTTGCAATCACGATAGAAAAATAACTGGTCGTAAATCAAATTATTCGTAAACGAAGAAAGTTTAACATATGTGCATATAACGGCAGGTTTAATTAACATTAACTCTGAAATGTTCTATATTTGGGGTCTCAAAAAGAACCATTCTAAGGGAATCATTCAAATTAACTGTTTTGCATGTGGGGTCCTGAAAAGAACTATTGGTGGAATCCTGAAATGGACTATTTGTGGGATCCACAAACACGAGTGCTGTGGAATGAAAAGTACTAAACTAACTAAGGGCTTTTGGTTTAACAAAAATAACATGCAGAATGGAACAATTAGTCAGCTGCAAAAAAAAGTTTGCCATCTGTTCCAGCCACACGTTACTTACATCAGATAAATATTTCGAAATGAAAAGAAACAACCTTTCCCTTCAGCATCTAATATGAAATACTGATAGTTTGAAATGTGACATCGGCTTTTATCACCTTCGCATTGTTGATGGACTGACTGCCTTCATGCAGAATAACGAAAAAATATTTGCGGATTCTTTTTGGTACGGCTTTCGCTAGCTGGCAGTGTTGCCACATCCTCCAATTTTCTGAAACATTGCAGAATTTTGGATTATGTTTCCGAAAGACTCTTTTTAATAAATCACAGGTTTTCGCTAATTTCAACCTGCAAATGTACTTTAAGTAGCTGCACATATTTGTATTGTTTCGGAAGGATAAATTTAAACAAATAACAGATTGTTGCAAATTTCAGATTGTCAATATACGCGCAAGCAACAAATAACGAATATAAACTGCGCAATTGGATTATCGCTGTCAAAGATTGGAAACATTCCAATTTGTTCTTAATTGTTTGTTATTGTTATAGCCCTTAAAAGGGCTTATAATTTAACAATAATAACATGCAGAATGGAACAATTAGTCAGCTTCAACGTAGGTTTGCCAACTCTTCCAGCCGCGCGCTATTTACATCGGATCACCCCCAGCGGTAGCAGTGATCAAATGCAGCACTCATCGCAGCGCATTGTCAACATGCATGATTGCTACTGCTGTTCTTTACGGCCCGACGTTCGACGGGAGAATGAAGTCGTCCGACAAATGATATTCTTTAAATAGTCGAGGATGACGTCATTCATAGAAGCGTAGTGTGCTGGGTGCTCAAATTTGTCGTACGAGACGCTATAGGCACGATGTTATTTGTCTGGCAAAAGAGCAACAACTGATTCAAACAGGCACAAGGCACATTTATTTATAACTTTTCGTGTTCGTTTGAATCACTAACACACATGTGACACATATTCCCAATCAGATGCAGTCATGTAGAGTTTTCGATTGAAGGAACTGGTGGAGTTTTCTGCACTGAAATTGCACTTTTCTTGCAGAAGTGTTGTCAAAACACCGACACCATGTTCCATTGATTGGAACTGCAATAAAAAAGTGCAATTTCAGTGCAATTTCGGAGCAGATATTTGACACCGAAAATTTTGTCGGTGGAGCCAGTGCACTCACTAACACCAACAACGCAAACGTCAAAACAACCCAGCCATGGCCGCTAACAGCTGTTCTTGTTGACATTCGATTTGGATCATTGAAAAATTATACGTGCAGAGCGCTTTTTTTTCAAAAATGTTAGTTTTTGTGATTTGTAATTTTATTTGTGCCAACTGTTTTTCAGGTCAAGGAAAAATAACATTACATTTATAACAAATGGAAGGATTAATATGCACGTCAATAAGTTCTGGTTTTTGATAGCCTTTTCAGATCTCGTTTAGTGATTCCTTGAAGCTGGTGATTGTCGGTTTTAATTGGAAGCGCATTCCCGCTAAGGGCTCCGTAAATCAGCACACTTTCTACTGCTGGTAGTGTTCGTTGGGATGTGGAATGAGCTTGTGCGCTCCGAGAAACTTTTCTGATGATGTTCCAGGCTATATCCGGGGTGCGATTCGTAAAACCCACTATGCATGGAGCAGTTGATGCGGAACTGGTAGTGCTGCATCAGGTCCCGCCCTAGAATTGTATTGCGGACAGCTGCTAAAAACTCCCTTTTCCGGATGTTATAAACAAACGAACTCCGGCTTTAAAGCATCTTAGTAGTTGTTCTTATAGCTGAGTTGATAAACCTGGAACATATACCGTGTCACCGTATGTGAGATAAGGTATGATGACTGCTCCGCATCAGCTTCCTGCGTGTGGGTGTCGAAAGGACAGATGCGAAGCGGCGGAAAGTTCATAATGTGCCGAATACTTTGTTTATTCACCTGTGCCGCCCATTTGAAGTTGCAGTCCATTTTGAACTCTAGATTGGCTACTTCTTTGGACAGCGAGGTAATCTCCGCAAAATGAGATCCTTAGGGGTGTTATGCTGCAGAAGATTATAGCCTGAGTTTTTGTGGGTTAGGAAAAAGTTTGTTGCTCGCTGTTCACTGTTCGATTGCGTTGAGATCAGCATTTAATATATTGATCATATTTTCTACATTTTGCACCGGGCCGGAAATGTAGATTTGCCTGTCGTCGGCGTACAGGTGGTATTCGCAGCGAGAATTTCAGGCATGCTATTAATATATAGGGAAAATAACAGTGCACTGAGACAGGATCCTTGGGGAGTTCCATCTGTAAGTACTCTCTCCGCTGACTTCTTCCCATCTACCTTGACAAGCTGAGTACGGTGCTTCAGGTATGATGTTAACAAGTCACAAGCATCAGCATGGAAACCAAACTCTTCCTCTAGCTTTTTGCGGAGTATCCGGTGATTGAAACGCGGTTGAAAGCAAGCGACAGGCCGACAAGAACCATCACAGTACAGTTGCCTTCGTCTAGGTTGGTATAGATATCGTGTACGACTTTTGTTAGGGTGGTGGTGGTACTATGACGTTTTCGATATCCTGATTGATGTTTGGCAAACAGATAGCTGATAAATAACAATCCAACGGGCCAAGATGCCTCTAATGCCTTTGTTTTCATACCGGGCTCTAGTCCAATTTTATAGGACACGAATGACATGCCGGCGACATCTTTACCTTTCGATACAAGCCGTACCAAATCAATGGGTTCAGGTACATTCAAACAACGGGATATAATTTTCTGCACGTCACCGTCCGTGACTAGTGGGTTGGGTCCAGAAAAGTATAGCCAAAATTTGTCAACGTTGGTAATAAAAGAGCGTACTGAGAGATCACTCAGATCGATCTGATTGGTTCCACAATCGGACGGGGCCTGAACAGCTGTTTTGTCTTCCATTCGGCAACGTTTAGTGCCCCTAGGCCATGTAGGTGTATTCGGTGCTGTCCACACAGACTGAGCTGCTGATCCAGGCATATTGTCGATCTTTTTACTTAGCGCCACAACCGCACTAGAAAGTTGTTCGACTTTTGTTGGCAAATCGTTTGCGGTGCGAGTTGGGTCTCAGCGATGAAAGTACGAATGCTTCGACCGTTCAACTCTTCCCTGCAGAGAAGCATAATTCTGCCGTTGGCAAATGCGTCTTTCAAACCTCTTGTGTTGAAGTCGGAACAGGTTTGACTTATATGCAAAAAGCATCGCTGAAAAAAGCAGATTGCACAGACATCGCGAGTTGTGAGCTCCGATGAGACACGCGTCAATAGCAAGAATGCAAGCACGAAGTATTTCACGTGAGTTTGTCATGCCTGTCTCGTTGTAAGCAACGAAGGCAGTGTGATGTAACTTTCAAATATAGAAGTTTCCTTTATGGAAGTATGGTTCTTGAGCCAATGCTATAGAAGTTGTACGTTCCTGCATAAGTCGAGATAGATTCATAATTGATGTACGTTTAGGCTGGAGAACGATTTGTGCTATTCTAACCATTGTTGGTTACAAAACTGCACATTTCATTTCCATAATATATTGCACAACAACTAGAGAACACCAAGCAAATTGGGATGTTAACCCAATGCGCCATATCAGGATTAAATGGGACATGATCATTTGATTCCCACGATTTGCGAGGAAAATAATGGTCCACTGTGTCAGAGATTCGCATAACACAGTAAGGGCAAAACCCAAAATGCTCCGTGCGCGACTGGCATATTTTAGACCATCCAGCCATCGGCACGGAACTACACCTTGACTTTGGGACTCCTGCTTTCAGTCGCCTCCTAGGACGTAGGAGCAGAAACCCAGCGGCTCAATTCTTGGCAGGATGCCACACGGCCTCTGGGCAGGTTCGTCTGTACCCATCGAAATTTGATAATCTAAACCCAGCAAAACTTCACCGAACTACAATCAGCCGAAAGTTTCAGCAAACCCCTAAAAAAATCCGGCAAAATAATGCTGAACGTCGACGCAAAACAAAAATTTGGTGCGTTGAACGAGCGTTCCGCTGCGTAATGCAGCATACTGGGGTGCTCGCCCGGCTCTTCCCAGGTTCCGTTCGCCATTGAGAATATTTTAAACCCCCTCAAAAATTTTAACCATAGGACGAGTCGGATGACACTGGATTTGGGATTCCCGATTTGGCTGGTTTTTACCACCGGAACAGGAAGTCCGTAGTGTAATTCTTAGCCGGTTGAAGCAACCACTACCGACACTACACGGCTTATCTAGACTGTTCGGAGAAGAAAGCTGACATTGAAGGACAGCTTCCATAGATGGCCGAACAGATACCAAAAAAACTTTCTGGAGCGCGGTGCGAGATGGTCTCGCTAACTTTGAACTGGATGAATATCCGCACATTTTGAGAAGTTACACAAATGAGTAACCTCTATCCAGTTATGAATATTTGAAGAAATGTTGGTGAAAGTCCCGATCAGAGCATTCAAACATATTTTATTTATTACTGCATAGTTTTTAATCAACAGTGACAGCGTCAAGTAACGTGTTTCCCATGAAATTGTTTTACACTTCAGTTTAACTGTAGCCAAAAACAGATAAGATTTGTCCCAGTACTGGATTCTTGCTTTCAGTTTCTCTAGATAAAACATGAGTAAAAAAACTGCTGTTTGTTACCAGAAGAAAAGGGAATTGCTTCAGAGCACTTCCAGTTTTTTTTCTAGAAAACAAACTTCAACTAGTTAATTTCAAACTTCGACACTATTTTCTTTCAAGCTGCTCGATTGCAAAAGCTTGTGGTAACCATTCTATTTGCAGGTAGAACCGCTCTAGAACAACAATACTTGATAGTAACTTACAAACTGTTCGTTTCCTACCCATTTTTTTGTAAACAAACAAGCATCAGCTGTTAAATGACAGCTCAAGTAACTACACGCACACATTCAAGCCAGCACTCGATTTGCACTGGAGTGTTCCATTGACACTGGGCCAGTGCAAAACACCGGCACGGTGTCAGTGCCATCAATCGAAAAACCTAATGGTATCTGTTACCAACCATCGAAGAATGAAAGCTGAAACGCAGCAGCTGCTACGCTTACAACGTCAGAACACAAACTAACGAATTTTTCTTGTAGTCTCTTTTTATACGCGTCGCAGCTCATTCAATGAAAAAGAGGCAGTCCCAGCAACGTTTGCTTTTGAGCGAATTGAACCAACCAATCACGGATCAGATAATTATTACTTTCATAAAATCCATTATTTCCGCTATTTTTAGTAATTGTACATACTACCGAATTGGACACAAAATTGTTGTACATATTTCCAATCAGATAGCGCATTAATCTTATTTTTTCATTCAGTACAAATGCAGATATTCTCGTTTAAAAAATCGGGTAAAATCCTGGCAGAAAATTTTGAAACGGGACCCCTATATTGAAACGTTAGAAGTATTCTACTTCAAAATGCGTTCAACTTTGTCACCGGTTTACCCATATAAAGTATTTATTAAACTCTAAAAGAAGAACATCAGTCGATTAATAAGATTATCAGGATTCAAATCATGCAAAATAGTTAGTGGAAAAACAATTGACCGGGGGAATGGTACTTTTGAAAAAGTGGCAGTGATTTTACGTGACACCACTACACTGTCCCAGGGCGCGAACACAACAGCGTAGTGAAAAAACCACAGCCACTTTTTCTAAAGCACCATCTTGCCCAGTCAATTGCTTTTACACCAACTACTTTGCATGATTTGAATCCGCATAACCTAATAAATTGACTGATTTTCTTTTATTAGAGTTTAATGAATGCTTTATAGGATAAATCGGCGGCAAAGCTGTACACAATTTTTCCTACGCATGATACCAAGCGTTCAATTCTAACACATGCTCAAAGAAAGTAACTTGAGCCTTAATCATCTAGATCCGCCAAAGCAAGTAATGTTGAATGTATTACACCATTCGGACATCATAGTATTTGAATTTGTACGCTGTAGGCTAGAAATCTTATTTACAGAACAGTGAATAATTATACATTACGGCTATAAATAACGGCTCTAAAGTACGCCTCATGGCACTTGGCCTCGTGCTGAGCGAGATCATATCTGCCAGACGATTGAACTCGGTCATGAATCTAGTGCATTGTTCGTCCTGCGTGTAGTTTCGCGATTGGTTAGGTGATACGAAAAAAAAAAAAAAATTCGCCGAATGCCAGCAACAGTTTACTGAAATTTCATCAGCTGAAAGTTTCAGCAATTCAAGATGCCAAAAGATCGGTAATTTGAATTTAACCTGTTTGACAGATCCGCTTTGCTGAAAATTCAGTAATTCAAATTGTCAAATTGACAGCGCGATTGCCGAATTCCGGGCTGGATTGCTGTAAATCTGGAAATTGCGCCGTCAATTTGATAATTTGAATTAATGAATTTTCAGCAAAGCAAATCTGTCAAACAGTTTCAATTCAAATTGCCGATCTTTCGGCATCTTGTATTGGTGAAACTTTCAGCTGATGGAAATTCAGCAAAATTTTACTGAAATCGACAACAAAATTTTGGTGTGTAGGACTATCATTGAATATTAGGTTGTCTCACAGACGTTGGCTTTTGGTGCGTCCAGCTAGTACATTTGCGAGTTGTTCATCGCTGTTTCAGATGCCGATTATGATGATATTGTTCTAACCGAAACGTGGCTGAATGATCAAATCAATTCGCTCCAGTTATTCGGCTTAAAGTAAACGGTTTACCGTAACGATCGCGATCCAGACAGTACAGGACAAAAACGCGGTGGCGGTGTGCTTATCGCAGTGTCCAACCGGCTCTCGTCCAAACATAAAACTGATAGAACCGATCTCGAGCAACTATGGGTATATGTTCTAATACTAATATTTATCTGGATGTAGTGTATATTCCCCCGACTCCGCAAGTGATATAGGTATTATTCAGAAGCATATAGACTCAACACTTGACATCGCAACTTCCATTTACCCCAACACGGCTCATCTACTGTTTGGTGATTATAATCAACCTGGACTTCTATGGAAAAGTACCTCCTCCGGCTATGTCTTCCCAGACCCTTCTGAATCAAGCTTTTCGAGAGCGAGTATTGCCTTATTGGACGGAATGTCTATATTGAACATGCTGCAAATGTGTACAGTGAATAACAGACGAAATCGAACCCTGGACCTCCTTTTCGTAAATGAAGAAGGCTCTATTGACTGCGCCGTTTCAGAAACCCCTTGATCCGTTAAAAACACAGTTAGTTGTTAATGACGAAATGCTGGATGTCAGGGAGTTCAATTTTTCGAAGACTTATTTCCATAGGCTTCAAAACTCGCTGCAGGCATTGGGAGACTTTGTTGAATTTCGCGATCGATGTAGATATTGCCGTAGAAAAACTATCATGTTCCCGCACCATGTTTCCGACCAAAACCAGCATGGTCCAATCGTCAATTACGCAAACTGAAAAGATTTCGAGCAGCTGCGCTTCGGCATTATACCAGCCGACGAAACCCCATTACAAAACGAGAGTTTATTGAAGTCAGCAATAGTTACAAGACATATAATTGCTTTCTCTATGCACGACACGTAGCCAGAACCCAATTGAACATGCAAAAAGAAATCCAAAGCAGTTTTGGTCTTTCGTTAACGGGAAATGCAAAGAAAATGGGCTTCCTTCCAGTATGTTCCTTGCAAATGAAACATCAAGTACCCCAAGCGGCATCTGTGACCCATTTGCGTAGCATTTCTCAAGTGTGTTTAAACAAGTCTTGACCAACTCCACTCGTAGCCTTCAGGATGCCCCTCGTGATGTAATTAATTTAGGTATTTAGGTATTTCCATTATATTGAAAAGATGCGCAAGCGGATTGTGCACGCCTTTTAATCATATCTCGTTAATCGTTCTCTATCTATACAACTAAGAAATAACGAGTCATACAGTTTCATCAACTTGTCGGGATTGCCTCAAAGGAGCAATCTAAGACCGTTGCTATTCTCATTGTTCTTCAATGACGTTTGTTATGTTCTACCTCCTGGGTGTAAACTTATATATGCCAAACTATTTCTTATTGTGCGGTCTATAGAAAATGCATGGAACTACAGCAACTATTAGATGTTGTCTATGGTTGGTAATCGTAACTTGCTGACTCTCAGCATGTCCAAGTGCTCCATATTATCTTTTACACGTATAAAAATCCAGTACTCTGGAACTCCACCATCTCCGGGAAAATGCTAGAGAGAATGACAGTTGTCAGAGACCTCGGTGTACTTCTGGACTCACAACTTCACATTCAGAAATCATTACTTTCATGTTATAGCACAGGTAGATAGAAATCTCGGCTTCATTATAAGAATCGCCAAATTTTTCACTTGTTCGATCTGTCCTGGAAACTTCAGCACCCATTTGGTGTCCTTATACGAGCATTTGGATCAACCGGATAGAAGCAGTGCAGGCAGGATTCCTCCATTTGAGCCCATTTGAGGATTGCTTCTGAAGCAGTGGCGTAGTAGCGGGGGGGGGGTTGGGGATGAAACACCCCCCCCCCCCCGCCCGGAAATATTTTGGAGAATTTTGCAAAAATTTGATATGTTAAACAAAAATATGCCTAAAATTTTAAATAAAATTCTCAAAGTTTCATTTACTAAAGTTATCTTGTGAAAATATTTCCTTGTAGTGAAAATTGGCTACAGACTCGACACCTACCTGACGGCACGGTGTGGAGGCTAGCTCAACCGCCGAGGACTATGATAAGTAGATCGCGGCGAAGCGAGGAGCTGGGAGCTTATTGGTTCACGAAACGGATATCGGTACCGAGAGAAATTTCGCCACATTCTGTAGTCCTTGACTGACGGCGAACATGGACTGGAGAGTGTGAGAGAAGTATCCCCATATAGACCACCAGGCGATTCGCTACCGCATCAGCCAATGGAACCCTGCTGCAGCACGAAGAAGGACGGGCCGCAAGCTAAAGTGGAAGACGAAAGACTTTAACGAAAACCTAGTTACTTCGGCGAACAACGTAATCAAGTACGTTGATGCGGCTGATCTAACAAGAAGGATTGTGACGGCTTGTGACGATACAATGTCACGAAAACTAGGGCCATGCAGTAGACGGCGTACACGCTTCTTGTCTTAGATCCAGAAGGCGGGCTCAGATCGTAAGAACGGAGAGTGAGAGAGGAGCGCAAGCGACGTTTCGAGAAGGTAGGGACTCTTTAAAACGGGAGATCAAGCTTAGCAAGCCAATTGCCATAAGTAGCTGTGCTGAGAAATAAACGCCAATCCCTGGGGGACGCGTACTGATTCGTCATGACGAAGACGAGGGTCCGTCGACACCAGCTGAAATATGCCCGGGTAAGCTAAAGATAATCGTTGAGGGTCTCTTCCCGAATCACGATTCAACTACCTGGTCACCGACACCGTACGGCGAAGAAGAAGGAGGCAACACAGTCGAGTGGCAAGTGACTAACGACGAGCTCAAAGACGCGTCGATGTGACTAAAATCAAAGAAAACCCTCGGTCCGGATGGAATACCAACCGTGGCGCTGAAAGCTGCGATCCTGGCGTATCCGGACATGTTCAGGATGCTACTGCTGAAGTCTTTAGATGATGGTAATCCCCGAAATGAGGAAGGTGCAGAAACTGATGTTGCTGCTAAAGTCAGGGAAGTCACCGGGCCATCCAGCCTCGAATAGACCAATGCTGCAGCGTGACATAAAAGAATGAGCCAGATCCTGAAGAGCTACTACCAGAGTAGAGCACTGCTGTACCAGACGAACAAACGGGCAATATGCAATGCGAGTCACAGCGGGCGTTCCTCAGGACTCCATTCTCTGTCCAACACTTTGGAATAGGATGTACGATGGGGTCTTAACATTGCGGCTTCCCAGGAAAGTGAAAATCGTTGGTTTCATGGACGATGTATCGCTAACGGTGAGACACTTGAAGAACTGGAGGTGTCGGTGATGGAGACAATGAAACCGCGAAAAGCTGAACAGGACGCTTCGATTGCTGGTCGTACGAGTTGCGATTGCGTACCGGAGGCAGTATGCCTTGTCGCCGAGATGATCCCCATCTGCATTATCCTGACGGAGGATATCAAGTGCTACAAACAATGAAACGCCAGAAACGTGAGGAAGATGATGAGAATCGATTCGATGGTGACGTGGCAGCAGGAATGGGACAATACGGAGAAAGGAAAGTGGACCTACCGGCTCATCCAAACCTATCGGTGTGGGTCAATAGAAAGCACGGAGAGATGACCTTCCACCTGACACAGCTCCTACCGAGCCACGGCTGCTTAAGGAGTATCTTCATCGGTGTGGGTACGCAGCGTCAACACTGTGCTTGAAGTGTGAGATCGTCGAGGAGACACCGGAGCGTCTTTGAATGTCCGAGGTTTGGAGTGATATGCAGGGAGCTACTTAAAACGGTCCTCACCCGGATAATGTAGCCTACAGAATGACAAGCAACGTAGAGACGTGGAACGCAGTAAACAGAGATATGATGTAGATCAGTGATTCTCAACCAGGGGTCCGCGGACCCCTAGGGGGCCACGAAGTCATTGCTGGGAGTCCGCGAAGAAAAATATATTTTCCGAGTGCATATTGAAATTTCAAGTCATGTTTCCTAACAAATTGAAAATAACACATTGATAGCTTACAAAATTGATGTTTAACTATGGGGGTCCGCAGCAACCCAGTGTGATATCTAAGGAGTCATTGGTACGAAAAAGGTTGAGAACCGCTGATGTAGATCATGACCGTCTTACAACGGAATGGACATCGAACCTCCGAGGACTAGTCGAATAGACTGCAACAGAGCAGCGAGTATGAGTCGTCGAAACGCCAGCGAACCGGACGTCACGCTCCATGCGGATTCGTCAGACCGACCACGGCACCCCACCGGTTGTTCCCATAGAAAATAGCGAAAACCAAGCTATTTTCTATCGGAACGATAGAAAATAGCGTAAGCTAGATTCACCGCTGGGGACTAGAATGAGTAGACAGCGACGAGGCACCACTAGTCACCACTAGTAGTGCTAAATGGCCCAAGAAGAGAACTAAAGGGCTTAAAGGAGTTGTGGTGCTAAATGGCACCGGCCACGGAGCCAAAGGGCTCAAGAAGTTGTAGTACTGAAACCAAAAAAGAATCGGTATCGGGAGAACTTCTTTCGTCTGGGACCTCTCCGTCAGCGTAGTCAGATTCACCGCCGGGAACGAGATCGCGTAGATCGCGACGATACACCACCAGCCGCGCCGGGGCTCCAGCAAACCGGATGCCCTACTCTACCGGAATCGCCGAACTGCTCGCAGCACCTGGCTCGTTGGCTTGCTTTCGAACTTCTCTCGCCGGGGAACTTTTCGTCGGAGTAGGCTAGATCTATAGTCGGGGACTAGACCGAGTAGTTCGCGAACCAGTCGGAAGCTCAACGAGGAAGTGGTACTGAATGGCACAAGGGAACTGAAAGGCTCAGTAAATTAGACAGTCTGAAGTTTGCCGCTCAGATTGTCCTCGTAGGGGAAGAGCATTAATTCTATACCAACAGCTTTACTACCTTGACTACCCAAATCCGTTCCCTGAGTTGTTGGTTTTGAACATTTTTTTCCTGCTCAGAATGTTTTTGAACATTTTTTCATATATATACAAAAAAATTTCATATCCCCCCCGAAAAAATTTCTTACTACGCCACTGTTCTGAAGTATACCCTGAAATGGGTTTTTCCCATTTAACTACATTTCATGTAAACCAACATAGGTCAGATAAAAAATAAGAATAAAAAAATAAAAAAAATAAAAACAAAAAAATGTCACACTCATACGCACACATATACATAGACATTTTGCGATCTCGACGAATTGAATCGGTATATGACACTCGACCATGTGAGTCTCGGTTAGAAAATCGATTTTTGCAGTGATTGCATAGCCTTTCTTTATATGAGAAAAGCAAAAGTGGGAAATAACATGCGATATATACATACATCCTATGGAAAAATATAAATTGGTAAAAATTCATTAAATGCTAACAAACAATGGTCACCAACATTCACAATCGAGTGTTGAAATTTAAAATGTACACCAAATATGCGATAAGATTTCAACTCCTACATAAATCATTAACTTTAATGAAAATTCTGACCCAAAAATCGATTTTCGTTCCCTTCAATTCCCATGCCACTCATCAAGCACATTAAATATTTTCCGACCTCATAAGAAGCCTCACCGACAGCAGCAGAGCAACATTTCCAGTGCATTCAACTTCAACGACACACCGGGGCCAGTCTCGGACCGTTTCTAAAGGACAACATAGAAAATAAAAAGTAATTAAAAAGGCTTTCAAGAAAGCAGCAGCGATAAACTCGCAAACTTTTGCCATATATACCACCAATACACACCCGTATATCCGTATATACGTATGTGTCATTGCCTGCTGATGGTCGTCCTGTCCCGGGTTAGAAAATCACTGCGCTCAAAATTTGCCGTTTGTGTGTAAGGAATTTATAAAGAACGGCGGAAAATGAGTCGCCCGGTGTATACAAAGTAAGGAAGGAATCCCGTTCCCATTCGAGCAGAATCACGTGCACGAAGCAAACATTTGTACAAGTCGTACAAAAGGCGACCTGGAGATTACCGAAGGGATGGGGAGGGGGGAAACGTCCACGAAGAATATCCGACCACAAGCTCGCACTTTCCTACCGACTACAGTCACACAGTTTTGATATGAGGTTAAAAGCAAAAGAAAATTAAAACGTCCCAAGCCACCCGCCGGGAAATGTTGTTTCGCACACTTTGAATTGTTTCTTCTCACCGAAGAAGGGTGGTAATTTACAAGGTTTCAACTTCTGACAGCTCGGGAGACACGGTGGTGTACTGTACCAAGATCAGATACGGTTCTGACTAATGTAGTGGAAGCTCGTTGCTTTTCGGTAACAAAATACCGCTTCATCACCCTCCCTAGTGCTTGTATGTAAATATTGACGAATCGACTCCAGAGGAAACAAAATAAATCCTTTGGTATTACTGCGAGCCATATAATCGTTCAGCCAAGGTCATCCTTAACGGGAACCCCTCTATCAATTCGCAGTGCCAGCATCCTTCAAGGACCAATTTCCTCCGCCACAGCTGCGAGCAGCCGAAGAAAGGGATAATCATTTCCCCTTTTTTCTTTTCATTTCGATTTGTTTGAGGAGATGGTACCCTGGATCTCAGCCCGAATGGCGGCCACAGCAAGCGTCAGCAGTAGTGGTTCGAGAGCGTTACAATCGGAAATGGAAACGATATTACCGACAGGGACCGGCAAAGGACCAACTAAAGATTGATCATCATTATCATCATCATCATCATCATTATCGTGACTATTGTCACTTTTGTCGGTTGGATGTTGTGCAGTTGACTGCTGAAATTGGCATTGGT
This sequence comes from Topomyia yanbarensis, assembly GCF_030247195.1. NCBI lineage: Eukaryota > Metazoa > Arthropoda > Insecta > Diptera > Culicidae > Topomyia > Topomyia yanbarensis. Next base: position 31,073,869 of record NC_080672.1, read on the forward strand.
TTTTTTTTCTCGGCCGCTTTGCTAACCCGTCCGTACTTTGTGGCAGAGCAATCAGAGCTCGGAAAAGGGAGCAAGTGCTGCTTCCCTGCTCTGGATTCACGCTGTTGGCTTGTAGGTCATCCTTGTTTTTATTAATGCCGGTGTAGGGGACGTGTACCTAAGACAGTCACATTAAGAGGGACTACCGTTTTTGCCTTTCTCAGTGGAAAGGTATAGCAAATGCTCTGAAAATCGACTGGGTAACCGAGGCCCTTGTGACTTTGTGTATGTATGTGTTTTTATTTGTTTTTTTAGAGAGTAGAATTTTTCAAAAAAACCCTCAGCAGAAAAAAGTACAAAAATCAACATCTCAGGGAACGGGCTTGGGCTACCACCAAGGCTGCTAAAACAACTGCTCTTTCTTAAAACATGATTTCTCCCCGGCACTACCTCACGGCATTACTTCAGGGAGGAGTTTATTATGTGCATAACACCCACTTTAATCCAGCCGCTTAGTAGTTAGTTTTTTCAGCAATGTTTCAGTACCACTTCTCAACACACCACCAGTTCTTGATCATCTACACCGACTGACAGTTTCTGCAAGGTAGTCGGAAAGCTATGCAGGGTCGAGACTAAGTGCTCTTTTTTCTACGAAGTCAATTGGTGCGGCAAACTTCGGATTGTCTTATTTACTTTGTGCCCTTCAGCACCACGACTCGGCTCCCTTGTGCCATTGAGCACCGCAGCTATCTTCTCGTATCATTCAGCACCACTTACTCGTTGAGCTCCCGACTTATCCGCGAACTAGTTGGTCTAGTCCTTTACGATGGAACTAGCCTATTCCGACGGAGAAGTCCCCGTCGCGAGAAGTTCTCCCGAAACCGAGCCAGCCAACCAGGTGTCGAGGTCAGTTCGGCGATTCCGATGCTGCCCCGGCGGTTGGTGGTGTCTCATCGTGGTCTATTCAGTATAGACCCCGGCGGTGAATCTGGCGCCCCGGCGACCCATACCCGGTACTTTACCGCGGTCTACTCGACTAGTCTCCGGCGGTGAATCTAGCCTACTCTGGCGAAGAGTTTGCTCGTGGTGATTGAACTCTCGAAACCGTTACTCGCTCTTCATCGTGCCATTTCCGCTGTAAGGCAGTCATGTACTGGGCAATCACTCTGTCGATCGCGTTCCACGTGTTTACGTGTTTCGTCTCTTGTCATTCTATAGACGACATAAACCGGGTTGATGTCCGGTCCTTCCGTTTCGAGGCGCTCTCTACGTGTCGCTTTGTACCTCGGACATTCAAAGACCACATGCTGCGGTGGTTCCTCGAAGTTCTCACACTACGGGAACAACGGTGACGTTGCGTGCCCAAGCCGATGAGGATGCTTCCTGAAGCAGCCGTGGCCCGACAGGAGTTGTGTCAGGTGGAAGTTTATTTCTCCGTGCTTTCTATTGACCCATAGGTTTGGGATGAGCCGGCAGGTTCACTTTCCTTTTACTGTACTGTCGTTTTTTATCAGCCTCACTTTTCTGGTGTCTCTCCGCAGATGGGGGTCACCCCGGCGATAACGCATACTGCCTCCAGCGATATTTTCCTGTACGCACTCGTGGCTTGTACGGCCATCAGCCGGAATGTCTTGTTCAGTATTTAATGGTTCCGTTTGGTTTTCAACGCCGCACTCCAGACAGAAACCCCATATCCAGGGATGTTATGCACCTCAGAGCAAGTAAAGAGAAGAATAACAAACGCTCTTTGCACTTTTCATGCGAACCACCGCTCTTCTCTTTCACAATAAACCTCTTCACTCCGATGCGTGTTGCTCCCATACGTGTATTCTACTCCATGGCTGCACGCCACAAAGAGTAGAAATAAAGAGGCTCTTTAGTGTGTATCTTGGTCCCACGGGCACGTAAGTAGAGAAGCCTACCATAAAACATTTTTAAAACGTTCTTCCGATCTAACTTTATCTGAATTGTAGTTTGATTCGCCTTCCTACCTGCTTGCCAGTTAGGGGAGGCACAAAAAAGTGGCTCTTCAAGGTGACTCTTTGAACGAAATTGTGCAGCTCTTGGTGCACAGATCTTACTATTTTTCGTTTTTAAGTTTCTTTTTGTGCGGTCGTTCTGCACATCGCAGTGTTTTTGTGCTGCTCTATTTTTAATCGGTGTATTTCGCTCTTTGTGGCTCATTGTGTGAGCAAATAACAAGCCTGCCCATATCGCAGTAACGATGACGAAACACTATTCTATTCTATTCTAACCCTTACACAGCCAGTATTGAAAAGCATCCTGCAAAACACCGCAGTTATTCTGTAGTGTTTTTCTTTTGTCTGTGCAGAGTTGGGTTTGAAGGTGTTTCAAAATTAGACGGAAATTAAATTAACCGTTTAATGAATAATTTAATTAACGAATTGTTTTGAATCATAAAAGAGGAAGAAACGAGGACAACCGTACCGACCATTTCAGTTGTAAGGAGATATAATATACCGTTGGGAGTGACTTGGCTAAGAAGGTTAATGTCACTCCTTTGATCCTTTGGGATGGGACAGAGATATTTACACCTTGCTCTGGCTAATAAGCCTAGGTTATAACGCCTTTACTCGCTCTGATTTATTGTAATTACGTAGTATGCATAATAACTGCTACACAACCAAATTATTCATAAGTAAAATCAATGCTACGGATGGTTTTTGTTCAACTGAACAACAAGTAAACTAATTATTCGAAACTTATTTCGTGGCACCGATATCTTATAAAGAATGGAACAAATTGCATCGCAACGCAATTTTCCAATTCAATCATTTTAAAAAATTGCCTTTGTTTAAGGTTATGTTATATGATACAAAATAGCCATCATATTATCCGCACTATTAGCACGATTTTCGAGGGGACATCATCGGATGTTAAATTTTGTAATGAAAAATGGAAAAGTCTCACCGGGAACTCCAAATATCAACTTATCAGTAGTATCCCGCTACTTGTCTAAAACTACTGCCTGACATTCTTCTTGTGCTGAAGAGTCTGCCAATCCATCCTCAGGGATCTGCATACAGGAACAGTGACCACCAAATTGGCAGCTACCCATCATCCTATTCATGTAGTTTAACTACTCTTTAATTTAGCGGTAGTCCTGAAGGCATGCAAAGGCTGCTTTTCAGGATACTTCTGGATATACTATCCGCACTATTTACTTCGATAAATCACCCTCACTACTCACAATTAATTTCGCTTGATTGTAAACTAATTATTTCATAAAACTTAACACTAGTTATCAGTTCTAATTTTACGTTTTTAGAAAAAGTAAGGGAGCGAAAAAAGTCGCACCGAAGCGTACGGTTACTAGAATCCCCGATGAGCATTTTGTCAGCCTGTTAAGAATAATTCTTTCCAAGAGTTTTCCCAGTGTATCCAGCAAACATATAGGCATACGTGGCCAGTTCGCCCGGTGGTTTCACTGACTTTAGCAGCAACACCAACTTCTGTACCTTTCACATTTCGGGAAAGTTGCCTCCATTTAAACACTTCTGTAGCACCATCCTGAACATGTCCGGGTATGCCAGGATCGCAGCTTTCAGCACCATGTTTGGTATTCCATCCGGACCGGAAGCTTTCTTTCATTTCAGGCGCATCGATGCTTCTGCATAGATCCAGCAAACAATTTTGTAGTTATATCAAAATTTCAACCGTATTATACATGTAAATATACAGTACTAATAAGTCGTACACAATGCGCAAATATTCTATATACGGACAAAAGTAGAGGCAACATATCTACATTGAGAAAAAATTGGGTTTCAATATACGATATAAGCTGTGCATAAATGCAACTGTTGTCGGTACTTAGTCTAATTCTATGTAGTAAGACAGACACCTTTTATACACTCTTACGACTCAAAACAGTACTATATACGATAATATTAGACATTCGGATAATATTAATAAAAAATAACAGTTAAAAATGAGACACATTTTTGGACCGCCTGCATTTTTTAAGTACAAAAATTATTTTAAAATTTTCGCATCCTTAAACGTTTCTAACATTTCCTTTTTCCTACAAATGGGTTCACTCGGTCTCAAACCTTGAAGCATCAGTTTCCGTGCCTGCAACATATCCCATACACTCATTGACAGGTGTAGTTAGTACGGGCCAAACTCATTGACTCTTGGAAAAACGCTTGGTATGATACCACTCTGATATATGACGTTGTCTATGCTTACGTGAGATAACTAACTCGCCTATCATAACATACTTTTAATGATATCCGAAATGTGTTGAAATCAACTTATATATTATAACTTCTTCCCCGTACGGATAAAAATGTTCATATATGTCCATTTGTACATGTAATAATCCATTTAATGTCAAATTTGTATAAATTCTTCGAGGTCTTTCGATTGTGTGCTTTTTTATAGCAAAGAAACTATAAATCTTTACCAAAAACATGGAGGAGAATGCCACATGAAATTTTAAATAAATTTTAATTGTATAAATAAATTATAAACTTTTGCTTCGCTACTACGAAACATATATACAAGTTGACGTTAAAAAAACCCATTGATGCTTTTGTTTATACGCTACCCATAAATAAACCTCCACAGCTTGATAGCCATCATTGCCGGCCGCACCCATCTCCATCGTTCACAAGGAAAGATAAAGGATAAGGTAGACGGAAAGTGCTGATGCTTCACCTACTTAACGGGAGGACGACGATTCATCAGTCTCTTCCATAAGTGTCACGTAATTGCAGGTTTAGAAGGGTGTAATCCCAGACATTCGCTCCAAGCAAACGATGCGACCTGTAAAGCATAGTTCATTAGGTAGTTGTTTAGTTAGTCTTCGAGTGCATGCTCAAGCAACCAAAAGTGAGCGTAAGGGAGCTGCATAAGCTTCCCGTTTTAAGTAATTTTGCGATACGTTTTGTGTACTAATAGCGGCTTAAGCAGCTTTCAAGTTCCATTGAAGCTTAAGCAGCCTGAAAGTTCGCTAAAAACTTTATGTGAACTTTAAAGTGTGCTTTTTAAGTATTATCCGAACTTCTGGTTGCTTGGGTGATCACTCGAAAAAGAAAAGATCTTGTTTAGTTTTTGGTCCTTTTTAAATTCTAGGTAGCCGGCTGCCGAGAGTATTCTGTTTCCTAAACAAAAGCATATTCAACTCCACACGGCCAACCGTGGGAGTATTGCCTAAAAGGCTAATCTTATTTGCGTAATGGGCCGGATAACTATTAATTGCAACAGCATTTATCCAATGGCGACATTATGGAACCACTTTGAATCGACTTTTTCATACAAGCAGGCATACAATAAACCTTTCGTTTCGAGATGCGCAATGCCACCCAAGATTTTGCTATTTCTTCTCTACGATATATTTATTATATTGAAAACTACCGAGTGACTACCGTTATACAGATAAAAGGTTGTGCTAGTACGGGATGTTATAAATCAAGGAAAGTATTTCCTATTGTACATATCGGAAGATTTGAAAAATACACGTATACGAGCGATAATAGCAACCATTGAAGGGAAATGCGAAGGATTGGTAACCTGATTCACGAGCTGCTTAGCAATAAAGGAACTTGAAATTAGATTAATAAAACAGGCGCGGCGAATTTTCAATACGTTTTAACCTGCGACCATCGTTACTAGTCAGATTAAAGTCTTATTGCGACTGATTTCCGATCAGCTATTTATTATTACGGTATTATTTCCTTGATTAGATTTGTTCACACCCTCTCATTCTGCTACTATCAGCAGATGGCTAATAGCACCCATTTGCCGTCGGTCTAAGGATCAAATGTCATCAATAGACTACGACTCGCATGGAGGCATGAGATAAATCTGTAGTCTACATCGATTGACGAAATAAATAAATATAAAAATATTGATAGGAGACTTGTGAGATCTAAAGAGACTAGAAAAATAAAGAGACGACAAGCTCCATGTGGAATACGAACTAAGCTATAAGCTCCTACAGCTGATTTGAAACTCCAAACGGAACATGGCGTCTCTTTTCCATAAGTCTCTTTAGTGAGAACTATGTGATCTCGCCGTTTGATGACCGAAAAAAAATGTTCCCAAAATCGTGAATAAAGTGCCACGAAATCTGGAACAATCATATTTTTACGTTACGAAAACAGGACCATGAACAAAAATAATGTGGTTTTATAATTATGCTCAATTTCCCTTCAGTAACGCCCCTCCTAAGGTTTTTATTAGTGTACAAGTTAGTTTTTGTTTTGTGAAATTTAGTCACTGTTTCCGCCATGTCATTACTAAATCGGTTTTTCTTTACGTGAATTAGTACACAACTTTGTGAACGTTATTAATAAAAGCAAAGGTTGGCTCATGATGTTATTCATAGATTTAGGAACATTAGTTCTTAAATTCAAAACTGTCTGGATACTTTTTCGTGAATTATTTTACGAAACTCGAAATTTTATTCTTGAATCTATTCAATCCTCGTGAACTAATTCATGATTCGTAATATATTACTCCCAATCTAATATCCGTGCTCGAGAAATAATACACAAAATCACCAAATATTATTCATGTATTCGTGATCTGGTTCATCATTCCTTGTATAATAGTCACGACTTACCACTCGTGGTCGTGAAATAGTTCAAGAAATCATAAGAATATTATTCAGGTATTCAGGATCTGGTTCATGATTATAAGTATAGGCTCTTCATCTTTGGCACTACCAGCATCTCTATTATTCAAACGCTCTCTTGTTGAAAATGTTTTTCCCACGAAGAGGAAAGAAGCTTTGATAACTCCAATCCACAAAATAGGCAATGTACATGATGTCACCCATTATAGAGGAATTTCAATCTTAAGCTGCCTCCCTAAAATCTCCGAGAGTATGTTGTTAGATGTTATCTATCCCGCGTTAAAACACATCATCACTTTGGACCAGCATGGTTTTGTAAAAAAGCGCTCGACAACTACAAATCTGTTGAGCTACGTGTCATCGCTAATTGATAAATTGGAAAAACGACAGCAGATCGATGCGGTGTACATCGACTTCTCGAAAGCTTTCGACCGTGTTCCTCATCAGCTTGCTGTGGAAAAGCTAAGACGGACTGGACTGCCGGACTGGCTGACTAATTGGATCTCCTCGTATCTTGCGAACCGTAGCGCCTCGGTGCGACTTGGAACTACACTCCCGGATCCTTTCCACATTTCAACGGGCGTTTCTCAAGGGAGTCATCTCGGACCTCTTCTATTTGTACTCTTTGTGAACGACCTCTGCAGTGAATTATCGTCTTCTAAAATCATGTATGCTGATGATCTGAAAATTTACCATGTCATAACAACTATGGTAGACTGTTGTGCATTGTAAATGGACGTCGATAGGATTATTGACTGGAGCGACAAAAACGGAATGAGTGTGAATGTTCAATGGAGTACATACTCCAATTAAGTTCGAATACTCAATGTGTTCTGCTCCCGTAGAACGAGTTGTATCCGTCAAGGACCTTGGTGTCATTCTCGACTGTAAGCTACGCTTTACCGAACATTACTCTTCCGTTATAGCTAAAGCCTACGCTGTACTTGGACTCATCAAACGCAACACTCGTGATTTCAATGATGTGTATTGTATAAAAACACTATACATTACACTGGTACGCAGTATTCTAGAATATGGCGTTACTATTTGGGCTCCGTATCGCACCATACACATTGATCGTATCGAACGGGTACAGAAGAACTTTATCAGGTTTGCACTACGTCGGTTACCCTGGCAAAACCGTTTCCAGCTTCCTTCATATGAAGATCGCTCTATCCTCATCAATCTCCCTACACTGCGAAACAGACTCTCCTGCGCTTCTAGCAAAACTCGACTTCAACGTTCCGGGACGGACTTTTCCTCGAGAATTGATTTTTTCCGACGCTCAACACATCGCACGCAGTACGGCCAGAATAATCCTTTGGATGTTTGCTGTCAACTCTTCAATAGTGTCTATCATTTTTTTGATTTTAATATTAGTAGAGAATCGTTTAAATTAAAAATAGGATTAAGTTAGTGTTTAGTCTAAGTCTGTGCGATGTAACTTTTTTAAATCGAAGACAATACAATACAATACAATACAATAATAGTTACGACTTACTATTCGTGTTCGTGAAATAGTTCGCTCAATCATAAAATATTATTAATGAATTCGTGAACTAGCTCATCACACCTAGTAAATGATTTACGATCTAATTTGCGTGTATTCCTAATCATTTTCAATTGTATGCATCATGGTGAACTATTTCACAAAATTTGGAGTATTATTCGTAGAATCATTTTTGTTCCCTGCTCTATTCCATGAAATGTCATATATGTTCAGCTCCATGCGACCAGTAAGAGGCACAAGCAGTAATTATGAGAAAACTATTAGGACCAAGAACATCGTTATTCATTTGATAAGGTTCATTATGAGCCATGAACAGAGATTGAAAACAGCGCTGAACACCAAACATATATTATAGAGCCTTGAGGTGCTCATTATATAGTTCGAAGAACAAAATACCACGAATCAGTCTCACTTAACATTTCCATGTTGATGTCATGAACCTGAGTCACATATCTCCACGTATCAAATTCGAAAGTAAGTTCTAGTATAAAATATCAAGATAACTCACAAATAAGTTACGAAAATGATGACTAAGATTCTAAAACCAAGAACATATACCACGCTACTCGTAACAAAAACATCAAAAATCGTGATAAAGATCCAGAAATCACGAACATAAATCTCGCTACTCTGACCGGAAAATCCGGTAGTAAGCTCATGAATAAGCTCCTGCAATCATTAGCATCTTTTAACTGTCGTCTATGTATTCTCAAATTATGAACAAGGATCATAACAAAATTAACATGTCCAGGGAACAAACCACAGTAACCTTACCAAATATTCGAATTCGATTCGAAGGCGCGAGCTAGTTTTTGGAAACACAAATGGTTTTATGAACACGGGATTTATTATTCATAATTTTAAGGCGCTTGGTCACGGTGTTCCTAAATCGTTTAGTTCACGAAATCGTGATCTTTTTCATGAATTTATGAACAGATTTTTTTCCGTGTGCTTGTTTCTATTAATTCTAGTTTATTATTCAAATGACTAGTAGATACTGTTATTGCTTATAAATAGAATTAAATAACAGATATATTTTATAGATGCCCATAAAATAAGAAAGCTTGTTTCAAATCAACCTCAAACCATTAATAACGTGGCAGCTTACTCTCTATAGACACATGCCTACACATCCATTGTATCCACATGGCAGAAAAGAAGCACGTGAAAGTACTCAGCCGTCGGTAGACTACTTCAGTAATGTAGTACGTGATTTTAAATAAGGCAGCGGCTCAAACCACAAGACTCTTCGCCATATGAAAAGGTTACCGACCCGCCTCTGTCGTTCGTTCTGGCGAGCGCCCTGTCGTAGCAGTAAAGTAGCAACAAGTATTGAAAGGGGAAAACTACTCGGAAATGGCTGAATCCGGTAATATAGCAACTAATTTGATGGGGACGCGTGGTAGTTTATTATGTTGTTACGTTGTTTTGAGATAGTGACGTGAAAATTCGTTGATGGTAGCCCATTCCAAACTTTTAGCTATTTTCTTCTTAATGGAGAAAAATAGTTTAAACCAAAACTTTTCTCTACTAAGGAGAAATATAGCATAGCTCATTTAATTATTTTTCAATGCTTAATAGTGAAGTTTTGCCAAAATGCTACGCTAAGGAATTTTACAGACTATTCGCAGATAGTATAAATAAATCGTCGTTGACTGATGAGTGAGCCCAAAAATGTCTAATTTTTAGTTTACAAGGATTGTTTTGAGTAAGACAGGACTTAAGGCACTTATGAATTAATACATGATAAGACCGCGAGAGCCACATTCGCATATTAAAACAGTACATGGAAGTTCCAACGGGAAGGTTCCACAATCACGGGGTATCCTCGCATATACAAGCCAGACAGGGTAAATACCCAAGATGATTGATTGCAGTAATTATTGGCATCAGCTGAAATACCATACGATGCTGTGTTGTGCAGTGCCGGAAATCTCAAAGGATAGTGTCTTAATCAGCAGTCCGTAAAGAGTTCCTCTCTGAACGAACGCCAGTAAAGTTCCATCGAAACCCTCCATCACGAAGGTAATAATTTACCTGTAATTAGATCAGGAAACCCTAATCAACCATCTACTTCATGGCAAGCCGTAGAGAATTGCGAAGAGTAATACTATCATACGCCCAGTGCCACAAATAATCGCAAAGGTAAAGGTTAGTTTGTTCATCAAATGTCACGGAATTAAAGTTAACTGCTTGTGGCACGCGGAGGGCTTTTGCCCATCCGGAGTCTACAGCGTAGGGAACCGATCAACAAATGAGGTTAGTTTTAATGTTATGAAATTTCGAAGGAAATAATGCAGAAGACAGGAGACATAAGAGGCAAACTCAAGACAGAAAGAACAGAAAGACAGAAAGACAGAAAGACAGAAAGACAGTAAGACAGAGAGACAGAAAGACAGAAAGACAGAAAGACAGAAAGACAGAAAGACAGAAAGACAGAAAGACAGAAAGACAGCAAGACAGAAAGACAGAAAGACAGAAAGACAGAAAGACAGAAAGACAGAAAGACAGAAAGACAGAAAGACAGAAAGACAGAAAGACAGAAAGACATAAGATATTAAGGATAAGACAAAAACTCAACACTTTGATAACATTGCTTATACCTATAAATACATTACTGTTTTATCATGACCTACATTTAATACAAAAGTATATCCCTATCGTTTCTTACCCTTCATGAAAAAGAAAATATCAAATCATTTCAATCCATTAACCAATCCCGGTTGAAAAATCGAACACCATAACATGCCTCCCAGCAGCGTGACGGCATGTTTCCACATCCTTTTGTGCTACCTCATGCTACCCGCACCCATCTTTCGGCCACCACCAGCTGCCCAGTGCGCTAGGTTAGAACAACATTCTTCCACCGTGTTCTCCCCACTCCCACTCTGTTTTCCCAACCACATCTCAGACCGTTCATAAACAACCCAGCTTGACTACGTCAATTCGACTGCATCTGTAGTAGGCTTCGCTCCTACTTTGCAGATTTTCACCTCATCCCACCGGCGGTGGCTGTGCTCTCTCGCCGATTGATCCTGCCACTACCACTGCCAGTCCCGTCAGTCAGTCGGTCAATCTCCCGTGCTCCCACGTGCTCACCAGTGCTCATTCAATTCTCGCAGTAGTAGTCCTGTTCGTTATTCTCTCACCGAGGCACGCTCACGTGTTTTCCACCCGCAGCAGCAGCAGCAGCAGCAGGATCCAGCCAGTAGTCGACAAACGAGCGCAGCAGGCCGGATTCAGTTTGCTACCGCTCGCGTTCGGTTCCGGTCGTCGATTTCGGATCGTTCCGGTCGTCCTTGGGGAGTTGACGTGACCAGCGTTGAATAGGTGCGTGTGTTGTGAAGAATAAAATACCTGCTGGCTCACAAACTGTTTCGAACAGCAGTCGATGATTTTTTCCCGACCCGATGACGGGTGTTTTGGACGTGCAAAGGAATGTTATGAAATTTTGAAGGATTTTCCCCAGCTCGGTTCACGGTGAGGAGATATTATTCGCAGCCTGGGTGAGGTTCGGGTAGAAACAGCAGCATCAGCAGCGGCAGATTTGGCTGTAGTGACGTCGTGACGAAGAAGGATAATAGTAGTTTTCTTTTTTGCTCGAGAGGAAGAAAATTTTGCCAAGAAGAGCCAAGTGACAGCATTGGGGAGGAGGCAAAAAAAAGAAGAAAATATCACACGACGTCGAGGCGCGTCTTTGCCGTCAGGCGTTCCTGATGCGGATTATGCAGCAATAAAGGAAATATAGTGTTTATTTTTCGCCATAGTGTGGTGACAGAAGGCGTGTAGAACTGTGTGCTCAGGCTGGTGCTTTGTGATATGTGGAAGGTGGCAGCGAGGAGGATTTCAACTGCGCCTATATGTGTTTCCGGATGTCCTGAAAAAGTATAAAAGCTGGTACGGAATCTTGATTTCTTGATGGTTTCGGGGTTGAATTTATTTTCGTTCGCCGTGTTTTCGCTCGCACACTTTTCAGTGGTGCGAATCTTGTTGTTTTTTGTTGTGAAATAGATTAAGGTAAGCAGGTTTGATAAAAAAAAAATCACGGAGCACCATCGATTGAACTAGAGATCCTAATTGAATTCCTGTCAATAGACCGTGCTATGATAGAACGACAGATTTGTTAATGAATGGGATGGAAAAGTGGTGGCACGAGTTACGTCGAATTCTTTCGGGAAATGTTGATAGATGATGATAAAAGGATTGACACTGAATTGAATAGTTTTATGCATATTCAATTTGATCCTGACACGGTTTTCCAATATTTCCAAGGTTTAATATGGTAGCGGTATCTGTATGCCATTTCGTAATTTAATGTTAGTTCATAAGTGAATGTTGGTTTGTAGATAAACATGTCGAAGAAATGCGGCAAAGTAGTGAAGGTCCTTTGCGTAATTCGATAAATGGACTTTGGGCCGATTTCTTCACCCTCACTTAACGCTTAAGCCAGGTTTAAACGTGCTGATAAACCTGGTTTAAAAGTTAAGCGAGGGTGAAGAAATTGGCCCTTAATCTTCAGAATTTTCGTTTCTCGTGTACAAAATGTTTCGCACAGTTTTACATTTCTTACAAAAGAAATGTATAGGATTCGCTCAAACTTTGAAAACTTTTTCCGAGGCCCGGAGGGCCGAGTTTCATATACCAATCGACTCAGCTCGACAAATTGAGACAATGTCTGTATGTGTGTGTATGTGTGTATGTGTGTATGTGTGTATGTATGTATGTACAAAATGTCATGTAATTATCTCAGCAATGGCTGAACCGATCTTATTGAAACTAGTTTCAAATGAAAGGCCCAACGCTCCCATTTGACACTATTATTTTTGTTTTTCGATATGTTGTTTACTTTCTGAGATATTAGTAATTTTGTCAAAACAGGGCTGGTTTGAAGCGAATAACATTCGAACAAGGCAACTATATCGCGTGAAATAAACAGAAACAAAAAGATTATGAAAATACCTTTCTAACAAGCTATAGATTGTCAAAATCTGTTCACGAGCGGCGGAGATATTAAACATTTTGTATTTTCATTCTTCGCTTACCAATTTCCACTAACTAAAAATGAGACCGTTCCGTACAGAGTATTGCTTTACTGGTTTTTTAGGGTCAAAACTAAACCGATTTTGAATATCCGGGTATGCAAACACATCTGCGTGATTCAAGGATTTTGATTCCGAAAACATTTTGTGAATTTACTTAATAATCAATTTCTATTTCTATTTCTCAAAAATTAATAAGCAAGTTCATTTCAAAGACAAAATAATGTGTAAATTCACTTCAAAGTGCAAATTTGTCCAGAGTTTTTTTTCGATTATAGAGGTTTTAACCTTAAGGTCATTCGCCTCTTCGGGTTAGAAAAATCTCTTATGAAAAATTTCTAACCCTATGTGCGGGGTCGGGACTCGAACCCAGGTGCGCTGCGTACAAGGCAATCGATTTACCAACTACGGCTACATCCACCCTCATTGTCCAGAGTTGATGTATTTATCTGTTGGATTGAGCAATGCGTTCACTCGTGAGATAGACGTTGGATGGTATATGAATACATCAAGTAATCCTTCTAGTAGTGAGAAAATAGATTTCTAATATAATTCATATTCATATAATATAAACAAAAATAATGTCACAGCTCTCTCATTTACCATTCCTCACAACTGACACTGAGTTGTACTGAAAACCCCAATATACATTTTTCATGATCAATATGACTAAAAGCATATTTATTTGCGAAAAAATACGACATGTAATTTCAAGAATGTTCGTGTCTCAAAGCAGTGCAGGGGTACTTTCAATACTAAGTGGCTTTTCGATGAATTTAAATACTTATTCTGGTAGTTTGAACTATTTCTTTGCAATGGTATTGCTTTGTATACGACTCATTAACCCATATCTCCAGAACGAGAATTCCGAACGAAACAATTCGCAAGTAATAAGGATGGATGGAAAAAGACTGCATTGTAATCGACTGCACGTACGAGTTTTATGCCATCGATAATAATATAATTGCCAACATAGCCTGGACACTTGACACTCTTTTTTCTAGATATTTCAATGCGAATGAATACTATTTACAGGCGGCCTTTTCTCAGTTTGCTATTTCTAATTACGCGTTAAAATACTGAACCTGAAAATTCCATTCTATACAAAATCATTTTTCAGATGTCTGTAACCAAAAAGATATCTTTTAATTCCAAAGCAAATTCCTGATTTCTAGATTTTCTGATGACTAATTAAGGACCATCAATAAAGTAGAAACACCAGATAATCCTAAAAATTCCGTCAAGAAAAGAAGAACGAAAACGTGCTCTTTGCAATGGGATTTTCACAAACATTTCAGAATATTCTGAAACAATGGTTTTGGAATTCGTGAAATTCGTTTTATTCATTTACTTCATTTCAATAACTTTCTTAAAATATTATTATATATTCTCATTTTTTCCAGCTTATTCCTTTAATTCATTATATTCGTTTGGTTTATTTTTTGCATTTTAAATGTTTGACTAATAATAAATATATGATTATTTCATTTTAAAGATTTTTTTCATTTAGCATTGTTTTTATTTATTTTGTTTATGTGACCTAATTTTATCTATTGTATTCATTTAATTCTTTGTATGCATTCCGACCAGTTTATTATCTTATGAATCTTATTCGAAATATTCATTTAATTTTATTCACTTTTTTCTAATATTTTTTTCTGATATTTTTCCGGTTTACACTTTTATTCATATTAATAATCTGACTAATTTTGTTCAGTCTTTCACTTTATTCATTTCATCTAGAACATTTTTAGATACAATATAATTTCTGCTATTAATTCTATTACTTTTTAATATCGCTGATTTTTTCATTTGAATAATTTAACTGCTTAACCCTTTCATGCCCAACTTTTTTCTAGTGCATGTAGGGTTTCAAAACTATTTTTCCTTTGAAACGGTGGGGTCAAGAAACTCGAAAAACCTTTTTTAATAAAGGTAGGTGCTTTCCTTGCAGTGCTAGAAGCAGCTCAATTTTTACCTTTCAATGCTCACTACAATTTTCCTAGATTACTTACAATAGTCCAACTGCGTGGAAAACGTAGCCAAAAACAGTCTAAATTGATAAGTTTTATCAGTTTTCACTAATATTGCAACATAACGAAGATATATGAAAAATTCATTTTCCATCGTCAACGTAAACGGTCCCTGGCAGCACTGCTCCATCGGAGTTCAATCAGACTAATTGCAATAACTTCAGTTCTAGAGCTGATCCTTGTAACTGTTAATACTCAAATGAAAGCCAAAAGTCACATTTATTAGCCTGACTTGTTTTTGTGAGCAAATCTTGCCTCAATCAAAAGTTATAGCTGCTTAAAAACGTTGTTGTCCACAAACAACATGGGCATGAATGGGTTAAAAACAAACAAAATGAAAAAATGATAAAAAGACAGAAAACATTTTTATTGTGATAAAAAATCTTTATTTTGTTCATATTATTCATTCCAATCATTTTATTGATTTTATTAACTCTCTGTTTATCCTGTTATTTATGAACAACATTTTCAAATAGCTTTACTGCCCATGCTCGCAAATCAGTCCCATAAAGATAGAAAACGGGACAAATATGCATTCATGGGCAGTATAACTTTGGACTTGGACAAGATTTCTTCACAAAAAAGTAAAACTAATAATTGTGACAATCACCGTTTATTTGAGCGCTAATAGTTACAAGAAAGATCCGTAAAACTCAAGTTATTGCAATTGCTTTGATTGGATTTCACTAGAGCAGTGCTGCCAGAGACATTTTCAGTTATCGATGTAAAATTATATTTTGATATATCTTCGTTTTCTTTAAATATTTTTGAAAACTGATAAATCTTATTAATTTGGACTGCTTTCGGCTACTTTTTCTGCCCAAACGAACCATTGAAAACTTTGCAGGAGATGTGTATTAAGGATTAGTATGTAAAAATTCAGCAGCTTCTAACACTGCTAGAGAAGCATCTATCTTGATCAAAACAGGTTTTTCGTGTTTCTTTACTCTAACACTTTTAAGAAAAACGGTTTTGGAACCCTATATATGCGACAAAATAATTAGGTATGAAAGAGTTAATTTAATCCATATTATTCATATTAGGTATTTATTTTATTATTCCAATTTTTTATGGTTTTATTCATATTATTTATTTCAATCATTTTATTAAATGGTTAGTTTTTCCCAGTTCACCTATTTTATTCTGTTTCTTAATTTTATCAATTCGGTTTAGCCAGTCCTTTATGTTATTGTATGATAGCTTGTTATCCTGAAACAATTTAATTTACTCTCTTAATTTCATTACATTTTATTATCGTCTAATTTTAATTTGAGCTAATTTGATTTATTTATTTTATTAATTTGATTTATGTTAATCATTCTATCCATTTTATGAATAACTTTTTTATTTTAAATTTTGTTTTGTTTTATTATTTTTCTTTAATTTATTCAGTTAATTCGAAGCGTTATTTGTGCACATCTCATATCTAGTTGCTTGTAAATTTAGCGTGTGATCGGCAAGCTAATGAATAATACAACAGTGATATGTGTAAGAAATATCTCATCTCACTGATAGGTGGATTAAATCGGTTTTTATTAATTTAATGCCATAACAGTGAACATTAAATCAGTTGAGATAAAACATCACATTAATACACACAAGGTTATATTCACAGTTGCAGATATTTTGATTAACACATCTGAACCTTGCAAAAATTTTGCGTCGTACTTTTTATTCCAATAAAGTTTTTGCTGTAGTTTTGGAACAAATATTCTAAACGGTATTCAATTACTAAATAATAATTATTATTATATTATGAATGTTGACTCTTTCCGGCTTTGTGATTGATAGCTATATGGTTGTTTTTTGCCTTTTCCATATATGTAGAAAGGATATGTAGTTACTCCAAACTTCGACTTTTTATCCGAGTCTTATATACCAATTAACTCAGTTGGTCAAGATAGGAAACAGTATGTGTATGTGACCAAAATGATTACATTATTTTCCCAGGGGTGGCTGAACTAATTTGTATAAACATAGTCTCGAAACGAAAGTCATTGTAATTTGTATTGAATTTCATTTGGATCGAGATTCTGGCGGTGGTCAGCTATTTTCGTCCGTGTCCCTTATCAGCTATTTTATAAAGAGATTCATCAACAGTGCTATCTTTGAAAATGAACTACCTTGGTTATGCATTTAATTTTTCGATCTTATTTTATTGCAAATAATTAAGTAGTCTTCATTTTAGTATATTCAGAATTGCACATATTCTGTCGTATGTAATTTTCGATGTTCTTTGATTTGATGTCATTGTAAGGGAACACGTATCCGCCGATTGATGCCAATCGAGCTGATATTTCTTTGGACTGATCAAACTAATTTTTTTATTTGTTCAGTATGTATTTGACCAACCAGGAAGCTAATCCACTGGGTATTGTGTGTGAGGAATATACATGATCTTGCCTGAGTGAAATGATGACTGTTGAATCATATATGAAGGATGAGAATTTACAGTTCGCGAGAAGAATCAGTAGCTAGTTACCAATTTGCAGCAGTCATATCAGCACGAAGAACATATGCTTCATTGTCATATTCATTGGCTTACTTTTAGTCCAATAAATCCATTAAATTAAATCAAATTAATTGTTCTCATTATATTGAATACTTTCATTTGTTTTGAAGCAGTGCATGCACTGTATTATTGATTGTCATGTTAACTATATTTCTTCATGAGTAAAAAATATTCTAGCTTTATTATTGACGTAAAAGGTGACAGGTTAGTTTCATTTCGTTCTTATTGTTTTCAATCTTGTTCTTGTAATTAGTGTAAAAATTAGCGTCTTCGATTATATATTCGACATGAAAAGCTGGTCGTTTCAGGTATTTCGGTAGTGGTTAATTTATACCGTCTTTAAGCACTAGCGGCCGTTAGTTCAGTGAGCCGTTTATGCGATCTCCGGAGGAGTAACAACGCGCGCGAATAACACTCGGTACCTTATTCAATTCTTCGCGGAGAAAGAAATCAATATATAATTGTCATTTTTTGCTATATAAATACCAAATTTTATATACGATGAATAGTGCTTGTATTGCGAAGTCTTCAGTTACATACACTGCTGGTCTATAAAATAGGTGTGAGATAAAAACACATGAAATTTTGAGTATTCTCCAAAAATATTTAAATATTTCGATGTGTGTTTTCGATCAATATCTTGCTGAAACTGCCATGTAAAGGCACGTTATCTTTGCCATAAGACTGCATGACATCCTTTAGGATGTCCATCCTTTAGCCTTGCATTCGAATGTTGCCATTATAGTGGTGTTGTGAAAAATAGGACCTGCGCTATTCCACGAAAAACAAGGCCCAAGCTTCATTGTTCTCGCCTCCGTGCTTTACCGTATTTTACGTGTGTCGCAGATCAAACTCTTTGCACTTTGGACGTTTCGTTGTGCATCGGAGGAAAACAGGTTTGTCTTCGATTCGTCCCTCCGAAGGATATGTTGACATTTTTTGATTCCTTCCGAACCAGGCCCATTAACACTGTTAAAAAGCAAATTGCATATTTCTTCGAAGGCTTTTGCTTTTTACCCTTCTTAGCAATTCTTTCTGCGAATTGTTCTCGGACCTACCACTTTTCCAATCTGTGCTGAATTAATCATGGATGACGCGAATGGATCAGATTTCGCTAATAATGCAATACAATGGTCAGCTGCTTTAGATGTTTTCTTTGGTTTTTTGTGTGTTTCCATTTTTTAAAGGTTTTAAGGCATTTGTAAAGAAGTTTTCGGAACGCCGAAGTGTATTCGCTATTTATTTGTACGTCTTATCTTCTTGAACAAAATTTCTTAGCAAAACTCGTTCCACTCCAGTAGCGTGAGATGCTCGAACCATTCTATAACGAATCTTTGACTTATTCAACATTTAAATACATTTATTCGTACGCAGAATTCAAACTTTACCAAATAAAACGTATAATAGAATTATGTAAAATAATAACCCCTTAATATATTTTACACTTAACTCGTGGACTGATATTATTGAAACGATGAAGGCAAATAACGAGAAAATACCCCAATTGAAATTTCTTTCTTCAAATATTTTTACGGAAAAAAACTAGCAAAAAAAATTTCACTCGGAAGTTGTACAGAAACTGGACCTTCAAGAAGATAACCATGAAATAATTTTGAGCTTGCCAAAATAACCATTAACTGTACCGAATGATTCAATCGGATACACTAGCAGTTCTACGCGCACGTCGTTTGTCCCCCTTTCCTGTCAACATACGACCAGAGCCAATCTTCACTAATGCTCCTGCTGCTCGAAACGAAACTGAGACAGGCTCTAATCCGTCAACCGTATCAAAGTGAACGAGCTGACAGCGGTTGGGGATAGAACCCGACTCAATCCCGAGTTTAGGCGAAAACGGCATAAGCATGGCCTGTACACCGGTTTGACACCGCTGAGAGATAAGAAATAGGAGTTCTGTATCAGAGGTGAATGGCGACATGGTTTGGCCTCATGTTGCACGATAATACAGCTTTGCCAACTGCTACGTGTCATACTTAGTTAGTTTAATTAGCATTAGTTCAATGTAGTCTCCCTGCTAACTTATTTGGTAATGCGGGGTGGGTGTATGAAGGGGATTAAAATTAATATTCCCTTCATTAAAGATTTAAACTATTAAGCCCCTTATTTATTCAGGAATCAGAATATATTTGCGCAAATGGCACGTTCCCTGTATGTAATCAGGGATTTGTTGATTGCCGTGCCTTTTTATCATTTCCTGAACGGAAGGAAAGGAGAAGGAGGAGGGAGGAAGTAAAATTGGAATGGTGGGAAAAATAACAGCACAAAAACAAACAGCAGGTAAGCTAAACTCACAAGAAGTTCAAATTACATGCAAGTAAGCCTAAAGCTCTTTACCACACTGCATAAGGAACTTTGGTATGTCTCTGAGTTTCAGTCGTCCAAACACGATGTCACCTATGTAAGGACGGTCGAAAGGTCTAAATCGCAATTGCTGGATAGTTGCATATCAGATGATATGAGGTTCCGTAGTCGGATTCACAAAGATCACATGAAAAAGACTCAGCGCGCTGAATAGTTGCCATGTGATCATTGAGTTTGCCCTGGTCAGCATGCCGCAGTGGAGCATCGAAAAATATAGTAGATTTTTCGAAATCACTGGGCACGATTGTTCTAGAAACGCCTTTGTTTGGCGACACGTTTGTAGATTTCTCCAATAATTACGGTGCTCGGACGAAGCCCAAGACCGTATTTTTTCCCTTATCCAACGTGTCGAAATTGGCAACGCGGGCTCAGGACCAACGAAGTCAATCGCTGAACCCGCTCTGGCCAATTCGCCAGCCCATTCATTTCCAGTAATACCGGAATGTCCGAACACCCAGACAAGGTAGATAGTATTGACAATGCTTAATTCTTCGATTTGGGTTCGGCACGTGCTCACTTGGACCGTGATTTGTCTGAGCTAAGGGCCTTGACTGCAGCCTGACTATCGGAGCAGAAGTTTATAACTTTGCCGGACAAACTTGGGCTCCAGTAGAAGGGCCGATTGTACCCCGCACACAATCTCGAAGATATCTGCTTGGAATACAGTACAGTATCTATCTAGTGAGTGAGATGGTTCTAATCTCATTTCACGACAGTAGACACCAGCACGTCTCTCATTCAGAGAACCGTCAGTGTAACAGACCACTTGCGTTTGTTATTGTCTTTCCATATAGCCAGACAACCACTCCTTTCGAGAGGGTATATTCACATGGAATGTCCCGTAAGGAAAACTACATGTGAGTGTAATATCTCTGGGAGCAACAACCATAATCGTGTATGACTGGTAGCAAGATAAACATGGTTACTGTTCCAAAGCCCAGAAACCTGCAGTCTGTATGCACATGATAGTGCAATGTGAGCAGACAAAATTTAGTTTGGAATCCAATATAACTCTAACGTATTTGACTTGATCTGCACACAGTAGCTCAGAATCAAAGAACTGCAAGGGAAGAGCCCCGGTTGTTATTCGATTCTTCGTGAAAAGAACCATTGAAGATTTGCTTGGGTTAACTGATAATTTAAATTGTCGACACCACTGTTCGACAGCCCTTAATGCTTGTTGCATTAAGTCAAATATTGTTGCGATACAAAGTCCATTAATTAATATTTGCTAATCGTCAGCAAACCCGTAGGCTGGAAATTCAAGCTTATTGAGTTTCTTCAACAAGCCGTCGGCAACCAAGTTCTATCACAGAGGTGACCAAGCGCCACCCTGAGGACAACCGCAAATACTCAACTTCTGTATCTCAGCCTGTCGCAGTGACGAGCAAAGAATGCGGTTACTAAGCATTGCGTTTATCAAACCCGAGCAAGCGATTTAGGACACATTTCATAAAGTTTTGCATTTTTGAGATAACATATGTTGATTTCAATTTATATGGGAACGTTGTGCCTTTCATTTAAGACTAAGTTTGATAAAATCGGTTCGGCCATCTCCGAGTAACCAATATTTGTTGGTCACATATACTCACACACACACATATATTTACCGAACTCGATGAACTGAGTCGAATGGTATAAGAGACTCAGCCCTATCTCGATTTTCAGAATGGTCACATAGCCTTTCTATAGGAGAATGGAAAAAACCTTAACGCAAAAATGAGTTATAAAGGGTTTCCCTAGTAACAAGAGGTTTTATGGTAATTTTATAGCCCATCATAAAACTTAGATTGCCGTTGTAGCATGCCATAAAACTTCAATTGTTATTTGGGTAGTTTGCCCTAAGAAAAACAAATTCCTTTTTTATCCTAAGAATATTTTCAGAAATTATTTATAATAAATCAATGAAAACCATCATCAATATGGTTGTGATTTGAAAGGGGTTCGTCAGCAAAGATCGGAAATAGACGATTTTGAAATCCTAGATAGCGACTTCCGGTTACCATAAAATAGTCAGAATCGTCATCAATATGGGAGTCATTTGGAAGGGGGTAATGAGGAGACATTTAAAATTGATGATTAGCGCCATTTTGAAATCCAGGATGGCAACTTCCAGTTAGTGAAAAAATTGGTATGCCTTTCTTGCCCTCAAAATTTCGTCGAACCATGCTTGCGCTAATTAATATTTGACCCTGCTTTTGCGTGAGGTTTTGATAAATATGCCATTTCTGATCTAACGGAATATTTCAACTCACTTTTGCTCTGAACAAAAATTTAACCCACTCATGCGCTTAGCCTTACATGTAGATAAATAAAAGAGTAGAAATGCTGTTACGCACCTACATCTTTAAAATAAGGGATGTGCAGATTTTTCTATTGCACGATGAAAAAATGCGTCAAGCTAAAGTTGATTAATATTAATATTAATATTAACAAAATGGCGACAGAGTCATACAAACGCATCAATACACGCGAAGTATCATACATGCGGCACACAGGCTCGTGCGATTAAACACGTTAACATACAAACTCTCGAGCCCTTCGCGTTTATCCACGCACAACTACGCCCATGATCCCACGCAAATATGAAAACTGTCCCAAGTCTCAAGCACGAACATATAAACGCTCGTTCCCACGTGATCATAAAATTTTGAACCGTACACTTAATATCACAAGCGGAATCACGGCCCGTTGTTTGAATGGCTAACATTTACCATCTCGTCTGGAATTGAAGTGAATGATTCTGAACCCTTTTCGAGAATCCAACTCTACGGTTTGAATTGGACCTCCCTTAAAAAGTGATCATTAAACTAATGACCTCTCAGGGGACGGGCATAGCGTAGTTGGTAAATCAATTGCCTTGTATGCAGCTCACCTGGGTTCAATTTCCAACTCCGCCGAAGGGTTAGAGATTTTTCCAAAAGAGATTTCTCTAATCCGAAACGAAGCGAATGACCCTAAGGTTAAAACCGCCATAATAAAAAAAAATTATCTCATGCGTCATCGTCGACATGTTGCTCATCAGGTTCGTGGCAGGCGTGTCCTTGTAAATGTACCAAGTGTAATAAGAATGTAAATGACATTTCCACAATTATATTGAACATAACCAGCTATTGGATAAATGAGAAAGGCACAATTACACCATTAGGTGGATTAAAACAGGTTTATAATAAGAAGTTCGACTACCTCACATTCTTGTTTGATCAATTTTTGATCGTAACACCCTTTTTTAACCTTTTGTCTAGAATTTTTATTTTTTGGATTTTCGAAATTGTTCAAAAGGTAAACTTTTTAAGTCATAAGAGATTTTGCGCTATAATTCAGGTACTGGCGCCAATGATAAAACTTAACCTGACTTCCATCAATTTATAATATTGCAAATAAAACAAGAAAATTCTTATGCCTGTTTATAGCAATTTTTTTAAAAAAAGAGCTGTGTATGCAGTGAGGGTTTTTTTTATGGACATTTCCTTAATTGGTATTAAATAGTGCATCGGTTGGATATTCATAATTATTGAATTTATTTTTTATTTGGATTTTGTGAGAAATCTATTGGGAACAGTTTCTGAAAAATTCATTTCTAAAAGATTAAATAAATTCATTGAACGAAAGATATGAGGACTCTAATGAACCAAACACACTGTATTAACATTAGGGACGAAGTTTTGATTTTTCAACCGTAAATTATTGCAAGATCACGATTGAATAACTGTCACCTCTGTCTACTGACGAATTTCCAGGAAATTAGCTATGGGGACAATAAATTAAACTCACCAATTTGTGGATGGAGAAGAGAAAAACATTCAATAATATCACATCCATTACCATAATAAAGGTAGTAGGAGTCAAATGGTTGAAAGCACAACGACGACTAAGAGGTAGCTGATGAAAAATGACTTTCAAGAATTATTAGCTCGATAAACGGCTCTCAACACCATCCAGCTCTATACACCATTTAGATGGTAGCGGAAAATCCGCAGCAACAATCATTGAAAATACTACGTTTAGGTACTGGAAACATTACGAAGAGACATAAATCACTTCGATAGTGATTACTGAGTCAGTACGAAAAGAAATTAAACTCAATGGCGGAAAGTACGCCATATACTTCAGAAGCGGGTGTGCGTGTGTTCACAAAAGCAGGAATACGCGTGAGAAATTTAATTGTTTCATCTCACACAATCCGTCACCAACCACGTTCGGTCCCTTGAGCCACGATGGCCCGCGCACAATCGCGCCTACGTATACGACACGCAATCTCGTCCGGTTCTGCCCCCCAGGGCTCCTTGTTCACTGAGAGCTGATAAGCGAATGCCCTTCACCGTTTTTCCAAGAGTTATTTGTGCTGGACAACCGGAATCGGGTCCGCAGGATTGCTCCACCGACACTGCGCACATCCGGGAGACTTTTTTGTTGCTGTTGTTATTGTTGCTATTAAATCATTTTATCCGGGAAATTACTACAATTTTCACCACACTTGGGGCGGGAGAATCTAGGGCAAATCGCTGCGGGTGCGACGGGAGTGGCAATAAATAATGGATTATGGAAGAACGCGCGGCGGAGGCGGGAAATAATTTCTTAATATACGATCGAATCAGATTATAATATGGCATTCATTAATTTAGGGTTGAAATGGAATGATATGGAAATGTTTGTTGGTACATGATGGTTTTATGATTGATTACGGAGAAGGTTGGGCCCATTTCAGTGTGCAACAGATGCTTGAATTGTAGGGTGTATGTTGAGAATGGCGTGTTTATGTTCTAGTAATGGGAATTACGAAACAATAAGTACCGGAAAATTGCAAATGTGTTGATCATATTTTACCGTTGACTATTTGAAGTATGATTTTGAATTTATTTAGCTGTGCTTTTATAATAGAGACGGATAATAACAATAGGTATTACGTCTCCATGAAAAATTTTAACAATTTGTACTGAACATAAAATCGTGATTTTAAATTACTAAACATTAATTAGCGTTAAAAAAAATCAGCAAGATTAACAACGAACAGTCAATCGGGTTATGAAATCGACAATATCGGTAAACTTTGCAGTTATTCGAAAGCGGTAACCAACCGACCGACCGGCGCCACTTTGAGTTTCCCCGTTCCAGCATTGAAAACCAATGATGACTCGCCCCGCACCCGGCATCATCAGTACGGCACCTAAATCAATTAGCCACGTAGCTATAGGTACTCAATGAGATATTTATCATTCAATTAGTGAGGACAACGCGATCAAACGCCTAATCGCACGCTCACAATCGCCAACGCTGAAGGCGAAGGCGAAAAATCAATCACACTAATTAAATTTGTATCCATGTTCCATGATCATACCGTTGCGATAGGCAACCGGATTTACACCGGCTACACCTTCACCTTCAACCACCACGGTTTTGGAAAAGCAATGATGCTGTGGAAGCCATAAAGTTTATTACTATTTATCACCCCTCAAAACGTATTACAGCCATATCGTCGGCATCGGGAACGATGCGAATTTTCCGAGTATTCATTTGTGGTGCTATCGATCTTTTGGTCTATAAATCATTTACGATAAGATGGGCAGAAGTAGCAGGCAAACTGAACTGAACTGAACAAACAATAATACCTCATGTAATGCTTCTAGGAAGGTTAGGTGAGATTGTCTACAGGTCCTTCTGATGGTCTAGAATCGCGGGTTCAAAATCATAGACCAACAAATCGTTTGAACTTCAAGGAGAATGACTGTAATCAACGTCGCTGGGACGGGAAGGGTGAGAACTTGTAGGAAATGATACACTGTATCCGGTTATTTTCAAGTGATAAAATAACATATACATATATGGTGAACTAGAAATTCAATAGGATTTTGGTTTGTATGAACCGAAGCGATGTTTTGGTAGCAGACATGAGACGAAAGTAAACAAGCTGTTCAGTGCAGTGCTGGCAAATGAATTATTTTCTTGGAGTTTTTGCCTTTCTCATATAGAAAGGGTATGCAATCACTCTGAAAAACGTCAACCTAATCCCGGCCCGGAGGGCCGAGTGTCATATCCCATTCGACTCAGTTCGTCGAGATCGGAAAAAGTCTGTATGTGTGTGTGTATGTGTCAAATAATGTCACTCATTTTTCTCAGAGATGGCTGTACCGATTTGCCCAAACTTAGTCTCAAATGAATTAGTCATGGGACTTTCGCCCTCCTCACATACCCACCCCCGCATGACAAAATGAGTTAGCTAGCAGGTAACATTGATCTAATGCTGATTAGGCTAATGAAGTACGATATTTTTTTGTTTCAAGTGTTTCACCGTCGACACGTAACTCATCAAGTTCGTGGCTGGTAAGCCATTGTGTATAAGTGCAAAGTGTACTAAGAATGTAATTGACATTTCCACAATTATGTTGAACATAACAAGCCTCCTTACCATAGTTTAGAGAAATGAGAAAGGCACAATTGCACCGTTAGGTGGATGAAAACAGGTTTTTGTATAACAGATCGCAGTTTCTTGTGAAGCTTTGAAATGGAAGACAGTAAATAAATTCGAGTATAACTTGCTCAGATGCTTTTAGTCTATTTTCTACTTCTGCCCGAGTCAGCGCTACAAACAAGCCAAGTGACGGCTAACTGTAGTGGCCTCTCGATCTAGTGTGCATTGAATAGAGCTTCCATCCCGGGAATTTATTTCCCCGGAATCCCGGGATTTTTGGATTCTCGAATCCCGGGAAATTGTGTTTTCTCATTCCCGGGATTCGGGAATCTCGGGAAAAATTTTTTTTTTAATTCATTCCAAAAGAGTTACGTTCTACAAAAGCAATTCTACTGGAAATATTTCGACTTACAAACAATTGTAGTGGGCAGTAAGTGCAAATTATACTTGTACAACTGTTCCGAAAAACTCGGTAACATGCCGATATTTTTTCGTGATTTTTTCTGGAATATTATAGTCCAAACCTTACTCAAGTCACTGCTAAACAATGTTCATGTTTTCATGCCAAAATAAATGAACCGACCATTGCCCCGAAGCATTTTCTTACAGTAGCATTATTTGTGCGCACGATATCTCCGAAACCGATGAACCGGTTGATAAACAACAGTTGTTTTATTTTTGTAGCTACATCTTCAATGAAATGGTTTGCAAACAAAAATTAGTTATGTAAATGGTGTTGATTTCTTAAAAGAAAGTTTTAGTTTAAAAATTTGGATGGTTTGTAAATATATTGTGCTTAGCGTGCTACTTAAAATAAAGAATACTGCTAGAACATCTGCAGAAATATTTGGTCGGTTCATGGTATTCATGTTAATCCAATGAGTTGTAATATCAATTTTATAATGAATTATGAATATAATTTTTCATGCCAGAATATTTAGATTTTTGGATGCGAGAAAAAAAATTTTCACATCCAAACTCGTTTAATGTCACTTTCAAGCATGCAGTATTTCTGAATGACCTTAAAATCAAGCAATCCGGATACTCGCCTATAACAGGAAGTCAATGGTGAACTTCACCCATCGCTGCACACTTCGTCTATTATACGCTTGGTCTTAATTCGAAGTTATGCTATTCTTACTGTGATGGAAACGGATTAGATATATCCCGTTTTTTACTTCATTGGAAATAATCACACACTATCCTGAAGCTGCTGAAACATTTCATTCAGAATAACCAAAGGAGGTGCTTTGGATTAAATTGATCGCTTTCCATCGAAATACTCTGTAACGAATTTCAATTTTGGACAGTAATTCCAGCAGCTGCGTTAAGTATATCGTAATAATCGTAATCGTGATTACCATAATTTAAGTTAGACATTCTAAAGAAGTTGATGTTGTATAAACTGAGTGACGAGTTATTAAATGAATCAATGATGTGCCGTCAACCAAATTGGCATCTTCTAAGGGACCGTTCATAAACCACGTAGACCGAAATTTGAGAATTTTTAACCCCCCCCCCCCCTAGTAGACCTTAGTAGACTTTTACCAACCCCCCCCCCCACGCCAAAAGTCTACGTAGACTTTTAGTTTTTTTTATTCGCGGGAAATGTGAAATTAGCAAGAAGCACATTATAATGTTCAATTAAAAATTAATGTTCAAATTTATTTGAAGCTTTTCAAATATTAAAGAAAGGTTTTTACATTGGTTTTTGCCTATGATTGATCAAATCAATTAATACCAATTCAAGGTGCTTTCCAACGTTTGTGTAGCGGAATACTTCTTTTCAAGATTAGTAACTCAAGTATATGTAAAAAGATATATTGCTATAACTAGTTCAAATTTTGACCGAAGTGCTACCTACACCAACAATGCAGAATTAATAAACTTTAAACTTTTTGAGCCCTATTAGTGCATTCAAAATTGTTAAATTATGAGAAACAATTACAAAATAATACTGTAGGTGTGTACTATCATCTAGACTAAAATAATAAACTAAACATGCACACAAATTTCAATTTTCGTGAACAAATTTCAATATTTCTAAGTTAAAAAGACAATATAAATTGCCTTATGTGATTAAGGGAACGAAGCTATTTAAATCTTCCCAAAAATATATTTATTTTTCTTATGTAATAAATACCCATATCACCTGAGAATATTATCGTAAAGTATCAAACTCCGCATATTTTCGAAGATAAATATAGTAGAACCGGTCTGCACGGAGTTGCGTACGGTCAAGACGTAAAATGTAACGGGTGTTTAATTATTTTGAAATCAGTGTAAATGATTGCAGGAGAAACTGATTAACTCGAGTAAACTCTTTGTTGTAGAATTTTAATTACACTACTGCTTTAACCACTGATATCAATAAATAAAAAATAAAAAAATTAATCCACTTAATCCTAACCGAATAGACCGATACTTTGAATACAACTCTCTTTAAATCTTATTTATAATTAATTAGTAATACGAGAATAACAAAAAATAAAAGTCTACGTAGACTTTTTAAAAGACCCCCCCCCTTCCCCCTCGTAGACAAACGTAGACTTTTGCCAGACCCCCCCGTCCCTCCTATGAGTCTACGTGGTTTATGAACGGCCCCTAACAACTATTTTAAGATAGATACACATGCAATCAATCGGGCTTGAAAACATTTCAATTTATTCTTTTGTTTTCAAAAAAATAATTCACCTTTTTTATTTTTCATTTGTATTCCCGGGATCCCGGGATTTCCCGGGAATTTTTTCATTTATTTCCCGTATCCCGGGAAGCTGAAAACCGTCGGAAATTGGAAGCTTTAGCATTGAACAAAGCAAACGCAAACATTGTTTTTAGTCTTGGCGCCATAGCTAAAGTTGACGAAAAAGCGTGGTTATGACCCAAAACCGTGACGTCGCCGGTGGTTGAGTGGTAAGCGTGACCGTTGGTCTGGGCTCAATCCCAGCCGAGCTCATTGAGATTTTTCTGAGGGGTGGTCACGCCTTCCTTCGGAAGGGAAGTAAAGCCGTTGGTTCATGTATTGATGAGTCGTTATCTAGTCCAGATAGTGGGAGTCACCTCTCTGGCGTCGGTTTTTGGCCTCGTAAAGGAAATAGGCCGACGGAAAATAACTAGAACTAGAAGAAGAAGACCCAAAGCCGCGGTCATTGACTTTAAATGAGATAGAGGAACAATAAGATAGGGAGAGGAAGTCATAATAATGACGTATGGTAATTTTAAGCATATAAGGGACCATCCATAAATGACGTAGCATTTTTGAGTGATTTTTAACACCCCCTCCCCTATCGTAGCATTTCGTTACAAACTTCTAAATACCTTCCCCCCCCCCCCCCCTTGGTAATTACGGAGCTTGACGGTAACTCTAACCCCCTTGTTCCCGTATTTTTTTAAAAATAAAAAACGATGTTAGTTACTCCCCTTTAAAAAAGCTACGTAGCATGGCATGACCCCCTACCGCCCTGTCGTCACACATCATAACAAAATACAAAACTCTCCCCTCTCCCATATAATGCTACGTCATTTATGGATGGTCCCTAAATTTTAAAATACCAATGGGTCGTATGTGTAGTACACTGTATCTTTCGAATGCCGTATGCCAAATTTATGGTAATTTTTTTTAGTTAATAATGGTTTTAGACACACCGTGATATACAAATTTATATTTCATTCTATTATAGATTTCCTTGACGATATTCGAAAGACTGAGTGATAGATTGTTGCGTTGTGGGTCGGTGAAGTGCGCTAGGTTTTAAAGTACGTTGAAGCGGGTGAGGCGAAGAGTGCAATTGGGGTTCCTCTAATCTCTCAAGCAGCATGGCATCTCTTAATAATAAAATAATTATCTCCTCACTTGTCGGATTATTGACCAAAATGTTTCGGATTGAAGACGGTAGTTGGTGGAGGTTTTGGAACTTTTGAAACTCTGGGCAATCGACCAGGAGTTGTTCCATGGTGAGTCTGATTTGGCATACCTGACAGACGGAGTGATCGTATGTACGTAAGTTATTTCGGTGTGCCCAACTCGTAGGCGGAAGAGGGCTCTCTTTTTAAGCCTGTTACTCCGGTCGGTCCATTATTCTGATCCTTCCTCGATTTTTTAAAGGTGATCGAGTTGGCTCCTCCAGTGGCTAATACAGTGAATCATGGTTTCTGATTTGAAGTTGGAGACAATATCGACGATGAGAACAATTGGGTCTGTCTGCCGAGAGCTGCCTCATTCCCGCTGATACCGCAGTGATCAGATATTCAGCATATCGTGATCAACGGATCGCATGTGTCCTCTATAGCTTGTATGTAAGGGTGAGGTGACGTTCCCGTTTCCTGAGCGGATATGACCGACATAGAGTGATGGTCGGTATTCCCATTGATCTCGTAGCAATCGCAAGACTGATGACAGCATCTTCTGCCGTGAAAACGGAGTAGTTTGTGGGGAGGCGGAAGCTTCTATTCCGTAGACCCCTACTCCGACTATTTCTTACAGCTTGGAAGCGTCAGTATAGATCCGGACGTGTGTAGATCGGGAATCGTTGGTTCATGAGCACTACGAATTTTGTCTGAGCGACCTCGGAGGGAGAGTCTGCTCGCAGCGACCTGGATAGGTTGGTGTTCGGACTTCTCGTGTACCTGGGTCGGTCCCGGGTTCTGTGGAGGCAAGCTATTTCTGAGAGTTCTGTGCCGGAATTTTGAGCCATTTTCAGGAGATCACAAGTGCTACCAGAAGTTCTTTCGAGGAATCTCCGAGCGTGCCTGAGTATGATGTTAGCGGTCGCCAAACGAAAGGAGAGGATGCCAGCTTCGCCACAGGCTGCTTCGGCGGGAGTGCTCGGCAGTAGGTTAGAAGCCAACCGAGTCGGTCCGTTGTACATGATAGCAAGGATCATCATAACTCCGTCATAAGTCATCATAAGTGGTGGCTAGTTATTTCAATACCGTTGAATATTTTGCTATCGATAAGCACACTGCCAACGTTCAGAGCAGTTCTCCCGTTCTATGTTGGATACCGGGCCTTGCTTGCACAGTCTCGTTTAACTGTAAGAAAGTGCGACGGCGGTCCAGCGTCATACCGAGGATTTTTGTTTCTCTGCGGAAAGGGATAATGATGGGAATTGCTACAGTTGAACCCCACTGCTTCACGGTGAGGACGGATCCCTGTGGGATACCATTTTCTTCCACATACGTTCTGGATTGTAGGATACCGACTCCCACTCGGAATACACGATTGTTGAAGTAGTCTTTGATGTAGTTCCCAAGTTTTTTTTTTTTCATTTTAGCGACATTCAATTGTTGGTTCTCACGGTAAAGAGGGACAAGCCTGTCTTTACCAAGAGGCATGTTGGTGGACTTGAGTAAGTCGTAGTTATGCTGCCTAAGCTCGATCAACAGAAGACAAGCCCGTAAGGTATTAAGCCTGTTCCCTGCATTTTTAGTTTTCCGATCTGTATATTTCACATCCTTGCTCTCACTTGAGTACTATGGCTCTAAATCTTCATAACTTCCCCTACGCAGTAATCTCTAGCTAATTGAATGTCGTTAAAATGTAAAAAAGAAAATGTGACTACACATTGCCGAAATAAAAAAAGTAGTTCCTAGTTGCTGGAGGACTCCCTAGTGGTAGAGTGTATTGTAGTATATTGTAGTATAGGGTAGCCGACATCATCTAGTCCGGCGGATTTGCCGGTAGCGGTGCCGCCGTTAATTCTGCCCCGGAGAATGCTATGTTGAAGTCTTGTCCGGAGTCCGGTGCGGAGGATATGGGCGCTCGTCTGCAGCGTGCTAAGAAGGTTGGAGGGAGAGCAGCTTCTGAGGATAACGAAGTATTTTCCGAGTTCAGCAATTAGTTGGGGTTCGGCTGTTGTGGTTCCGTTAACTTCGAAGGAGAAGCCGACTTGCCTCCTTTTCCCACTGAGAGCATTCACTCTCTTTCAAAGTTCGGCGGTGG
Source organism: Topomyia yanbarensis (assembly GCF_030247195.1). Classification (NCBI taxonomy): domain Eukaryota; kingdom Metazoa; phylum Arthropoda; class Insecta; order Diptera; family Culicidae; genus Topomyia; species Topomyia yanbarensis. Next base: position 31,106,275 of record NC_080672.1, read on the forward strand.
AAACGCGATCCAGCTCTGAATCTTTGAAGCCTGGATGGCCTTCATAGTCATGTTTTGTGATCTACGAAAACCTGGTGGATGGTTTGACTAATCTCCAAGTTCCAGCAGTGGGTGGTTCAAGGCAGAGAAATACTATGCTCGCCATTCCAGACGAGTTTAGTCATTAGTTGGTCGGGTGTATATTTCCGGCCTGATGCGAGGCCGTCCGAAACTGCCTCCTCGTAGGTAACCCACTGCACCTGGTCATATAGCCGGCGCCGACGGCGAGTCGGGTCTGGTGTTATTTGAATTGAATTGGTCGTTAATTTCGGTGTCTGCGAGAACGGACTACTGGACGCGAGGTCCGCGGAGCAGAAAGATATGTCCATGACTGAAGAGTGTTGGCCTTGGATATAGGAAAAGTATCTGTTGTTAAGTACAAGAGTGTTGAATTATTCCATGACTTCAGCAATTTGGTTGCCCCGTTGGTCGCTTCTACCAGATCGCCACAGCGGATGATGGGCGTTGAAGCGCCTCATCACCAGGAAGGGCGTGTCTAGTTGCTCCAGCACGTTCTTCAGTTACGATACGATATTGCGCATACTCCGGTGGGGATGTAGACGGAGGCCACCTTTCATCTAACCGGATAGGATATGATTCGTGCACAATTTTAAACTCCGTGTTGAGTTGTACCGGCGTTGAAGATGTCCGTCCGGATTCAGAGACGACTGATCTGAAAAATGTTATCTCCGCTTCTAGCCCACGAGTACCGGTTACCCAGCCACGGTCCGGGATTAACCCCGTCCCGGTATGAGTTTCTTGGAGGGCCTAGCATATTCGTTGAAGTTTAGCAACTTGCAACTGTAGAACTCCATGCAAACCAGGAGACCGTTCATGTTCTACTGTAAAGCGAGTATGAGCTGGGAGGTGGAGTCGTTTTCATTGATTGATTAGCTGCAATTGTCGGAACTGAGTTTGTGGTCCACGGTTGGTTGCGTCCGGTATGTGTGTGGTCGGACGTTCTTTCCTTACTTCTTCTGACAGGAGGGTTACTGTGGGGCTTCGGCTCGCCGATAATATCGCTGCTTTGTGAAATGGAACTGCATTCTGTTGAGATTAATTAGGATATCCACCTACACGGTCTTCCGTTGGTACACAAGACAGCGGAGAGAAAATGGTTGTATTCAATGGACCGTGGGTGATCGTTGCTGTATGGAAAAGCGGCTGGGGCGATAATCTGGTCTAGGTTGTGTGAGTGGGGTACCAGGTTCCCTGCTTCGGCAGCCGCCGGAGACTCGCCGACTGTGGTTGGTACTACCCCGGACAGCTGGGTTCTCGGAAGAGCTCCCTGTCAGAATTACTCACTACAATTGCAAACGGGACGGGAAATGTCTCCCACTCAAACACTGCTTAAGACAGCGGGCCGTGATTCTGTTTGTGATATTCAGCGTACGGCTTAGATGTGCGGGCCTAAGGATTTGTCAATCGCGTGGGACTGGGCGTATATTTGTTCGCGCTTAAGGCCGCGTTGTTCAGATTATAAGCGCAGTGGCGTTCACTACATCTTGTTGTGTTTTCGAGATATTGGGCGTAGTTGTGCGTGGATGATTGCGATTGCATGTTCGCCTTTGTGTATCATGGCGAGGGGGTCGAGCGTTTGTATGTTACCGTGTTCGATCACGTGCGCTTTTTTATGTCATCGCATTTGCATATTTGCATGCGTTTTTTGGATGATCGCACGGACCGTGAATATGATACTTGATTTTCAGTGTGCGATTCAGATGCTAGAAGAGAATGAGTCCCCCCATATCACCAGTGTTCCTGGTCATGTCGTCATGGAACATGTTGTCTACTGAAGACGAGCTTTATTTTTTTATTAATCCAACTGAATGCATGGACCCAGACTGCTAGGGCTGAGAGTATATGCTTCTGGACGTGATCGATTCATGATCGCGCGAACACGGGCGTTTGTAGGTTCACTTAATCACCGGGGTGTTATCATGTTTGGGGATCTCGGGTGTGGGTATGCGTGGATGTTCGCGAAGGGCTGCCAAATATCATCTGGTATATTGTCATCTTAGGGAGTCCAGGCATGGAGCACTCCAAATTTAAAAGATTCCCAAACCAGGGTTAATAGCCAAGCCCAGCACACCTGTAGAGAGAATTTTTTCCTAAACCCATTTTGGAAATTATTTCGACCATGACTTAACTGGGTAATAAAAGTCGCCAAGTTAAGTACTAAATTTGATCACCATGTAGCTTAACTAAATAGAAAATAGCTAAAGTTTCTGTATGATATAATCACTGTAGAACAGCTTTAGTGGAAAAGACTGCAAATCGTACATAGGAAAACGCGGTATGTTTACTCAATAATTTAAAAAAAATGATCGAAATCATTCCAATAATTATATGATATGATAAATCTTTCTCGACACCATTTCTCAACATCAATGTAATCAATGACGTTCCAAGGTCGCCAATACTTTTTTCAGGTCCACAAAATAAAAATTTACGATTCAGAACATGTAACTTCAAAATAAAAATAAAACTTTTTAGATCTATTAAGTAGATACTTTTCAATTAATTTCCCAAAATAACAGCTCAATTTCGAGCCTCGAGAGTAGGCAACCATCCAAAGTAAGAACCTGGACTGGCACCCGACAAGGGTGCCCGTGTAGCCGCTAATGAAAAAGCTCATCAATTTGGCAACTTTTCAACCGATTTTGAAACCTTTCGATTTTGAGAAATTTAAACTTTTGGAATCTGCGAAAATGATCCAAATGAATGGATCTGGTTCCCGTTACTCCAGATTTCAGGAGGGATGTTCCAGTCCTAGGATATGATTTGTGAATTGAAATAAAATGCTAGCAGTGTAGACAACAAAATTATGGAAATTGTGTCAGGAATTTGTGATTTATTTTTACAGGACCATATGGCTATTTGACATCGGAACGGCCACTCACGACCCTACGGGAACCTGCGGCGTAATGTCGTAATGTCGACGTGACGACAGGTTTTTCACCTCAGAAAATCTCAACGACCTCAGCTGGGATTGAACCCAGACCCATTGGGGTGAGTGGTAGTCACGCTTACCACTCAACCACCGGCGCTTTCTATGGTTGCTGGTTTGTTGATTTTCTTCCATCTCGACTGGATTCTCAATGACAACTGAAAAACTAAGCAAATGTCAACAATACACTCTAAAGACAAATTTGATTTATTTCGGCCAAGTATGAACAAAATTATGTAATTTTGAAAGTGTCGCGATAATACACCCTTTACGAAGTTAATTTTTTCACATTCTTCGTTCCAGTTGCTTAAAAAATCGACATCTTCTAGCCATATAACGAGTCAAGATAGATACAACATTTTTGTTTTACTATCCTGTAAGTTGTTTTTCAATTAAATATATCTCCTGTAATTTCTGTTTCTTCCTTCCTATTCTTTACATTTTCAGTTTGCGCCGGACTCGAAATCCGTACATTAATAAACTCTTCTGATAAAATCCAGCTATCCAGCTGGTGGTAAAATGGATGTCGAAGCAGATTTCGACTTCCCGTTTAAAATCATACACATTGAACTCAGTCGAACCATATCTGATCTCCTTCAAATCAAAGATAAACCGCCAAGTATTCTGGATATTTTGGAGAGACCTGATGCATATATATTCAACCGTGATAGATGTCTCATAAGTTCGGCTTGTCTTAAGCAAGCAAATGTTGTTACTGACGGTAACCCTTTTACGAAGGGCTAGCGTGTCTACATACCCGCTTACAAAGTTGAGAACTACGGTGTGTTCACACATTTGATTTCGCTGTTTAAAGGAACCCCGTAAGTGTAGATTTTAAATGGCACTGGACGCAACAAAATTGAATGCTCCTTCAAACTTGTATCGGGCGGCCTTGAAAACGACGGATGAAACGGATGTCAGGCCTAATTACGTCTTGTTCGACAAGGTTCGTCTCTGTCTGTTCCACTATGTGTACCATGCATCTTGCATTGTACTGAACACAAACAAGTGGACCATTGTAATAATAAGCTCCCGATGTATCAAGTGCGCAAAAAGATTAGAATGACTCTTGCATTGGAAATGGTTAGGGTGACCATACGTGGTGTCCTGGGAAGTCGAGGCAAAAGCTTGATTTGTCCTGGTTTTTCTTCTGTAAGCCTAATAACAGGTGTTCAATAAAAATGAGAGTTTTTAGTTGAAAAACAAAACAAAAATTCTTCAGCGAATTCAGAATTTTTTATTAAAAACATAATGTTTATTCTTCAAAATAACGTCAATGAATATTGGAGAAGGGGCCCTGGTCAGCCGTACGACGCAACTTAGTCGCGATGCTCTCACAAGAGCACTGGTCGGCACTGACGCCCTTCTTCCGGATATAATTCCGGATCCTGGTGGTAAACTGCTTCGTATCCTTGACTCGCCAATTATTTTTATACACTAAAGCACTGAGGGAACCGAAAAAACCCCAATGGGACGGCACTGGGGCAAGTTGGTCGGGTTTCTTTCTTTCAGCACGTACGGTATCTTTTTCTGCTCAGCGTCTTCTTGGCGTAATGGGAAGACGTCTTGTCCGGCCAGAAGACGTACTTCCCAACCGTATCTGCACTTTTAAGAACGGCAGAATTTTCTCAAGACACTCCTCCTGGTACACTTGTTGATTGATGGCCAGACCGATCGGCTTGAACCACAGTTTTGAAATCCATCTGTCCGATATGGAGATGTACAGCATAACATTTCTTTTAAATTTATGCTTAAACTTATATTTTACTTAGGGGTGTGTGGCCGACTTGTCGCTGGAATAGTTGCTGTCATTTCCTGGAATGTGGGTGTTCGAGAGCAGCACGAACGACGTCTCGCGGTAGTTGTTCGTCATCCACCGGCACTGCGATTTCATGATCGCTATCTGCTCGTCCGTGTCATCGGGGGACCGAGTCTTCTTCCGACAGATTATGTCCTCCATCTTGAGGGCTCGGTGAATCAAGGCCGGCATCACGCAGACTCGGTTCGTCCTTTTTGTCGAACAGCCTTTTCAACGCTTCCTTCTTCTTCTTCTTCGTCATTATCTTCGCCGGCGGCCGAAACCGGCTTTCCGCTCCACGCTCAGGGATGCCAGAATCTGGTAAACTGTACTCACGGGCACGTTTTCGTCTTGAAAGTGGTCTACGGTAAACTTTTTTCCACGATGGCCAAGTGTTTCGTAAAACCGCACAAAACGCTCGCGGAGTACTAGCTGTTTCGACGCCATCTTCGATTGAACTGACAGCACCCGAGCGAAAAGAAACATGTCTCCCATTTATAGGGAGTCCAGAGAGCAATTCTCTTGAAGAGAAAAGAATGTACGCTCTTTTCTTTTTTTTCATTTTTTATTGAACACCTGTTATATTTCTAATTATTGAATTTTCGATTTATTCACTCTGCTCCAGAGTACAACAAACAATACTTAATACACTCGAATTTCTCAATTTTACCATCCGATGCCTTTTTTAATCTCACGATAGTACCTCGTTATTTCTTTTTCCAACTTATTTTTTTTACATGGAAATTGAAAAGAGAAAGAGGCGTTCGTATGTACGTACCATATGAATGAGCTGTAGTCTGTTTGCAACAACATTTGTCAATCGAACATATCGAACCGAGGCCAGTTGTGGACCAAACTCTGGCCGTTATCAATGTCGATGAAACAAAGACACATCGAAGTTTTGGCGATTCTGCTTCTTCTAGAGTTCTCTTGCAAGTGGCAGTTTTTCGTTTTACTTGAAATCCATTTCATAAAAAGGAAAATGACAAAACAACAATAACTGTCGTAGAATAACCTTATTGAGCGCTCTTTCGAGCTGGTAATTATGGAACCCCTTTAGGATCAATACCAGTTCATAATCAGTCTACTTTTCCATCTCAATCGGATCGGAAGCTATAATCGCGCTGCTTGTTAACAGTGCAGTGAATCAAACGAACGTTTCTACATACAGTCTACTGTCTATATGTACCGCGCCAGCAAAGCAATCGAAAAATAACAGTTGTCCCAAGCCAGTGTGGAAAATAATACACCGTTACTTTCATTGATGCGGTATCGATCGTTTATTTAAAAATGATTGAAACTCAGCAGCAAAATTTGAACAATCTTCGATACAATACAATGTTCGTTTGTCCAATCCGCCCTTGTGTTCACGAAGTGGAACAATTTATAAAGGCGCATATTCGTAATGCGGTGCTGATAGCATTTAAAACTTTGGCCATGGCGAAAATTTAGCCTATGGGAAACAACATGCAACACGTCGTTGCACATGACAATGTTAGAATCAAGATACCCATTTAGATTGACGATGATAAGACTGGTGTGCGTCTGCACGATCTATCCCCGCATACAACCACAAAATTCACTATTGATGTCGAAGTACGTAACGGTGAAAGTTTGAAACCTGGAGAAACTTTTTTTCCAGGTATATCCAATGGACTTCGTATCGTGAGAATGCGAGTTACGTATCCAATTCCTTCATACCTGAACGTTCAATACGAAATAGAAGGTGTAAGCAAATCTCGAATCACGCCGTGCACATATGAAGGACAGATCCCTACGTGCCAAGCCATGTGCGAAAGCCTCTAATGAAACAACATCAACTGCGAGCAAACCCAACAACATTAACAAAATCACCAACAACCGCATTTGCAACTCAGCCACGAATGCTGGAACAACAGAATCTATACACAGCGTGTCCGATCATTGTGATACTGCTTACCAATCAACTGCCAGCACCCCCGACAATAAAGTAAATGACAAAAAATACGGATACACGATCGGGACCCGTTGGTCCCACAAACGATTCAAACCAGGTAATCGTGAAAACCCATACAACATCAAGAGGACAGCATGAACGACAAACCGAGTGAACGCGGACTAAGTGATTTACATGGCTTCGCGCATAGGCATGGCTACTTGGGACCGTTGATGTTTCTGCTTTGCTTCAATGACGTGTATTTAGTGCTGAAAACTCCTCGCCTGTTCCTGCACAGACGATCTCATAATAATTCTAGAGAAAATTTAGAATAGGACGTAAGTAACATTGAGAGATTCTCTTTGAGGTTTTTCTCTTCTGTTCATTACTCGGCCATTTCAACATTTACTACTCTACTCTTTGCATAATATGCTAGTAAAAACCGTCGGCTTTCGATATGTACTGGAAAATTAGTGCAAAGTGTTGTAATGACGTCGTAATAAACGAAAGAGAAAGTAAACAAAGAGAGGCTCTCAATGTTACTTACGACCTATTGAAAATTTTCTCTAGAATTCGTCTCATTTGCTCAATTCAGGATTTCTGATTTCTCCAACAACGGCATGAAACCTTCGCTGGTGGTGGTGTAGCAAGAACTTCGCGTGTGTGTGTGTAAATCCTAAAAAGCACGGTGATCGAATTTCCACGAAAAAATTTCTGGTAGAGCTCTTCCTCCCAAACCTACTGAACTTTTTTTACTGCCGAAGCTCTGCCTGCCCGACCCAAGATATTTGTAACTTCCGAAAACCTGAGGAGAAGGCATAGTCGATTGATAGGTAACGAGGGGAGGGAGTCCTTTTTCATCTGTCCTGGTTTTTTACTCGTCACCCTAGAAATGGTGGAAGGTATGCCTATTTTGGAAGTCACATGATCTATTACCATGCCTCGTGTACAAACTGCGCCTGGAGACACTACCGTGAAGACTACCACCGATAGGCCTTCATTTACCGATCAATTTGACGGCGAAATTGTTTTGACTCGAATATTGCGCGGAATTTAGAAATTATAAATAAAGTGAAATATGGAAATAACACGTAGAACATCAACATAACCTTCATTATTCATCTTTTCATATTTTTCCAAATAATTATATTTGAATGCTGTATTAAATCCTTTGTCATTTTACCGCTTCTTTCTCTTAACTCAAAGTCAACTGTTAATAAAAATGTGTAAGGACAATATTTCTAAGTGAATTATACCGAAACCGAATGAACAAAGTCTGCAACACATGTTTGGACCTAATTTGTCGATAATAAAAAATTATAAACCTACAATTTGCGGCAAATGGATATCTATTACTTGTAGTGATCGATGAATGGCACTCTAGAATTGTTGGGCTTTTCGGATATTTTGCACTGTCTGCCAATTCATTTACAAATTTGCGTATTTTTTCTTGATAGTTGATTAAATATTCTAGTTGAAAACGAAGATCGAATTGAAATGGCTTTTAACATTGTTTTTTTAAAGAGCGTTGGAAGTAGAATTCGCTATTAATTGATCGGTAGATGGGTCTTGCACGGTACAAGCACTTAAATACTTAAGAGAAATACGGCACTCACCACGACAAATCGTTATGCTATCTTGGGCCAGGAATGCTCTGACGATGTGATAACATCTGTAACCGCTTCTAAAAACTATAGGCTGATGAGAGTTCTTGTTTAGGCTAAACTTTTTCTCTTAAGAGACCGTCAAATATAACAGTTGGAGATAGCGCTGACATAAAGCAGAAGCAAACTTCTGGGAGTTTCTAGCGATTCCATAAACACCGAAAATCTTAACAATGGTCCCGGCACCGAGGAGAAGTTGATTCTTACTGTTATATATGGGGTTGTCACCTCGATGATGACCGATCTAGCTTACTTCATAAGTCGTAGAAGAGCGCTGATATCTTCATCTGCTTTTTAAATTTAGTAGGAATACGTCAAAACTCAAGTCAGGATCAGCGTGCCATTTAAATATACAAGTTAATTAGCCGATCTGAATAAGAAAGTAAACACAAAAAGAGCGCAAAACTGAGAATTCGCCAAGGGCACCAGAAGACCTCCTTATGTCCCTACATAAGGTACGCTGGGAAAACGTATTCAGAAGCAGCGACCTGGTTAAATTATCGTTTGCTGTATTGATCAGTTTGTTCCATTCAGTGCTGATTGTTGTCAGCGCATAATATGCCGACCGAATTATCTTCCATTACGAAAACATTCTTTACAATAAGTTTACCTGGCAACACCGCACGAACAAACTTTGCTTTCAAGAACCAACCGACCAACTCTTGGCGTTTTTCCTTCCTCCTCGTACCCTCTAATCGCAAAGATGATACCAGCCTTTACCACGTCCGGGCGGGTGACATGGTTCGCTGCTATCGCTTGCTTTGATTTATGCTATCAAGTTTCGCAAACATCAAGGTATTAATTAGAGCGAGCGCCTCCGAACGACCAACCGAAGAAGCTGCTGCTGCTGCTGCTCCAGGATATTAGATGACTGGTAGGTATTATGTCAAACTACTTGTCAACTACGCTAGTCAAACTACTGATATTTCAGTCCTGGAGCGTGGTAAAGTGGAGTGAAAAGGGAAATAGCTAATGAACGGCTTTGTTCGGGGAATGTTTTGTTTCGATTGGGATGTGTGATTAAATAGCATACACTTTGTGGTTTTGGTGGAAATTGATTGGAATTGGTGGCGTTTGTGATATGATGTAATGGTAGTCATTTTTCAATTCCTTTTTTGAGGAGAGGGGTATCTGATAAAAGTGTAACGATCCCATAAAAAAGTCACTGCGACAAGTCAATGCGGTGTAATTTTGTCACACTGGGGAATGGATAAGTGCCATGACCATCGCGATTAAAACCCTTCTCCGGTCATCGCTTCCCTCGGTCGTAGGATAAAACCCAGAAGGAGGTCAGCCTGTCCATTTTCATAATTGAATTCATGTTTCTATACTCGTTTGGTTGAGTGTTTTCGTGGATATTATTATGATTGCTGGCTCCGTTGCTGTTGCGACGAGAGCTAATACGTAGTATAGAGCTGCTGCCTGTTCAGTCGGTGGCGTTTGGGTCGGAGTGGGATGGAATTGGAATTGCGCCCGGGATGGTGATCAAACAACAATGAACTCCATTCAGGCAGCAATCACTATGGAGAGAATCCTTTGTCTTTGAAATCAGCTGTACATATTTCTTCATCACTAATGATTGAGCTGCTGTTCGGCGGATTCAATATGCTTTGTTGATATGACCTATTGTCCTGATCAAGCGTCAACGCAATCGCGAAAGCCTGGGTTGGTTTCAACAACATAAAATTATGCATAGATGAACTTTTGGTTGTTTATTAAGTAGGTATACAATTGATTTAAGCTGGAAAATTACAACAATATGTGATGGACCCATTGTTTACGTAAATTCAATTTTAAATTTTACCTTTCATCTTCATTTTCTGAGTCCCTAACTTTCAAATTTGTTAACTTCCCTTTTGCAGAGATTCTCGGATGGATGAGTGGAAATACTTAATAGCGCTTCTGCTGGCGCTCTTAAGTTATCGACTCCCAACGGTAGACTCCAACAGCGGAAATGGATCCAGCGGAGGAGGCGGAGAAGGAACAGTCGTTGGGGCTGGCGGAATGTCCGGCATGTCCCGGCCAGGCCGTGAACGATCGACGTCCCAGGCGATAGCTTTGCTTTCGTCAGCATCGATAGTGGCAGCGTTGGCTGCACGAAATAGTAACAACAATAATAATAATAACAATAACAACAACAACGCTGCCGTAGGAAATTCCGGTGGCCATGGCAGCTCGAATGGGGCCTCGGTCAGTCGTTGTAATTTGGCACAGTTTCGATGTGGCAACGGGACCTGCATCTCGTCGGCTAAATTTTGCGATGGCAACTTCGATTGTCTCGATAAAAGCGATGAGCCCAAGTTCTGTACAGGTAAGTGCGATTCGATTACATTTTTGATAGAGCTGCGTCGGGACTAACCTTTTATGATCGATGGAGTACATAGTTATTAAATAAGGATGTTCAGTTTGTTCTATTTTAAATGGAGCTACTTGTTCAATGAAAAAATATAAAAAACAAAAATAACGGTAATTTGGTCACTTTGACCACCCCCAATCACAAAATACGGCTCAACACGGAAACCGTACTTCAACATTTATGACGATACTGCTCCTACACGTGAATATCGGTTCCATTCCCAATTCCATCCCAAACCCCAGTATCTGTACTGTGCGAAGCCTGATCGCAGTAGCTTTTACCGTATATCCTCCGAATTCAAGAGCCTCCCAGGCTCCCAGGATTTCGAACCGAACGACGGTACATACATTAACATTGGCTGCCTGCCCGTCAGTGTCATGTTTTTCGGGGACGGGATATTAGACGTATAATTTATGGTCACCGGGACAATGCCGACGATGTGTGACCGGAGTTGTCTCTGCATTCTCGTAAACGCCGCCGTGTGTATCGTGGCGCTGAACGAGCTAACGTGGGTATGAGCCGTGAGATCCTGAAACAGCTTTGTCAGCATTGTCTGTGTCGAGTGGGGCCGTAAGCTTTGGAATTTATTAGCGATTGAATGTGGTATTGAGGCATACACTTTTGATACATTTTTACGGAGATACTCACTTCTACCGGGATACGTTACCGCTGAGCGTGAAATTTATGAGGCATGGAAAAAGATGGCATTAAAAATAAAGTTACAATAGCTGATTGCTGTCCAGAAGCAATAAAAATCCATTTTAAAGTTACTCCAATATGTTTCCTAAATCCCTAGCATCAAATATGACTTTGCGACCTGCCAAGCCAACAGATTTTATCGATAAACAGCGACCTCCGTTCCAATTCATTATTTGTACAGATTCAAAAACTTTACCCTCTGTTAATAACAATTCCGCACAGTTCATACATCTTGACGCCAAATATTTCCCACTTCCATCCAATCTCGGAAACAGCAGGGAATATTTGCTGTACGTTTTCTGCCGTGGCTGTGTGGAGGACAATCCTCTGCATATTCAAAATTAATATTCAGCAGTCGTAATTCTTCGGATTTCTTCTTTCGATTTTGTTTTGAGTCGGATGTTTTCGTTTCTAACGAGGACCCGTTTTTCTTTATATTTCGTTTGAAGGAAAGACTGTGTAATCACTTCGATATATTCTGATTTTTTGGAATGGGTTGGGAAATTGTATATGCTTTATGTCAGGTTAAGGAACGTTTAGTCAGTTTGCGTCTGCCTAGTGAATTATCACTTAGATAAATTACATTTGAATGTTTCGTGTTATACTCGTCAGTGACTGGCACCAACTTACTGTCAGTTAGACGACATATCCAAACTAACACCAAATTAGTGACAATTAGACACTAAATTTACAGTTCACACTACCTATGTGAACGCCTAATGTAACTGGCTAGTACCGAGTGATGTTTCGATTAGCCAACCACAGAAGCTCTGGGTCGCTGACGAGTATAGGGAATCAAGCCCTTGTCTTTTGGAATGAGAGCCAAACTCCTGAAATTATGCAACAACCTCTTGTGAACTATTTGGATTTAGTGTCTGTTTGGCGCCAATTTGTTTGTCAGTTTGGAAATATCGACTAACTGATAGCAAGTTGGTATTAGTTACCGACGAGTTTAAATTTCATACCAAGTGGCACATAAAACTCAAATTTAATCATGATTCTAAATATCATTTCAAATCAATTTGGTTTCTCCTCTTACTCAGTACAGAAGCTAAAAATCGCTCCGTTGTAAGAGCAGAACACGTAATCAAATTTACCCCTGCACTGCTTTATCTATTAGTCAACGCAAATTTTATGAAACGTGAATAAACAATGAGAGACAATGCAAAGCTAGTTTATCCCACGATTCGGTAGAATTGTGTTGCTGTTGACTTTTCGAAATGTGCGGCAAAATTATCGTCTACGTCATAAGGTACTAATAAGGATCAAAAACATTAACCAAGCAGAATTATTTGCTGCGTAGAACAACTTGAAACACGCTGTCGAATGTAATGACATTTTATACAGTATCCCAACATGCATAGTCAATGACACTATTGAAGTTAAGCTGCATGACATGGCACCGCGCAGTAATCCCGCCGCTATCAAACAACTCATGTCAAAATACCGAGTAATTCTCCGTTTGCGTTTCGATTTCGTCTCATTAGAATCTGACACTAACTTAGTTACAGGACTAAACTAGCGCCGTACCTTTATTTCAAATGTTTGGTAATATCAAAAGAAATAATTTACCAATAGTTTGTATTCAGCTTACAATCCTTAACCCTCCAGTAATTGCGCCAAATGTTGTAACTTGAGCACTCGAGCGTTTTATTTTGTACAACACAGACAGCTTTATCGCTTCTATTCAGAATTCATTCTTTTCAGTTAATGATCCATGTGGCAAAATGACCCTTTGGGCCAAACGATCATTTCGGCCAAATGGCTCTGTCGGTAATATGTCCCATTCAGCTAAATGACCCATTCGGCCAAATGACCCAGCTGGCCAAATGACCCTTCCGACAAAATGACCCAGCTGGCCAAATGACCCTTTCGACAAAATGACCCATTCGGCAAAATTACCCTTTCGCAAAAATGACCCTTTCGGCAAAATGACCCTTTCGGCAAAAATGGCCCTTTCGGCAAAATGACCTTTTCGGCAAAATAAGCCTTTCGGCAAAATAAGCCTTTCGGCAAAATGACCCTTTCGGCAAAATTAGCCTTTTGGCAAAATGACCCTTTCGGCAAAATCACCCTTTCGGCAAAATGATCCTTTCGGCAAAATGATCCTTTCGGCAAAATGACCTTTTCGGCAAAATGACCTTTTCGGCAAAATGACCTTTTCGGCAAAATGACCTTTTCGGCAAAATGACCCTTTCGGCAAAATGACCCTTTCGGCAAAATTACCCTTTCGGCAAAATTACCCTTTCGGCAAAATTACCCTTTCGGCAAAATTACCCTTTCGGCAAAATTGCCCTTTCGGCAAAATTACCCTTTCGGCAAAATTACCCTTTCGGCAAAATTACCCTTTCGGCAAAATTACCCTTTCGGCAAAATTACCCTTTCGGCAAAATTACCCTTTCGTCAACATTACCCTTTCGGCAAAATTACCCTTTCGGCAAAATTACCCTTTCGACAAAATGACCCTTTCGGCAAAATGACCCTTTCGGCAAAATGACCCTTTCGGCAAAATTTCCTTTTCGGCAATATTACCCTTTCGGCAAAATTACCCTTTCGGCAAAATTACCCTTTCGGCAAAATTACCCTTTCGGCAAAATTACCCTTTCGGCAAAATTACCCTTTCGGCAAAATTACCCTTTCGGTAAAATTACCCTGTCGGCAAAATGACCCTTTCGGTAAAACTTACCCTTTCGGCAAAACTTCCCCTCTCGGCAAAACTTATCCTTTCGGCAAAACACCCTTTCGGCAAAATGCCCCTTTCGGCAAAATGCCCCTTTCGGCAAAATGACTCTTACGGCAAAATTACCCTAACGGCAAAATGTCCCTTTCGGGAAAATGACCCTTTCGGCAAAATGACCCTTTCGGCAAAATGACCCTTTCGGCAAAATGACCCTTTCGGCAAAATTACCCTTTCGGCAAAACTTACCCTATCGACAAAACTTACCCTTTCGGCTAAATGATCCTTTCGGCGAAATTCCCCTTTCGCAAAATTACCCTTTTGGCAAAATTACCCTTTCGGCAAAATTACCCTTTCGGCAAAATTACCCTTTCGGCTAAATTATCCTTTCGGCAAAATTACCCTTTCGGCAAAATTACCCTTTCGGCAAAATTACCCTTTCGGCAAAATTACCCTTTCGGCAAAATTACCCTTTCGGCAAAATTACCCTTTCGGCAAAATTACCCTTTCGGAAAAATTACCCTTTCGGCTAAATTACCCTTTCGGCAAAATTACCCTTTCGGCAAAATTCCCCTCTCGGCAAAATTACCTTTTCGGTAAAATTACCCTTTCGGTAAAATTACCCTGTCGGCAAAATTACCCTGTCGGCAAAATGACCCTTTCGGTAAAACTTACCCTTTCGGCAAAACTTCCCCTCTCGGCAAAACTTATCCTTTCGGCAAAACTTACACTTTCGGCAAAATGCCCCTTTCGGCAAAATGACTTACGGCAAAATTACCCTAACGGCAAAAGGCCCCTTTCGGGAAAATGACCCTTTCTTCAAAATGACCCTTTCGGCAAAATGACCCTTTCGGCAAAATGACCCTTTCGGCAAAACTTACCCTATCGACAAAACTTACCCTTTCGGCTAAATGATCCTTTCGGCGAAATTCCCCTTTCGCAAAATTACCCTTTCGGCAAAATGACCCTTTTGGCAAAATTACCCTTTCGTCTAAATTATCCTTTCGGCAAAATTACCCTTTCGGCAAAATTACCCTTTCGGCAAAATTACCCTTTCGGCAAAATTACCCTTTCGGCAAAATTACCCTTTCGGCAAAATTACCCTTTCGGCAAAATTACCCTTTCGGCAAAACTTACCCTTTCGGCAAAACTTACCTTTTCGGCAAAACTTTCCCTTTCGGCAAAATTACCCTTTCGGCAAAATTACCCTTTCGGCAAAATTACCCTTTCGGCCAAATTACCCTTTCGGTAAAACTTACCCTTTCGGCAAAACTTCCCCTCTGGCAAAACTTATCCTTTCGGCAAAACTTACCCTTTCGGCAAAATGCCCCTTTCGGCAAAATGCCCCTTTCGGCAAAATGCCCCTTTCGGCAAAATGACTCTTACGGCAAAATTTCCCTAACGGCAAAATGCCCCTTTCGGCAAAATGACCCTTTCGGCAAAATGACCCTTTCGGCAAAATGACCCTTTCGGCTAAATTTACCCTATCGACAAAACTTACCCTTTCGGCTAAATGATCCTTTTGGCGAAATTCCCCTTTCGCAAAATTATCCTTTTGGCAAAATTACCCTTTCGGCAAAATGGCCCTTTTGGCAAAATTACCCTTTCGTCAAAATTACCCTTTCGGCAAAATTATCCTTTCGGCAAAATTACCCTTTCGGCAAAATTACCCTTTCGGCAAAATTACCCTTTCGACAAAATTGCCCTTTCGGCAAAATGATCAACGTGACAAAAAGACCCATTCGGCTGCGTGACTCATACGGCCAAATGAACCATTCGGTAAATGACCCATTCTGTCAAATTGTCCCATTCTGCCAAATTGTCCCATTCGGCCAAATTGTCCCATTCGGACAAATTGTCCCATTCGGCCAAATTGTCCCATTCGGCTAAATTGTCCCATTCTACCAAATTGTCCCATTAGGCCAAATTGTCCCATTCGGCTAAATTATCCCATTCGGCCAAATTGTCCCATTCGGCCAAATTGTCCCATTCGGCTAAATTATCCCATTCGGCCAAATTGTCCTATTCGGTCAAACTGTCCCATTCGGTCAAATTGTCCCATTCGGTCAAATTGTCCCATTCGGTCAAATTGTTCTGTTCGGCCAAATTGTCCCTTTCGGCAAAATTACTCTTTCGGCAAAATGATCAACGTGACAAAAAGACCCATTCGGCTGCGTGACTCATACGGCCAAATGAACCATTCGGTAAATGACCCATTCTGTCAAATTGTCCCATTCTGCCAAATTGTCCCATTCGGCCAAATTGTCCCATTCGGCCAAATTGTCCTATTCGGTCAAACTGTCCCATTCGGTCAAATTGTCCCATTCGGTAGAATTGACCCATTCGGTCAAATTGTCCCATTCGGTAGAATTGACCCATTCGGTCAAATTGTCCCATTCGGTCAAATTGTCCCATTCGGTCAAATTGTCCCATTCGGTCAAATTGTCCCATTCGGTCAAATTGTCCCATTCGGTCAAATTGTCCCATTCGGTCAAATTGTCCCATTCGGTCAAATTGTCCCATTCGGTCGAATTGACCGATTCGCCCAAATGACCTTTTAGATTAAATAACCCTTTCGATCAATTCCACCATATTGTCCACCATTGTAAATTGTTCTGCTTCGAATGCATAAGAAAGGCACGTTCACGCTATTAGATGCATTAATGTTTCGTTTTATTTGGTTCCTTTGCCCTTCCACTTATCCTCTGAATTGCGACTGCCGTGGGCGGTGGGGGTAGGCGAACAAGACAGCGAAGAGTCAAAGTCACGCTAACAACGATCCGATTTTCTTCGCATGTCTTTTTCCGGTATGAATTTAAATTTACTCAACGAGGAGAAAATTTTCTTTTCGAGTGGATTTCATGACGTTAAGTTTATTATTATTTGGGCTGGTAGATAAGTTTACTGCGCTTCGTTCATCGGCTCGACGTTGTTTTTCTGCTTTTCGGCTGTGTCCGAACAGAAGGAAAAATTAGCTTGATAAGGGGTCAGCTAGATAAAATGTTGTCGTACCTACCATTTTCTCTGATCATAATTAATTTACCTAACTCGCATAAATTGGGGATAATTGACCTGCTGGCATTAACAGAAATATTTTGCTGCTACTCGTAGACATTTCAATGAAAACCAGCTGAAGGTAATTTTCGTTAATTTGCGATGAGAACCACCCGAACTCGTCCGAAAATAAAACAGCAGAGATCTCGATTATAAAACTTTCCCTCGAAACTGACTCTCAATCAAGTGACCAATTCAATTAGTAACTCGAACTGAGTAGAATATTTATTTTTCTGCCATTGCGCTGTCGCCCGCAATACCAGCAGCATAAGTTGGTGAGGCAAACATTTTCCGGATGAAAAACATCACCGAATCATAGCAAGCAAAACTCACAATCGCTTGCAACTAAAAAGTCACTGACGGGTCAGGTTAGCCAGAATTGAAGGTGGATAAAAATGGATCTGAAGACGGAAAAAGGATGCCAGAACCCGGCCATCAACCAACCGGTCGAAACTGTCAAGAGTTGCAGACAAGCAGAAAGGAAACTTTTATCCTCCGCCATGGAGAGATAGCGAGATTGGATTCTAGCTGCTATCTCCGATTTTCTCATATGTCGTCAGACCCGCTTATCTGTGATGAGACTGGCTGGTGGGGGGTATTCTACTTCTTCCGATTCTTTCTGACGGTTCGAAAAGAGTTTTAGTGTTTAGTTTCCACCGGAACGGGGGGTGGCCCGTCCCATTCCGCTGTTTTGTTGCGATTTTGCTTGTTTTTATTTTATCGGTGTTTGACAGTCGAGAAAGAGAGATAAGCAAACATGCGGGCGGCCGTGGAAAGGACAACAGCATCGAGACTGTGTGTATTGACAGAGCAAACCTGGTTCGATAGTTGAATCTTTGGCAAACAAACTGTCTTTTTGGTTTCTCTCCCGACATGCTAACTTTGTGTAGGGGTGGGAAACGGGTCAAAGAAAAGTTGGAATGTTTTTGACAATTGCAGTTGATTGAGAGCTGAAGATCGTGGGTTATCAAACTTAGACTATTCTCGTGAAATGCCTCATGCGTGCGAAGGTATGCATGTACCTGTTTGTTTGGTTATTATCTGATTTTCCGATTTTCATCAAACCAAAAGACACTTTTACTATGATCTCGACAAAAGATGTTGATATTCGATAGAATAAATTAAGGGTATACGCTGTATGGTATTTTCGGTCATTTCAAAGAATTTTGCAACGTAAAACGTCTTCTGATAAAATAATTTTGGTAAATAAGCCTCTCAGATGGGTGCATTAATTATTCAAACAAATTTAGTCTCGAAAAGCTTGATGTTTTCAATAAAGTTTTCGATAAATTTATTATTATTATTATTTATTTATAAAGGTTTTAACCACAAGGGTCATTCGCCTTTTTTAGAAATAATAAACATTTCAGGTAATTACATTTCAAAAGTATGCGAAAATTATTGCGATCGTCTGTCCTGGGCGCACTGCTTGCTGTTTCTCGTTATCTTTCTCGGGGGCGAAGCGTTATTGCCATTATTCCCTTTACCGTTTGCTGCTTGTTGGTTAATCTGTGTGTCCTCTCCATCGCTCTCGTGTACGTCCATATCACTATCGCTAGAGTTGGTTGATTGCTCACTGTTGGCTGATATTTGATGCTTCTTGTGTTTACTAGTGACCTTGGTGTATCCGTCTTCTTTTTTGGTCATTCCTGCGGCCGGTGTACTGGATGTTTGCTTTGGGCTATCAGGGATTATCTTTTGGCCGATTGACTGTGGTTTAGCAGTGGAAGGCTGTTTATCAGTGCGTGTTGTAGTAGATCCATTTTCCGCAGCAGTTTTAGCGCATGGTTTACCGTAGTGTGCCGTTTGGTTGCAGAACTGGCACGTGGCCGTCTGCCCAGGGTATGTGCAAAGGGTTTTTTGAATGTAGGTAATCCCTTGAGAAGATTTGCATTCAAAGGTCAAGTAAGATGGTATAGGTTTGTGCAGCTGCATTCTGACGATACGAACCCCGTTGAGAATACCGGGGAAAAAGTTTCTCCAGGTGTCATTCTTAACGGATTCCACTTCTCCGTATTGGGACATGTATTTTTTAATGTACTCGGAGCTGGTGCGCGGTGCCAAATCATGTAATAAAACTTCAGTAAAATCTCGGTCTATATAGACGGGGATCTTGGTTTTAATGTTGTCGTATTCGATTTTGTGTTGCATATTATTCATCACACTAAAGAATTCTGCATCGGATAGCGTCTGGAACGTTATTAGTATCACGTTTTTTGTATGATGCAGCTGGAGGTGTGTAACTGCCGCAAGATCAAGATTCATGTTCACTTTTATTAACTGTTCCACCTCACGCACTGTAGGTCTTCGTCGAGTTTGCGTAAAGTCAATCACGACAGTGTTTTCCCTTAGTGGGCGCACTTTGCTTTTTTGTTCGCTCATTTTGCTCACCGTGGGGCAACGAGGCTTTTTTCTGTTACTGGTGTAAAGAAGAAACGAAGCGACGCGGGTAAAAATTCGTTCGTTTGCTTTGCTGTGAACGAGTGGTGTGTATTTAGCTTCAGGTCTGTGCGAGATCAAGGACTAGACTGGCGATAAATTTATTACAAATAACGTGGCTGAAGACATGAATGTTCCATATATTCAGGGTATCGAGAAAAATTAGGCTATTTGCGAAAGTGAACCTTCAAAACCATTTATTCTGATACTACTGTATATGATCAAATTTCTTCTGCTGTTAATAAACAATAAAATAAACCTCTTATCCAAGCCATGTGTGAAGCTTACAGTAATATTGAAGAAAACTGAATTTAAGAATAATTTTCTAAATATCGTTTTATATCTCGATCTTTATTGAAGATATGAAAGATATGTTGCATACAGCTTTCATATCTTCAATAAAGATGTTTTAATTGAAATTCCCAACAACTTTGCTGAAGACACCAAGTCTTTTACTACTTTTTTGAAGAGTTGCCTTTCCATGATTATTTCAAAGGCCATGTTGTCCTTTGCTGTATCAAGAAGTTGTCTCCAGTTCACTATGTCAATGGCTCCTTGGGTTTCCTTCATGTTAGCCGATCTCTCCTTGTAGCCGTCGGATTAGTTTCTAGAACTATTTTTACCGAATTGTTCACCATTTTGACGACATGGCCAGCCCCTCGCAACCGCCCAAATTTCGCTGAGCAAACAGTGGTTGGTTCTCCAACCTACTGCTGCAATTCGTTGTTCATACGCCGTCTCCAAATTCCGTCTTTCATATGCATCCCATCGGAGATCGTTCTCAACACGTTCCATTCGAAAACACTAAGAGCACGTTGGTCTACCGCCAGCATACTACAGGTTTCTCGACGGTAGAGGATAACCGGTCTAATGAAAGATTTGTAGAAGGTTAACTTCACGCGGTTTCGTACATTTTTCGATTGAAGGGGTTTTCAAAGTGAAAAGTAACATCGTTCACCTGCTAGAATATGTTTCCGAATTTTTCTGTTGGTGTCATTATTGGCGGTCATTAGTGACCCAAATACACGAACTCAACAACCAGTTCGATATAATCACCATCAATCGATATTCTCCATGGGAGGTGTAACCTCTTATTCTCATTTACTATATCGGACGTATTTGTGACCAGTTCAATTCGCTTTGCTTCAACCGTCAGTCCGATGTACGTCCCCACCATTGACTCAAGATTGTGTGCTATATTGACTATATTGACGTTCCTGGCGAAGCTAGAAAGCTGAACGGATTTCCGAAAAACCATACCACTCGTGTCACTCCTCGCTCTTATTATCACATCTTGCCGTAGCCTTTTCCTAGTTTCAAAAGGACTCGAAAGTATCTCTAATACTCATCACACATCACTCGATCTATTTTCGTTTATTCGGAAATCCGTATTTGGGAATTACATGCCAATTTTCTCAACGAACTCGCTAGCTTACGGTAATTGGCGTCGATACAGAATTTGGGAGAACACCTTCAGCAATGTGATTGCTCGGTAACTAGTTGCAGAAATCCCACTTAACACCCTTTTTATAGATGGGACATACTGCTTCCTCGATCCAATGCTCCGGTAAAATCTGTTTCTCTCAGATCTTCAAAAACACTCAGTGGAGTGCTCTAACCAATGCTTCTCTTCCGTGTTTCAGCAGCCCACATGGCTGTCGATCAATGCCACTGGCTTTATCAATCCTCAACCGTCCGATCTCCTCATGAATCTTAGATAGATCAGGCACTGGGAATCTGTCGTCGGCTGCTCATGTCCCCTGGCTGATTCCTGCGATACTCTCGTCGTCTACTGCTATTTCGAAGTTTGTCTTAATACATTTATCGATCAGTTTAAACTCGGTCGTGAGGTCTCCATTAGTATTTCCTCATATGTCGGCCTGTGGCACATAGCCTTTGCTCGAGCGGTTTACCCACTCGTAGATTTTTCGTAATTCTGTACAGATGTTCCATCGTCTCGGTATCCCGATCTTCCTTAATGCGATTTCGAATCTATGTTCGCACTGCGGAAGATGCGAACATTTGTGATGTCGTAGAAGTAATTTCCGTTCATTAGAACGTGATCGTTTTGGTTCTCAGTTTGTTAGTCAGGTGATCGCAAGGCAGGCGTTCACGTTGCTGATGAGGAACTTCACATTCTGCCGCGGGATTGGAGCACGTAAAATGCAATTCTCTCGTTCTCGGATCACGCTTCGTGAGGGCAGTGCACGTTGACGATGCTGTAGTTGTAGAAATGGCCGTTGATCCACATGCATCCTTATGCTGATCGTCTGCTACTTGATTGCGAGGTGGCGCATTTTGCCCAGTACTACAAAGCGGATTCCCAACTCGTTTGTTATGCCGTCGCTCCAATAGAATGTAACCGATCGATGCCCGCTTTTTCACACATTCTGTCCCGCCAAGCAAAGTTCCTACAATGCAAAGGCTTTCAAATTGCGAATTTTTAACTCATCGTGTAGCATTCGTTTGAACCCTGGGAAGCAAAGTGACTTACAGTTCGATGCGCTAAGTTTCCAATCGTAGTCCTTTATTCGTTATGTGGGCTTTGAGCGATTGTTCCGCTCAGCCTTTTTTTCTTGATTCTTCGTAACGTGGTGTTTTCTGGGCGGCTAGTTGGGTTTGACCCAACCTCACGTCTCATCGAAGGACAACCGTGCGGGGTTTCTTTGCCACTTCACGTATTCAGTTCTGTCTACGGTAGGGTTATAGCACCCATGCCCGCTCGCACCTTCTCATTTCGCTTCTATGGCAGACGATCGTAGTACCCAGTCGATGCCGGCCTACAGATGAAATGTCATCAATAGATGCACTGATGGGAAGTATTCCCCATTTGACGACCAACCTTCGAAGTTGATGGTTTCAAAATTATGTGATGTGATCGTAAAAAAAGTTGTCGAACATATATTCCTCATTAAAAATGTATAGGGTAAGGTGGGGCAAATCCGACCTAGTAAATGGTTTTGGCTGTAAAATGCTCATTTTACAACGGATCATGTCGTTTTATATACCAAATTAAAGGTTAGACTCCTGGGCAACTTTCTGTATATAGCATTTTATTTGGATCTTCGGACTATCTTGAGATACAAGTATTTTACAAAAAAGTTCATTTTTGCTGTTTTCAAAAATGGTGGGGTAAACCCGACCCCCTATGTTTTTGGTTGGTTTAGTGCAGATATTACTCAAATTTTATGGTTTTTCAATGATAAATCAATGAATGTTGTGTTATTAAATTATAACAAGAAAAAAATGGAGTTCAATATCAATCTTGGAATGCTAAAATCACGAGCAGTAGCACGTAATGATATTCCCATTTGCATCGGAGCAATTGCTCGACGAATACTATAATCATCACGTTTTTGTGTCTTTCGCTTGTAATTATGTACCATTTTGCCCAAAAATAATAAATAATAACAATAAAAAAATATTTCAATTTGATAAATAAAAAATTTCTTAGCAAAAAAGCGGTCGGATTTACCCCAATATTTAGAGGTCGGATTTGCCCCACCGCGTCATTTTTCATTACGATGCAATTAAAAAATATATAAAAGAGGTTGAACTGAATTCATCTATGCACTTTTTAGGACTTAAATCAAAGAATTTAAATCCACTTACATTTATTATGCAATCACTTTAACAATCAGAAATATCCTGTAGTCAATGATGCACAAAAGTCAAATCAAATGTTGTAAAAACACACTTTTTGTCGTATGAGCATCTCAATGTAGACTAATAAAATGCTGTCATACCACCATTATGATTATTTTCGATGCTCTACACGACAACATTGATATTAGTTCGCGTAGTGCTTCTGGTTTTCGGTAACAGAGGTGGGTCGGGTTTACCCAACGGTCGGATTTGCCCCACTTTACCCTATTCTTTGATCTCATAACATTTTATATAAGAAAGTTATCTGTGAAGATATGAAAGGAATTTTTATTTATTTTTGCTCAGTTGTAGAATGGAATGGTAACTTCAAAACTGTTTTGGTTTCTGAACTTTCAATACTTTATCAAATTTGGAAGTATTTTCGAAAAATTAACAATTTTCGTCAAACCCCCAAAGCAAACTTCTGGCGACGCCACTGCTTTAAAAGCTTTAAAATGATCATTATGCAAACTGTCCAGCTACTTAAAGAATATATTATCGAAGAATTTCTTCATTACATATAACATCAGTAGCAGTAAAATTAATTTCTCGGTTGAAAAATATGTGCTATGAATGTTATGGTTTGTCCGGAATATTCTTCTAAAGCAGTTTATCACTTTGTTGGTCTTTGAATAAAACAAGACCGTTTTTTCGTCGAATAAGATAATAATAATATTCATCAATGCGTATAAACATTTTTCATATTTGTTGCATTTTGTTTGGATTCCTTTAATGTGATCCTTAAAAGTGAGTTTTTTATCGTAAATCAAACCCAAGTATTTAACTTAATCTGACCACGTCAAATTCAAACCATTAAATTTAATAATATGGTTATGATTTGCTTTAAGAGAAGAAGCTCTTGGCTTATACAAAAACACAATCAATTGTTCAGGTATCATAGAAAATATTCAAGCTTCGTTGCAGTCGACTGTATATATTCCGAAGACTACCTGTGACTGCGATGCTAATATTATAACAGCAAAGTGACTTTTTACAGCCTGCGGGTAATTTGGAAGATAAGAGGTAAACATATATAGAATCGGTGTGACGCTTGACCCATGAGGGACGCCTGCTTTAACGGGTTCTGATAAGATACCTGTAGGGTACGGTTAGTAAGGTAATTTTTAACTATTATTATTATGTAAATTGGAAAATTGAAATCTCAATTAATCCTTTGAGCCAAACACTGTTGAAAGCTTTTTCGATGTCTAGAAGGGCAACTCCAGTGGAATAGCCCTCTGAGATATTTGCCTTTATCATGCTAGTTACTCTCACAAGTTGATGAGTAGTTGAATGTCCAACACGAAATCCAAACTGCTAGGTAAGGAAAATTGAATTCTCATTGATATGTGACATCATTCTAGTTAGGACGATTTTTTCAAATAATTTACCAACCAAGATCGGTTTCAACTTCGATACCCAAACTCTCGATCACCTTGGTGTCAAGAGACGATATAACGGAAAGTTTAATCCTGCGATTAACCACTATTGCGATTTCTCCGCCGAATCCAACAATTGGATTCAATCGATGAATAACTAAATTAGAGTTACTCTTTAATTTAATATTTGGTTTTAAAAAATTTCGATCACATCGACTATATGCTTATTATGTGTCCTCAAGCAGTTGAAAAATTCGTCTTCACACGTTTTTAATGAACGAGCATTCCAATTTAATAAATTTAACTGATTAGTTAAAGTCATTATTAAACTTTAATTTTTTACAATCTTGTTAGCAATTTTCCACCGTGTATGCAAAGCTTCAAACATGAAGGTATAATTTAACATAGCAACCATCAGCTGTAGCATAGATTCTTGCAAGAAATTCTATTTTTCTTCCATTTCGCTACCTACATCATTGGACTAAAGGAAGCGTTGGTTGCAAACGGTTTGTAGGTGTGGTAGCCGTTATTTTGGCATTGTTACCTGCCATTGAAGTTGAGAATAGAAGAGAGATCCTTGATAGAATAGAGATAGAAGATCCTTGTATAGGTTGAGAAGTTATTAATCTATTTTGAAGCGGATTAACACGTTTGAGCTTTATTTCTTGAAGTGTACCTGAATAAGTAGAAAAAATTTTTATATGTTGTTTTATGTTGCTTTGAACGAGAATTTATAATTTTTTCTCGAATAGGACAAGCCCAGAAATTCGATTTATGGTTCTCGCTACAATTAGCGCATTTGAAACTTGTTGTGTTTTTTTTCACCGGACCAGTATCTTTTGTGTGCGATTTATCATTTGAAATCCAAATGACAATTTTTTGTGCCGTGCCCAAAACCTTGGCATCTACGACACTGGGTCAGATTTTGAATTCTTCTCCCATGTCGTCTGTAATGTCCCCACTTTACTCGCACGTGTAATATGAAATGTGCTTTTTCTAATACTTTCAAATTATTAACCTCATTACGGTTAAAATGAATTAAATAAAGCTGCTGAAACATTCCAGAGCGCACTGGCGTGTTCGTGCCGCTAGCCTTTTGCTTCATAAAAATAACTTGTAAAGGAGAAAAGCCAAGTATAGTTTTCAATTCGTTGGATATTTCATCCATACTTTGACCTTACGGTAGCCCTTTCAAGACAGCCTTGAATGGTCTATCTGTCTTGAAATCATATGAATAAAATTTATATAACTTCTCTGTAAGATACTGGTTTAGTCGTTTGTGGCCAATCAAGTCCTCCGCTGTAACTTGACATTCTCCTCTTCGGCCAATCTAAAAAGAGACTATCACGTCCGGAAGGAACGTCGAAAGCTCAGTTCGAATGGCTTTGAAATCGGAGATCATCACTGTTCTCGGCGGAGGTTATTGCTTTTTCTTCTCATTGGCATTATGCACAGTGTGAGGAAATTTATAAATTTCGTCAGCTTCACATTCGGATAAAACATCGAATGAGTTGCTGCAGTCAATTGAATTTTCGGGTGGAGAAGTTATCCTTTTTCGTTTATTTTTAATATTTGGCACAGGGCCTTTCTGGGAGGAACCAGACATGTTGGAAGAATTAAATATTTCTTTAGGCTGAATTATTCTTGAAAAATGATTTAGTCTTGAAAAAAAAAGATTAAGTAGAAAAAGTAGGTAGTCTTGAGAATGACTGATTGTCGAAAAAATACAAGTAGTCTTACGAAAGACTGTTGCTGTTGAAAAACTCTAGGTAAACCAGGAGCTATCAAGATTAGTGACCGATTCGAACGAAGGGTCAAGCCGGCATAAACCTCTCTTGTTTATAAAAAAATCAAGAACTGGAAATGAATATTACCATTTTTACCGATTGCTTACATTCCTGTATAGAATCAATATTGTGCATCAAAATAAAATTGAGTTTTGAATAGCACCAAACTACCCATGTTCGCATATTTGTCCCGTTTTCTATGGGATTTCCTATCTTTATGGGACTGTCTTGCGATCATTGGCAGCAAACTCATAAATGTATGATTTAATTAAATATTACAGAAAAAATTCAGGGTACACCAGGAACCAGTACATATCGCAGATGTATCAGCAATACCATTTTCAGTGGAATAACCATCCCCATTGCCAACTTTGGAACAGCTTCATATAATTCACCCAAATTCCCATCAAAACTTTCAGCTCGATATGTCCCTCTGGATGCAATTTATTTATTTCCTGATTGATCTCCCTCTCAACGAGCGCTGCAGCTATAGTTCAAATAAAACTATCGAAACTTCCTCCGGCTGTCTGCATTATAAATCTTTCCCCCGTTCTAATATGTCCCAACTCCAATCAGACAATAGTTTGGCAAAACTTACCCGACAACGACGCCAATTTCTTCAGCTTAGCAGGAAAAAGTTCTTTACCGACAAAAAAAGGAAAACCTATTTTTGTATAGATATGAAAACGCAGTTCCACTGCAAGCAGCTGCTGGCGCAGCATCCGATAAACTTTCCGGGTTCCGGGTTAAAACTTATCATGCTAGCCTCCGGCCTTACCCCCCGTCCGACCAGTACCTACTAACGTAATCCAGGCAGTGCAGTCCAACATGGGCCGGAAAAAATGGGCGATTGATTATGAACACCGCATTCGGTGGCTTGGATCCGGTTCTTGTTCATCATTTTTGCACAACCCATCATCATCCGGGTGGCTTCCAGCATAAGGAATAGATATCGTCGTCGTAGCTCAGGGTTAATGCTGCTGATGCATGGAGCATGAACAGCATTTACTCCTTCCACCGGATAACTTTCTTTTTCGGTTGATCAGAGGACCAAGTTTGCATTCTGAACCGGAAAACAAGCTCTTTTTGTCTCGTCCGGTGCAGGAAGAGTCTGGCCGTTAGGTACAGCTTAGTTTTCCCATTTTCGTCGGTTTAAAGAAGCACTTTTGAGAGCAGGAAAATAGCAGGCCAATTTATATTCATGACATGAACATCAAAATTTTATGGATAAATATAATAAATTCGGGAAATACACTGCTTTTCCATTCGCTCCACCCGGTAATCAGTTTCGGTGAGGTGCGGTACGATGAAAAATGTTTGCATGAGCTCCGCAAGCAGATAATGGTTGGGAGAGGAGGTGTGAAGTGTTTTTTTTCTGCCATTTTCTCCATCCCTCCCAAGCAACAGTGAAAGGATTTTTCAGTTCGTTTTTAGTTTTGCGATCCACCAGCTCGTCGAAAAAAAACTCTCCGACCGGTAATTTATCATCATTTTTGTCATAACTTTTGAACCCTTTCTCCTACAGATTGAACAGGAAGCAGCGTTTGTTTGTGTGCGGGTGGATTTTTGTTTTGTTTTTTGAGATTTCAAGTGGTATGCAAACTGTTTGCAGCGAATGAAAATGGATCCTGCGTTAGGGTAAAATGAGCGCCTGTTGGAATGCAGGTTGAAACAGATTGATGTTTTGATGGGGATATTTGAAATCATCCGCTGAAGAAGTAGTGGTAACCACCAGTTTGTTGTAATTGGTTTTATCCTTTATTGTATCTGCTGTTACGCTGCCGTGGATTCTAAAGGAGTTATACGAGGCATGTACCTTTGTCTTTTATTTTAGGTCGCTCTTATATTTTTTCAAAATACTTTAATTAAAGAATAATGATGCATTACGATTGACACTTTTGATAGCATCAAATTTGATCAAATAAGCAACATAATTTATTACAAAGGTGTGAAGTCCTATATGAGCTGCATTTACAGCACCACAACCGCGAGGACATCGACAAACGTTGAGTATAGGGTAAAGTGCCTATTTTCACCATACTAAGCAAGGTGCCTCACTAATTTGTTAATTTTTCGCCCTAGAATCAATGGAATACGTAAAAATTGACATCAACAGCTTTGCTTCGTTGTTAGGAACCAATAAAATAACACAAATGCGCTGAAAATAGTGAAATTCTCGTGCTTGAGCGCAACGAAAACTCGAATCTAGTGCCCTTATTGTTGCGCTACCATTTGACTCAATGCGTTGAACAAAGATGGCAGACACTGCTCTAACCAACGGCTTCAAATGGGTACGATGATAATAGAAACATGGAGCAAATGGGCTCATCACCCTACTACAAATCTGGATTCAATGGGTTCATTTAATTTTGTAATATTTAGCTGCTTAGGTATTGTCGTAATGTTGCATGCCATTTATTGGTTTTGATACAAACATGGAGCGATGGGACAAACGACTATGTGAAAGTCAAGTTCTCTGAGCGATTTACGGAGAGTGCACAAACCCTGTCGCAAAGCCTCATAATTGGCGGAGAAACAAATGCATAGCACGTAATTATAAATTAGTAAGAAGAGCCTCCAATCTACTACCAATGACAACAGCCTATAGTTGACATATCTTGGCATGGTCAGAGGTATGGCTATTATTAATATTATTAATAGCCAGTGTCTATCTTTAGTACATACATTGCACGAAAGAATATTCGTAAGCACCCCTGAAAATACCCGAATAGTGAAACGTGCTTCCAAATGTATCATAATTTGATGTGTCTATTCCCTCCTTGATGCCAGGAACTGCGAATTAAACATTATAAGAAGGAAGCTAAATGTTTGTTGCAATATATAATCATTTAAAAAAGCATTCAAATTGCATATATACTCGATCAGAAGAGCATAATAAAACAATAACACAAGTAAAACTATGGTTGATATTTATAACAGCTGCAGTTATATTCAGATAACGGAATTGAAAGTGAATTGCGGACAGTTTTCTATACTATCAAGATTATAAGATAGTCTGTTTTGAAATGATCAATTTATGAATTGATCGTTTGTTACTAGATGGCTGTCATAGATGATTATATCTAAAACAGTTTCTATCTAGTCTTTTGAAAAAAAATTATATCTCATTTAGCTACAACTTTTATAAAATCATATCAAATTTTGTAACAATTTTGATTTTATTAGCCAGGTTTTTGTTTTATTTTTTGTTATTTTAGCAACTAACCAGCTGGATTTATTTATTTATTTCCATTTTTCATCTGACCCATGTTGGTCTACATGAAATTTAATGTTGTTGTATGGGAAAAGCCCATTTCAAGGTTCACTTTAGAAGCAGACCTCGAATGCGCGTAAAAACCCATAATCTTTTCGTATGTTTTTCCTACAATAACAATGAACTGACATTACAAATTAACAAAATTACATACAAGGTATACAGCATTTCAATAACATTACAGAAATATTTTCACATAATCTTATAAGCTAAGTCAATCTCCTAAGTCTATTCTTGAAAACATCACTAGAAACATAAAAATCGAAATGGTCATACACACTATTGAAAACATTACACATCGCCCTTATAGGTTCGTTCTGACCGTACTCGGTGCGCTGAAAGTCTAGTCTTAAAAAGTTACGTGATCTAAGGTTTCTGGGGGGTACGTTAATGTTGATTTGTGAGAGAATATCTGGGGCATCCATTTGGCCAGTCAATATTTTCCCAACAAATATCGCTCTGGATGTATTTCGCCTTTTTGCCAGAGTTTCCATATCGAGCAGACGACAGCGATCAATGTATGGTGGTAGCTCTATTGGGTTACGCCACGGCAAAGTTCTAAGAGCAAAGCGGAGGAATCTTGCTTGTACTGCTTCAATTCTGTTAGTCCAAATGCTCGTATAAGGACACCAAATGGCTGCGGAAGCTTCCAGGACAGACCGAACAAGTGAAAAATACAATGCCCGCAGACAATATGGATCAGTAAACTCGTTGGCGATTCTTATTATGAAGCCAAGGTTTCTATTTCCCTGCGCTATAACGTGAGAGTAATGGTTTCTGAATGTCAGTTGCGAGTCCAGGAGTACACCAAGGTCTCTGATAACTGACACTCTCTCTAGCAATTGGCCGGCGATGTTGTAGCTCCAGAGAATTGGATTTTTTCTGCGCGTGAAAGATATTATAGAGCATTTGGACACACTGAGAGCCAACAAGTTGCGATAACACCAGTTACAGAAAGCATCTAGATGTCGCTGAAGTTCGATGCAGTCCTCTATTGACCGCACAATGAGAAAGAGTTTGAGATCATCAGCATATATGAGTTTGCACCCTGGGGGTATAACATAGCAGACGTCGTTGAAGAATAAAGAAAAAAGCAACGGTCCGAGATTGCTCCCTTGAGGTACACCTGACAAGTTGATGAAGCTATATGACACGTTACTTCCTAATTTCACAGACAGAGAACGATCTACGAGATATGATTTAAGCCATCCTGTAAAATTTGATGGAGCACCCAGTCGCTCGATCTTTGCCAGAAGAAGAGAGTGGTCTACACGATCGAAGGCAGCTTTAAGATCAGTGTATATAGTGTCTACTTGTGATCCATCTTCGATGTTTTTAATACAGTACGATGTAAATTGGGCTAGATTGGTGGTTGTTGACCTGCCTGCAAAAAAACCATGTTGGTCCTTCGATATGTATGCTTTGGTCTCACGAAAGAGAATATTTCCTACTAGGATCTCAAACAACTTTGATCCAGCACAGAGCGAGGTTATACCACGATAGTTCGCAACATTTTGCTTATCACCTTTTTAAAAACGGGAAACATTACTGATTTTTTCCAACACATGGGAAACACTGATTGCGACAGTGATTGGTTGAAGATTAGTCGTAAAGGTGTACACAATGCGCTTGCGCATTTTTTCAGTATAATGGAAGGAATCCCATCTGGCCCCACCGATGTAGAGGACTTTAACTTGCTTATGGCAGCCATAATGTCTTCGTCAGTAAATTGAATGTTTCCAAAATTGATTACATCGCGAGGGACATCTTGAAGGCCACAGTCCACCTGAGTTGAGCTAGCCGATTCATTTTTAAACACACTCGAGAAATGTTTTGCGAACAAATTACAGATACCGCTGGGAGTATTGGACGTTTCACCTGCGAGGAACATACTGGAAGGAAGCCCATTTTCTTTACGTTTCCCATTTACAAAGGACCAAAACTGTTTTGGGTTTCGTTTTAGGTTCGATTGGGTTTGTGCTACGTGTCTTGAGTAGAGAAAGCGGTTATATGTTTTGTAGCTGTTACTGGCTATAGTGAACTCCCTTTTTGTGATTGGGTTTCTTCGAATAGTGTAATGTCGAAGCGCAGCAGCTCGCAATCTTTTCAGTTTACGTAGCCGGTTGTTGGACCATGGTGGTTTTGTTCGGGGACGAGGTGCAGGCACATGTATACTGAAAAGCTGTTTTAACACCAGTGAGAGTTTTTCTACGGCAGCATCTACATCGATCGCGAAATTCAAGAAAGTCTCCCAGTCGATTGTTTGTAGTGAGTTATGAAGACTAGAGAAGTCAGTCTTCGAAAAGTTGAACTCCCTTACATCCTCCATCTCGTCATAGAGAACCAGCTGCGGACAAATCTGCGTTACCAGAAGTGGAGGATGATGTGCGTCTACAGCAACTAAAGGCTCAAGTGCCTCTGATACGGTACAGTTCATTGAAGCTTCTTCATTTATAAACAGGAGGTCCAGGATTCGATTTCGCCTATTATTCACTGTAGACATTTGTCGCATGTTCAGTACAGACATTCCGTCCAGTAAGATAGTACTCGCCCTCGAAAAGGTTGATTCAGAAGGGTCTGGGAAAGCATACCCGGAGGGAGTGCTCTTCCAAAGAAGTCCAGGCTGGTTGTAATCACCAAATAGTAGATGTGCCGTGTTGGGTTCAATGGAAGTTGCAATGTCAAGTGCGGAGTCTATGTGCTTCTGAATAACTTCTACATCACTTGCGGAATCGGGAGGAATATATACAACACCCACACAGAGATTAGTATAGGGGCCACGGATATTTACCCAGAGTTGTTCGAGATTGTGAGTGTCATTTTTGTGTTTGGATGAGAGTCGGTTGGAAACTGCAATGAGCACACCACCACCACGTTTCTTCCCTGCACTATTAGGATCGCGATCGTTACGATATACAGAGTACCTTGAGCCAAATAATTGGAGCGAGTTGATTTGATCATTCAGCCACGTTTCAGTCAGAAAAATAACATCGTGATCAACATCCGAAGCAGCGACGAACAGCTCATCAATTTTTGTGCGTAGCCCTCTCACGTTCTGATAGTAGATTTTAAGATGTCCCTGCAAGTTTTCTCCTGACGGTTGAACGGTGGTAGATCGAGTGATTGTGGAAGCAAATGCCTGTAAATGGGGTGGGCTTTCAACGGGGGCAGCATCTGTATGTCCTACTTCGGAAGGACATATACATTCATTGTATTTACCTGAGGAAACGGATACAGGAATTCCATGTCCTTCGAGTTGGTCTGACTTGTTTAGAGCGTTGTTATCTGACCGGAAAAGGTTGATGTCGTGTCCTTCAAGTGCTGTGGTAGACGGGTGGGTGTCGGTGACGGAGTTGACCTGATTACGTATGTTGGCAGGCTGCAATGGTGGATCAAACTCAGGGGGCGCAGTATCTCGAGTAGCTTCGGGAGGACATATACCCTCTTTAGCTTTACCTGACCGGGAAAGGTCTCCGCCATAACATCCAAGTTCCATGGCAAACAGATGGGAGTCGGTGGTGGAGTTAAGCTGATTTCGTTCGTTGGCAAGCTGCAATTGTAGACCAAATTCAGGGCGCGCAGTATCTCGAATAGCTTCGGGAGGACATATACCCTCCTTAGCTTTACCTGACCGGGAAAGGTCGCCGCCATAACATCCAAATTCCATGGCAAACAGATGGGAGTCGGTGATGGAGTCAAGCTGATTCCGTTCGTTGGCAAACTGCAATTGTAGACCAAATTCAGGGCGCGCAGTATCTCGAATAGTTTCGGGAGGACATATACCCTCCGTAGCTTTACCTGACCGGGAAAGGTCGCCGCCATAACATCCGAATTCCATGGCAAACAGATGCGAGTCGGTGATGGAGTCAAGCTGTTTCCGTTCGTTGGCAAACTGCAATTGTAGACCAGATTCAGGGCGCGCAGTATCTCGAATAGCTTCGGGAGGACATATACCCTCCTTAGCTTTACCTGACCGGGAAAGGTCGCTGCTATAACATCTATGTTCCGTGTCAATCATATGGGCGTCGGTGGCAGATTCTTGCTGATTACATCGGTCGGAAAACTGGGCGGCTTCGCCGTGTTGCGCTAGTTGCTATGTACTGTAGTCAATAATACGGCGTGACTTCCTAAGTCGAGTTTGATACAGGGGGCACTCAGAACTCCAGGAAGCATGATCAGTTGGCGTTTGATCTTCAGGATTTCTTGTCACATTTGCATTGTGACAATTAATGCATTTTTGGATATCTGAGACACACTCTTTGTGCTCATGCCCTTCAGCGCAAATCGGACAGCATGGGGACTTCTTGCATGTGGCAGCTCTATGGCCGTACTCCGAGCAGCGATAACAGCGGAGCACGTTTACACATTCAGAGATCTTGCAGCGCATCCAACCCAAGTTGACATGTTGTAGTTGCATCAGCTTTTCGAATGTTTTGGCATCAGTTTCAATAATGGCAGACATCGGATTATCTGTGTGTTTTTCGTTTCGCACAATTCGTATCACCATCAGGTTGGCAGGCTGAGGAAAATTATTTTGCTGAATTAGTTTTTCCACGAAGTTTTCCGCAGTGATGTCGTCAGTAAAACCAGCAACTTTTACTCTGGGTTTTAGAGCTTTCTGGACGTCGGCGTTATACTTCCCAGACAAATTCGCTTTCACTGTACTGAGCAATTTAAGCGCTGATTCACGGGAGTCACATCTAACAGTTGCTTCTCCATTGGGTCGGTAATATACTTCTTTGACACCCAATGAAACTGGGTCAAGCTTGCCTTGAATTTCCTGCTTTGTAACAGTCGCAACTTGCTGCTCAATTGGTTTAATGATGACTGTTCGCTCTCGCTTCACAATTGCATTGGACTTAGCTGGATGTGTTTCTGCAAAGTTACACAGGGGTGCGCTTTTGGGCGTATTCTCATTGCCAAGGTTATCACTGCTAGGTGGAACAGTCAAAAATCGACGTTTGCCCGACCGAAGTTGACCTACTTCCATGGAGTCGCAATTAGAGTTTGACTGTTTGTGCACCGGAACAGGTTGTGTTTCAAAATATTTATAACTCCAGTTGTTATAAATTTGTTATGACCTTCTGATCGGGTACCTATAACATACTGGACAAGAACCGCTATCGAATAGTCGTCAACATCCACTTTGATAGAATCATCAAGCCACCTATCCTCATCATAAAGGGATTATTCTCCACTTGACCATAGGACCTTTTTCTAGCTACCATTAACTGATTAGTTTTTGAACTCCTGGAGGTACACACATCGGTTAAGGTGACTAGACGGTCACCTACCAACTTGCGTCTCCGTTTTTTCGTAAATCCGGCGCTAGCTTAGTCCGTTAACTACGTTAGTGTCGGATTCTGACGAGACGAAGTCGAAACGCAACTAATTCGGTCACCTACGCCTAACCATCAAAAACCATCCTTTAGTTCTCTGGTAATCACAGAAAATTAAAGACAAGGACTAGCGAGCAAAGATCCTAATAACCAAAGAGAACAACCCTGTCGCAAGTCGGCCTCGTTCGTTGCCAACCGATAATGCCAACGAGGGAAGCGCCTGTTGGACACATCGAACCATACGCCGAAAGAACCAGTCATCGTCATCTTGTACGAGGCTGAACACGATTAGCGAGCGCTCACTGATCCATCTAACTGCCAACAGTGAACCCACCAGCGATGTCCGAAACACTACACAAGCATCATACAATAAATTCAGAGACGTTGTGAAACTTGTCGGTTAACTTTGACCGTTTACTGGTGGTGCGCAAGACCACGCTAGAAGCCGAATGCTTGCAGTGGCTGCACGTCAGAACAGGGAATGATTAGATGAGTTGTGGGAAGCTTAGAAAAAATCCAACGGCGTAAAAAAACTTGGGTGCGACGAAGAGTTACTCGCGGAGGTACTTACTAGGTACGACGTGTGAAACTGTTGTAAAATCTTGACAGATTTTGCAAGAACATCTGACATTAGATAAGCTGTGGATCCATCCACGACGGGCAATGCACGAAAGGTTATTGGAGAGCTGAAAATGACATGTTTGTTATGAAAAACTTAATACTGGTCGATCTTCTAAAAGTCGGAAATTACCAGCTGCACGAAGCAATCAACTGTATAATCGAGATGATTTGTATTATAGAGGAAATGTCTGCGGCTTGGTTGTGTGACCTTATACCGTATCCGTTAAAATAGAGCCTGCGAGAATCAAACTGACTGTCACCTCATATAAGCCAAAGAGGGAATGGATGCCTACGGTGCGAAGTTGTCAACGAACACATATATTTTGGACATTATTGACTCGTGATATTAATATTAGTCGCAACGTAGAAATGCGTCTTGCAGCTTCGAATAGTGCTTTCCACGGTTTTCGTATACATAACGGGCGTTCAATAAAAATGAAAATTTTTTCAGTCATGTAGTGCAAAAAACAATAACAAAATTTTCAACGTATTCAGTATTTTTTTCTATTTAAAACATAATGTTTATTCTCCAAAAAACGTCAATGAATATTGGAGAAGGGCCCTGGTCAGCCGTACGACGCAACTTAGTTACGATGCTCTCACAAGAGCGCTGCAAGGTACTGACGTCCATCTTTCGGATACAATTCTGGATCCTGATGGTCAGCTGCTTCGTCTTCTTGGCCCGCCAATTATTTTTGTACACTGAGGGAGCCTCAAAGGGACGGCACCGGGGCAAGTTGGTCGGGTTCCTTTCTTTCGACACACGGTATCTTTTTCTAATCAATATAATCCAGCGTCTTCTTGGCATAACGGGAAGACGCTTTATCCCGTCAGAAGACGTACTTCCCATCCGCATGATGATCCTTTAAGAACAGCGGAAGAATTTTCTAAAGACACTCCTCCTGGTACACATTTTGATTGATGGCCAGACCGCTCGGCTTGAACCACGGCTTTTAAATCCCTCTGTCCGATATGGCGATGTACAGCCTAACTTTTTTTTTCAAACTTATATTTCACTTCGGGGGGTGCGGCTGACTTGTCGCTGTCGAATAGTAGTTGTCATTTGCTGGAATGTGGGTCTTCGAGAGCGGAAAGTGACTTTCGTCGTCCAGCACGAACGACGCCCCGCGGTAGTTCTTCATCATTCACCGCACTGCGATTTCACAATCCCTATCTGCTCGTCCGTGTACTCGGGGGACCGAGCCTTCTTCCGACAGATAATGTTCTCCATCTTGAGGGTTCGGTTAATCAAGGTATGGGAACAGTGATATTTCTGGCCGGCGTCACGGAAATTCGTTCCTTCCTTGTTGTCGACCAGCATTTTCAATGCTTCCTTCTTTTTCTTCGTGATTATCTTCGCCCCCTTGAACCCCCGCTATACAACCCTCGGAGTTTCATTCTTAAAGTTGATTGAGATTCTCTGAAGTTTGACAAAAAACTATGAATGATCAGAGTTTCGTACAAATTGTCTGAAGTTCTAAGGATCTTTTTGTAAGTTAGGAAGCTCCCAAAATTAATAAGACTTGTGGGACGTTCTTAAAGCTGGTGGGATTCATCTTATAGTTGATAAATTTTCATGATGTATTTATGGTTTACTTAAACTTTGGAATACTTTGCTGGAGTTTGCTGAACTACTCTTGACATAACCTCTCTAAATAATCCTGAAGTAACATGAAAACCGTAAAACTTTAATAAAATGTGTCGCATTTTGTTGAAGTTTACAAAATCAAACGAAAAAAAAAATTGTTGGTGTACGTACTATCGAGAGTACGTACTAACGTATTATGCAGGTATATCTATATTCGTTTTATTGATTTTATTACCCCCAGCTTGCCTGTTATTTACGAACAACAACGTTTTCAAACAGCTATAACTTTGGGGTTAGACAAGATTTCCTCACAAAAACAAGTAAAATGAATAACTGTGACTATTACCGTTTATTTGAGCGCTAATAGTTACAAGAAATATCCATAGAACTGAAGTTATTGTAATTGTTCTGATTGTGGAATCTGTAGCAGTGCTGCCAGAAACATTTTCAGTTATCGGTGAAAAATTATATTTTGATATATCTTTGTCGTCGTTAAATATTTTTGGAAACTGATACATCTTAATCAATTTGGACTGCTTTCGGCTACCTTTTCTACCCAATTGAACTATTGAAAACTTTGCAGGAGATGTGTATTAAGGATCAGTATGTAAAAATACATTGAGCAGCTTCTAATACTGCTAGAGAAGCACCTATCTTGATCAAAACAGGTTTTTCGTGTTTCTTTACTCTAACACTATTTAAGAAAAACGGTTTTGGAAACCTATATATGCTAAAATAATATTAGGTATGATATTTTATCCATATTATTCATATTATTTATCTTATTAATTTAGTTAATGTTTTGTTGGTTATATTCATATTATTAATTATTATTTATTTCAATCATTTTATTAAATTGTTAATTTTCCCAGTTAATATATTTTATTCAGTGCATTTTAATTTACTCTCTTAACTTTATAACTATTTTTAATATTGTCTTATTTTCCCTTGAGCTAATTTGATTTGTTTATTTTATTAATTTGCTTTATATTTATCATTCTACCCATTTTATTAATTTTTTTTGATTGTTTTTCGCTTCATAATTATTTTAATTTTATTTGTTTTATAATTTGTTATAATTTATAATTTGCTCGTGCAGGACTCGAAAATCGAATTTGCTTGCCAACTTCACGCGAGTTCGGCAATCTAACGAATGATGCAACAGTGTTATGTGAAAGAAATGTCTCATCACACTGTTAGGTGAATCAAAAGCGTTTTTCTAGTGAAATTGCTCAAAATTAGCGTTTTTCGAGGAGTTTTGTAATTGTTCTAATTATTAATCAACAAAATTTATCGTTGCTATTGTTCATTTGGTACCCTTAACATTTTATACAACTTGTTATTTGACACTTTATCCCTATGTCTTTTCATTTCGCTGCTATTTAATAGTTAATACAGCATGGCATCACCACAAATGTAGTGAGTTCTATGTCGTTAATTTTGCATATGAAAAAAAATCTGGATGAAGTGGAAAAGAAACAATATAAAATCCAGAAAATTTATATATGCAATATAAAACGGAAAAAATTATTTTATTTGAGTAAGTTAAAGATGAAAAAGTTTGCGGGTTTCGAGTTTAAATCATAATTGTTAAGTGAAAACGAAAATTACTATGGAACGTTTTCTCGATGTGCATTGTGATGTTCTTTCTTGATTTGTTGAGTATTTGATCAATTGAGAATAATTGAGATACTTTCATAATCCATTTAGCAGTTACGACGGATTATAATAAGAAGAAATAGAAGTCACATATGAGAGTCTGAGAGAATAAGTGGGTTAAAAATTCGCAGCAAGCAAAAACGGTTTTCCATTTCTTTAAGAGTAAAATCGGTGTAAGTAGCAGTATGAGCTGAAATGGGATAAAAAAACCTAAGCGCACAAATGGAAGAAAAGTTTTACCTCTTTTGGCCTGAGAGGAATATTTAGGAATAGGAATATTTTCAGAACTGATTTATCACAAATCAGTGAAAACCATCTACAATATGGATGTCATTTGAAAGGGAGTAGGCAGTAGATATCAGAAATCGATAATTACGCCATTTTTTAAACCAAGATGGAGACTTCCGGTTACCAGAAAATAGAGAGAACAATGTCATTTGAAAGGGGTGATCATTAGACACTGAAAATTGGTGATTTACACCATTTTGAAATCTAAGATGGCGACTTCCGGTTACCATAAAACAGAGAACCATCATCAATGTGGGTGTCATTTGAAAAGGGGTGGTCAGCAGACATAGGAAATTGGTGATTATCGCCATTTTAAAATCCAAGATGGCGACATTCGGATACCAGAAAATAAACAGAACTATCATCAACATTGATGTCATTTTCGAGATAGTGTTCAGTGGATATCGGAAGTTATCTTATATGGCGACTTCCAGTTACCACAAAATAAAACCATCATCAATATCATTTGAAGCTACTGACTTATATTGATTCAATACAGGTATCTACTACGCCGCCATGATTTCCAAGCCAAAATCTAAAACGTCGCGTTAGGATCGATCCACAATAAACAGAATCAGTTTTATTCGACACAATTTTGTTATAGTTGAGTTCATTTTATTTGTTCGTGCACCGTAGTTTCGTTTTTTAACAAGTGTTTAAAAATTGAGTTATACCATTCGGTATCTGACACGTGAAAATCGAGCTTCGAGCAAAACGAGCAGAACAATTTGAATGTCAGTGGGACCAATAATTGGTGAGCCCGCTGATATGTTGACTTACGTCAGTTCAATATAAATTGGATAGTGGTGCAATATCTCACGAGTTCCCGGGCGACGAAAAATTTACTGAAATTTCATCATCCACAGCTCCACAAAAAACTATTCTCAACGCCTGTTATGAACCTATGTATTATTTTCTTGCCACAAAAATGGGTTAATATTCTATACCTTTCTTGCCGTGAAGATTTGGTCGAACCATTTTTGCGCTAATTAATATTTGACCCCCTTTTTCCTGGGGTTGTGACAAGTATACCATTACTGATCTAACAGAATATTTTAACCTACGTTTGCTCGGAACAAAATTTTAACCCAAT
Source organism: Topomyia yanbarensis (assembly GCF_030247195.1). Lineage (NCBI taxonomy): Eukaryota > Metazoa > Arthropoda > Insecta > Diptera > Culicidae > Topomyia > Topomyia yanbarensis. The sequence goes on from NC_080672.1 coordinate 31,146,539, forward strand.
CTTACTCTCAGCCTCTCACATCGTTCTGAAAAGATTAGAAATCGCGATTTAACTAATGCTAGAGTAGATGGGGTCAAATAAGTCGGGAGTACAATGGGTACAGGACATTATCTTTGCTATGTTATTGCAGAGGTTGTCCATATTACGTAAATTAGATGCACGGTAGAGCACATCGCTGCCGACTGTCATTTCGACTGTTACTGTGAATCAGCTGAATTAGTTACAGCGTCGGTTATGTTTTCGTGTGTTGTTCGTCGAAAACGCATTATCTTATGTCCTCAGTACGGTACATTTAATAAATGTAAAAAATATGTCAAGTGGGTTTTTTGCTATGTAAAAATTAATGCTGAGCAAGTGTTTTGTGCTGGTTTATCAATAATTTTGTTTTTGGAAAATTACGGACATCAACATGAAACATACTCTTGGGGGAACGATAGGTCAGCAGAAAGTAGAATTATTTTGACAGGAAAACTGTGCGTAATGTCATGTGAAATACACCAAAATGAAGTGAAGAGGACATAAAGAATACAAATGCATCTGTTCAAGATGGTGCCAGTATTCGATCAGGCTCTAAACAATTCAAGCTGTCGTTAAAAACATTACGTGCTTGTGTGAAAGGAAAGTTATCGTCATGAATGAAAGTGCGCCAGATATTTCGCGTAATTTAACAATACAGTAATTTAAGAAGGTTGTTAAAGTAGATAATCGAAAAAATATGATCGAAAAACGAAGGAAAAGGAATTTAAAAAAATGGTCCGAATTAACCTTGTGAGCCGGAATGCACAACTTCAATTCCATGCTCTGGCGACGACGAGGACACCGAAGAAGTCATTCGCAAGTACAAAGCCAGACGAACCTACAGAAAGGCATGTTTTTTCAATATATTCTTTCCGCGGTTTCATGATTTTTCATATCATTTGCCAATTCCTTATTTTCTTACCTGAATGATTTCAATGGATTGCATGTGTTATTTGTGTTAACAATTTTTAAATAATCTGAAGTATTAGAAGGTGAACTACTGAATTTCTAGGCGTTTAAATTGTTTTTTTTTAACCTCGAATATGGTGACCTATCGGACCACCATATTTTGAAAACATCTAAAAAATTCCTTCGACTTATTGGATATACCTTAAAAAATATTCAGCCAGGCATAGAATCATTATTGCCAAACGAATGCTTGTTTGTCAAAAACACTGCAAAAATACCATTGCACGAGCTCACTAAAAAAACTGACCTACTTGACCCCACTCTAAAGGGCGAACACGAAATTATTGCGACACCGAAAATGTCATGCCAATTTTCTTATAATGTTTAAAATCAAACCAAAATTTTAGGGCAGTTTTATACATATATTTACTTCAAAAATTAAAAGAAAAAGAAAAGTTGGAGCCTTGAGTGTAAAATTGAACGCATTTTCGCTTGATGCCCTCCATCAAAGTCTTTACAGTGTCATCCGGTACCAGTTTCTCAGTTTTTTTTTCCATTTTCTTAACATGTCCTTCTCGTCTTTGACTGTCTTCTTGCTCATCCGAAGTTCCGCTTCATCATTGCTTAGTACTGCTCCACCGGGCGCAGCTCCGGACAGTTTGGCGGATTGATGTCCTTTGGAACAAAATGGACAGAATTGCCCTCATACTCCAGGATACTTTTAAAATAGTGGCATGATGCCAAATCTGGCCAAAATAGCGGAGCTTCGTCGTGCTGCTGCAAGAACGACAAAAGGCGCTTCTCGAGGCACTCAGATTTGTAGATCTCGCCATTTACTATGCCCTTTGTCACGAAAGGTTCACTCCTCAGTCCGCAAGAGCAGATGGCCTGCCAAATGAGATATTTGGAGGCGAACTTTCACATTTTCTTCTTCTTAAATTTGTCGCCCACATAGAACTTGCTCTTGCCGGTGAAAAACTCCAACCCCGGAATTTGCTTAAAATCGGCTTATATATACGTTTCGTCGTCCATCAAACAGCAGCCATATTTTGTCAGCATCTTCTCGTAGAGCTTCCGTGCCCGAATTTTAGCCGTCGATTGTTGCCGCTCATCGCGGTTTGGGAAGTTCTGTACCTTGTATGTATGTAGTCCAGCTCTCTTCTTTACATTCTGGACGTAGCTCTGCGACATGCCGATTTTTTTAGCCAAATCACGGCTTGAGACGTTGGGATTTGCTTTAATCATCCGCTTCACCTTTCCATCCGTCTTTTTGTTCTCCGGTCCCGGTTTTCTTCCAGCTCCTTTGCCGTGGTCCAACGTCAACCGCTCCTGGAACCGCTTCAACACTTTGGAGACGGTTGAATGGTGAATGTTCAACATTTTTCGCAACTGCCGGTGCGACAGGTCAGGAAATTCCAGGTGTTTGGGAAGAATTTGTTCTCTCGACTCGCGTTGGTTCACCTCCATTTTCGTTGAATCGAAAAACACGACTTCGAGTTTGACAGCAAGTAAACAATACACATCAATGAGAAAGTGTGCAAAATTTGGTTGATTTTTACCCAATGCACAGTGGTCCGAATTCTGAATTTAGGATGACAAAAACATTTGTGACTAAACTACCGGCTCTAGAGATTTCATGTCTTCGGAACAAATAATCTGTGTCAATTGAGGCATCTTTTGAGGTGGGTGACATTAGGGTGGTCCTTATTGTTTGTACGATCTGAAAATTATTTTCGAAATAAGAAGAGATAGAACACCAAAGTGTTCCGCAAAATTGTAGTACAACCTTTTTCAAGTAACTTTGCTGAGGACGTCATATTTGTAACTTTAATAGTTTTAATTTTACAGCTATTAAAATGTTGTGTGATAGGGTATCCCTAACAAAATCAGTTTTTTCGTTATAACTTTTTAAATAATTTTTTTCCGTCAATAGCGTCTTCACAAAACTTTTAGAACTTATTGAGACGAATATTATTTATATAGACATATTTGAGATAGCTCATTTAGTTCAAAAGTTATGAGCATTTTTAGCAAAAACACAACCTTTTCAAATGTTGATATCTTAAAATGGAGCAAGTGAAATTGATCTCTTCTTTTTGCATTCGAAAGATCACAATTGATAGTATGTTTTATGAAAAACTCTCAGAGGTCATTTTTGTTTAACTCATTTTATTTTAGTTTGAATATTGAGAATATTACTACTATTTGTAGCATTAAAAGTGAAACGGTCAGTGTAACCTAGCAACTATTTTGAAAATAAGATCAGATAGATAAACAAAATCTCAAATAAAACTGCCCAAGTGTGGCAAAGGGCCCACTGAGTTGTTATTTCTAATGTAGTCGTGTATCAATCCATCTGAACAGCGGAGAACGTAGTGTGATGTTTGGCTAGCCATCCTAGTCACACATATTTTAATTTACAGTATCAACTTTGTTAGCTATTTTCGGAAAATTTATGAATAAGAGAAACGAAAGATGTTAAAATCGAAAAACAGATAGGTATTCTAAAGTTAATCATTCGTAAACTTAGAACGAAAAGCTAGAGCTAGGCAGGATCATATGGGCATGATCGAAAGGAAATGTTAAGAATCGGTGGTCGATGACGACGTTTTGAGAAGGAAACACCAAAGTGGCGTGTTGGAAAGACGACAAATCGTTAAAGAAAAGATCGAGCCTTCGAATTAATGAGCCATTACCCAGTGACCCAGTGGAGGCAATTCCAATGATGGCAACGCGACAAGAAAAGTTTTTGATGAATGGAGTTTGTGAGATCACGGGTTTGAATGCAGATTTATTGGAACGATTAGGTATCATTCTCGCCGTTATCAATAGCAAAGCAAAAATAAACTCCCAAGTTTTTGCAGGCTATTTGGAAGCAACGAGAATGATTTACGATCACGAGTACGGTTGGTTCCTCTATCTCCAACCCTTCATAAACTTTTGGTACTTGGTTCGTCTATCGTCAAGCATGCTTTTCTTCCTGTTGGTAGCGTAAATATGTTCCATGTTGATGTCCGAATCTTTTTCAAAAACGAAAATATCAAAAAACCAATACAATACTCTTGTTCAACATTAATTTTTACGTAAGAAACAACTCACTTGATGTTTTTTACGTTGATTAAATGTAATGTACTGAGGACGAAAGACAATTCGTTTCCGCAGAACAACACGCAAAAACATAAACGACGTCGTAACTAATACAGCTGCTTCACGGCAACAGCCGAAATGATAGTCGTCAACGATGCTCTCTACCGTGTATCTAATTCACGGAACACGAGCTACCTCTGCAATAACATTGCAAAGATACTGCCCTATACTTATTGTACACCCGTACCTGTTTGACCCCATTCTACTCTATGTATTTCAATGGTTTTCTCGAAACTTGCGGATAGACTTATTCCTCGTTTCTAAAGCCTTTTCACTGAGGCATTAGAAACGAGGAATAAGTCTATCGGCAAGTTTCGAGGAAACTATTCAAGAAAATTTAGCAGCGTTGCCAATATTAAAGATGTATTAAAAAAAATTCTGCTTACTTCGGACCCTATGATCTTGATGAAAAATAGGTCAAATAATGTTCCAGATTTCTAGATCTTCCGGATGCTACCCGGATCTTGATTACTCGTGACAAATTAACAGCATATATGAACCTTTCGCCGCACTTAAGCAGGGTGCTGGGAAGGTTTTCCGATTCCCAAATGGATTCCACCAAGGCTGTGACTAAAATAATAAATCAGCGGACTCTTCGCCACATTATGACGTAGTGCTGGAAAGGTTTTCCGCGGCTCAGGCGGAACGATATACAACGGAAACAACTCAGCGGGCCCTTCGCCACACTCGAGAGGTTTTATTTGAGATGTTGTTTATCTATCTGATCTTATCTTAAAAATAGTTGCTAGGTTACACTGACCGTTTTACTTTTAATGCTACAAATAGTAGTAATATTCTCAATATTCAAACTAAAATAAAATGAGTTAAACAAAAATGACCTCTGAGATTTTTTCATAAAATATACTATCAATTGTTATCTTTCAAACGCAAAAAGAAAAAATCAATTTCACTTGCTCCATTTTAAGATATCAACATTTGAAAAGGTTGTGTTTTTTGCTAAAAATGCTCATAACTTTTGAACTAAATGAGCTATCTCAAATATGTCTATATAAATAATATTCGTCTCAATAAGCTCTAAAAGTTTTGTGAAGACGCTATTGGCGGAAAAAAATTATTTAAAAAGTTATAACGAAAAAACTGATTTTGTTAGGGATACCCTATCACACAACATTTTAATAGCTGTAAAATTAAAAACATTAAAGTTACGAATATGACGTCCTCAGCAAAGTTGCTTGAAAAAGGTTGTACTACAATTTATTTTACAATAATTTTCAGATCGTACAAACAATAAGGACCACCCTAATAGCACCCATCTCAAAAGATGCCCCAATTGACACAGATTATTCGTTCCGAAGACATGAAATCTCTAGAACCAATAGTTTAGTCACAAATGTTTTTGTCATCCTAAATTCTGGATTCGGACCACTGTGCAATGGTAAAAAAGTTATGCCCTGTGAATGTGTCGCAATAATTTCGTGTTCGCCCTTTACTCTATTATTTTAACCGTATAGCGTTGGCAAAAAACAAACCGCTGTTTTTTGAAACCTATCCGCAGATTGTAAAGTTTCGGATGATTAAGTAAAATACGAATAAAAATCAATTTTTCAAGAGCCCGTAACTCAACACCACTTTTTTTTTAAAGTCGGTCAAAATTCATGAGGTAATTATAGCAAAGTATGAAATAGAACATAAATTTCAGTCTTTTAACATACAATTTACAGAAAAGATCATATGTATTTTTGTCCACCGTTTTAGAGTTCCGTTTGATTAGTCTTTCATGTAGTTTAAACTTAATGATATAACTACGATTAATTTTATGATAGAAATAGGACCATCTTTGGTAATATTTGTTTTTACCAAGACGAACCTTCGACCACAGTTCAGTTTGGTCTTATCAGTTGCAACACCTTCATTTCGATATCGTCCATAAAATAACTTACAACGTCATCATAATTTCATCAACCGAAAATACGACATGTCACCAAATCACCAATACTGTTTATACCATGAAATGTTTGATTTTCTAATTAAAAAAACCGTATATTTGTTTTCCAATATGCTACAATTTAGAATTTGGGCAAGTCACCCCAAATAAATCATACCAATATTGAAACTAGTTGCATTTCTAAATAAATTATTATTAACTCTGTTTCTATGAGCATTAACTATAGTTGTCATAATAATATAAATTCCTGTATACCTGTAATACAGTAAAATATTGTGTTACCAGGGCATAACGAAGAATTCGGTCTCGCGCTGTGAGTTCATTGCTGGTTTTCGGTAGCATTAAATACTGTTTTCATTTCACACGTCCATGAATTGTACTGGGAGTAATAAACAACTCAAAAATAGCTTGACTTATTTTAGAACATTACTAAAATTCGTTTATAAACTTCAATCGTAAAATTAGAACTGCATTTTATTCCATACGTACACATAACTGTTCAATGATTGCAAAGCAATTTTTTCATGACTACTCATCATACGGGTACTATACGATCAAGCAAAAATGTGTTCCAATTATTTCTGAACCACCAAAAAAAAATCTACAACATTAAAATCAAATTGAAACATTCGATACCACTTTCGGATACAAAAAAGTTTCACCTGAATGGTGTCAGCTGGGAGGCAAAAGTTTTCCCCTAATTAGTCGTGAGCACACAATCACACGCACACGATTCAGGTAATGCGATTCCCCCTCAAAAAAAAAAGAACAGAGTGACACGACTCTTCCCAAACGACCAGCTTGTACAGAGGCGTCGTTAGGGTTTAATAACAAACTTCACAAGTTTAGTCAGTTTTGATATTAACCACTTTGATGTTTTTTTACAATTAGATAATTTAAAGATATTATGACTTGAAAAAAACTGAAACTAAAACTAATGAGACTCTCTTTCGAAAGTCCCACATACGCCCATGCAGTGAAAGGGGGTTTTCGGTAGCTTGCCCCCAAAAAAACACAACAGTAGAAAATTCAAACCATAGCAGCTTTTCGTCAAGCGTATGTTCCACGGTTGCACGGCAACGTAGCCAGGTGGGGGAAGAGGGTACGTTTCGGTGTGTTTAATTAAAAAACTTTTGCTTCAGCACCAGCACACAATCACGGAGCGCTGGAAACGTGCACTAACTAGCTGGTTGCTAGTTGAAGTATAATTTTGCTGACTGGCAGCTAAATGTTAAAGACTTTATAATCCCTTACCTGACGAGGCTTGCCGAAAGTGCACTGGGTAAGTGGCTCCTTTCGGCTTCGTATATACATGTACGTATATGTGCCGGAAACTTAAAGGCAAGCGCACATCCTGTGGGTTTGCCTCAGTCAGCCAGTCAGTCAGTCAGTTAGTCAGTTATTCAGTCAATTGTTTAGCTTAAAGTGACGAGCTTAGTAGGTAGCAGGGAATGTACAAGTTGTGTCATAAATCAAGCCGTAGGAGGTTGGTTTTCAACGGAAACGAACGCCAGACGAGGTACTTCCGACTGCGATATGAAACTGTAATTGGTGGAAAATCGTTGCACTTGCCGGATGCATCCATCATTTATCATCGCTGTATGAATCTGCGGCTGAATTGGCTGGGAAATGAGTTCACGCTATGGTATGACGAATTTTAAACGTTTCGATGTTCGAGAACAAAGGCATTAGAGCCCATCAAGCACTCTAATTGTAGTTGTGCTATACTGAGTTTGGCAAGCTGTTTTAAATTGCCTTAGTCTATTAGGGAACAGTCGGGGGAAATGATGGTTTGTAGCGTGTCCTACTTTTTCGTGCAGATTTTCAATTTATGTGAAGCGGTTAGAACATCGAACAAAAACCCTTCTGCCATTTACCTACTAACAATTCAAGATACTGCTTCTCACCCTTAAACTATCCGAAGGTATTTCGCTACTTTGGAATTCATGGCGAAACATCCGTTTGACCGGAAAACGATACCGCAAACTGAAATAGATCGACCGCAACCCACCTAGAATTTTTATTTCCAACCGACAAACCATCAATATTTCACTGGATCCCGATATCACCGCATCCCGTTACCGGCTCTGCCCGTGAACGTTCCTTCGCAAAAAAAAAATCCCCGAGAAAATATTTAAAATTCCAACCGTCTACGTTTCGGGAAATAAAATATCCATTACTACTTTTCCGCCCGACACTTGTTCTGCCAACCTGCAACAGTGTTATAGCTTCCGCCCGATCAGGTTCAGCCCCGGCAAGAATGAATGGCAGTTCTTTCCCAAATCTATTCCGGGTAGCTTTCCCTACCCCCATCCGCTCTACTCGGATTGAACATGCGCACCAACCAATCGATTCAGTTATCCGGAAAATAGTTTTATATTTCAAAATATTAAAAAATTCCACCGCACCAAAACGGACGGCTACGGCTATAAACTGAGCTGCTGGCTGGTGGCTGTTCGGGGTGCAGGTGTTGGGTAAATTGCGAAACTGTGCTTTAGTTACCGTGCGATCACCATCGACGTCGAGGAGTTAGTTGTTGGCCGAGCGGAAATCATCGATAACATGCCTTCGTTCGTTTTGGGGCAACGGGAAGATCAGGGGCGTACGACCATTTGGAGCACAGAATCTTAAGTAGCACAGCACCCACGAGGTGGGCAGGTGGGCGATGGGCAAGGAAAATGTTTTCGAAAATTGCAGCCATAAAGTGTTCTTCATTGTTGTAGTGTCCTGGCGAGTTCGGAATGGTTACCTACTAGTAGCTACTACTGTATGTATGCATGTTGGTTTATATAGCCAGCTGAGAATGCATTACGCTCATGTAGAGGAAGTTTGAGAGGGTTGTTCACCGTAGCATACTGAATTACTCTTTTGTATATTTTAGTTTTATCGGAGCGGTATACTTAAATATTTATTTTGTGTCGGACAGCATCCAGCTTCAGTCGATATGAAAAATGGGGGGGGGGGAAATATTAAATACTTGCTTGAAATTGGTTTCAACCAGATGGGATATTGGGTTCGATTTAGATAACTGCCGAGCAAAGTGAACTTGTATGCCTACAAAACCAGCTAGCAGGTAAAATATTCTCTTTGACATAATATATTCTTGCAAATTAAGATAAAGACTTACAGTGAATCGGTGATTTCTGTCGATAATTCAATACTAAAATAAAAAAAAATACTGAACTGTTAGATAATGTTGGATTTGGTTTTTCAAATTTATCCCATCGGTTACTAGCACCAACTGGGGACCTATTGCACGAAGTATTTTTTATTGCATTAATAATGAATATGTTATCTCCACATCCAATGTACCGATCAATTCGATTGTTTTCGGGAGTTTTTGTGTACTATAATAATAAGTCACCATCGCTACAGAATACTCCAATTTTTGCATACACTTTATATTTAATTCTGTTTTGTAACCTGATTTTTATCTTTTCATCTCATTTCAGGTAAATGAATTGTTCTGGAAAATTCATACCATTTGGATTCGTTGACACTCGGCCAGAGGGGGAACAACTTGACAGCTCCTATACAAATCGTTGAAACCACTTTATTTGGGTCTGTGGGTCTAAAATGGCGGATCAATTTTTATTCAAGAACAATTTCTAAAAAAAAGCGTAAACTTGTTCACAGTGAAAATTCTTTTGCTCAATTTTTTTTTTACTTTCGATAATTCATTTTTGAAGACTTTTTGGACGTTTGGTGTTGTTTTGTTATAAAAATGCATCTTTGTTCCGATGCATTATTTTTAAATGATACATGATTTTTTGGAATCATCAGCATACAAACAAGCGGCGCTTATACTAGTTTGTGAGCACTTTTATTAAGTCTTAAGATATTAGGTAGTAATATTTATATTGCAATGTAAAAAACACACACAATGATACTGGACTGTTTTGCTCCCTCTCCGATAAAAAATGAACTGTCATCACTTCTGAATTTCGTGGAAACTTTTGCACCGTACATGTCGCAGCACCTATCAGTTAGATGCTCTACCTTCAGAAATAAACAGTCGAAGTCAATCCTGCCTTTGTTAAATGCGAAGTGAAAAATGATACTCACAAAGCTAAATGTATTTAAAGATTAACGACAAACTTTCGAGAATTGTCATATGCGAAAGATATTTCAAGGGCAATGGGAGAGGAAAAAGTTCATACTAGAAATCAAATCAAATCATGCATTTTATATTTTACATTCGGCACAATTTGTAATCCTTAACTTGTTTGTATTTATCTTAAATTATTACGCTGTTTTGAAATGATCATCTTGATTATCTCTTCCGAATGTAAATAAAGAAAACAAGTTCGTAAAAGACGTCACGAAATTATTTTCTCGTATAGAAATTTACATTATCGCAATTAGTGGACGGCGTTCTATGGTGGCGACATCATTCGAAACACAGTGGTTTCAAGCAACTTAGGCTAAACGTCAAGTTGCGGGAGGGTTGCACTCGGCAGTTCACATAAAATTATCATGACCATCAAAAATACCGGAAGTTGTTATCCGCATACAGGTCTATGTTGGTTTAATACACATTCAAAAATGTTTCTCAACTTTACATTACAACTGGCAACGTAACCACAGGTTTCGATCAAACCTATCTACTCATTAGACTGGTTCAATTTTTGACTTTTAGCTCCATCAGTCTGCTTTTATGGTCCTTAGTAATTGTGCAAATTTTGGTACCGATCGGTTGTGTCTACGGATCCTCCAAAACTTTCAAAGTTCATATGGAAAATCGGTTAACATTGAAAATAAATTCTTAAAAATTCACCTCATCAATCAATTAATCAGAACACTATATATTTCTAAAGGTATTCTTCTACAGAACATATTCGGTAAGTTTGTGAAGATTCGCTGAGAAAAGTTATTAACAAAAGAAGCAGCATGACTTCAAAACAAGTGGATTTTATTATTAATCATAGCAACCCTGTTTGAAAAACTAAATCTGCCATACCCGAGCGGTGGGTGGCAGGTCTAGTTTACACTTGTATAATGATGGAGCTATTCAAACAGGGTTGCTATGATTAATAATAAAATCCACTTGTTTTGAAGTCATGCTGCTTCTTTAGTTAATAACTTTTCTCAGCGAATTTTCACAAACTTACAATGTTCCACGAATGTGTTCAGTAGAAGAATACTTTCAGAATTATATAGTGTTCTCATGAATTGATTGATGAGGTGATTTTTTAATATTTATTTTCTATGTTCACCGATTTTCCATACTAATTTCCATATAAACTTTGAAATTTTTGGAGGGTCCGTAGACACAACCGATCGGTACCAAAATTTGTAATTCAACCAAGTTTTTTTACGCGGGGGATACGTACCGCGTAAATAAACCGCGTTGATTGGAAAATCCGCGTAAAAAACGCGTTAATTGAAAAATCCGCATAAAAAGCCGCGTAATTCAAAAATAGGCGTAAAAAAACTCTCAGCAAAAGACTTAGAATATTTTTGGAAGTTTTTTTTTGCACGGATTTCGCAATTTATGCGGTTTTTGCAAACCACTTCCACTTTTTTCTGAAAAAAATGTCTAGATCCTTCTAAATGCAAAAAAACTTAGAAGAATTTTGGCAGTTTTTATTTTGCGCGGGTTTCCCAACAATATGGGTATTTTCGGAATGGTCTTGAAGAGTAGGTGCCAGAACTCGATTTTTGACGCCATTTTGATATTCCCAGAAATGCCAGAAATTAATTTTTGATGCCATTTTTAAATCAAAGATGGCGACTTCCGGCTTAAATTTAAGTAAATTCAACTGTTTAATTAAAACTATTTGTACTACAACTTCAACTTCCAAAAACACCCATATTGATTGACTGGGTTATAGCGAATTTCGCTAAACCGGAAGTCGCCATCTTGGATCTCAAAATGGCGTCAAAAATCAATTTCTGGCACCTACTCTTCAAGTCCATTCTGAAAATACCTATATTGTTGGGGTGTAAGCCATAAGGAGTCTTGCAGACCCGTCTCTTCCATCTTTCCGAAAATCTTCTAAGTCTTTTGCATTCAAAAGGACTTAGAACATTTTTTTGCAAAAAATGTGTTAGTTGCGAAACCCGCGTAAAAAACCACGTTAATTGGAAAATCCGCGTAAAAAAACCTCGTAAAACCGGGCAAAATCCGCGTAAAAAAACCTGGGTGTATTACTAAGGGCCATAAAAGGAATCAGTAGAGCCTGGTGGAGCTAATAGTCAAAAATTGAACCAGTCTACTACTCATATCTGCAGCATCTCGAATCATAGTCACAATTTTCAAAAACATGTTTTCGATAACACAGCGAATTAAAAAAAATTGGGAGCAGAACGAAAAAAAAAAAAAATGGCGATAGTTTGAGGTCCCAGGAAACCCATGGTAAAGAAATTTATGAAAAAAATTGGAACGGGGCTTCACAGTTTAAAACAGTTTAAGTTTGTATGGAGAACTAGGGGTGTTGAAGAGGCAAAATATCATTGAAAATGGTCATCTTAAATTTTCGCATAAAGTCTTTATGCATTTTATATGCTTATTACAACGAAAAAAATAATCTATGCAAGTTGTTAGCTCAATCGGACATCATGAAGGGGATGCGGCGTTTGAATATTGTTTACATAATACAGTAGGATTCCGTTTTTGGCAACAATTTTATTTTTTTCAGTTGCCAAAACCAGAACAGTGCCAAAAATAAAGCCTTATTTTTGAGTTTTGGATTTTCAATTTAAGACTTCAAAAAAGTTTCAAGGATTTTTAATCATGTGTGAAATGGAATAAAATGAAAGATAAAAATAAGAAAATTCAATTTTATTCATGTTTTTATCAAATTCGATAAAAGTCGGACAAAACATCAAAAGGGGTTTGATTTGATGAAAACTTCACATTGTGATAGTATTACGTCGCTGAATTCATATTTGGAGTTACTTTGTTATTTTGTACCTCGAAATTTTGGCACCTAGGGTGGTTTGTAAATTCAACATATACGAGTATAAAGTGCACCATATCTGAAAATTCATTTAAAAAAATTGGTTTAGTGTATTTTTAGCAGAATACACGTTTTTTTTAAATTGTTGATAATGCTAAGAGACATTTATAAATTATATTGCGAACCCTGGGTAATCAAACATTACCATGCGTCTCCTTCAGACATATCATGAAAAATCACCTTTTTTCATACCCCGGGGCAGAAAGGGGCAAAACAAGACATTTATTTTGGAAAAATACGCTAATTTTCTAGAATCATGAACTACAAGCGATCTTTCCGAAGTGTTTCTAAAAAAGTACAGCCGCTCTCAATAAATAATTTTAATTTAATGCACGATTTATTATTTGTTCTTCAGAAAGATTGACTGAGAAGAAAGCCTTGTATCGGCTAAATTGAATAGCAAATATAAGTCCACCGAATAACCTTACTAATTAAATCAGTTCGACCCTAATCTGAATCTTAACTAGAACGATATATTCATTTGAATAACATAGGTTTGAACACAATTTTTTCCAGAATTGATCATCTCTTTCACCTTTGAAGGTCCGTAAGAAATCCAACTTATGTCCTGTCCTCAAGACTTAATATTTTGAGAAGACTCTATTCAACCTATTCACAAACATGAAAATGAAAAATCCAAAATAAAATTTAGAGGTTTTGTACGACACTGTGCGTCGTCCAGTAGAATTCTCACAATCTTCGCGCACTTCTCGAGTACAATTCTCCTCTTTACGGAGGTGTAACATATCGTTTAATTCTAATCGCTTTTCTTCGGTCCACTGGACGTCAAAACTCAAACAATTCACTGCATGATAGTGTTCATTTCGCTACTGGAGCTGTTGCCCTTCTTTCTAAAAATTAATTACCAATATTTCAAGAGCCACCCTACCCCAAATCTTTTAAAAAAATTATGACAATGAACCAATATAGATAGCCTTGTTTATTCAGCAAACTTGCTTCAATTTATTTGTGTTATTATATTGTAGGGCATCGCGCAGGTAAACTTCACACATCTAAACAGCCGATACTTTGAACACCCTAACCACAAGGACCACCCTAATTACATTCATTTCAAAAAATTGCCAAAAAACTAACAAATTTACCAAAGACATCATGAAGCTTAAACAAACTATTTGGGAGCTATCAGTTTTGTATTCCTAAATACGGGCTTTCGATATGTACTAAAAATTTGTTGCCAAATTTTGTAGTGACGTCGTAATAATCGAAAGAGAAAGAGGCTCGCAGTGTTACTAAGGTTCTATTGAAAATTTTCTCTAGAACTAGTCCTATTATGCAGTGTAGCGCATTCCTCTGTACTTGACTCTTAATGCGCACAGACTCTGGGTCTTACTATACAAATTGATTCCATCTGACACTAGTTACACTGTTACCAGGTATATTTTACATAAATAATACATTTCTATACTTATTGTAATCATTAAATACGACACGTATAGTGTAAAATATAGTTAACCCTTAAATGCTTAACGCTGTTTTAAAACAACATTGCGAAAAACATCTCAAAATTATCACAGTAACGTATTGAAACTATGAGACAATTTTAACAATATTTGAAAAAAAATTGCGCCTTTGAGGATTAATATGACTCCCATGTTTGGAAATAAACTCAACTGTGATTGAATTGGTACGAAAAAAATATCTACTGCACATTTTTTAAAGACTTATTATGTACAACAAGAATTTTGCCAAAATCGGAGTGTGCCAAAATGGGAGCATGCCAAAAACGGAACGTGCCAAAAACGGAATCTTACTGTAGCTTTTTTATCGAAATATGTCTAAAAATAGCACGAAACTTCAGCATCTAGTGTCAAAACAAACGAAAACCGCTGAAAAGAAATTATATTTTTTTTAGATACAAGGTCTTGTAAATTTTTGAAAAAACGTTTCGAAAATCGAAAATTTTATTGTAATTTGCTATGATTGCAAAAAAATCCCATCGAACTGGGCTTGGGAGCAGAACAAATAAAAAGAAAAAAAATGGGTAAAATACAAAAATAGGTATGTTCAAATCGGTTGACATATTTCTGTTCTATACTTTATAAATCCTTACTGGATTAGAATTCGCCTAGTTTGCCCTACCTATGTTGGAAAATGTTGACCCATTTACTTGTTTGTATTGCAATGAGCATTTCTAATTAACTTAAAGCAAGTACGCGGCGTCAGATCGTGTAGTAGTATCTTTACTTTGTAGCCTTCTATATAAACACAGCCGTTTTATTCCTATCTCACTTTAACCACGTGTTTCAGGTTGTTCTGGGAAACGAAATTTTCTGAATGATATGATTAGGGGAGACCGAGGAGGGTTGATACATTTTTTTTGTTTTTGCTAACTAATTCGACAAAAACTGTCATTCGATGATTGCTTATTTTATTTTTAATTGCTTACTTCTTTCTATGCTTTATCAAATTACATCAGAATAGCAGATACAAATCACTAACAAAGCATCAATATATTGATTTTATCATTATTTTTCACAGCGTATATCTACGTATAAGCTGACACTTGTTTTGAAAATAATGTTTTTGGTTACAAATGCAGGAATTCCTGCAATTATCCCAACAGTAATAACAGTAAGATACTTTACCTAACCACTAATTAACTATAACTGTAAAATCAAGAAATTTGATATATTTTTAGTTGTGCATTATTTTCCGACCTCTTCCCCTAGAACATTCTGCATTCATCAAAGTGGTTGATGTGAACAGTGATACTATTCCTGGCTACAAGTAATACGGTTTTGTGAAAACAAGTAATTTGGTATCCATGTCGGTAGTATTTGATTCATTCTGAATTATGGTCACTTCACTCCAAGCTTCAGAAGCTGATAGGAGTAAACAATTAGAACAAATGCATGCAATTCATAAATATTAACTCTTAGACTACATACTAGTGATATTTTCATGATCGAACATAACTTAATATTCAAGCCCAGTTCGTTTTCTATTTATACCAATTTGAAGAAAATAACGAAAATTTACTTTTGCTCATGTTTTGTAGTATGTTTACCATAAATACTCAACCACTCATTTAACGTAGTTGGCGTGTATTGGAGGGTTTGGGGGCACGTTATAAATAAATCAAATGCATTATTGTTTTATCCCTAACGGTACTGTTTCGCTAATAATAGGCACTGTTTCAGTGGGGGTGGGCGTAGCGTAGTTGGTAAATCGATTGCCTTGTACGCAGCGCACCTGGGTTCGAGTCCTGACCCCGCACATAGGGTTAGAAATTTCTCATTAGAGATTTTTCTAACCCGAAGAGGCGACTGACCTTAAGGTTAAAACCTCTATAATCGAAATAAAAAGGCACTGTTTCAACTCTCCTCTGTTTCAAATCTCCTCGGTTTCCCCTACTGAATGTCATATGTGATGAAAGTGGAAAAAGACGACTTCCGTAAGCCAAAACTAAATTCTACACCTGCAGAAAATATTCCGCTACGAGAAGATTGAATTGTTTTTACTAATTTTGACAACCGCGATGCGACTGTTTCAATCAATGCATGAATTGAAACTATTGATGACTAATTTTGGAAGGAATTATTTGCGTTATTCGTTATTTTTATTAATTTTTCTTCTCAACTCTTCGTAATCTCAAATGATGATGATATTATATCTTCATCATAATCATCATCGCGGCTGAGCAAACCGGGTATTCCGCATCACGAATGTATTTTATATTTCCAGATTACTTGATCTTGGGTTAGTGCGAGGTCTGCCCCGAAGTCGACTACTTTTTCCAGATTCTCTGCTGAGCATAAGCTGGTCTCTCTTCCAGCATTTGCGCTACATGTCTTGCTGTCTTAAGCGGCTCTCTGATACAGTGGACGTTTGTTTCCCTGCAAATCGTAGGATTCCAATGATAGTCATGTTCCTAATGCCAATTTCGGGGTTAGACTCTATTATAAGCTAACGTGTTTGGTATGTTCTAGTTGCTGTACAATAATGTGATGAGTTGTGTAGTGCTATGATCAAGTATGGTTAGAGTAGCACATATTAATCTTCAACATAAACGTACAGCTACTATGTACCTATTCCATTTTTTGCACGGTCTTTAAAAAAGCTTTGTGTTGGAAAGCTACTTAATCCTGTCATCGTAGCTTTTAACAAAAATGACATAACAAATCCACGTGAAATGCCTCGTGCATGTGTACTTTAGAATAGTGCTATTGACATTTGTCTTCTATACGACCTTACAACTCACATGTTACTCTACGGTCCAGAAGGGTTAACCGTGCAAGGACCTCGATTCCTGGTGAAGCCACGGGGATCTAGTGAGGCTGAGCTTTGCAACAGCCTTCTTTTCGGGCCGCTAGCTCGATCGTGAGTAGCACGCTTGCTCTCAGGGTCGGCTCTTCAATAAAGATGCTGATTAAGGAACCGGGAAGAAACGTAAAACAACTCTTTTTCAATTGTACACTTTTATTCCCTAACACTTACAGTGGGTGTGTGTGGCGTGTATGCTGGCTGGCCGGCTGCTGCTGATGCTGCTCGTGATGGTGATGTCGGACGAATTTCCTTTTCGGGTGTCCCGTGATCATCTTTCCGGACCGATCGGTTCCCACGGGTTTGTCTCTGGGCGGATTCTCGCTTCTGCTAACTGCAGCACTTGCTTGAAGGCTAGATTTTCGGATCCTGTAGGGATTTAGTCCGCCACGCGGAAAGGAAGGTTAGCTTACTACTGGGTTTTAGTTGTTAGAACTCGGGGTTGGTCTTAATCGACCCAACGTACCTGATTCGTATCTATTTTCCACCGAATCGTTGGTAGTTTGAACCGTGGTGAATAACTAATTATTCAACTGCTGTGTTAATTTTCACTTTTAAAAAATCTTCGTCAAAAAACTTCGATGATGTGCTTCGTTGAATGGTTGCACCGGAATAGACCTTTCCCTTCGCTCAGAACCCAGTAGCTCTTCCTTTTTTTCAGCTCCCTTTTCTTATTCCCTTTTCGACTCCGACAGTCTTAACCTTTTTATTACGTTGGTAGCAACAACAGTGTTGAATTTTGTAAATGTATTTTAACAAATTTTGTTTTATCTAAATTTTGTTCCTAGAGTGTGATTTTTGATTTTAAACTAAGGTAAGTTTTATTATTTTTAATACGTGTATAATTTTATTTTTTTAATCCTAAACACAAACACAACATTTAACATTTTTTTATTCTTTATTTTAATTATGCTTTTTTTTATTTTAATTGAATTGCCTCGACGGTAACACGCAATATTTGACCTGTCATAGTCAATATGACTCTTCTGATGATTTCAAAATAGTTGTATCGTACCGTCGCAGAAATGGGTTTCCACTCATGATCGGCTGGGATGCAAATACCCAACATATAATTTGGGGTAGACTATATATCAGTTTGAGTGGTACTGAATTGATGCAGTACGAATCTACATATGCTCAATGTAGGAAATCGCCCAACATTGACACGATCTGGCAGGGAAGAGGTGTTAGATGTAACTCTCTGCTCCAACGGTATTAGGCATGAGCAGGCAAACTGGCTCGTACTCAGTAAACTACTCGAACCGTCTTCATCTTTGATTATCGTCTCGCTAGATATCGTCCCATATCTTAATCCAAAATTTACGAACTGGGACCTCTACAAAGAGCGTTTGGCGATGAGATTTCATATGTAGTTCCCAATGATAGAATTTCCAGGTGGATGTATTAAACTCACTCATTGTAGCAGCATACCAAGAGGCTTGCCTGCTTCAAACTATGCGTGCTTCTTGAGGATCCCTTCAGTGGCTTGGAATCACAAACGCAGGGAACTTCGACAGCTTAAGGGGAGGTTCTCATTCAAATGATCAAAAAGTAACTAGGAATTGTTTTCTAGGCCAATGGAAGAACAAAGAAGTACAATGTTTAAGGATTCAAAAAGCTTATGTTTTGGCTTCATTTATAAATTTTTCAAAACGAAAAAAAAACAAGATGACGCCCGTGGTGACGTATAACCTGCTGCCTCAGGATCGATCTGAAACACAAAACTAACTTCAAAGTTGACGTAAAGGTGAGAATTTTGAAATAGATTCTGAACAAATTTTGGGATAGATTGTTTAACCCTTTTTTCCGCTTTAAGGCTTCCCTAAAATACTAAGAATACAAAGAATTTGTACATTGCATAGGTCATTCCTCCAATGAAAAAGGTTTTTCTCCGAGCGGTCAAGAGATGAAGTCTTCAAATTGAACCGTTTCAAATGAGATTGTACGGAGTTTTGAAAAATCATGTTTTGGGATAAACGCGTTTGAAGTTATGAGAGCACTTTTGATGAATTAGAACGTGCATAATGTCATGAAAAGGTTTCTACCTGAGGCGCGCGTCTCAAGTCGAGAGCGTCCCATGGCAGACAAAACGCCGCTTCGAACAATGGCCTATAGAATGGCCTTTTTTTAATTTTGATTATAGAGGTTTTAACCTTAGGGTTAAAACGTTAGAAAAATCTCTAACCCTATGTGCGAGGTTGGGAATTTAACCCAGGTGAGCTGCGTACAAGGCAGTCGATTTACCAACTACACTATGCCCGTCCCTGAAACACACTTATAAATGCATATAAAAATAACAATTTTTTTGAAAATTTTGAATGAGAACTGCCATTTTCCCTCTTCCAGTCAATGCATAAAATTTCTATCAAAGAAGCTGTTTAAAGTGTATACGTTTCGTCATCCCGTATTTTTATTGTTATATTCGAATGTCATTTGGTTTCTTTACTAATTGGTGAAGAAGTCATGATTTTTTTAAAGAGTTGAACCAGCCTAAACCTTTTGTATTCGTCAAAAGTTTGCATGATCAACCTCACGATCGAATCAATTTCACTTTACTGGTCGCGAAAAATGAGAGATTTCAAAAATTGTTATTTCGAAAATAAAAATATAAACGAAAAACTTAATTCCGAACGGCTTACATCTCTTATAATTCTTTTTTGAATGCTTTCATACATGAACTGGTACAAAATGCTAAACAGTCACATCAAACTGTGCTCCTACTGCACTATTAACCTTAAATTGCGAAGTTTTTTACAAACAAAATGTGTTAAATGCTGGATTTACTTAAATCTGTCGCCAACCTGTTTGAACGACTCAGTAAAAAAAAATTCTTCGTTTGTTCAAAGACAAGCCAATCTCGCGTGAAACTTATTTTAATGTTGTTAAGGATTTTTTTATGGTAAAATGCTGCAAAACGAAAACCATGTGCGGTCGCCCATCAAAATTTAGTGCCAGAACAAAAAAAAATGTACTGTCAAGTACCAAAAACAAGGTTGGACAATCGGCGTACACCAAAATATAAAGCGAAACAACTTATAAAAGACCGATTTGCTGCCGTACACTTCACTGTAAACATTTTGCGAATGGAAAATTCGTCATTTTGGATTAAGAATTGTACTTTAAATTTTCCCATCATAAATTAAACAGAAACGATGGAGATTACATAGACAACACTCCGGAGAAAGGTGATTCAGTGCCTCTGATCCACGGCAGATGCAGATGTTTATAGCGGTAAACACATACCGAATTTGAATCAATTCGTCAATAAATACCACTCTCTTGAAGAAATCATATTTTGGCCGAATTGTCCAAGCTGCCATTATGCGAAAAAACGACGTATTGGTTAAATAGATAACGGACCGCAAAATCGACAACAACGGTCCATTAAGTATTTTTCGATAGTTTATAAATAAAATGAAGTACCATTAAGAGAAGTTTTCAAGTGGATGTTTATGTCGTTCAAAAAAAAACAATCCGTTCAAGTTTCATTTTCGGCCAGCTCAAAAAAGCGAGAAGCGAGCCTTTCAAGTTGTCAGTATACTCGGAGTTTGCGTTAAGGGTAGTGAGCTTGAATTGAAAGTTTGAACTTTAAGTTTTCCATGTTCCCCGTAATCATGCATTGGATTTCCTAACAATTGAACAGATATACAAATATTGATATTAGAAGAATGTATCGCAAGCCGCGGATTGATTAAAATTTGGAAATTGAAAATCTGGAAAATTAAATAACTATCCTGTGTGGAATTTCAACAAGAATCACTGCCTTGATTATATTTGAACCTTTAGGGGTATTTCAACCAATCTTTCAATTGTCACATCGTCTTCTAACTAACATTTTCCCATAGCTTTTAACAGTGTATAAATATTTATATCTTACTGCTCCCTCTTCTATCAGTAGAGATTGATGCTTTGATCACCTCTCTCAGACTGCATGTGTTTGTAAATGCAAACATCGCCCCATTCACGTGTTAAGTCGAATGGAAAAGTGCTTCCCTTCTCTACGGTAGGTTCCAGTAGCGCAAAAAGGTTTCATTCTCCTTCTTCTAACTAGTGTAAGGATCTGGGACGATGTGTGCTTTTTTTCTCTCTAGTTCCGTCTGTACTTACTGTACCCTTTCGTATCTCCGCTCCAGTGGGCAGCATCAGTATCAGTAGCTGGAGCTAGATACATACCTAGGCGGATGTCCCAAGCCCATCCAGCAGGGCATTATCCGGAACTTTGTTTGCATCTCGATTGATTTCTCTATGGAGCATACAGGATGGACTTTGCAGTTAATGGGGGTGATTTGTTGGGGATGGGAGCGAGGTTTTGCCTTCCACATTGGCAGCTGCTTCTTCGTCTGAGAATATGTGCTTTATGAAGCAGATGAATGTGTGAAATAGCCGATTATGGTTTACTGCATCTACGTTAAAGGTACTCTTTCAGCCGCAATGCTGCTTAAGTAAACTTACTTCAATGGGAAAATTCCCTAAAGTAAATCTACTGTCGGTATATACCGGTTATCTACTAACTCCCCCAGCACGCGCAAAAGTAATTCCTCGACTCTCAACAACACTCGTTCAGATTGATTTGCGGTTGCTAGGAAAAAAGTGTTCTCATAATTTATTAACAGCAGATAAAATATTAACGCAAAAGCGTGTTCCAGAGCGATTCCAACATACTGGCCGAATGCCCAAAAAATACTGCCAATAGCATCCGCTTGCTCTTCCAACTGAGCCAGAGAGCTGGGGAATGGAGTCCGAAATAAACAACCTTCAATTAATCTGCCAATTGACTCGATCTATCAGCCATCGCGCTTCACATGGTGGCCACGCTGTTCGGTTTGTATGAATTGAGCAGGGGAAAAAAAGTTCCCGAACTGTTCCACATTGCGCGGAAGTGAAAGGGGAAAAATTGAGCCCTAATCTTTAAAAGTAAACACGTATCATCAATTTCAGCGTCCTTTACAGATGAGCGCGGCAGGCTGGCAGCTTGCTTTATGGCTGCTGACCATCTTCGACAGCGTGATTTTTCCCCCAGTACTATCCCACCCATCCCATTCTACACACCACTTCAGCTGCCAGTCACTTCATTTCGCCTTAGTGGCGATTGAGAGCGGTCTACCGAAAATCGGAGGGATAGAAAAGCGGCTGTAATTCGATTGCGACTGACATTCGGCCCTTTCCCTACCCTTCCGAGACAGAGAAAGATAAAGTTCTATCAATTCTCCTTCCCGTCCTGCGATTCTTTTTTGTTACTGACCTACTTGGTACTCTGATCTGGTGTGTATGTAAGCTGTTTTAATCTAATTAGTTCCCCTCAATTTCTCAGGATTCAAGGATTTAGTGATCAGCGGAATTGGAAACTGATTAAATGGATGAGTGGAAACGATTGCTTCTTGTCGGTGCGGGGGGCATTGCTTGATGACTCATGGTTCTGTCGGGCAAATCGGTGAATTGATGGGAATCGGGAAGAGCGAATTAGGGGCAGTAAGGCGAGCTGGGGTGAATGAGAAAAATAGGACTCAGATAAGTATACATTTATTTGCGTCGATTAACGTTTGCAGTAAAATGGGAAATATTGGACATTTAAATCTTTTGTAGATTGATTAGTTCACGAAGCGGGATATGTTGATCACTACCAGAAATAGAATAATATGATATTTGTTTGCTTATTTGTTCAATATTTTTGCGAGATATCTGGAGAATTACTTAATCATTTTTGCAAATTCTATTTAGTATATTTTATGCCAACCATTTCCTGAATTATGACGTAATTTACTTAAACAGGTTTTCGTTATAATAGGATTACTGCGCCCTAATTCATCAGAGCTTCTCTTTTCATCCCATAAATGAATAAATAGGTCAGCCGTTTGAGGACACTATAGTTCTTTACTATAATGTAAATTTGAATTATTTTGACAGGAAAATTGTGCGTAATTTCGTGCAAAAACGCAGTGAAGAGGACATAAAAGATGCAATAGCATCTGCTCAAAATGGCGCCAGTATTCGATCAGCCTCTAAACAATTCAAGGTTCTGTTTGAAACATTACGTGCTCATGTGAAAGGAAAGTGTTCGTCTTAAATGAAAGCGCGTCAGATATTACGCATGGGTCAACAATGTAATATTAATATGTTGTTGAAGCAGATATTCGAAAAAAAACATGATCGAAAAAGAGAAAGAAAATGAAATAAAGAATGCTCCAACGCGCATACGTGGTCATCCCACAGCTAAGCAACCACGTGAGCCGGAATGCACAACTTCCATTCCACACTCTGGCAACGACGAGGACACCGAAGAAGTTATTCGCAAGTACAAAAGTAGACGCAGCTGCTAAAAAGTGCATTTTCTCAACATTTCATTCCACAATTTCAAAATTATTCACATCATTTGCAACTTCATCATTTTATTATCTGAATGACGTCAATGAATTATTTGAGATTAGTTTTCAATAATCTGCCATATTCGTCGTACCGCCAGATTTCAAAAAAGCATTTGAAAGTACCCTCGCTTTATCGGATTCAGCTTGAAAAAAATTATCCAAGCATAAAACCATTACTGCTGAATATTTCCAGAAGTATAACCTTTCCAATGAGTGCTCGTTCGTCAAATTCAGTGAAAAAACACCATCGCACGAGCTCGCCAAAAAAACTTACCTACTCGACCCCTCTCTATGCTACTGTTTATATTTTCTTGTATTCAAAACATAAGTTATTATTGCTCTGAACATTCTGTGAATATTTTCCTTATTTTTAACATGAGCTGTTCTTTCTATACTTTTTATAACTGACATTGTTGACACCTTACTCACGAAAATTTTTATTTTATGGATGAAACCGCACATGTTTATGTCATTTTACGGCTTAAAAAAAATTGTTAAACGTTAGGTACTTTTTGCCACAATTGTATAAGATGACCTCCTTAAGGGAAGTGAACCAGAGGTGTGCTAGTACTTAACATTTTAGTCGTAATGTTCCGACCAATTTTTTGAATTCTTTCGAGTGTAACTTAGGCTAGACCAGTTCTTATTCATCTCGACAATCTTCTCAATATAACTAAAAATGCTATCAAAACATTGAAAATATTTTTTGGCCTGCTTTAAAAAAATATTAATTTACATCTAACATTTGCAGAATGTGTGTCATTCAACGTCAGATTTACCACTAAAATTTTCGATCGCTTCACATTTTGGAATTTTTTTCTTTTATTCTTTTGTTTTCCGCAGTCCACAGATTATTTCGACTGAAGAGCGATTTTTTAAAAGGGCGTAACCTTCCCATTGGCTACTATTGAATTTTGTGTCGATCTGAATTCGGGTTCCTGAGTTACGAGTATAAGAGTGCGACCACACAGAAATTTCCCATATAAACTGGCAGCACTATGATATCAAAATGATGCAAAATTAAAATAATCGATATTTGATGCAATCTCGAAAAAAATTTGACAATCACTGACTTTTTGGGATTTTGGGACATTTTTGCCTTTTTGCTTTTCTCATACAGAAAGGTTATGCAATCACTTTGAAAATCGTCAAAATAATCCCGACCAATTTTTTTTTCGATTGACATGAGGTTTCATTTAAACCCTTCCATTTTTCGTACCCCCTCCCCCTCCCGCACCGCACTCAACCACATCATCTTTATACTTCGATGAAATCAAAATAGCGGCTTCCGATTAACACCAAACAGTGAAAACTACCATCAATATGTATGTATTATGAAAGGTGATAGTCAGTAGGTGATGAAAATTGATGATTGGCACCATTTTAAAATCCAAGATGACTTCTGGTTATAACAAAATTATGATAACTGTCTTCAATGCGGATATCATATGAAAGGTGGCAGTTAGTAGGCGATGAAAATTGGTGATCGTTTAAAACCAGAACCAAACGGAAGTTCTATTCGATCGAATTACATTCGTTCGAAAAATCGATCCGTCATAATGCACAATAAGTGTGTTATTTTGATATCGTATTCGTATTCGTTTTGCTTTTATGCATCTGATTAATGAATATTTACCTAAGTTGTTATTCGCTTTTCATCATTTTTATAATAATTACTATTAAGAGGACACCACTGTACAACACGTAAAATAGGCATTTTCCGGCAATGAAGAAGTGGATGGAGGTCTTCTAAAATGGAATCTATATGACTAGTTGTAAAGCTGAAGCAATATTTTCTTCAAGTAATTTTGTCACAAGACGGTGAATGTGCAATATTGTCGTGCAGGTGCGTTTTATTGGAAATGGGTGGGAGCTATATCCCCCGTAATTTATTACCTTGAGCTTGAAACTAAACTTTTTTTTGATTCCTGAAACGATGGCACGCGACGTACTTAGGATTTTTTATGTCTCGATTTTTCGCGAAATGGCACATTTTTTAATCGAAAAATGCTGAAAATTGACACAAAATCGCTTATTTAAAAAAATATGAAATTAAAAAAAGAATCCTGCCTATGTCACTAAAGAAAGCTATTTGGAATTTACCGTGAAAATTTCAGAACGATCAAAAATCATTCGTTCGAGTTACATTTCCGACCAGCACACAAAGACAAGAAAAACTCGTTGTCACCTTCCATATAATTTTGAGGCCCTAAAGCGCATTTAAGGCCAACAAAAAATTTGATAGTTCAAAAACTCTACAGTGGTGTAAAGCCTTAACATACATATGTATGTGCTGATTTGAACATAATCAGAGCGGCTGCATCAAGTCAATTGCCGAGAACTATATGATCATGAATGATAGTCAGAAGTCGCTATCTTGACATTCAAAATGATTTTAAACATAGATTTCCGTCATCCTCTTTCTTCTCCTTTTCAGAAGAACTCATTTCGTCAGCTTCTTTCAAATAATATCCATATTGATATCCATATTGGTAGTTTTCACTGGTTTGTGGTAACCAGAAGCCCCAATCTCGATTTTCAAAATGGCCTCAATCATCAATTTCCGTCATTTACTACCACCTTTCAAGTGATACCCATATTGATGGTCTTCACTGTTTTGTAATTACCAGAAGCCGCCAGCGTGGGATTTAAAATGGCATCAATCATAAATTTCCGTCATCTACTGACTACCACCTTTCAAATGATATGCATATTGATGGTGTTTTAACACTGTTTTGTGGTTACCGGAAGCCGCCATATTGGTTTTCAAAATGGCCTCGATCACTAATTTTCGTCATTTACTGGCTACTATCTTTTAAATGATACCAATATTGATGTTTTTCACTGTTGTTATTACTAGAAGTCGCCATCTTATATTTCAAAATGGCCTCAATCATCACTTTCCGTCATCTACTCTCACCTTTCAATGTTTTGTAATTACCAGAATTACCTTTCAATGTTTTGTAATTACCAGAAGCCGCTAACTAGGTTTTTCAAATGGCCTTAATCATAAATTTCCGTCATCTACTGGCCACCACCGTTCAATTGATGACCATATTAATAATGTTTTTCACTGTTTTGTGCAGACTTCCCATGCACAGATAAAAAAAATCATGTAAAATTATGCTAACTATACTGCACATAAAGGGAACGCGACCAATAGTGTAAAATTATGCGAGTGATTAATTTTACATTGGCCACAAATCGTACTATGATTAATTTTACATTGGCCATAAATCTTACTATAAATGACTTACGTTTGTATTGGTGACGATGCCGATATAAAAAACCGTTAAATAATACCAAGACTTGAACCGACAATCATTGACTCACCAGAGACACCCCACTTATGGACTCTACTAAAGCGACACATAACAACGTGACTGCAAAGTGGCGTACATAAGCTTCGCTTGAGCGTGGACGATCCAAGCGCATTGAGTTGCGGCTTGTGCATGTATGTGTATGACGCAGTTAGTTTTTCTCTCTGCTCAACACCGTTTCGTATAAAATCGTGTAAAAATAAGGTATTTTACCTGAAAGTTGAATGAATAGCGCGCAGATCTCGAGCAGAATAATGTAAATTTCCATAGGAACATACAGATTTGCATGATTTTCAGGGGTCATTTTATGTGCATGATATATAGCGTAAATTTATTCGTGAAACATAATTACACGAATAGTTTTCCTGCGATATCAGGAAATACGCTGAAGTTAATTTTCATTTTTTTTCTGTGTGAACATCGACAAGTTTGTACCTGTGTGCAAAATTTCATGCACGCGTTCAACCTCAAACATGCTTCGTCTCGATGTGCAGGTTCGCCTCGAACATCGAACCCAAGCGAACGATGTACAAACGCTAGTTCAAACATCCGTGTACGTACACCGGGTGCGTACACGAGAACGATTTGCACTGGGCAAAAAGAGTCAACGTTAGTGATGATGAGAGTGAGAAAGAGAAAACTGGTATCACGAACCTATGTGTACGCACACCGTGTACGTACATGGGGTTCGGTTGTGCAGGCAAACATGTGCACGTGTTCTGGTACGAAATAGCGTGTTCGAGTTCGTACACGAAGTGTGGGTTTAATATGAGCACAGAAGCGGAGCGAACATTGTGTACGATGTTCATTTGGGAAGTCTGGTTTTGTGACTACCAGAAGTCGTCATATAGTGACCACTATTTTTCAAATGATACCCCCCTATTGAGCCATTTCGGAACTAATAAGGGTTTATGAGCTATAGAACTGTAACGTATCAACCGATTCACAAATAAATATTTTTTCCAGAAAGTATGATTAATTGCGCATTTTTTTTCTAAGGTGACTTTTCCGATCTTTTACCGTATTATGTATAAACGGTTCTGTGCAAAAGTAAATGAAAGGGCCGAATTACCCCAACCCTGTTCCAATTCGGACCACCCATTTCTTATCGCTTTTTACATTTCTTACAAAAGAAGTGTATTTTTTGCAATAGAAATGAATTCCTATTTGGGCCTAAGTCATCCTATTTGATTTTCATTAAATTTCGAAATGAAATTATGAAATAAAAAGTTCTCTTTGATATATAAACCTTTGTAGTAAATATACAATAAAAAGTAAAAGTTTGTTTTTGGGCTAACACATTTTTAAAAAAAGTCCTCCGCAACAACATTCGCCCCTAGCGCTGTCACACAAAAACTGATAACCACGAAATTTTGTGAGATTGAACAGAGCTACATAAAAGCCATGAAAATGATATATATGCTTTTCATAATATTACTATAGCTGAGAAACAGCTGGGGGTCCGAATGGGCCAGCGGTCCAAATTGAGCCACTTCCCCCTACCCATATTGACGATTTTCACTGTTATAATTACAGGAAGCCGCCATATTGTATTTCAAGATGGCCTTAATCATCAATTTCCGACATCTATTGAACACCAGCATTCACCTGTTTTGATGGAGTTTTTCAGTTTTATTACAGGTATCTTGGATTTCACAATAGCATCAATCATCTATTTTCGTCATCTCCTAACCAGCCCCTTTCAAATGATATCCATATTGATGCTAGTGCTTACTGTTTTGCGGTCTTGAATTTCAAAATGGCCTGAATCATAAATTTCCGTCATCTACTGATCACCACCTTCCAAGTGATGTCCTTATTGTCGTCATTTTGGATTTAAAAATGGCTTTAAACATCAATTTCCGTTACCTATCACGAGAAACTATCGTCTTGAGCCTTGGACGATTTTGACTGTTCACACGAATATCATTTGACTGGTGTTCACTGGGTCAATTGAAAGCGGTATCGTTTCATTTGACAGGATCAAACGAGGGAGCTTGATTGGTTGCTTTCATTCAGTTTCGATTGCATGAACTGGAATTGTACTACACTGCTATCGGTCTTATATAACAATCAACGCACCATAAGGATTGAATCCAATAACTGTTCAAAGGAAATATCCAAACTGCTACAGCAATCATAGATTTGTTAGAAATCGAAAATAGCCCTAGAACCACTACATTCAACAGAATGGCCCATACAGTCTAGGTACCTATTCAGTCTTGTGGATCATTCCGGTAAGTAATCTATTCAACCTAATGACTTTCGATTCAATGACCCATCCGGTCTAATGATCCATAAGACCTAATGACGTGCGGTCAAATTGGTAGCCGCATAATTTATTTCCATAACAAAATATATCATACGGATTGGTTGGATGAAATCATACGTCCTCTCTCGAAGACAGGCTACAAACTCAAGTGTATCATCGCCGGCTATAAGAAATGTGTTGTGAATACCAGAGCAGGTTTAAAGCAAACAATCAAATGCGCACCGTATGTTTACCCTAAGATAAATTCCGGGAATAAACCATACGATTTCACCATCTATTTGGGGATTTTTAGGCTGCGTACGATTCAGTGAAACTAACAGAATTGTGAAAAAAATTGTTTGAACTTGGCTTTTATCAAAATTAAGCGTCAAAATAGATGGAGAGACATCCGATTCGTTCGTAATGTTAGATGGATTAAAGCAGAGCGATGCACTCTCTAATCTATTGTTCAACATCGTTCCCACGAAGGTGTAATACGAAGTTCTGATGTACAAAATAACGGAACTAGAATCACGACATCTCGCATACTTCTTAGCTTCACAAATGGCGACTTCGAAAATCGGACTGACTATAAACTAAAGTACTGGTAAAGAGCGAGGCTCCTCGAACAGTGTTAGTTCCGTAACACTCAGCGTACGAGGTTGTCGACGAATTCGTATACAGTTGTGATAAGTGATAACGATATGAGCCGTGATGTAAAAAGACGTGTTGTGACTACGAAAAGGACTTTCTATTCTTTGCGTAATCAGTTGAAGTTCCGTAGCAAATAGACACACAAAAAGCTTATTCTAAATAAATCGCTGATACTCCCTGTTGCTTTAAATGAACATAAGGCTTGTGAATTCAGCGTAAAACATTCAGCAGCATAGTATAAAAAGGAGAATAGCGCAGACGAACGAACCACGACCTGTCCCAAGCATACAAGCATTCTGACCCTGGAAGGCTGATAAAACCAGGCTCCACTGTTTTCCAATTTATAATTACACTCTTCTACCATTCTATCATACCCCATTTTGCCAGAACATCCCAGCCAAATTGCTTTTCAATACAAAATAGTGGTCAAGTGCGATCGATTATGGCACGACGCCACTCTGTGGCATGCACTCCGTATACAACTATAAACCTATTTCAAACCATGGAAGGTTGGCTGACTTCCATGCCCGGCTGGAGTCCATATCCGGGCACGCTCTGGCTGGCTAGCACCGATATTTACATATATAAGGTAACAACAGCAGCTGGCGGTGGGTCACGCTTGGAATATTTAAATTTTAATCAGACAAGAATGGAGGATAAACCAACGAAGAAATATAAAATATTGCACCCATTATTGCGGTTTGAAAATTTAATTTCACTCGCCCCTGCTGCGGTGTCTCTGTTCCTCCTGATGAGGTATCAGGCCAGGGCCATCCGTTACCACCGGATAGCTTCCCAGCTGGACAGAACCGAGCAGAACAGAACAGAACAGGACAAAACGGTCACGTCGAGAGGGTCACCTTCAATCCACAGCTCAGCAGTTATGTTACTTAATGAAGCATTAAAAAGGTGGTCGGCGTGCTGGGTTTGGGGATTTCTGCTACGTATCGGAGTAATGCTGGAAAATTAATTCCCAACCAACTTGGAGTTGGTCATTGTGTGAGTATCATTTTATTTTGCACCCGGGGAAAATGAAAAATCTCTGCCGGTGACATTTACGAGCAATCGTCACACAATCGGGACCGGCTGGTGTGACTTGATACCATCGTTGAATCCGGGAAAAGTCGTCTGTTTTGCTTCTGGCTCCGAGGCTCTTTCGCTCGATAGGCAATTTTATTAGCATTCTGGAAAATTTGCCCCAATCAAACTTTTTTCGGTTATATGAGGACTTTTACTCCCACTGCCAGTAAAAGTATTTTGCTTACGAGCAAAAGTTTTCGTCTGTTTACCATGGCTGGGGATTTGCTACCGCACGATTGGCGTTCGAGGTGACTAGCAAATTTTGACTTTTGTACAAGTTTTCCATTTCGTTTCCGTGTGCCGATTGCCGGTGGGAGTCGGTAGGTCCTACGGACCTGCTCCAATCACCTGTAACCAGTGAGGGGCGGTGCGGGTTTTGGAGACGCTTTCTGAAAAATATTTAGAATGAAAATCAAGATTTATCAATCAAAGCGATAAATTTTACCCAACGCAAACTTTTCAAATGTTTACCCCGGGCTAGCAGGCACCGCTTGATTGGCACCGATGCGACCTGGGGACGTGAGCGAAATCACAATTGTTCCGCTAGAAAGTAGCACAAATTGACTGTGCAAAACTTTACGCCGAAGGCCATCTGCGCTGAATCCCACCGCCACAGTATGCGTTTCCCACCTGGCCGTGGGTGGGTGGGTCGGTGGTTGGTTGGTTGGTTGGATGGATGGTTGGCGTTCGGCGGAGAAGGGAAATTTGATACCGTTAATTTAATAAATTCAATATCTTTTAACAGAAGTTCTCGGATGGAAATTGTCTGTTGACTGGGTGATCTGCTGGGATGAAGAAAGCAGCGAAAAGGAAATTCATCTCTCATAGCTCGCGAACGCCTTCCCACTTTTGTTGGGATGGATAAAAAGTGGGAAAGTTGGCAAGCTGAACGGTTCCTTCTCGCATTCACCTGTAAGCTTCATTTTTACCGTAAATATTGAGCAGGATAAGATTATTCCGCAATTTTGTGCTAGTTTATGATGAATCAAGGAAGATTTTTTTTTGTTGGGTCGTCTTTCAGTTGATGCTCGGAGAGCTTTTGAGGGAATAGTTTTTTTTTTCTTTTTGGGTTAATATAATTTCTGCGGGCAGAAAATTCGCTTCGTTTTGATCGCGGCGTATTGCGGATAATCTACTGATACTAATCTGGATATTCAATCATTTTTCAAACTTACAAGTTAACCCATTCCCGCGCGTGATGCCATATGGCATCACCAGACATGACATGGGCAGTTTTAAAACAATAGTTTGTTTGAACATATTCGAACTGGTTCTTGTACTTAGGAGGTTAAATGAATCAAAATGTATCAGGCGGGTCAAATCTAATTTTTCAGCATTGCATTGGTATTTCAAAATCAAATCCAGACGCGCTTAATGAAAAAACTAAAATTGGTCATTATTCGGGAGACTTAATTGATTGATGCTAACGAACTAACTGCCAATGAAATTGTCATTAGACACAAATTGTTTGCGATTTTTCCCGACACAAAAAGTAAATAGCTTGCGTTGCCGCGAACCCACATGGACCAACATGGCTGTTGCAGGTTTTGTCACATTATCAAACGATAATAAATTGAAAATTAAAAGTATTTGGAAATATGTCATTGCGTTGAATTCAGAAGTATTGGCGGAATAAGTATACATTCTTAACCCTTTCATGCCCAACTTTTTTTTAGTGCATGTAGGATTTCCAAACTATTTTTCCTTGAAAACGGTGGGATCAAGAAACTTGAAAAACCTTTTTTCATAAAGGTAGGTGCTTTCCTTGCAGTGCTAGAAGCTGCTCAATTTTTACCTTCCAATGCTCACTACAATTCTCCTAGAATATTTACAATAGTCCAGCTGCGTGGAAAACGTAGCCAAAAATAGTCTAAATTGATAAGTTTTATCAGTTTTTACTAATATTGCAACATAACGAAGTTATATGAAAAATTCATTTTCCGTCGTTAACGTATACGGTCCCTGGCAGCACTGCTCCATCGGAGTTCAATCAGACTAATTGCAATAACTTCACTTCAAGAGCTGCTATCTTCTAACTTTTAATACTCAAATGAAAAACAATAGTCACATTTATTAGCCTTACTTGTTTTTGTGAGCAAATCATGCCTCAACCAAAAGTTATAGCTGTTTAAAAACGTTGTTGTCCACAAACAACATGGGGATGAATGGGTTAATTTCTTCGTAGTTCCATGGTTTTATTGAATGTTTTCAATGAATTCCAATAAAAAAAATCTTGCATAAATTCTAGCCTTCATTAATTGCAATCGATTACTTCATAAGTACCTACTTTCGAAAATATCTCTGCGAAATTTCATCCATATCGGAGCAACAGATTTTTAAAATTACGGTCCTTTGCAGCCTGCTGGTTCTACGGCTGTAGTATTTTGAGCTATAAACGCAATTATCTCTGAATGTAGTATTTGAAAAGTACAGTTGCGTCTTCAAAACTTTATCAACTGATTTTTGTCATATTTTTTGATTCTTTGTATTTACACTTACACGTGTACTTGAATGGTTCCATTTTCATCAAAAAATTTTGATTACATCCATGTTTTTTGTTAAAAATTTTGAACACCTTAAGAATCGATTTTTTGTCCACATGGTTTTCTATAAGAATTTTTTTTTGGGAAACCGGACTGTTCAATTGTACCAGAATATATTTTTCATCAATATTTTTCTTACCTTTTTATTTTTGTTGCACCGTTCGTCTTAGAGAATGTTCACCGCAAGCCTATGCAAAAAAAAACGTCCTTCGGATGTTCTACTGACGAATTGTTTTTCGCTTTTTCAAATACATTGTGCTTAAAACCCTAAAAAAAGTCACAAACTTAGCTCACTACTGTTTTCAATACATCACAGTTCGTTCAACTAGCATGTCGGAATCATAAAAAGTTGAGATAAAACCATGTTTTTTTTGGTTTGCGCTCGCGTAGAACGGGTTAACGAAGGTATTCAAATTCTTCTATAATTCGATTATTACATATAGCTTATAGCTTAACGGAGCCGTGGATCTTTGATGTTTTTGTTTTTACACCACTTTTTACAATGTTTTTATGCGGTTTTTAAATTGACACGATTTTTAACGCAGGTTTTCCACGCGTAAAAACATTGTTCCAAAAATAGTGAATAAAGTGTAAATCACGATTCGATATCCGTGCTCGTAAAATAGTTCACAAAATCATGAAATATTATTCATCAATTCGCGAACTGTTTCATGATACCTAGTACAATAGACACGACCGTGCTTGCTCGTGAAATAAAACATAAAATATTATTCATGTATTCCTCAACTAGTTCCTGAATCCTAGTGTAATAGCCACGATTTACCATTCGTACTCATGAAATAGTTCACAAAATCATAAAATATTTTTCATGCATTCGTGAATTGGTTCATGAAACCTTGTATAACTAGTTCACGAAATCATAAAATATTATACATGTATTCGTGGGTTGGATTTTGATTCCTAGTACAACAGTCACGTCTGACCATTCGTGCGCGTCAAATAGTTCATGAAATCATGAATAGTTCATGATTCATGGATTCGTGAACTACTTCATGATTCCTAGCACATGATTTGCGATTTATTTTGTGTGTTGTAATATTTAGAATATATTTCTAATTATTGTCAATTTTATGCACGGTAAAGAAATTTTCACGTGAACTACTTCACAAAAGTATTATTCTTGGAATTATTTTTGTTTTAAGCACGTGTTTATAATATCATGAACATAGGTTACATGACTCCACGTGTCAAATTTGAAAGTAAGCTCTAGAATAAAATATCACGAGAACGTGAATAAAAATTACGAAATTGGCGCCCAAGTTCCTGAAATCATGATCATAAATCCCGCTAAACTAGCAGAAAAATTCGATAGTAAACTCATAAAATTGCAAGGTAACGTGATGATAAATCGTGAGTAAGCTCCTGAAATCATGAACATTGTGTGACTGGCGGCTGTGCATTCTCAAATTATGAACAATAATTAGAACAAAAACTAAACATGTCCAGGGAACAACAACAGTAGCCCAACCGAACATTCGAATGTAACGCCGTGTATATTTTCGGAGCTAACTAGCTTTTTGGAACAACAAATAATTTTACGAATACGAGATTGATTATTCACAATTTCAGGAACTTGGTCTGGTTTTCGTAAATCGTTCAGTTCAGGAAATCGTGATCTTCTGTTCATGAATTTATGAGCGGATTTTTTCCGTGCAGCCACTACGGTATTTTTCCTAAAGTACTCCATATTCAAATCCAATTTTTCGAAATTCTTCATACGATTGGACGAAGCGAATGTCTCCTGCATTGAAGAGATACACAAGAAAAAGATTTTCTTAGTATGGAGTGAATTCCAGAAATAAAAATATTTGATGACTATTTTTGCACCGTAAATAGTACCGCTAGCTTGCTCTGCGTGCAACACCACCAACTATTTAAAAAAAAACTTTTGTTCGTGGATAGATGTAATATCTATACGGATACTGAAAGCTCTTTTCGCGCTCTATCGAAAAATAGAGTGAAAAGCAACCAAAATAACTCAAAGTGTTTAAAATTCAGAAAATTTACTTGGTATGCTCGAAGACACAATCTCGCCCACTACTTTTATACAACAAAATGTTTTGCAACGAACACACATTGCATAATGGGTTTTACATAACTTGAGGTACACAACGAGATGCAGCACTATATTTGCGTTGCGTTGCGTTGCGTTGCGTTGTGACGATGATTTTGGCGGATTGCACACTGACTTCATCATGTTTGACTGCTGATTATCTAATAAGAGTTGCTTAGGAAGTGGTAAGTAGGAATTCATACCAATCCGACCCATATTAAAACCTCAACAGCATGATAGCCATCATTGCCGGCCGCCCCCATCTCCATCGTTCACGGGGAAGGATAAAGGATAAGGTAGACAGGAAGTGTTGATGCTCCACCCACTTAACGGAAGGACGACGATTCATCAGACTCTTCCATAGGTGTCGCGGAGTTGGTGGTTTGGAAGGGTATCAGGTCTAGGATTCGCTCCAAGCAAACGATGCGACCTGTAAAGCATATTTTATTAGGTAGTTGTTTAGTTAGTCTTCGAGTGCACGATCACTCGAAAAAGAGATGATCTTGTTTAGTTTTTGGTTATTTTTAAACTCTGGGCAGCCGGCTACCGAGAGTATACTATGTTCCCTAAACAAAAACAATTTGAACTCCACACAGCCGATCGTGGGAGTATTGCCTGGAAAAGCTAATCTTATCTGCGTAATGGGCCGAATCACTATTTATTGCAACAGTATTTGGACAGAACTCGCTACTTCTTCTCTACGATATATTTATTGGCTTGAAAACTACCAAGTGACAGCATATTATACTGGCAAAAATAGCGCGAGATGTTATAAATCAAGGAAAGTATTTCTTATTTTCCATATCGGATTGTTTGTGGAATACAAGTATACGAGCGATAATACCGAACACTGAAGGGAAATATAAAGGATTGTTAATCTGATGCACGGGCTTGTTAGCAATAACGGAGCTTTAAATTAGGTTCATAAAAACAGACGCGGCGAATTTTCAATACGTATTGAGCCGTGTTCATAGATACTAGTCAGATTAGTCGTATTGGGGCTAATTTCCGATCAACTATTCATTTTTACGGCAATGTTTTCTCGACTAGATCTGTTCGCACCCTCTCATTCTGTTCGCACCCTCTCATTCTGCGGTCTAAGGACCAAATGTCATCAATAGACTTAGAATCGCGTGGAGGCATGAGATAGGAAACTTGTAAGAATTTTGCTATCCCACCGTTTGACTACCAGAATGGATGGGAGAACAGTAATACTAGCAAATACCGACTACCATAAGAGCGGTGCAAATTTGAGCGAGTGACGTAGAGTACTGCACTGAAAAAAGGACCAGGAGTGCGATTTTACGAAGTTTTAGCTTCCGATGGCCCTACATTTTCTGACAAAGTGAAGTTCTTGAATGTTGAGATTTTTATTACTGTTTAGAAAAGCAAAAGTATCATAAAGCTAGTGTCAGGCCTTCATGAGACCTCAAGAAGTCACTTTTGGAGGTATTCGTAAATGTAGATTTGTCGGTAGACGGTTCCAAATATAATAGAAAAATACCTAATTTAACACAACTACAGATCACTTGCAACATAAAAAGCTTTTGGGAAATTCGACAGCTCCATCTTAGGCCAATTCAATAAATTTCCTGCATGAAAGTTTCCATTTTTTAAAAACGGTTTTTAAGCCAAAGCTTTGGAAGTTAAACCTTGGCGTGGAAGTGCCGGTATATTAATATATTCTGTTACTTAGTGTAGAATTAGATTTCGTCATTTACGGCTAATATACAACCGCCAGAAGAAACTTAAAACGTTGGTACACAATCAAGAAAGGCGAATCAGAAAAGGTATATGTCAGTGATTCACTAAATACAGACTGGAAAGAGGGTAATATGGAAAACCTTAAGGTCCGCCCAGATAAAGTCTTCGGTACGGAACAAAACCTCGGCCTAGGAACTCCTAGCATGTTGTTAGTCGCCTCTTACGACATGGGAGCAGTTCCCAGAGGTTCTATTCTTGGTTGAAATAGTGCAAAAAGATTTCAGCCCGCCGGACACCACACGGCTTCACAACGAGATGCAGCACTATATTTCAAATAGAAACGGAGAAAATAGATTCCGCCAACTTACCCCAACCGCCAACTAGCCCCGGGTTTTCCTATTATATTTTATAGTAGATTCATACTAACACTCACCAATACAAAAAATTGTGTATTCTCTCTATATAAACGCACAATCGTGGCCATCGCAATAACAAAAGCCTGAAACATACATTTGCAATTATCCACATATAACTACGCCCTTGAACTCGCCAACATTAAAACACTCCGGTAATTAAGTCAACGTTTTAGCATTTATAAATTTACAAACGCGGTCTCAAGCATTAGCCACCGCTCGCGCAATCATGAATCGGTCACATGCAGAAGTCTCTACCCTTGATCATAGCAGCCTAGACTCCTACCTTCGGTTGGACCAATAGGAAATGACGCTTATATTCACTAGACCGAGAGCTCTCGTGAAATGGGAGAACTCACTCTCTTCTAACATCTGAACCATACACTAAAAATTAAGTATCAGATTCACGGTCTACGCGCGATCACATTCAAGATCACGCGAATCAGCGAATGGTAACATGGATATGAAAAATGTTTTATACACGCGAAGTTACATACACGCTAGCACACGCGACAAAACCGTTAA
This sequence comes from Topomyia yanbarensis, assembly GCF_030247195.1. NCBI lineage: Eukaryota > Metazoa > Arthropoda > Insecta > Diptera > Culicidae > Topomyia > Topomyia yanbarensis. The sequence continues at coordinate 31,184,691 of NC_080672.1, forward strand.
CATACAAAAGTTCGAGCCCTTCGCGATCATCCACGCAACCTAAACCCGCGATCTCGCAAACATGATAACATCCTGGTGATAAAGTGAACGTCTCAGCACTTATAAATTTTCAAACGCGGTCCCAAGCATGAACCTACAAACTTTCGCGCTCGCGAGATCATGCAACGGTCACTTCAGGAAGTTTCTATCCTCGGTACCAGAAGTCTTGGTCCATTCCATCAATTGGACCAATTCAAAAAACAAAGCTCCTGTAGCCACTGGACAATACGTTCCATGGCGACACGATCGGGAACTCTAGTGATATGGAAGAAACTCACTTTGTTCTAGTATCTGAGCCGTACACCGAAAAATTAAGTATCAGATTCATGGTCCGCGCGCTATCATTGAAGAACACATTCGAATGCACAAAAGGACACACGGTCATGAAATAGAATTTATACACGCGAAGTTACATTCGCGTTAGCACACGCGGCATATAAACGCACACACGATCGTACACGTTAACGTCCAAACGCTCGAGCCCTTCGCGATGATACAGTGTTAAGCAGTGTTTAGTGGGTGACATTTCTCGTCTCTTTTGCAATTGTAGTGAGCGATTCTGACGGAGAGCCCTTCCGAGAACCTAGCTCTACAGCGCCAAAAGGACAACTCTCGAAAAAAGTATGCATCTAGATTGATTACAATGACTAATACTACCAAAAAATAGATCTTCCATTGAAATTGCAATTTTGACAAATTTGGGCGACCTGTTTGAAAAGTGTAGACTCTATAGGAATATGATAAGGTCAGCACGAATCGTTCAGTAACGAAAATATTTTTTTAAAAATTCATTTCGTTTATTTGATGAGGCACGTTTCCGTTAGCTTAAAGGTGCCAATTTTGTTTTGTTTACATTTTAAATTACTTAAAACTAGGGGATTACACATTGATTTTTTTTAAATGAAACCTAAGGAGATTTTATTGCTATCTTATAAATTTACATCTACACAAGTGAGTAATATAATTTTCGTAAGATGACCCCCCTATCATTTAGTTTTTATGGCAATATGATTTGACATTTTTAGCAGTGAGATTATTGGAGCATTGTTTAACTAAGGGGACAGTTTTTACGACTATCTTAAAAGTAGGAATAACTATAGGGCGTGATTGAATTTTGAAAAGATTCGGGGAGATTAATTAGAGTTATTCTTATGTGGTAAAACTAGCAAGATGCTTCGGAAAGATATTTAGAGGGGTGGTAGGGGTGTTACTGCTGGGTATAAGAGTCAGGGGAGGGAGGGTGGACAAGATGGCAGGGGGAGAAGATTGTTAACTTTCAGTTTCAGGCATCGGGAGATCAACGGATGGATTACAGACTCGGGTGGCCTTCATCAGGAAGAATAATATACTGGGACGCCGGGTGGTCCTCCTCAAGGTGGCAGGGGTTTCTCCAGACGATTTTGTAGTACGGCTCAGATGTGGATCGGTAACATTTCGAGTTGTGCGTGTGATGTTCGTGCTGTAGGTCCCGTGTTTGTTGGCTCATTCGACAGAGATGTTTTTTGTTGCCTTGGAGTCGCATCAAACCATCGTGGGTGTATGGTACAGGTGTAAGAAGGCGCTTCTGAGAATGATAATACGAAGGGGCAGTTAAATTTGTATATTAATGTTTTTTACGAAGGTGTATATAAAGGACATATAGAGGAGATTGCTGCTTGCTAGCGCATCTCGAACCGGAACGTTGGTTGGTCTTCCTCGGGCGCAGGGTATTTATTAGCCGAGACCTGGTGGAACTGTACTCGGTGCACGCCCAGACAATGTGCTCGATGTCGTGATAGCCGTCACCACAAGCGCAGATACCTCTAACCACGAGCCCAATACGCCGGAGTTGTGCATCCAGCGTGTAATGGTTTGCCATGAGTCGGAACATCACTCGAATGAAATCCCGACCCACATCTATCCCCTTGAACCAAGGCTTCGTCGATATCTTGGGGACTATCGTATATAGCCACCTTCCTAGCTTCCCATTGCTCCACGAGTTTTGCCAGCTTTCGAGAGTTCTCTGATGAGGAATACTAAAAAATTTGTTGAAGCAAATTGGTCTTTCACAAACGTCACATTCTAGGGCAACCACCTTAAGCTAATGACTCCGCCTTCTTATTTCCCGGAATGGAGCAATGAGAAGGGACCCACACCAAGGTAATCTGGAAAGATTTGTCAGATAAAGCACTCAGTAGCTCCCGCATTTTCCCCAAAAAAAACGATGAGTGCTTTCAATGTATCATCGAGCGAATAGCATCAATGGAACTAAGGTTATCCGAAACGATGAAGTAATGATCTGCGGGTAATGTGTCAAAGATCCCAAGGGTATATTGAATAGCAGCTAGTTCTGCGGCGTAAACTGAAGCAGGGTCACTGAGTTTGTAGGAGGCGGTGAACTTTTGTTTGAAGATACCGAAGACAGTGGACCTTTTATGGTTTGATCCGTCAGTATAAAACATCTTAGAGCAGTCGACTTCTCGGAATTTATTATAAAAAATGTTTGGGACCACTTGTGGGCGTATGTGTTCCGATATTCCACAAATCTCGTCTTTCATGGATGTGTCGAAGAAAACATTAGATTCAGAAGTATTTATGAAATGCACGCGGTTGGGATTGTAAGAAGAAGAATTAATATTCTGCACCATGTAGCCAAAGTACAGGAACATAAAACAGGTCTGAGAATTGAGCGCAATAGGGCTTCGAAATTTTCAATCAAGATATCAATAAGATATCGCATCGAATGAGCAATCGATATGAGAGTTCCCAAAATCTATTTTTCAACGGGAGAACGCCCGACAGGACTTCGAGACTCATCGTATGGGTGGACTGCATGCACCCTGAGGCGATACGCAAATAACGATACTGAATTCTTTCGAGTTTAATGAAATGAAATGTTCGCAGCGGATCGAAAGCAAAAGTATCCGTATTCCATTACCGACAGTATCGTTGTTTGATACAACCTAATTAGGTCTCCTGGATGCGCACCTCACCATGTTCCGGTTATTGTATCAAGAAAATTGATCCTTTGTTGGTATTTCTGTTTCAGATACCGAATATGGTATCCCCAAGTACCTTTCGAGTCGAACCAGACCCCTAGATATTTTACTGTGAAGACCTGAGCGATAGTTTGATCCGTTAATAGAAGCTGTGCTGGTTCACGCTTCCTAGAAAATACTACTTGAAGTAAGCGGTCTCTAAAACGGCCAACTCCGTACTTCAGCAGATCCTCGCACGTCAAACTCTCATCGGTGACGACGCCTTCAGATTGTACCTTTACAGCTGGAATATACACGTTATAATCCCGCGTAAAGTGCTCACAGCACGCAATATCGTTTCCCTGCTTTGAGTTGGCTAGCAACACCCTTATCTTGTCCGAGCGGACCTTTGAAATTTCGACTACAGCCGAGAACCGTTCTGTCAAGTCTTTAGAAATCTGAAGGAGATTCAGTGATTTAGTCTTGGGCCGAAAGAAGACCACAAATGGACCAGTTGAGAGTTCTGGGTAGCATTTGAGCCAAGGGGGAGCCCTAGGAGTTGAACCCGATTCAACTTTCATTTGAACATCCGGAGAGGGAACCATAGAAAAGGTCAAGGCCCGCACAGATGGAAGAAAGCAATAAATGTATTACAAAAGACAAAAACCACTTAGCTTTAAACTGGTGTCAAACGACGAACCGATCCAGCTTACACAGCTGGCTATTGTTTAATCCTCACACGCGAACAAAGGACTGAGAACCGAACCGAACTGGCAAGATAACCTTGAACGCGGATTAGCACTATTCTTTGTCGCTATACACAGCACGGACTAGAAAAAAATCACTTCTGTCTCGATCGAGAGCTCGAAAACGAATGAAAATAAAAATTCTTTTTCACACAAATTCTGACACGGGCACACAGAAACACAAACTCAGCTCAATACACTGTTATACTAAAATTGAACTACACTGAAACCTCCATTTACGAACTCTTTTTTACGTAATATTCGATTTACGTAACTTTTTTTACGAACTAAATTCGAAATAACGAACTCTTTTTGGAAAGTTTGAGTTCGTACATTACAGCATGAAGTTATGCATAATTAATTAATAGTTACTTATATAAGTTGGGTATTTTCGGAATGGAGTTGACGAGTGCATGACGAAAATCGATGTCTTGAGCCGTTTTGGAATCCAAGATGGCCACTTCCAGTTTAGATGAATTCTCTATAACCTTAACAGTATGGGTTTTTTTTTCGGAATGGGGTTGACGAGTGCATGACGGAAATCGATGTCTTGAGCCATTTTGGAATCCAAGATGGCCACTTCCGGTTTAGATAAATTCTCTATAACCTCAACAATATGGGTATTTTCAGAATGGAATTGACGAGTACATGACGGAAATCGATGTCTTGAGCCGTTTTGGAATCCAAGATGGCGACTTCCAGTTTAGATGAATTCTCTATAACCTCAACAATATGGGCTTTTCGGAATGGGGTTGATGAGTGCATGACGGAAATCGATTTCTTAAGCCATTTTGGAATCCAAGATGGCCACTTCCGGTTTAGATGAATTCTCTATAATCTCAACAATATGGGTTTTTTCGGAATGGGGTTGACGAGTGCATGAAGGAAATCGATGTCTTGAGCCGTTTTGGAATCCAAGATGGCCACTTCCGGTTTAGATAAATTCTCTATAACCTCAACAATATGGGTATTTTCGGAATGGAATTGACGAGTACATGACGGAAATCGATGTCTTGAGCCATTTTGGAATCCAAGATGGCGACTTCCGGTTTAGATGAATTCTCTATAACCTCAACAATATGGGTTTTTTCGGAATGTGGTTGAGGAGTGCATGACAGAAATCGATGTCTTGAGCCGTTTTGGAATCCAAGATGGCGACTTCCGGTTTAGATGAATTATCTATAACCTAGAGGTGTGCGCCACGCCGCCGCCGCCGCGCCTCGCCGACGATTGCATGTAAAAATAGTAAGCACATCGGCGCGACGTCGGCGCGCCGCCGATTTTTACCTGAAATCGGCAGCGCGGAGCATTCCTCTACTATAACCTCAACAATATGGGTTTTTTCGGAATGGCGTTGACGAGTGCATGATGGAAATCGATGTCTTGAGCCATTTTAGAGTCCAAGATGGCGACTTCCGGTTTAGATAAATTTTCTATAACCTCAAAAATATGGGTAGCATCTACTTGTCAAGCCCGTTTCAAAAATACCCATATTGTTAGGGTTATGAAGAATATTGCTCAACCGGAAGTCGCCATCTTGGATTTCAAAACGGTCCATTTTCAGCATTTACTTGTCAAGCCCGTTTCAACAAATACCCATATTGTCAAGGCTATCGAGAAAATTGCTCAACCGGAAGTCGCCATCTTGGATTTCAAAAAGGTTCCAGTTGTCCATTTTCAGCATCTACTTGTTGAGCCCGTACTAAAAATATCCATATTGTTAGGGTTATCGAGAATATTGCTCAACCAACGAATATTAATAAGAATGTAAAGCAAACTTTTTTTACGAACTAAATCCCAAATAACGAACCCCCGGTTTGGTTCGTAAATGGAGGTTTAAGTGTATTAAAACATTTCCCCCTCTTTCTAGATATTATTAATAAAACAAAAAAAAATACTTCCTTTGGCATTCCAAGATATCTGTCTAGGTGCTCTACAGTATAAGAAACGTAATCCAAGTGCATATTATTCGCTCCCTTATTTTTTTTTTCTTATTTCGCACTTCATAAAATCACTAACATAACATGTAAACACACTCCATGATCTTTATAGAAATGGGTCGGTGTTAAGTCAGACCGGACTAAGTCGCAAAATCTTAAAAAGATAGATGATGATAGCACTGTATAAAAAAAATTTCAGCTACATTCGACTTTTACCAGAATTGTAATATGAATCCAAGATTTTCCGACTATTTCACCACGTTAACTGACAAGAGACTATAGTCAGTATTTTACCAACCAGTACGTTCCCATAACGATATCATTACATATTCCGAGCAGAACTGCTTCCGTTATTCCACGTCAGCCAACCGAAGCCAACGGGCGTTGTTCACATTCCAGCCGGCGCGGCAATCAACAATTCCCATCGATATCAAATTAGAACGAACCGCCTGCCGGTAGGTGGTCTCATCGCAGGAGCTGACCGCCAATTATTAGATTAGTATTTATTCTTTCCTTCCTTTCACTGACTGCCACTGAATCTAGCGGACCGATGGACGCAAGCAGTATATCGACATTACATGGAGCATCAAAGCTGGCCTCTGGGCTATTTCATTCGTCAATACAGCAGCAGTGATGGTTCCATAATTCAATCTTTACACCCCAGCGGGACCAGATTTGAACAAGTTAACCTTTATTTAAAAAAAATTCTGTGAAATTATGTACGGCTACCTGCTGAATAAATTACCCATCAAAACCATACACGAGAAGGACGAATAGTGTTTCGACTTTCGATTTGACATAGATGACTGATGGGTTGGTCATAAAAACCATACCGGAGCCTAGAGCTCCGACATTAATTTTTAGAAGTGCACACATTACCGGCGAGCAATGACTATGCCGAATACCAATTAGCTGCCGGCGGCGATCTGGACCGAGTGACATTCATGTCATGTAATTTTCCCCCGTCAGCGTACCGGGCACCAGGAGGCATTTCTTCGACCTCAACATGTCAACGTCAAGTCAGTCAATGCTGGACGCGCGATAACGGGACCAAGCTTCCATGATGGGGAGGGAGCGGGTGAAGAAAATTGAGTTTTACGAGGCACCCAACAACACATCAGGATAAGATAATGGTCGTAAATTTCCTGGATTGATTTTGATTATCTCACGCTCGGTGGTTTGAAGGCGGAATGCCTCCGGCCCTGGCGGCGATGGAAGTTTATTAATTTATCGCTAATTTGACGACGAGGCAATTTCCTTTTAGCGGCGCGTTATGGTTCTGCTGGTGCTGCTGGTTGGCGGTAGCCTGCTAGATAGGTGATGCGTGCAGCATGGCTAAGCGATGCCAGAGTTCTGTTAGCTCGAGGGTCGATCGGTAGCGATGGAAAAGGTTGTTTCTGTGATAAACCATTCATTTCGTGCAGGTGAATTGTTGATAAGATTTTGTGGTCCTATTCAGAGGGGTCAGGAGAGAGTGCGGTAGGCTGCAATGATTGACTGACAGTCGTGGGAAAGCACCAGAGGGGTTATCACTGTACATGTTGCTGCTTGTGTACGAAGCAGGTTTCAAATAATTTATATTTTGTCAGATCTAAAAACGTTTTCTTTTGAATTATTATGTGTCCGAGAGAAACTATCAGTAGCAAAAAAGTTGCAAATTCACATAAACAAATTATGATGTGTATCAATTGATTGAAGATTCTGAGCAACAACGACGTTTCAAGATCGGTAACTTAAAACATTGATCGTGAATTATGACTCAAAATTGCTCATCAAGCGTGGTTTCCAATGAAACACTCTGAATACAATTTCGCGAAAAAAGCTAACCAAATTAATTGACCCGACATCAACTATCCCGTAATGATGCAAAAACCCACCCAGTTAAAAAGTTTTCCAGCGGGATAGCTTCATTGTCGGGTTTTTATTAATATAGGATCAATTGATCGTAATTGTTGTCTATCAATGATTACCCGGTGCGGTGCGTTATCATTAATTTCGCCTGGACAAATTTACCCGGAACAAACGGACCACAAATGAAAGTCTCTGTTTGACTCTTGGAGCGACTGACAATTAAAAAAAACCTGCGGCCGATCGGGTTGCACAATTATATTTACTTCCGTTTGTTTCCGCCGACACAATCCTCACCGTCATCACCGTCATCATCATCATCATCAGTAGCAGCGGAGGCATTCATCAAAAATCGTGATGAACCCTCAAAGTGGCCAACCGGAAGGTGTAAAAGCTGTAGTTGGTGCACGGAGGGGTCGGTCTTTTTCAGTAAGCCAACAACCAAAAGAGCGTGCGAACAAACCGAAATAATTAAAATGCAGGCTCGGGCTAATTGCAATTTAATGAAATCCTTTGTTGTAATGAAAGCGTCCGGGTGGAGGATTGAACAAAAAAAAAAGCACACCGAGCTAATCAAAAATCCATTCCATTGCGCGTTCGCGGAAGTTTGCCCTCTTTGCGAAAACAATACGAAAGGGGTGGTGGTATTGCTTAAAATTCAGTCTTTCTTTGAACTTTGAAGGCGGAAAACCAGTGAGCGCAGTAGCTCTCCAGAGAACTTTATCGTCACGAAAGCCACACCAGGATACAGTCAGCGGTGGGACACGTGCAAGTTGTGTTGAGAACTTTTGGTTCGAATGGGGAAAATAACCGACAGTAAGAATCGGGCTGTTTATTGCGGTTGCTATGTTATTTTTTTGACAATCTGCGGGGGCGTCACAAGCTTAATCGAGGGGTGGAATACGCAATTATGTCAAGAAACAAACATTGAATGGGCTCTGAAAAGTTTAGAAGCCATGGAAATGTTACTCTATGGTTCTTCTCTACGGTTTACTGGTATATGGGGCTCCAGCTGGATGGTAAAATGGAGGATACGCCTTCTTGGCAGAATGAAACTAATGTCCTGTTTGGAAAATGGAATTTAAAACTTTGAAAACGCGTTCCTGAATTGCGTGGAGAGCAGCGAAAAATTTGCCAAATCATTCATTAAATTTTCTAAGATGTTCCTCAAGGAAGCAGCTAAGGACTGCTGATGTCTGTTTTCTTCTTCAATGATATTGATTCAATATGCAACAATGTATAAAATAAACACCCTAAATCTTCATAATGTTTTACAATAACAAGTATTTACGAAAGGGTTGCATACACATGCTTTTCTACTGAAACAAGTTTCCGTTGAATATGGGGAGAGGGGTCCGTCCCCAGCTGTCGCTGCGAGTTCGCTGATTTATTTTTCGTAGCGAATGCCGCCCTTTCGCTATACGCACGCCGTATTCCGTATTCCGCTAACAGACGGAATTTCGGCGGCATTTCACTACCCTGTTTGGAACTGGCAACCCTATTCGCCGGGGCCCTGCTACTACTCTAACTCATTCGTGCAGTACGATGTCAGCTATGTCAGCAATGTCAGCACACTGGCACAGCGGACGGATATCAGCATATATGCGAACTTTCTCCACGGTCGAGGATCTGTTCTGTTAAGACTATTTTTGTCAGATGAATTATTTTAAAAAATAAATAAATAAATCTCCAGCGATGGACCCATGCTACACCACTTCTTATGCTGCTTTCACAGAGCCCATGACGGGCCAACTGGTAGGGTGCTAATGTTGATTTCGGTGGCACCTGGAGTCTGATGAGCGGAATCCATTACATTTCGCATTACTCAACTAGTCCCTGGCGGCGGATGTAGACTACTCCGATGGAGAGCCCTCGGCAACGGAATTTCTCCCGAACCTCGACTTTCTTGTTTCATGGTAGCTTTCTAGCCGGCAGCACTACTTTGTTGATCCTTTCGCTACTTCCTCTGTAGCTGGTCGCTACTCTGTTGACAGCGTCCCAGGTATGTTCGTCGTAGGACATCTCTTCGACGATATCGTCGCCTGTCGCGCCGAACATATCCCTTCGAACTTTCTCGAACCTAGCGCATTTGAAAACCACATGTTCAGGTATCTTTTGTCCATTAGCACGCTCTAGGCAAAGAGGCGACCAGCGAGCTTTCTCCACGGTCGAGGATCTGTTCTGTTAAGACTATTTTTTGTCAGATAAACTATCTTATTTAATAAATAAATAAATAAATCCCCAGCGATGGACTCATGCTACACCACTTCTGCTGATTTTGCCGAGTCCACGACGGGCCAATCGATAGGGTGCCGAAGTCGATCCGGCAATTCCGGGGGAGCCTAGAGTCAGATTCACTGGCGTCCCGATGAGCCGAATCCAATGATACATTGCGCATTATTCAATTAGTTCCCGGCGGTGGATGTAGTCTCCTCCAATGGAGAGCTTTCGGCAACGGAATTTCTCCCGAGACCCGAATTAGTTGTTTCATGGTATCTAGCGGGGGGCACTACTTGGTGGTCCCTGCGCCAGTTCCTCTGGTCGGTGGTCGTTACTTTGCTGACAGCGTCCCAGGAATGTTCGTCGTGGGACATCTCATCGACGATATTGTCGCCCGTTGCGCCAGACAGATCCCTTCGAAACTTTCTCGAATCTAGAGCATTCGAAGACCACATGTTCAGATATCTTTTGCTTAATAGCACACTTTAGGAAAAGGGATGACGAAGCTTGTTCAAACCGATGCCGGTAGCTCCGAGAACATCCGCGTCCGGAAAAAAAACTGCGTGAGATGTCCCACTCTTGTTGCCACTTGGCAAAGCGGGTGCACTTTGAGTTCGGCGAAGCAGCCTAATGCCGTCTTTTGCTGCATCTTGCTAATTCGATGTTCAACATGAACCTTGCCTCTACGGTAGCTGTCTTCGTCACCTTCTCACACAAATTGTTGACGTGATTGTTGGTTCGATGGAATTGAGTGTCTCCCGATGATGATCAAGACAAGTTGGATTTGTTAGACTGATGACCAACACTATCTTCGCTTTGTGGTGAGCCAATTGCAACTTGACATCAGCCATCGAGGTTTCATGAATTGTGTTATCCCTACCGTCAACGTCTGCACTTCCTCTAGAGTCTCGCCGGCTATCGTAATGTCGAGTTAATTTGCAAACCTCGACTCTTCTGGGCAGTTTTAGTGTTAGCGCTCCGTTGTACATGATATTCCACAGCGTAGGGCCGAGTATGGTGTCCTGAGGTACTCCCGCCGCGACCCCAATCGACATCTTACCCATGTTCGTTCCGTAGACCAGCAATCGGATCTGAAAGTAACTTTTCAGAGCCTTGCACAGGTAGTTCGGAACGAGTATTGACGCTGTCGGGCGCGTTCTCCATGTTGATCGTTACACCAGATCTACCGTCGAAATCCCTGTCCGAAATCTGAACAGCCTCTGCGAATAATCCATTCTCTCTATCAGTGTGGTTCACCAGTCTGTTGAGAATTACCCTATTCAAAAATTTTCCAAGAGTATCCTGTTGATCTTTACCGTTTCGATCTTAGATATCCTTGGTTTTAGCAGAGACATCACCGTCTGGATCTTCCAACTACCCGAGAAGTAACCTTCGTCCAAGCATTTCTATCACACTGTCCTGAAAAAATCCGGAAACGCTAGAATCGCGGTCTTCAGGGTCACATTGTGGATACCTTCTTCTCTTTCAGTCCTTTTGCCGTTGTAAGGAGCTCGTCGTTGGAGACCCGATTCTCACCGATATTTTCACCGTCTGCATGGACGTACGATGAAGGCGGTCATACAGTTGGGTCGTGCTTCGGTAAGAGACCTTCCACGATAGTGTTTAGTTTATCAGTGCACATTTCAGTTGGATCCATGATCTTTACCAGCACGATACAATAAGCATTGTTCCAGAGATTAGCGTCTACTTCTTTGTACAGCTCCTTGTAGCTGATGCACTATCTCAAGTTTAACGGCGGCTCTTGCCACTCTTCCCGTAATGTCTCAGATTTTGCTCTCCGAACGCGTCTTTCGTTTCACCAATACCCCGCATCTTTACGAAATGTACTTGTAATCTGTCAGTGTAACAATTTAGCACTGGGTGGAAAAATACCTATTGCCGATTATTCTCGTCGTTGAATGTATTTGTTTATCCTTCCGGCAGTCGCGCTAGTGCACGCTGCTCTGAAAAGCTAGAGAAACTGTCTTAGATCATCAGCGGCTGCTCATTTAGTTGGCCATATGCACAACTTCCGGAGGGTTATGCAACATAACTCTCCACTGTTCAGTATGCTTATTCATATTTTTAAGGGAAATATTGTTTTAATTTTTATACATAAACCAGGCCAAGCGCACATTTTTTTGATTTTGTTCGTTCCGTATATAAAAGGAAGGTATAGAAACCATCAAACGATCAAGTTTTTCTCCGAGTCCCGGAGTGCTCTTCGACTAGACTCAACAAATTGTGACAAGGTCTCTTATCGAGAAGAAATCTTGATCAGACACCACCGCTTTCTGACTCATGGTAGTGTTGGATTCCTACTATGGTGGTTTATAGTAAGTATACCGACGACTAAACCTAAACCTCTTGTTCCTCCCAATCCTCATCCTTCCGGGGCCACCGATGGGTATTGCTTCATAAGGAATTGTGCTCTTGCTTTTTTGTGTTAATCGTTCGTGTTTTTTTCCATTCATGCTGTTTCTTGCTTGCTGTGTAACCTTCGTGGTATAACTGACGTGCTCAGGTCAGCTGCAAAGAACGCCTATTCAGAGATGCCGAATATTACGTCTTGAGGTGCTTTCGACTTACATCTCTTTACAACCATCTACGCAGGGGTTCTTATTTTTCTTGGCGATACTCGTTTTTAATTATCTACTACCTGATACTGAGAGTTTCCTGGTGGCAGAATTTCCCCCGATACCGATGCCCGTTTTCGTGAGCCATTTAGTTCCTAGCCACTCTGGCGCAGAGATCCTCTGCAATGAAATTTCTCTAGACAATGACATCCCGATTTTCAGTGAGCTCGTTTTGTTTGTTCGATATTTTTTCTCCTTAGCTGCTGTTGCTAGCTCGCTGACCGATCATTGCTGTGTAACTGATTTACTCACAACTGTTGTTAATATCGAAACTTGTCGAGGCGTAGACCGTTTGACTATTCTTTTACACCAACCATCGCAGGGTTTCTTCAAAGACTTGTTTCTAGAATGACCGAACTCAAATGACATTGTGTGTGGAAACGGTTTGCAGATCAGGGAGCTAAGAAGTTTTCAAAAGAAATTCTAAACTCTCATGGAAGGGGTTTGAACCCCCAAAACCCTCCGCTTGCGCACGGGCCTTACATAAATGTAGTGTTTTATGATGTATTCGTGTACATAAATAATATAGGACTTAGGCAGGCCACTTCTTGCTATTATAAGTATGCTGATGATCCTGCGCCTCAGCGATGCGGCGAGGCAGTTTTTTGTTTTGTTTTGGCCGTAAGGAAGGCGGCTATTGTAGTTCAGAAAGTTTTGAAGTACGGTGACAGTGTAGTGGGCGGTCGATTATTCGCATGAATGGGCCGGCCCGCAGTTCGGGAACTAGTGTTTTGGTGTCGGCTCGCCGCAAATGGAAGCGTCAAGAAGCCATTCGCTTCTCTGGCTAAGTATAAACGCCTCACTGTGAAGGATTAAAAGTACGTAAATTTATATAATCTTGAGTTTCCTTTTGCTTGTTTGTGTACGGATATTCAAAATTATGGTAAATGCACTTAAGCCGCCCTGTCATCTAGGGTCTGCCGGGCTGATAAAAAGGTAGCCAATTAATGGGCAAAGCCTTGCTTTCGTACTATTTAAAATTTTTCCTTGCTAAGTCTTATATCAAGCTTCGCCAGGGCTTCCAACAAATTGTACCACACTGCATCCACAAACTTAGTCGAATTTTCGCCTTTTCAGTCCCTAGAGGACGTGTGGCACCCGGCCAAGAATTGAGCCATTGGGTCCCTGCTCCCATGTCGTGGGAGATGACTGAAAACAGGAGTCTCTAAGTCAAGGTGCAGTTCCGTGCCGAGGAATTAAAGACTGGAGGGTCTAAAACATACATGGAGTCTTTTGTGTTTTGCTCTTACTGTGTTAATCGAAACTCTGACACAGTGGACCGTTATTTTCTTCGCAAATCGTGGAAATCAAATGATCGTGTCATCCGCCACATTCGTTTTCATCACAACTTGCTTGATGCCCTTTAGGTGTTGTGCAATATATTTCGGAAGTGAAATATACAGTTTTCTAATCAACTATGGTTAGAATGGCGTTAATCAATCTCCAGCATAAACCTACAGTCACAGTTACTATAACTGTCGGTATTATAGACAAAAAGTATAAATATTGTTCAGTGCATCTGCCACATAATGAGTCATCTCTTTCTGATGATTTCAAAAGCATTGTATCATATTGTAGCAGAAATGGGCTTTTGCTCCTTATCAGCTGCGATGCAAATGCTCATCGCAACATTTGGGGCAGCACAGACATCAATCTGCGTTTATAGCTGTTACTGGCTAGAGTGAACTCCCTTTTTGTGATGTAACGTGGTGTAACGTCGAAACACGGCTGCTCGCAATATTTTCGGTTTACGTAGTTGGACTATGCTGGTTTCGGTCGTGGACGGGGTGCAGGCACATGTATTTTGAAAAGCTGTTTCAGCACCTGTGACATTTTTTATACATCCACATCTATCGAGAAACTTAAAAAAGTCTTCCAATTGGTTGCCTGTAGTGAGTTATAAAGTGTAGAGAAGTCAGTTTTGGAAAAATTGAACTCCCAAACATCCTCTCGTTATGAAGAACCAGCTGGGGACAAATTTGCGTTATAAGAAGTGAAGGATGATGTGCGTCCGAAGCAACTAACGGCTTATATGCTTCTGAAACGGTGCAGTGTATTCAAACTTATTCATTTATAAACAGAAAGACCAGGATTAGATTTCGAATATTATTTGTCGCATGATCATTACTGACATTCCCTCCAATAATGTAGTACTCACTCTTGAAAAGATTGATTCAGAAAGCTCTGTGAAAGCATACTCGGAGTGGGTACTCTTCCGAAGAAGTCCAGGGGAGTTATAATCACCAAACGTTTTTTTTAGATGTGCCGTTTTGGGTTCAATGGAAGATGCGATGTCAAGTGTGGAGTTTATGTGCTTCTGAATAACTTCTAGGAATTGAGGGGAATATATGCTACACCCACGAAATTTGGATTGTCATATTTATGATTGGATGACAGTTAGTTGCAGACAGCAATGAACACACCACCACCACGTTTTTGTCCAACACTGTCAGAATCGCAATCGTTATGGTGTACCGATTAACTTGAGCCAAATAAGCGAGTTGATTTGATCATTCAACCACGTATCGGTCAGAGCAACAACATCATGATCGACATTTGAAGCAGCGACGAACAGCTCATAAATGTTTGTGCGTAGTCCTCTCACGTTCTGATAGTATAAACCTCCTGACGGTTGAACGGAGCAAGATCGAGCGGCGCGGCGGTGGTGGTGGAAGTAAATTGTTATTGGTGTGGGTTTTCAAAAGGGGCAGCATCTGTATGTCCGACCTTGGAAGAACTTATACATTCATTGTATTTACCTGAGAAAACGCACACACGAGTTCCATGTTCTTCGAATTGGTCTGACTTGTTTAGCGCGTTATTATCTGACCGGAAAAGGTCGATGTCGTGTCCCTCAAGTGGACAAATAGAAGTCGGCGACGGAATCGATCTGATTTCGCCTGCTGGATAAAATTGAATTTCAAAATGGTGTCAAAAATCAAATTGTGGCAACTGCCCGCCAATACTATTCCGAAAATAACCATATTGTTGAGGTGCGGGCCACAAGGAGTCTTCCAGAGCCGTCTCTTCCATCTTTCCGAAAATCTTCTGCATTCAAAAGGATATATAAGAATATTTTTACAAGAACCGTGTTAATTGCGAAATCCGCGCAAAGCTTGAAAAAATATTCTAAGTCTTATGCTGTGAGTTTTTTCACGCGGGCTTTTGAATTAACGTGATTTTTTCGCGAATTTTCCAATGAACGAGTTTTTTTTTTACAGGGGTGGGCATAGCACAATTCGTAAATCGATTGCCTTGTAAATACGCAGCTAACCTGGGTTCGGTTCTCAACCCCGCACATAGGGTTAGAAATTTTTCTAAAGAGATTGTTCTAACCCGAAAAAAGGCAAATGGCCATAAGGTTAAAACCTCTACAATCAAAATAAAAAAAGTTTTTTTTTGTTGGGATATTACAATAAATTCGGTTTTTAGGCGTTTTTTACGCGGTTCGTATCCCCGCGTAAAAAAAACCTGGGTGTAACTACATATCCCGATCAGAAACCCATAACAGGAATATTACAAAACTATATCTCGCATTGTTACTTGTTATAAATTTCTGTTATTTTAACTACTAACGAGACCTAGTTTATACCACAATATGTTACAAAAAATTGTGTTCTGTTATTATCTTGTTATTTCATTTTGATCGGGATACTCACGCTCGGGATACTTTTGATCGGGATACTCACACTCACAAATTGTGCACACATTTAGTACCTGAATCCATTCGCACTAACTATTCGGATCTGGAAAACACAATCTTTCGACCATATTGTTTTACCAGAAACGTTTAATTTAAGTTCCATCGGATTTTCCCATTCGAAACCACCCCCATCACCCCAGCCCTGCCACCCTGCAAGTAAATCCGACCATCCCTTGTTTTTTTCCTTCTCTCTTCGGCTCACCGTCGCTTTGGTTTGCCATTCACACAGGTTTTGCTCCGCAGACTCGGTCCTACATTTTCATTTGTTACCATTAATCCGCTTTCCGTAATTTAAAGGGATTAAATATTATGTTCACTGCATAGTTTGATAATAAGTAAATTACTGCCCTTGCCGGTACTGGTTGAGGATGACTGCGGAAATCGTCGAGCGAGGTTCTCCTTTTGCTCAAGTGCTCGTTCGGGTTTGGTACCTGTCCTGGCCAGGCCCCGGTGGCCGACGGGGCTAGCTTTCTGATCGCTGCCCGTTTGCCAAGGTGTACCGGCTGTCCTCTCTGCGCTCGAGAAATTGCAGCATTGCACCGGGTTAAACTCGAGCTTGGGGGCAGCATGATGAAGGCCATTTTATTTGCTTGATCCGGTTTTAGTTATATGTTTCCGGCTAAGAGTTGTACAATATTATACAGTTTGGGTGGTGGGTGGCTGGGGTGTGTCTGTGTGTTTGGGAAAAATGGAGGCAAGCGGAAAACTAAAGGAATGAAAGAAATTTCATTTCTTTCTAAAAGAGAAAAGCTTTTAGTTGTGTATAAAACTGATTAAGAGCAGAGTGGATGGTAGAGGAGCAGAAATTTTCATTTTATTCCAATGAAAGGCTCGCTCGCTGCCATCGTAGCGTTTGTTGGAAGTTTTTATTGTTATTTGTCTGACAATCTACTTACTTATGTGAGCAGAACAAAATGCATTATTAATTTAGTCAACTGAATGTGATTGGTGCAATAAGGCCCTGGACTTTATTTCTTCTGAATCACTAAATATTTAACTTAATCAGTGGACCATTTGTGAATAAAATTTAGGTCGGGTGAAAATAAAAAAAAAGAACATATTTTAGAGCATATCACATCGTGAGTCTGATCAATAAAAGTAATTAACTGTCCAACGCGCTTGATCTGATGAGTCGATACCTAATTCAAATTTGTTGCGGAATTGGTACCTTTTGATGAGCGGTACCTACCGAGGGACGTGTGACGGTTCCTATTCCAACAGCTATCTGTAAGTATTCGAAGGCGTCCTTTGAAATGTCATCGAAATATTCCAGCTGCCAATTTATAGGCCGCACGTGACAATAGAAAAAAATGATCCACATTCCAACGACGTTCGAACCGAAGCAACATCGACAGCCAATCAATAGTCAAGCTTCACCAGCAAAGATCACAGCCTCTTCATATTTTCGTTACCAATTGCCGCGCTGTCATCACTGACTTCGGCAAAAAATAGAGCGTGAGACAGAGGTAGAAAAAAATACCCTGACTACGCTGTCAGAATTGAATTTCTAATCCAATATCTTCGAGCGCTCTTTCAAGTTCCTGTCAAGGTTGGCCGCGTAGAAATCGGGACACCAGACACCCTGACGTTCCATCGCTAGTTCCCCAGAAGCAACAGCAGAAACAGTCGCGAAAATGTCAACCAACTGACATATGACAAGTGACGGGGAACGAGATGGGAAACCATATTTTTCATTAGCACTGCCACCGGTGTCACGTACTTTTGAGTACCCCGTCCCTGCTGACAACCGGGCCGGAGTAAATGATGGGAAATCTCTCCGGGAAATCCTTGCGGGATGCCTCGGAACAATTTGTCTCCAGGCTCACTCAAAACGGGGGGGTTGAGGCGCGGTGTGGGCGAAGGGGCTGAACCGAGCCGACCATAGCCTCGTGTGTTTTTCCGAAGCATCGTACTTTCTATGATGGATGAGAATGTTATTTGGTAACAAATATTTTTTCATGTCCTCCTTCTCCGAGTGCGAGAGAGATAAGGGAGAACGATTGGGCCATCAGCCAAACCACCCTGCCCTGGCTACGAGTATGAAAACCGGCGACGTTGAGTGACGTGTTTTGCCAGTGAATTGCGACAGGGAATTCCCAGGGCTAGCATTAGAAGAGTATCAAATTTTATGAATTTGCGATAGCACAGGGCGATTGCCACAGCTGGTGGTGAGGAAAGCAACAACAACAACAACAGCTTGGGTGGGCGGTCGGTACTTTTATCTGAGATGCCGAAAAGTACGTGGAAAATGTTGCAAATATGAAAAGTACTCGTTGTAAGCTTTGTTTGACTGATTATGGTTCCCGCTGCGGTGATCACACAAACGGAATGCGATGCTAAAAGTGACCTGGTGAACCGGCTCGTAAGTGGCAACTGCAGGGATACTCGGTGTAGCACTGTTTAGCCGGGGATTTTGATTGTGAAGAGAAAGTGGATCATAAATTAGAACAAATTTGTTGAATCAAACTCGATTGCGGAATAGTGACCGCTCAGAAAACTTTGTGTTGGGTCAAATACCGAGAGCCCGATCAGAACCGTTCTGAAAAAGTAATGTCTTGGCTTGTAGTATGCCTTTGATGGAGACAATTGTTTACTCAAAGGATGTTTTTTGGCCTCAAATGAAATCGTATTTTTCCCAAATATGAAAAAGAAAAATTTCTCAATTATTTACTAAGGGGCCATGCATAGATGACGTAGCATTTTGGGGGGTAGGGAGGGTATATCAAATTTGTGACGAAGGGAAGGGTAGGGTCAGAAGTTGTGCGACGTAGCATTAAGTTTAAACCCCATTGTTTAGAGAAAACAATTGAATGATCCTCCAATCCCAAGAGAAATAAATTTAAATTCAAACAAGTTACATTGGATGCGGGTTTTCATGAGGTAAATTTTACGATTCGCGGAATTACAAGTTCGCAAAAATAAGAAAAGATTTTGTATGCGGATTTAACTTGCTACATTAGTTAGCTAATGTTGCTAACTAGTAGACTTAGTTTAGAAGCTGAAATAAATTTTCACTTCGTATTCAACCAAACAAAATTTAGTAATTTAGATGAACGTATGCTTCTTAGAATCATTGACAGCTGCAGGATTGTGAACTGAGAGACCTTCTCTTCATACTCCCCTTGACATATAAATTCAGAACAAAACTATCAACACTATGTTTGTCATGAAATGGGTTTATTTTGCACGCAATTTGCTGTTATAATGAAAATGTTGATAAAAGTCGTCAAACATTTTGAAAGGATATGTATTTAAAATAATTGAAAAACATATGTAATTTTTTTTTCATCCCCCGGCCGCTTTGCATGGGACGAGGGAGAGGGGGTAGGTAAATGCTACGTTGTTTACGAGGGGAAGGTTCGAATGTTGTGACCAAATGCTACGAGGAGGGAGGGAGGGGTCAAAAATCGTCGAAAAAAGCTACGTCATTTGTGTACGGCCCCTAAATATACTGTACAATTTCGTACTAAATCTGTTACTCGTTAGGCACGACCCCATTCGATTTTGACGAGAATCGGCACATGTTTTCGATATGTAATATGAAGAATTTTTCATCGGTCTAGAGATCCGCTTGACCCAAGACTTTTGAAAAGGTAGTACGTATTTTTTGACACTTGTTTGAAAAAATAACGTAACTGAAAATGCCTTGATGGCATTGAAATTATCTCTGAGAAGCAGCTATAGAGAAGCAAAACAATTGTTTTAATCCACTTAGTGGTGCGATTGTGCCTTTCTTATTCATCCAAACTAAGATTTAATAACTGGTTACGTTCAATATAACATTGAAAAAATGTGTATTACATTCTTATTTCACTTGGTAAGTATATATTAATTCACGACTGCCACGAACCTGATGAACAACATGTCGACGCTAACACACTTGACACAAGTATAAATGTAATATTGAATAAGCTTCATCTGCGTAAGCTCAATGTTGTCTTCATGTTAACATATTTTGAAATTCGTGGTGGTGGGGAAGGGGGAGGATGCGTCGGGAACCACCTAACTTATTTTGGTATACCGAGCGGGAGAAGCGAGTACGGGTATGATGTTGGTATGAGAGAGATGGGGGGGGGGGATAAAGGGAGTAATGGAGTTGTATGACAATTGAAGAGGAAGCGGTGGATGGGGGATGAAAACCCCAACTGCATTTTATACCTTCCATTTGAGACTAGGTTAGTGAAAATTGGTTCAATCATCATCGAAGTGGCTTTAATTCTGGAATATACCCGGAATTGTGGATAGTGGAAAATATGTTCCAAAAATCTTTAAATCTCCATCAGTGATCTAGGCCTGCGAGTCTAAGAAATGTGATGTTAATTTAAATAGATATTTTAGCTATGAGGTATTACGATTGTACCGATTTATCTGAGAAATTCCTATGTGATCGCAATAACCAAGCTGAAACCAAAAACCAGCACTGAATGAAATTCAATAGCATTAAATGGGAGTATTATATCTTTCATTTGAAATAAAGTTTGTAAAAATCAGCTAAGAGTTCGCTGAAAAATAGGTGTGATATTTGCTTAGGAACTTGGCGCGTTCCCTGAGGTACCAAGAACCGTCATAGGTGGCCAATGTGGTCAAAGCTACTTTAACTGGTCATTAGTGATCTAGGCTTGCAAATCCAAGTAATGTTGAACCCATTTGTATATGTATTACATCATTCGGACATCATAGTCTTGCCAGCTTATATGGGAATTTGCTATGTGACCTTACTTTTCAACCCGTAACTCCGGAACCTGATGCCATATCAACTAAAAATTAAATTGCAGCTTATGGAAGTGCTATACCGTTCATTCGAAACTAAGTTTTTTGTAAACCGGTTCAGTTATCTCTGAGAAAATTGAGTGACTTTTTTTGATACACACATGCACATACATATACATACACACAGACATTTTGCAATTTCGACGAACTGAATCGAATGGTATGTGACACTCGGCCCTTTGTTGTAAAGTCATTTTTTAGAGTGATTGCATAACCTTTCTTTATATTAGAAAGGCAAAAAACTATTATAAATATTTGTTTTGAAATTTGCATTTCGATTTCGTCTCATCAGAACCCGACACTAACTTAATGATCGGACTAAGCTAGCGCCGGATTGACGCTAGTTCCAAAAGCGAAAGCACTTTTTGTGTTTCTGAGTAAATCCTTAGTCGTGGATGATATCCTGCAAGAAAAGCAAATCAAATGTTTTGTTTCAAAAAAAAGTCATTCGAGATTTTACGCCTTTTTCATAAAGTACATGGTGCTACAAAAGACAAAAATATTGAATGTACTTTTCAAGTGATCTAGTAAAGGTTGTAGGTCTGGTCAAATTTATTACAAAACCACGATTGAATAATTCAATATACCCTCAACATGTTGATTTATAGCAAAAAAACTATTTGTCCAAAGGCAATGTACATGCAATGTTGAGAATCGAACAACAAAATTTCGTTCGAAATGTTTCTATGGAATATGCCGCTTTAACCCTTCCATCTGTGTGAGTTGATGGAATACTTTTTGAATGACCAATTCCAGAGTTATCTCATTTTCACCTGGAAGATGATTTTTAATTTCAAACAAATTACGGATTTGAACTGCGAAGCTCCGTTCCATTTTTTTCCATAATTTCTTCACAATGATTTTGTTGAAACCCGAAACCCCTACCATCATTTGGATCTGTTCTGCTCTCAAGCCCAGTTCATTGGGAAAATTCGATCGTTTAAAGTTTTTCCAACTCCAAATATAAACTTTTTTACAACAATCATGTACCCAAAAAAATCAATAGGTTGATGGGTTTGACGACATGATCGGGAACTCTAGTGATATGGGGAAACGTACTCTTTTCTAACATCTGAACAATACATTAAAAATTAAGTTTCAGATCAGGTCCGCACGCGATCATTCGGGAATACACGCAAATATGCAAATATCCACATGGTTACAAAATGGAATTTATGCACGTAAAATTACATACGCGCTAGCACAGGCGACAAACACGTTACAATACAAACGCTCGAACTATTCGCGATCATCCGCGCACACCTGCGCCCGCGTTATCACAGGATAACGTCCCGATGATTAAGTTAACATTTTAGCACTTATAAATTTACAAATGCGGTCTCAAGAGTGAACCTACAAACGCCCGCGTTCGCGCGATCCTGGATCGGTTACGTCCGGCAGTCCCTACTCTCGGCCCTAGCAGCCTTTAACCATGCTTTCAGTTGAGTCAATTAAAAATGACGTCAAATCTACTAGACAACATGTTCCATGGTGACATGACCGGGAACTCTAGTGATATAAAGGAACTCACATTTTTCTAGCATTTGAACCGTACACCGAAACTTAGGTATCAGATTCGCGATCATCCAAGAACACACGCGAATATGCGAATGGCCTGTTGGGCCCCTGGAGTCAACTGCTACGCACAGCCTTGCACGCGACGTCGTTACCTTTGAAAGCCTTGGCAGCTGTCGTCCAAGGCGGGAATAGGAATCTGCGATTCTGTTCGTCTACTATCTCGTGTCAAGTTCAGTTATATTTTATGTCTTGATTTATTACTAAATATTTACGTATCCAACTTATTGCTTATTTGGGATATGTAACAGTTATAAAATCGAATTGATACACGCGATGTTACATACACGCTAGCACACGCGATATACAAGCGCCCATGCGATCAAACACGTTAGCGTACAAACGTTCGAATCCTACGCGATGATACTCGCGATCGTGAAGTCCCTACGCCCGTACATATTAGCCACCGAAAATACAAGTCGCACGAAGGGAACATGCGTCGTAAAACCCGTTTCAAATATATTAGAATGCAAAAATTTTAATAAACCAAATGCATAAAACTCGAACTGAGATCCTTCAGCATAAGAATCACCTAAAAAGTTGTCAACCGCAATACTCGAAAACGATGAACCTACAGTATAAAAACATGATAACAACAATATATTCGATCGTGGGAGTATACTAACCAAAATTACTTTGTAAGGATTGGATATATTTTTTGTGGCTTTTATGGTTTTTTTACTGACTATCACAGAGGAAAGTCCCATTCCGATTTTTATGCTTGAAGTTCATTCGCGATTCTTACATTCTACTACATTTGAAACGGGTTTTATAATGCATGTTCTATCCGTGCGACTTTGATTTTCGGTCGCTCATATTTGAACCGTATAGTGAATATCATATTCAGATTCAAGGCCTGCTGCAATTAGCCTTAAGCAGTATTTTAGCGGGTCACATTTCCTGTATCATCTGCAATGGTAGTGGGTGATTCGGACGGGGAGCCCTTTCGAGACCCTGGCTCCACAACTCCAGTAGGATAACTCTTGAAAAAAAAAACAAGAATGCTCCAAAAAGAAAATCCTTTTTACGCTTTTCCCCCTCTTTTCCTCTTTTTTCATTTTCTTTCCTTTTTGATTTGACATCTGATCTCGATGGTTTGTAAACCATTTGAAAGCTACATGAAACAATCAAAATATGATTCAACTAAATAGTTCAATCATCAGACCCTATGATCGAATAATATTTGATTATTTTCGTAAAGCTTTCAAATGGTCTACAATATAGCCTTCATGTCAACAGAAAAGTTACAGGAAATTGTATGCATCTTTCGAAAAACCTATTGTTGTTGATGGAGAAATGCGAATAACTTATGGAAAGGACGTAATAAAATAAAATAATTGTGTTGTTAAAAAAAAATTAAAATATCTCGAGAACTACTAGGCGTTTAAAATCATATTCGAAGAGAAAATTGAATTTTTGACTGCAAATAGTATAAATTACAAAAATATGTCAAAAGTTGTTAGGAAAACTTTTTTATCAACAGTTTCTCCATGATCCAAATGCACTGAAAAAGTTTCTTTTACGTCTTAAAAACAATAAACATTAGATCGTTGATCGTTTATGATGTGGTAAAGTAAACTTTCAAAAAAAGGCATGATGATACGAATTAATTGTTTTGTTAGAGCAAAATTCCAAATATCTCGACAACTATCGCCTTTTGAAACATTTTGCCTTTCTCATATAAAGAAAGGCTATGCAATCACTGTAAAAATCGACTTTTTAACCGAGGCCCGGAGGGCCGAGTGTCATACACCATTCGATTCAGTTCGTCGAGATCGGCAAATGTCTGTGTGTGTGTGTATGTGTGTGTGTATGTGTGTGTGTGTATGTGTGTGTGTCATTTAAACTCACAATTTTCTCAGAGATGGCTGAACCGATTTTCGCAAACTTAGTTTCATCTGAAAGGTATAATGCTCCCATAAGCTGCTATTGAATTTTTAGTTGATCCGACTTCCGGTTCCGGAGTTACGGGTTGAAGAGTGCGGTCAAACAGCAAATTCCCATATAAACTGGTACCACCATGATGTTCAAATGATGTAAAACATATTAAAATTGATGTAACATTACTCTAGTTTGCGGGTCTGGATCACTAATTATCAATCAAAGCAGCTTTGACCAAATTGGCCACCTATGACAGGTCATGACGCCCCCGGGGAACTCGCCAAGTTCCTAAGCTAATATCACACCCATTCCCCAACGAATTCTCTACCGATTTTTACAAACTTGATTTCAAATGAAAGATACAGTAATGCCATTGACTGCTGCTGAATTTCATTCGGTTCTGACTCTTGCTTCCGGAGTTACAGGGGTGTTAGTAAGGATACACTGGAATTTCCCATATAAATCGGTACAATCGTAATACCTCAGAGGCTAAAAACTATTGAAATGGTCACCAAATAACTTCTAATCGCAGATCTAGATCACTGATTGCCAATCAAACATTCTTTGAATATATTGCCTACTATCGACGATTCCGGAAGTCCGGAATTCCGGGCATATTCCACAATTAAAGTCAAATCGGTTCTTCGGTGATGACTGAACCGATTTTCTCAAACCAAGTCTCAAATGGAAGACAAAATATGCAGTTGAGTATTGCGTCGCCGCCCCCCTCCCCCCCTCCGTCTTGCCCTTACACCTCCATCCTTCATCACTCCCCTCCCCTTGGACCACCCTCACGCCCGCATTTCCTGCATCCATCCCGTATACCGAAATAAGATGAAGGAT
This sequence comes from Topomyia yanbarensis, assembly GCF_030247195.1. Taxonomy (NCBI): domain Eukaryota; kingdom Metazoa; phylum Arthropoda; class Insecta; order Diptera; family Culicidae; genus Topomyia; species Topomyia yanbarensis. The sequence continues at coordinate 31,209,849 of NC_080672.1, forward strand.
TTCTGACGCATCCTCCACTCCCACTCTACTAACCCCCCATTCCCTCCACTTTCAAACCCATTCCACCATCATTTCAAAATATAATCACATGAAAATACTATTGAACTCATGCTGATTAAGCTAAATATTATTCTTTTGCCTTTCTCATATAGAAAGGTTATGCAATTGCTCCAAAAACCGACTTTCTAACCGACTCATAACATTCGACTCAGTTCGCCGAGATCGCAAAATATCTGTGTGTATGTATGTGTGTATGTATGTGTGTATGTATGTATGTATGTATGTATGTATGTATGTATGTATGTATGTATGTATGTATGTATGTATGTATGTATGTATGTGTGTATGTGCGGATTTGTTAACAAAATGTCCACATCGGTTTCTCGGAGATGACTGAACCGATTTTTACAAACTAAGATTCAAATGAAAGGTATAATATTCCCATAGGTTGCTATTGAATTTCATTTTCAACCGACATCTTGTTCCGGATTACGAGTTGAAGAGTATGGTTACAAAACAAAATTTGTTGATTTGTCCACATCGGTTTCTCGGAATTTTCTGAACCGATTTTGACAAACTTGATTTTAAATGAAAGGTCCATCAGCTGCTGTTGAATTTTGTGTGGATACGAGTTCTGGTTCCTGAATTACAGGGTGATACGTACGATCACGCAGCAAATCCCGATTCTAACGAATTCTGCGATGAATGTAAAAAGGTGAATTTTTTTCCAAAATGTAAACACATTTGTTGAATTTGTAGATCTAGGTCACCAACAGTCATTCAAAGTCTCTTTGGCCACACTGGCCACCATCGACGGATCCGGAAGCATCCAAATTCAGAATAACGGTTATATTGGTTTCTCAAAAATGGCTAGACCGATTTGATCAACTTAGTCTCAAATGAAAGGTGTTGCGTCCCCGGAAACCGATATTAAATTCCATCTCCATCCGACTTCCGGTTCCGGAGTTACGGGTTGTGGAGTGCGATCACATAGAAAACTCCGATTCAAACCGATACCGCGATGAATGCAAAAAGGTGCTCTTATATATACTTACCAAGTGTAATAAGAATGAAAAACATTACCATAATGTTATATTGTACGAACCAGCTACTAAATCATAGTTTGGAGAAATGAGAAAGGCACAATTGCACCTCTAGGTGGATTAAAACAGGTTTTTGTTAAATGCATTTAGATTTTAAATAATACGTAGAATTATATTCTGTTAAAAATTTATTGTTTTTATATTAATTAGTAAAACATTTAAAAATATGTATAATGTTATTGTTAGAAAAAATTTTTTGCCGATAAGTTCTTCACCATGCAATGACATTCAAAATGTTTCTTTGCTCTTGAGGTTTTTGTTGAAAAAATATAAAAAGTTAAAAAAATTTTTTTCGATATTTGAATTTTTAACCTAAATTTGTAAAAAATGCACAACATTTTTTTCAGTGCATATTTCTTACACTGTAGAATTGATTCCCTGCAATCGTTCTCAGATAATTTTGTTGCATTTTTCGAAACCTTTATGCTCTGTTGAAAAATTGCTCTTGCGTCAAAATAATCTTATTGACTGTGAAAAATGTTTGGTTTTTCATGCTGTTGAAACGTGTAAAATTTCGTCGGAATCTAAGGTGGTCACGATTTTAAAGATTTTCGGACGTGTGCAATGGTAGCCAGTAAAAAATTGTTTTAGTTATTTTTAGTAAATACAGGGTGTTTGGTTTATGATTAAGAACCTCTCGAGGGATGATTGACTGTCATATCTGGTATTTTTTATTAAATGGTATTCTCATATATTCAAGTTAATTATTTTTAATTACCTTTAATTTGTAAAGTAGTTAAGCATTTTTATGAGGTTTTTGTTATTCTTTTCAAAATATGAATTATAATAATAGCAATATCTATTATCCAAAAGTTGGTTTTAGGACGATTCATAATTTGTTCTTCAACATCATACTCCTATCTCTTCTCGTTTCTTTGTAATTTCCTTACTAAACTTTTTCTGTAATCAACTTGCAAGTGTTTAAAAGACTCTAATCTAAAAAATTTCCTTTATATCGTTATTTCCAAGGCTTCATTGGAAAGCTGAGAAAATTTCCTTTCGATGTATGTATCCTTTAGTTAAGTGTATTAAATGACTTTTTACTAGTAAAATAACTCAAAATTAGCGTTGTTTGGAGAGTTTTCTAATTATTCTAATTATTATTCAACTAAATTTATCTTTACTATTGTTCATTTGATATCCCTTAACTTTATCTATGAATTGTTGTTTGATACCATATCTCTATCGCTGTTCATTTCGCTGCAATTTAACAGTTAACACAGCATGACCTCACCACAAATGTAGTAGGTTCGAAATCGTTTTTTTTGCATATGAAACGAGGTGATAAAAATGATTTTGCTTCGAAACAAATTTTTTCTGGCTTTCAAATAAATATAAGAAGAGGTACAATAAGTGCCAGACTTTTCAATAAGAGTTAGTATTAGTAAAAATGAGATAAGAATATCAAAGTTCAATAACCCAAACACATGGAAACTAGAAAAGATAAGTGTATCATGTCAAAGAACAAATTATGCAGCTCTTCAATACTAACAACCTAAATTATTAAAAAGGTGATGTTATTATTATTATTATTATTGTAAATGGTGATGTTACCGTAATGATTTTCGCGAAATGAACGAAAAATCTATCAAAATTGTTAAATTTTAAACAAATTACTGTGAAAAGGTTACTTAACTTCATTAACTGAAACATGTGAGGACATCATTCAATGGGAAATTTTCTCACCTATCCAATGGATCTAAAAGATAGCTATTTTAAGTATTTTAAAAAAACTAAGTTTTTAACATAAAAAGTTCAATAACTTAGTAACGGTTGAGATTTGACAGTATGTGTAGAACGATTTTTTTCTCCGAATAAGACAGTCAACCATCCCTCGAGAGGTTCTTAATCATGAACCAAACACCGTGTATATAAAAATACATGGCTCCGATAATCACGCGCAATGAATAAAGAATTTAAAAAGTGAATCTTTCAACCCAAATGTTTTGGAATTTTCAAAAAATTTGAGATAAATTAAATGAATGAAAAAATAAACTTGCATTATAACCTTTAAATCTTTGTATGCAAAAACGAAAAAGCCACAATACAGTTGAGATCTTTGTTTGGACAAATACGTTGCTTTTAATCTTTGAACTGGAGTCGACTGTTTCCAATTTTTTAGGTTAGGTGTATGGCTTTGCTGTCTAATTTTTAAACTATTTATATTTGCCATACACCTTACCTACAAATACGTTGCATCAAATTGCAAAAATTCTTCTGCGTTTATGTGAAACGGTGTAAACCATTTTCCCACATTTTAAATTAATAAAACCTAGTACTGAAGTATTCCGCCCCCTCAGTTCACTGCCGTATGTATCCATTTGACCAAAACTACAATCTCCACCCACAAGACACCCGATACTGAAACGACCATAGTTGTTCCCACCCAACATTTGTCTCGTTATCAGTTCATCTCGCTAACACTACACCATCCAATCGACTGATGACCAACCATGCTTGCTTTTATGTCTTTTCAGCATGCAACCGAACGCTGTACGGCGAAGTCGGACGAACTTACGAACTCCAACTGCAGCCCCACCAGTTGCAACAGTTTCTACTGCAGCAGCAACAGCTGCACAATTCGCAAAATGCATATCCTTTCCTGTGCCACCTCAACTTCACCGCCCCCGGGGGGTCGTACGGCGATATTGTTCAGGTAAGACAAAGAGTAATGCTTGTAAATTAGCGGTGAAATGGGAAAGCTATACTAATGGATGATGGACAGTTTTGTATCTAGCAGATCGGTTTTTTTGCCCTACAACATACCGGGCGCTCTGAGTAAATGTCTTCATTTCTTTCCGAAGGGAACCAAGTATCAAGAACACCACACATGTACATACATTTCAATCATCGTATCGAAATCTTTGCTGTCGTCCATCGGGCGGAAAGCGAGACTACTTAATCAATCTAGAGTTGTGTTTGCTATAGATTTATACTAATGGAGCGTGCCACCACAGTGAGTCCAGTTCAGCGAGTCGTCGTCGTCGTTCTGACAGAAGTCATCAATGCCAGCCAGCCGACGCAAAAGAGAAATCCAAAGTACGGTGGTTACACTTACACATTAGCTTGATGATCCGGACACACTCGATTCGTCCCACAAATCAATATCGAACGCAGGCCTGGCCAACGGCAAGGCGGTCGGTGATTGAAAGTGAAAAATGTGCTTTCCATGTCAGCCCGGGAGGGCTTTCGGAGCGAAAGGAACCAACATCGTCGGGAGCAGCCTCCGGCCGGAATCCCGACCGCGTGTCCGCCTCCTCTCCATCAGAACAGAGTCAGGCCTGAGAGTGAGTTTTCATGTTTTACTGGCTGCCGGCGTAATTGATAGATATAACTAGAAGGGACATTTTTCTTTATTTCGGGCAATCGAAACGGAAGAGATGTGGTCGAACTTGGATGGCGGTTTTCTATATTCGCCATCTGTTTTCGATTAATGGATTTTATGGAAAGTTGAGATTAATTTTCGATTGTATGGGGGGGGGGGACGAAAAGCTGTACACGATTTGAAGGGAATTATTTTTCCTGTTTGGATTACGTTTTTATATGGTGGGTGTTGATCAAAGTAAATACTGTGAATGGAATGTGAATAATTCCAACCCACATATAGAATTTGTTTGAAGAAACTTTCAATTGATTTATTATTGATTTACGCAGCTACAAATTAAATTACATTTTCCATGGAAAGCCAATTTTCACAAAAAGACGAAAAACATATCATAGGATCCATTTAGAAAATTGTTTACTTATAATTCAATTCCTTTCCAGCAATGTTCACATCCCCCTTCCCCCAAAACAGAACAAATAAAGCTGAACATTTTCCCCATTTTCGATTCCTATGTTAATTTAGAAATTCCCCACGCTCCACGATCACGCTTCGTTTGACAAGCTGCTTCTGTTTCGATTATAAAATTCGTAACAACCTTTCACCCGTATCGGGGGAATTGACCGGGCAGTTCTGAACTAATTTCTGTCAAGCAGAATGTCAGAATTTTAACAAACGCCCCCGCCCCCATTTCCGTAATAGGGAAATACAAAACGAAATGCTAATGAAACACACAAAATTATGCATCGCTGAATGATTGCTGCTGCTGCTGATGATGCCGTTCTGGTCATGCCGAGGTCGGTGGTCACAGAGTCGCCTTAAAGTCTAAATTGAGAAAGTAACAATATCATCATCAACAACAAGAACAACAACTGAGCAAATGTATTCCGGTCTTAATTTTTGTTAAAATGAGCTTCGGCTCAAGATTTGTAGCTTCGCTAACGGCACCGTACAGCGATAGGGACAACGAGTTGGACAGGTGCGCTCCGTCTCGCACCGCTGACTGCAGGCTTCATATTTTGCCATTTTATGCCCAAGCCTTGGGTTGGTTTGGGGCTGGAGCTGGTAGGGCGAAAGGAAAAGTTAAATTTGCATTCCGCTTCAGAAGTTTGCGATTGAATCAACTGCGGTGGTGGTGGTGGTGGCGGGGTGCTATTTCGGCTAAATGGGTAGGCCGGAGGTGGAAGGTTGGCGAATCGGCAGCAGTGGGGCGATTCATAATAAAAGTCAACAATTGATTCAGTATGCTAATTCGGAATAGTACAGTTTGGCTTTTATTGGATTATGATATTCAATTAGAGGGTGATTTGAATTGACACGTCATGCGAGGGTCGTTGTGGTTGGGTGCTGATCTGTTGTAAACTTGTTTGTAGAACTAAGAGATATTGATGAACTGTCATGAGCTTTTTCCTATAACTTAATTTAAAAGTTAATCTTGATTTGTTCGTTGTTTACGAACAAGATGACTTTCGTTGTTTTTTTATTGCTGGCCTATAAATGAATTTATTTCAGGTGCTGTCAACAATTTTGTGAAATGGTTCATATTTCCACCGGAAAAGCTCAAAATGTTCAAACAACAAAACATTTTAAAACCAACTTATCCATTCACATTAACACCAGCAGAATTGCCTGTTCCCCGCGGAAAAGAACATCGATATCCAATCGCCAATTTCCAAACAATGACAGGCCTCCAGGAATCAGTTGTAAATTAATTTTTGGAACAAAGGACCAACCCATTTGTTTCCTGCCTTAAATTTCTCGGAACATTAAACCAACGGAAGTTGGTTTAATTTGACCTGGCGTGTGGCCGAAATCTTTTAGAAAAAATATCAACTGCCGGATGCACAGAATGCTGAATATTGTTTTGACAAAATTAATTAAACGTGAAAAGTGGATCAACCAGTTAACAATAATTTAATTGGGGTGCAATATTCATATAAATTTGAAAAAAAATCGGTGAAAACCTGCTTGAATCAAACTATTGTGAAGAATAGGGATAACACAGCACTTTAACAGAGAAGCACCCGACATTTTGAGAGTCAAGGTGTGTGAAAGAGCATGCCGATGCATCTTCCCCTATTTTAAAGGGGGTCTCACATCAAATTGCGTCACGGAAAAAACGCTCTAGAAAATAATCCATTTTATATTTCCTCTTGAAAATTTGGGTAGAAGTAGTTTAGAGTGCATTGTTTACACTGTATTTTTATCGCTGTCAGTTTTTCGAAAATTGGAAAAAAAAATGGCGGCACTCGAATCGATTTTGAGCAAGCACTCGGAAAATCTTGAACTCTCACATCATGACATCGGAAAATAACTAGCAATCGACCAGTCAATGGTGAATCGTGTGACTAAACGTTACTACCAAACTCTGAGCATCGAACGAAGGGAGAAATGCAGTCAGAATGGGTGTTCTATCAGTGATCGGAATTCTTCGGTCAGGGGTGTGGCCATAAAGTTAAATCTGTCTAAGTCTATCGTTCAGAGAGCCAAGAACCGGAAGGAACTGCATACGTACAAAGTGCAGAAGGCTGAAGAACGGTAAAGTACGGTGGGAAAGGCACAGGCCCGGAAACTGTACACCCAGATCAGTGGCGGATCCAGGGGGAGGGTCCTGGGGGTCCGGACCCCCTCCGAAAATTTTTAACTTCTTGAGAAATTTTAAATAAGTTTCTATTTTAAATTCGTTTCAAATTCCAAATCATTCCAAACCAAAACTGATTTTAATTAAATGAGGGTATTACATATTACGTATTGTACAATGAACTCTAAAAAATTAAAATTTCGGACCCCCTCCGAAATTTTTTTCTGGATCCGCTCCTGACCCAGATGTAGACGAAGCCTCATTGTCTCATCATGGATGATGATACTTAAGTCAAGGCGGACTTCCGGCAGCTTCCTGGACTACTGTTCTTAACCGCCCAGTACAAGTTTCAGAAACTTTCAAAAGTTGACAATAAATACATGATTTGGCAAGTGATCTGCTCCTGTGGCAAACGGAGTGCGCCATTCGTGACTATCGGGACTGTAAACGGGGAGATCTACCTCAAAGAGCGTATACAGAAGCGTCGGCTTCCTCTGTTGAAGTGAAAGTGTCAAGTGAAAGCTGTGTTAAGCGATTTGTACACTTTTTTGGAAATCGATGAAAAGTATTATAGCATTTATGGGCATTTCACCACTCGCGGTATTTTAGCTGTCACAATCAATATGACTGTTGAATACGTAAACAGGAAATTCATCTATTGTAGAGCATATTTGCCTTGTAATGAATCATCACCTTCTGAGGATTTCAAAAGGGTTGTATTAAACTATGGCAGGCATGAGTTTCATCTCATAATCGACAGTGATGCAAATAGTCATCACTAAATTTGAGGCTGTTCAGATATCAACTTGAGAGCAGAGATGTTATGCACCTCAGAGCAAATAAAGAGAAGAATAACAAACGCTCTTTGCACTTTTCATGCGAACCACCGCTCTTCTCTTTTGCAATAAACCTCTTCACTCCGATGCGTGTTGCTCCCACACGTGTATTCTACTCCATGGCTGCACGCCACAAAGAGTAGAAATAAAGAGGCTCTTTAGTGTGTATCTTGGTCCCACGCGCACGTAAGTAGAGAAGGCAACCAAAAAACATTTTCAAAACGTTCTTCCGATCAAACTTTATCTGAATTGTAGTTTGATTCGCTTTCCTACCTGCTTTCCGGTGAGGGGAGGCACAAAAAAGTGGCTCTTCAAGGTGACTCTTTGAACGAAATTGTGCAGCTCTTGGTGCACAGATCTTACTCTTTTTCGTTTTCATGTTTCTCTTTGTGCGGTCGTTCTGCACATTGCAGTGTTTTTGTGCTGTTCTATTTTTAATCGGTGTATTTTGCTCTTTGTGGCTCATTGTGTGAGCAAATAATAAGCCTGCTTGAGAGGCAGCGAATTGATGGAATATTTAAGTAGTGCAAAATCTGCATATATTCAATATAGGAAATCGCCCAATATTTGCACGAACTGATAGAGAAAGGTGTTAGATGTAACTATCTGCTCTAACGGTATTACGTATGATTTCGAAAACTTGCTCGAAACAAACGCACTCGAACCGTCCCTATCTATTCATGAGTACGTCGTCTTTGATCATTTAAACGTCACGGTAGATATCGTAACATATCATAATCCCAAATCTACGAACTGTGACCACTACGAAGATGGCTTGGCGAGTAGGTTTGATGGGTATTTTCCAACAAGGGAATTTACAAGTGACTTGAAAACGATGATAACGTTGATAAAACAAACTCACTCATAATAGAAGCATATCCAAAAGATTGTCCAATTCGAGCTATGCGTTCTTCTGTTGCAACCCCATGATTCATTTGATTTATATAATTCATTTGTTTCATTTGATTGATTTGATTCATTTGATTAATTTGATTCGATTAATTCGATTCATTTGATTCATTTGATTCATTTGTTTCATTTGATTCATTTGATTCATTTGATTCATTTGATTCATTTGATTCATTTGATTCATTTGATTCATTTGATTCATTTGATTCATTTGATTCATTTGATTCATTTGATTCATTTGATTCATTTGATTCATTTGATTCATTTGATTCATTTGATTCATTTGAATCATTTAATTCATTTGATTCATTTGATTCATTTGATTCATTTGATTAATTTGATTCACTTGATTTATTTGATTCATTTGATTCATTTGATTCATTTGATTCTTTTGATTCTTTTGATTCATTTGATTCATTTGATTCATTTGATTCATTTGATTCATTTGATTCATTTGATTCATTTGATTCATTTGATTCATTTGATTCATTTGATTCATTTGATTCATTTGATTCATTTGATTCATTTGATTCATTTGATTCATTTGATTCATTTGATTCATTCGATTCATTTGATTTATTTCCAACATTCTGTTCATTTTTAAAAAAATTTTCATTTCATGATCAATCATTTCACTCATTAACTTTATTTAATTTGTTAGTTTTAGTCGATTTCATTTATTTTGTTAATTTTTATAACTATTTTCAAATATTACATAATTTCCCATTTAATGAGCTAATCTTATTTGATTTATGTAATGTGTTTATTTGTTTTATTTTAATCATTCTGTTCATTTTATGAATTTGAAAACCTTTTTTAAATTTTTCGCTCTATTTTTTTAATTGTGTTCGTTTCATTGATTTTTTATAATTTATTCAGTTTATTCGAGCATTTATTCGTGCAGGACTAGAGACTGTTGTGTACTACTTCACATGAGCACTGCAAACTGATAAATGATCCAACAGTGATACATATGTGTAAAAAATGTCTCAGATCACTCTTAGGTGGATTAAATTGGTTTTAATAATAAGAAGGGGCTCACAAACTACCAAAATTTTTCCAAAGACATAATAAGGCTAAGTTGTTTAGTTTTAGCAAAATCTCAAATTTCCAGCTAAAATTGCGTTCTGGTCTAGAGGTGTGCGCCGATGAAAAATAACAAATAACATAACGTTGGTGCGATTTCGACCGGCGGCGGCTTATCAGTGTAACGCCCTTCGCCAAAATTGGTGGCGATGCGGCAGTGTAATACTGCGTGGGATATTTTTTAATCTTTAAGGGGTAGTAAAAACGACTTTTTGCTCAAACTTTGCCATGCTGGCTGTTGTATCTGCGTGTTTCAAACCTAAACCAAGGCCTGTTGACGTAGCGGTAACATCAGCTTTCAATATAACACAGTAATTTTCAACCGGGAATCGATTATATTTTAGTAAATTAAATGACTTTTGTTCTATACGACGGAGTTTTCGTGAAGTGGAATATTTTCCGAAAATGGAGCTTAGACTAACGGAAGTCTTTCTTCAGTACCATCACCTACGCAATGCAGTACTGATGTCATTTAACACGTTAGACCAAGCAGAAAGATTCGCTTTGCTGAACAATCTAAAACACGTTGTTAAAAGTTACATCGTAGGAATTAAGGTTCCTGCGTACATGAGAAATGACAATATGGAAGTAAGGTTACATGACCTATCACCGTGTACCCCTCCTAAGCTAATTGCAAAATGCTTGTCGCAATACGGGGAAGTAGAATCCGTTAGATGTGATACTTTAAGAAGACCTTTTTCCTCCAACTTGACTAAACAACTCAGAACTCACGGAATCATTATTAAGCAAACCACGCTATGCACTCATAAGAGGCAAACTTCTACGGAAACTACTGTAATCAGAGATGACATCACGAACAACTTACGGCCCCGTTAAGTTACCGCTATGAGCCATGTCAAATAAACGAAGTAAGACAAATCAGGACTTAAGTCTGGACGTTTTCTGAGTACTAGTTCACGAATATTTCATGATTTTGTGAATTATTTCTCGTGGTCAGTTGTGACATTATACTGGAAATCATGAATCAAATCACGAATGCATGAATATTAGTTTAAAATTTCATAAACTATGTACGGTAGGTCCTGACAATTATGCGAAGAATCGTGAATCAGTTCACGAATAGTTGAATAACATTTTATGATTTTGGGAACTATTTCTCGAACCCGAAGTGAACTATTATGCTGGGAATCATGAACCAGCTCAGGACTGCATAAGTAATATTTGATGATTGTGTGAACTATTTCTCCAACAGGGATATTGGATCCTGACTAATACACCGAAGACCCGTTTTTATCAGCCCCTTTGGTGTGTTTTTGGTTGACAAACTGGGAGCAATGACAAAACATATTTATTCATTCACTTTAGTAAACCGAAGCTGATAAACTATACAACATAAGTCCGTAGACATAACCTTATAATTCTGGTTGGCTGACGAAATCGGGTCGAAAATTTGACAAAATTGGGGGCTGATAAAAAACGGGCTTTCACTGTATATTAGGAATCATGAATTACGGGGATTGCATGGATTCATTGAACCCTCCGTCACTCGTGGGAATGGCTCTCCGAATGAGCAGCCGCTGGTGCTGAGAAAAGATTTCGCTAGAGTTTCTGAAGGTGTTGCACTAAATACAACGGAGCGAGTGCCGAAGGGTTAAAATAACGCGTTTCGTGAAATAGTTCACGAGTCAACCTTTGGTTTTATGAATAGTGTTTATAAAGTTGTGTACTAGTTCACGTACATAAAATCGATTTGGTAATGACATGGCGTAAACCATGACTAAAATTCACAAAACAAAAACAATTTTTTCCACTAATAAAGGCGGGCGCAGCTAAAGAGAAATTAAACATAATTATAAAGCTCATGATATTTGTTCATGATCGTGTTATCGTAATGTAAAAAAGCCATAGAATTCGTGGCACTTTATTCACAATTTTGGGAGAAAAAAAAAATCCGTCGCTATGATTGAGATAACATAATTTATTTATGTATGTGTGTGCTATGATAAGGTTTAAAAGGCTAGCCTGTAGTGTTTTATCGCTGTGTGGGATTCACTTAGATGCCTAACCATGAAAAAAACTCATAACTCTTCCTCATATCTGTGGGCCCAGCTTGGCCCCGACTGGGTGGAAAACACCGCCGGGAAGACTGCAGGCCAGATATTGTGACACCTGCTGCCACCGAAACTAAGCCAATCGATCTAAGCGTATTGTCAGTGCCTATCTATCGTGCAAGCTACTTCACAGGAAAAGTTCTGGTTGTATCTGTGCGTTTTTATCCCGCTTATTACCGACAGTGATATACAGCAGGTGCTGTCACGTTGCCTAAACTCGTCGGACCCTGCTGTCGTTGTTCGCTTGGTTCCCAAAGGAAAAGATATCACCAACCTGACATTTGTGTCCTACAAAGTTGGGCTTGATCCCGGTTTGAAGGATTAAGCATTGGATCCCGCGTCATGGCCTGCTGGAATGCGGTTCCGTGAATTCATTATGCTGCCAAAAAACTGACTCCCTCGGCCGGGTTAGCTGTTCCCTGCCTCGTTACTTCCACTGTCCCCGGATGATGTGCACCAAGCGCGGTTGATGCAAACAACACGATTCGAGTGTATTATCAAAATACGGGAGGATTAGGAACAAAGGTCGACGATGTATATTTGGCTGTTATGGATGGAAATTATGACGTTTATGTTCTAACTGAAACCTGGTTGAATGATAAGATTAATTCTGTGCAGCTATTCGGCAATTCATTCACTGTGTACCGAGTTGATCGCAATACCACTAACAGTACCCGCTCACTTGGCGGTAGGGTTCTTGTGGCTGTTTCGAACAGTCTCGTCTTTTGTCCGATTGCGGAAGGAAGATTCTCTTCCATTAAGAGTGTCTGAGTGAAACTTAGCAGAGCACCTAGAAACTGTTTGATTGGAGCTGCCTACATACCTCCGGAAAAGCAACAAGACTGTAATATTGTGTAGTTTCATCTTGATGCCGTGGAATACGTCTGTTCTATCGCAGATTCGAGTGACGAATTGTTCCTGTTTGGAGATTTCAACCAGCCCGAGCTCATTTGGATTCCATCTGGTCACGATTTTGCATTCCCCGACCCGAGAGCTTCGACCACCATTCCTGCGAGGACGAACGTGATTTAATGTGAATGTAAGCATGTGCATGACGAAAAGGGAAAAAATCTTTATTAATGGACCCCTCACCCTATGCTTTCTACCCACTTGGGCGTAAAGTGTTTCGCCTCCCCTGAATGCGGATCAACTGGAATGAGTTGCAACATTTTGCAAATGTCGACGATGTTGTAAGTCACTACAACTTTTTACTTCTGGAATGTGTTGCAGCCTCAGTCCCAAAATATCAACCTGCCAAGAAGTCATCATGGTCTAATGGAACTCTATGCAGACTAAAACGCTTGCGTAGTAAAGCACTTCGTGCTTTTACTAATCGACGATGTCCTTTATCGAAGCGATTTTTTTCGCTCGCTAGTAACGATTACCGCAGTTATAACAAGTTTCTCTATAGACGTTACGTAAATCGAATACAACTGAATTTGCGTCGGAACCCCAAGGGATTCTGGTCGTTTGTTAACACTAAGAGGAAGGAAATTGGTCTCCCATCTGAAATGTTTCTCGACAACGATGCAGTTTTCTCTGCTGAAGATAAGTGCAGCTGTTTTGATCGGCACTTTTCGAGCTTCTTCTCTCAAGATTCGGCATCGCTTGAGGTGATTGACAACGCTGTTCGAGACGTCCCTTCCGACATTTTTAGCATGGATGTTTTCGTCATCGACGATGAAATGGTTCGTTCGGCTATCCAGAAGACAAAAGTGTCCTTCGATTCTGGTCCGAGTAGTATGCCTGCAGCTGTATTGAAAAAATGCTCGGACAAGCGTAACGTTGAAAATTACCGTGGAATTACTTCGCTTGGAGTTGATTCGAAACTGATTGAGTTACTGGTTAACGAAACACTATTTGCTTCCTGCCGACACTATATTACTTCCCGGCCATTTTGTATGGATAATATGTGCAAAAAACTTCAAGTGGATGCGATATACACAGATTTGAAATCCGCCTTTGACAAAGTGAACGATGTCCTGATTGCCAAACTGAAAAAAAAAAAACTTGGCTGCTCGACTAGGTTTTGTGAGTGGCTTCGATCGTATCTCGTTCATCGTCAAGTTGCTGTTTGTATTGGCACTGCTTAGTCTGATTACTTTTCGAACAGCTCTGTAGTTCCCCAAGGTAGTACACTCGGACCGCTGTCATTTTCCCTGCTTATTAATGACGTTGCTGGTATTTTAAATCCTGGTGGCAAACTATTTTTCGCTGACGATGTTAAACTATATTGCGTAATTCGTGATCAGTCCGACTGCCTAGTACTGCAAGCCGTTCTGGATACTCCTAACGACTGGTGTGTGCGGAAGATGATGGTTTTGTGCATTCTCAAATGCAGTGTCATTAGCTTTCATCGCACTAGGAACACCATCCCTTTTGATTATAATATTTCTGGAAATCAGCTACAACGTGTTGACTGTATCAAATACCTTGGAGTAATACTGGATTATAAGCTAACTTACCATCGTCACTTCTCTGCTACAATTGTCGATTGTAGGCCAATCGACAACTGGGATTCATGTTTAAGATATCCAACGAATTTCGTGATCCTTTGTGTTTTAAAGCTGTTCATTAGTGCTAGAATTTGGCAATGTCGTTCGGAATCCTTACCATGCGGTTTGTCAGGTACGCTCTGCGTTTCTTGTCATGGAGTCATCCGTAAAACCTGCCACCTTATGAAGACCGCTATCGTTTGTTAGGCTTGCACACTAGAGTGACAGGAAAAAATGACCCCTATCGGCCCACCTCTGAGTAGATTCCTAGTCCCACCAGAGTACTTGCACCAAATTTGAAGCAAATCGGACAAGTCTAACTACCGGACCAACGTGCCTGAAGTTTGTATGGGATTTTTCAACAACTTACATGGAGAAAACCCACCAGCTCGCATATTCGCCACTAGGTGGCACTGTATGCATCGTATTATCACTGTAAGTGGAAATAAGAAAGATAATTTAATTTTCTACAACTTTGTCGAAGACTGCTAGTAAATCCGGCTATGTTAAAAGAAGTTATTAAACTTTTAACAAAGTGATGTCTGAGTCAGTTTTGCATGGGGCCTAACAGTGCATGGTTGTGTATCAGTACTCGATTCACATGAACTAAACATTTTTGTGAAATAATCGTTAAGTTTAGCTCAACGGTATGTTCAGAAGAATTATAGTAAATAATACGAGTCATTCTTTGATTAGAAAATTTTAGTTCCATATGTTACCGCATAGAGGGCGCCAACACTAACTTTTCAAGGAAGAGAGATAGAAATCTTGTTTCTTCTACAAAGTTATAGAACAGGCATTTTTCAGTATTTCTTCCGAACATCTTGATACTCTATCTCTCTTCTATGAAAAGTTAGTGGTGGTGCCCTCTATGCGGTCACAGGTAGAACTAAAATTTTCTAACCAAAACGTAACTCGTATTATTTACTACAATTCTTGTGAGCATACTATTCAGCTAAATCTAACCCTTATTTCACAAAAATGTATAGTTCGCGGGACTCGATACACAACCATGCACTGCTAGGCCCTATGCAAAACTGACTCAGACATCATTTCGTTAAAAGTTTAATAACTTCTTTTAACAAAGCCGAATTAACTAGCAGTCTTCGACAAAGTTGTGGACAATTAAATTATCTTTCTTATTTTTACTTACAGTGATGATACGATGCATATAGTACCACCTAGCGACGAAAATACGAACTAGTGAGTTTTCTCCATGTAAATTGTTGAAAAATCCCATACAAACTTCAGGCACGTTGGTCCGGTAGTTACACTTGTCCGATTTGCTTCAAATTTGGTGCAAGTACTCCTGGCGGGACTAGGAATCGACTCAGGGGTAGGCCGATTGAGTTTTCAAAAATTCGTCATTTTTCTGGGCAGTCTATTGCACACCCTTGCTGGAAGGAGAATGACATCGCATGCAGTCTCTGTGGCCAAAATACTGCTGGATGCATACGATGTACCTGACCCACTAGCACAAATGCATTTCTATGCGCCATCTCGTACTCTTCGCCAAAGAGTTATGCGTATTCCTGAATTTAGACCAATTGACTATGCTGCAAACAGTCCTGCCATTGGAATGGTTCGGAGGTTCAACGTGTTCTCCGAATTATTTGATTTTAACCTCACCACGTCTGGATTTAGAAGACGAATTTAATCACATTAGGAAATTTCATTGAGACATTAAATGTTAGATGAATAAAATTTTAACAAATACAAATACAAATTACCATTCAGATCTATTTTCTGTGAACCAATTAGATCCCAGTTTTGTCGAGATCTAATCGGATAGTCTCCGGAAACGAACTTATCATACTCTGACTGAGAGTTCCCCGGCAGCTGAATTTCTCCCGATACCGATACCCGTTCTCTTAAGCGGTGGTGGGATGTCCGTTTAATGAGCCAAATACCCCCAGCTGCGGACCTAGTCTACTCAAAGAGCGTATCGGTAGGTGCCGAGGTCTGTCGCTAATTTTCACAACAAGTAACTTACAAAATATTTTTGGAAGGATATCTCTTTCAAAAGGAACTCAGAGAATTCTTTTTAAAACATTAGGTACATTTTTGACGAACATATAAAATTTTTCAATACATGAAATATTTCGGGGGATGTTTTGTCCCCCCGCTACTACGCCACTGCATGCTTTAGTGGTCTAAACACGTATCGTATCGTAATACATTCTTCCTAACTAGATATACCTCTTTCTGGTCCAGTTTCGAGAAATACCGGCTTTCTGTTTGGGCCTGACAGTACGTCCGAAGAATCGTGTTCCCCAAACTTGTTCATGACTGATTTTACACTCGCCTGATGAGTCTCAAAGCGCTTCGTTAATTTTCGCAAAGGTAAACTCTTTTCACTTAGCCATGTGTCTAAAACATTAATTTTCGCTTCATTTTCATTTTGAATTGAAGAACTTAAACCGTACAAAAACGTAATGAAACGAAGAATGACAATCAAACGCACGCCATGCTGCGATGAGCACATTTAAATGTCTCGAATGTCTCTAGATCTTTAGATCTTTGTATCTTTGAAAATACTTAATATTGCCCAAATTAAAAAAAAACTAATTCGCATCCTCCACATTACCCATCTTTTCCAATTGAATCATCCCATCGAGCACTCGCAGCGATGCTGAGAAACAACTCATCTGTCACTGATTAACAGAAAATCACTCATCCTCCCAAGCTCTGGGGTGATGCGACCGACCGACCGACCGACAGTGTAAAACTCTGGAAACATCCGCGCACTCTGGACGCGTCCATTATTCTTATCGTGCATAATTAAAAACTTCTAACAAATCCTTTAAGTCCTCTTAGTCCTGCCCGGCTACCGTTGTTGGTAACTGGCCGACCGAAATGAGTGTGTATGAGCGTGGGTGTGAGTGGAAGGACAAGCAAATGTAAATGGATTCTTTAACAGCTTCTACCGGGGCATCGTAAAAGCTGGCACCGTACTGGTCTCGCTCACCGACTGTCAACCATTTCAAAGCCCGGGTAACTTCGGTTACATTTTTTCCGGATAACTTTGGGTACGAACGGTAATCGGACCCCGGCAGCGAACTTTAGATTGAAAGAGTTTTTTCTTGGGAAAGCCTTCCAACTACCGTAATCCGTTCCCCAGTGTGCCATCCTTTCAGGGGTACCGACATAAAATTCCGGAATATGTTGGTAGTGTGAAAATTGTATCGGTATAGGAGATTGCGGCAGAGACTTTTATTCCCGGTTTCCATTTGATGGTTTTGCCCAATAGTGAATAATCACCGTTCGCCCTGTCGTTTAGAGTTTAATTACACCAAGTACATAAAAGCGCGTTCTGGAATTTGAGCTGGAGCTGAGAAAAAAACTGTGGAAACGACGAAAGATTGCAGAGGAAATAGCAGTGAAAAATAATCGCTGCCGACGCGGAGTGGCAAAAAAAGTTTTAAAATTGTAGCGTTACTTGTCATCTGCGAATTTGTCATCTATGTATAGATATGTTTCCAGTCGTTTCCAATGTGTACGGGTACGGACAACCGACAATTTGTGAGGGATTAAATATGCTTTATTCAATTGCAGTCTTAAGCTTCTATGATTTAGGGAAGATTCTAACTCGATCAACTAGTAATTTGAATCGTTACACAAAAGCGTACGTTATCGGATTATGTGGGAAGAGATACCGAGAAAAGGCCATCAACAATTTGAAAGCATTTGGAGGGTTATTTGAATACTTAAGCGAGCTTGTTATTGGTATGAAAGGCTTTATTTTCGAAAACATATGCTTCCACGAACCGCCCAGAATATGAAAACACCTGATTTAATTGAACAAAAACATGCACCATTCAATACGGATCCATTTTCATAGGCTCATTGATGACGAACAAAAACATCGATTCAGCTTGCGTGCCCCATATATTTAGACGCTTAAAAAATAACCGATATCTAAAACATTGATTCATTCTCTGCATTTGAAACGAGAAATTTCACACAAAGAACCATTGAATACCACTGCAAACAAACTCTGTCCCGGCTAGCAGGACCCAGCTGAAACAAAACAATTCGCCTGCAAACAGGGCGGCCATGTACACAGTCAACCTCGTGACGGGAATTTCGAATTTTTGTCATTGCAAGGCCTGCTGTCCCGCGGTTGCTATCCCGACTAGTCGGCGCTATTTCAGACGTATGTCGACAAAGGACGTTCGATTCATTTATAATTAATAACATCGAAAATAATTATGCGAGAAATCAAAGCGCATATTATTTCACGCAGCAAAACCGCCATTTAATCGGATTCAGTTGAATTTAGCAAACGTGTCTTTGTTTGAACAGGTGCTGCCGGCCGGCCCGCGGTCCGGGCAGGGTTTGATTGGTGCGGGACCGGTTTTGTGTTCTGTGGCTTCGGTTCTGGAATAATTTTCCCCCAATCGTTAAAAAGTGACGACCGATACTAATGGTTTATTTTGCCTTCTCCCATAATTTCAGCTTAATTTCGCCAAATTCAGCATCGGGAAATTTCTGCCCAGCATGGATGCGAGCGGAATGTTGAGTGGTGGCCAGCATGGTGGCCACTCGGACTATCAACAGCAATATCAGCAGCATGAATCGTGCGCGGAGGGATTTATGACGATTCGGGAGCAAGGATTGCCCAACCTGGACGGAAAGTGGTGCGGAACGGCTTCCGGTTATACGATCTACTACAGTGAGACCCGATCGGTTAACGTGAGCGTATGGCTGGATCGGTTGCCGGGGTTCGGCGCCGGCGAAGCAGGTGGTTCCGGTGGTCCGGGGAGCGGACTGGAGTTTAGACTGATTTACAAGTTTCTTCGGCATAGTGATGCGAAGCTGAGGTGAGTTGGTGTGGTTGTTGTTCGTTGTTAAAGATTTTTTTCTTCTATGAAATGTCAATTAAATGGTGAACTTTTGCGCTTTACCATCAAAATACATACATGGTACTTCTTCAGGGGGATCAATTACATAGCTACAAATGTCACGGTTCATGACTTGACATTTACGAAAGTTTGCTTTCTTGGTCGTGATATTATTTTTTTTCCTTTCTTGCATATGACAGATAACACCAGTAGGCGTTCCAAGACATGGTACATTGCAGTCTGGAAAAGGTCACCGAAATCATACCTTTCTTACCTTATGAGGGCGACCTACATGATTGCCATATTTCGATCTGTTTTTTTTTAAATCAGTATAGCTGAACTACTGATAATTTTCAGAAAATTTCTTAACTATTTAACTATTAGTAGGTAATCTACAGTAAAGAGTTTCCTATCAAATATTGGTTCAATTTAAACTTGACACATTTTAAAAGAGTATGTGTGTAGCATCATACCTAATGTCTGATTTCGATGTCGCAAGCCAGCTGGGAGTGTAGTCTACAATCGGGTCTTCAACGATGCAAAATTCCCAAACGGGATAATTTTAGAATAAGACCAATTTTTTTGGTGCATAAGGACACAAGACCTTGCATAAAGTATGTTTTTTTGGTGATTCGGATTATCCTCGTCAGTAACTAACACCAACTTAATAGTAGTTAGATAAGTCCAAACCAGCACCAAATCAGCGCTATGTAGACACTAAAATCCAAAAAGGAACACGTCTTGTGTGAACGCTAAACTACTGTCTGATACCTAAGGATGTCTCGATAGTCAGCACAGAGATTTTGTTTACCGACGAGGAATGTAAATCGAAATCGTAGTTTGAACTATCTAACTAATATTAAGTTTGTGTTAGTTACTGCTGAGGAGAAACACAAAACACTAAAAAACCATACTATCTATCAAATGAACTGAACTGTCAACTTACAAGAAGATGGTTACTCCAAACCGTGACGATAAGTACACAAATCGGTCAAAGAATGATCACGGAAGTTGTACATGAAGATACAGACGAAGTTTGATTGTGTGGTACAGCATGACGAAATCAACGTCAAGGCAGGCTTCAATTAACTTCATGGATATGAATATTATAAGTCGACTAGAAGAGGAAAGGTGGCAGAGATTTTTAAACACATTAAGCTGTCGTATTTGGCTAATAAATATCTCGTATGGCAGGACATCTGTTCTTGTGATTTGAAGAGTGACATTTATATCGCAACCGAGAACATCAATCAGGAAATATAGGTGCAGGAGTGCGTGGAAACACCGCCGGTTGCCTTTCCTTAAGAAACAGGGCCGGTGGAACACGTGGGTAGTATGGGTAGTCCTACTCACTCGAAAATAACCGAGGGGAGAATTACCCACTCGAAAGTTTGGAACAAACCAAAACCTGAGAAAATCCACGTATGTGCCTTGTGCACTAATCGCATGCGTACACAGTTCTCGATGTATAACAATTTCATATTCTTATTTAGATACAAATCTCTTTGCTTTACAATTAAAATTTAGTGAAAATATGGGATAAGGATTTGTTTGTAAATTAAAATTATTTTTTATATTAAAACTAAGGGGAATACATATTGACACATCTACAACTTAAAACAAGGAATTCAGATCGGCATACAAAAATTTTTAAATGAAATTTTATTCAGACTAAAGGATGCAGTTAGAAATACTTTTAAAGACTATATGTACAATTTGCAATTTTTTAACAAAAACTATTATTTGATTAAAAATTGAAACAAGAGGAAACACTATTAGGCTTTTTATAAAGAAGGCAAAAGGCATACACAAGAGGGATTGATTCCAACTAAAGAATAGCATAGTGATCATAGTGGACATATAGAGGAGATCAAGGATAGCCAGCACATCTCGGACTGGAACGAGGCCTGAGGGATTTTTTTTTTAACGAAACGCTAGATGCACGACCAGACAACATGTTTAATGTCGCGATAACCGTCCCCACAAGCGCAGAGACCGGTCGCCACAACCCAAATACGTTGTAGATGCGTGTTTAACGTAAAACGAATGGATATGACCCGACAGGGAAGTCACGACGAATACGATGAGGTCGTCTAGCCAGCTAACAGGTATTTCTTCTACCTCCCATATTTTCGGCATAATATGGTGTAGGACTTCTCACTGCCGTGTTTAAGAAGTTCAGCCGGGAGCTGATCCTTCCCCGTAGCTTTGTTATTTTTCAGCTCCTTGATAGCGTTTCTAATCCGATTAAAATAATAGCACATTTTGATCCATGCTCCTCTATAGTGATTTCGCAGGTCTGGCGAATAATATTAAAATACTAGAAGATCTACGTCGGAAGTTAACCAGGTTTTGCACAATACAAATGCATTGTGTAAATGCTAAGAAAATAATAGGACTGAAATATACACTTGGAATTTTTAATGTCACAAGAGAAATATCCGAGATCAGGGGCCACTTACCCAGCACCCATCAAGGGATACTTTCAGACCTTTACGAGAAAGGTTAGAAGAGGAAATGATTCAGAATCTCGTGAACCGGGGAGCGTAGACGTGCTCGGTGGCGTAGCCTTTTTTAGAATTTCTTCTCGAAGCATTCCTTAAACGATTGCTTCAGTTTTCCCTGTATAATTTATATGTGGGATATGTCGATAGTTGCATGCGGAGTTTCTCCACAGGAAGAAAACTTTTCATGATTTTCTCCGCATTTTCCTTGCCTTGTTTCTACAATGAGTAACTCTATGGCACCATTGTTTGCAACGACGACAGTTCATGCCCCGCGGCATAAACCGGCGAACAGGTAAACGAGCCCCGTTCAAAGAACAATGTTTTGAAAAACAGATCCGGCGAAATGTGCAAGATAAGGCTTATTGAAAATAAGTAAACTCCTGGATGTTTGCTGGACGCACTTGCTTGCATACCAGAATTGTTACTGACTGAAGCAAAGCCTTTTGGAAGGAGCCAACTCCATATTTCGTAATTAAAGCCTCTGTCGAAGACAACTCCATTAATCTCTACTTCCCGGGCGCGTACGTAGACAAAATACTTCTTTGTACACGACTGATTGTTGTTTAGTTTGACCCCGCGATTTATCAATGATGTTAAATGGCTTATTTTTGGTCCGGAAGTAAGCTGGTTGTATAAGATGGATATAATTTGTATTAAAACTTTCCTTTAGGAGACTTATCGGTATTATTTTTGCTATCGGAGAAATATTCACATCGACCTCCACCAATCCTGACGGACGGAGATACCTTCCAATTAGTTAACTCTATCTGGCGGGCTTCAATATCCACGAAAAGAAGATTTTATATCAGTAATTGTTACGAAATAACCCAAACAAATTGACCACTGCGCGCCGGTCGTGTTTTTCGCTCCTCGTATACGTTGAATTTAATACGTAACATTTATCTTTCCTGTTGATAAAAAGTGTCGAACTGCAGCAATTACTTTATGCGTTATATATCCTGTGATTGTCAAAGTGCAAAACGAACGCAATTCTACGATATTTTGCAAAATTGTCTGATTTATCTCAACTATCGAGGTGCCATTGTTCGTCTGATCGAAGCGTCGCTATTGTTATTTTTCTGTACAGAATGGTGTGCGAAGTGTGTGATACGGGGATCGATTGCAAAGTCGATATTATTACTGTGTGCCAAGGAAGCTGCTGTAAACGATTTCATGCTCAATGTGTGGGATTGAACGAAGCTAACATCAATGCACTCACCAAAAATATTATCTGGTTATGCGATAGATGTTTGGAAGCATTTATTGAAACTGTCGCTACCTCGCTGACTGAGTCGCCAGAGCCGAACCCATCTTCAAACAATATCGAGTATGAGGTGGCTTATATGAAATTAAAAATCGATGAAATTCAAAGCACATTATCTCAACTATTGCCACAGAAGCGTTCATGCCCATTCAATTCTACCCCGGTTTCGTCTGTGGATCCACCGAACGAATCGAGGAATACAAGTCGGATTGATTCACCAACCGGTAATGCACATAGAAGTGATATGGAGTTCTCTTTGTTCCTGTCGAATATAGAACCTCATGTTACCGAAAGCGAAGTGAGTGCCTTAGTTACCCAGTGTCTCGGACTCAATTCAACTGATACAACTGACATCAAAAAACTTGTTCTCGGATGGAAATCAGTCGACGATATTGATTATGCGTCGTTCAGGATAGGGCTTTTTTTTTTTTTTATTCATTTCGTTTATTTGATAGGCACAAATGCGTTAGCTTGGCGGTGCCAAATTCTTTTGTTTTTACATTTTGTATATTTTAAAACTAGGAGGTTACAATGTTGAAATATTTTTTTAAAAAAGAAAAATTTTACAGCTATCTTAAGACTAGAAATAAGATTCTATATACAAGAGAGGGGGCGAAAGATTTTTTTTATGAAAAAATTTTAAAACAAGGAATTCAATAGTAATAATTTTTAGGAAATATTTACAGTTATCTTAAAACTAACAATATAGTTTGGTACACAAAAGTGGGAACAAATATTTATGAGAAAATTCGCAGGTGTTTTAAGACTAGGGATACAATTCTGTTTACAAGATGGGGGACAATAGTTTTAACAAAGAGGTAAAATTACAACTATCTTAAAACTAGGAATACAGAATACAAATTTGAACTTTTTTAGCGGAGACTTATGCTTGGTCAAGATATTCAGAGGGTAGGATAGGGCTTGATGGAAGGTGGAAGCCACTAGCCCTGCAGGCGACTACTTGGCCTCGAAACGTCCGCTACCGTGAATTTGTCAACCGAAACAACACGACGTGGAAACCTGGATGTTGAACAACACATTACGACTATTGAAGGTTTTGATTATTTTATTTGTTTACAATTATTAGTGTTTATTTCCAAATAACGAACTGTGAGAAGTGTTATATTTTTGTTTTGTATGAAATGTATTGTTAAAATTGTGTCCTGTATGATTTGTAAATTTTGTAATTGTAACTAGTATAAGGAACCACCATTGGGGCCAAGGGGCCTATTGGTGCAAATAAATAAATATCAAATATCAAATCTTAGCTGTGGAACGTTTGTAGTAACAGTAATCAACAAACACATTTTCGCTGAGCCGTCGATCATACAGCCCGTTAACAAAGGGTGTTTGCAAGTGGTCAATAGCTGGTGGCAGGGAATTTTCATTTTACTCACGCCATGCCTGAACTTTCGTCATGGCCATGGTGCTCAAACCTATAATATAAAATATAAAAAAAATCTAGAGGTTCCGCAAATGCGATTTATGAAAAAGGGTAATTTTTGAGCAAAATTGTCGTATATAAGTGGTTTTCGCAACTTTTTCAAAGCCCAATTATTTTTAATATATTTTTTCATTTTTCTGTGAACCTTAGAGAATAAATCCCATTCAAAGGTTTTTACAATAGTCCTTATATTAATTATAGAACCTCTTAATCATGACGAAAATTTTTTATTTTTGTTTCTTCAAAAAATCCATACAAAACGAATGTCAATAATTTTTTTTCAATAAACCAAAGGAATGTTTTGAAAAGTACTGTTCATTGCAAAAACTTTTGTGAACAATTACAATTTACAACGAGATAATTCAATTTTCTCTACTGCGTTTGCTAAATCTTCACTAAATTCAATCAGTAGTACTAATACTATATATGCTAATTTTCTTAGCAAAAATCTGTGAGGAAATAAACTGCTATTTATGTTTTCCTGTATTTTTCCGTTCAAGCTTAAATGACAGTAATGATCGTACTGAAAGAACAGTAGCTTCATGTGGAGAAATCTACGAGATGGCTCTAAAAATGACACTGATAGAAACGAATTATTACTGACTATCACCCAAAATACGCAGAGTCACAATAACTTCTAAAACTTGAATCATGCCATATTTATTCGATAACATATCAAATAGCTTCGATTTGAGTCTTTTATTACAAGACTTAGCATACATTCACATTAATAAATAAATCTAATCAATCGTGAATGTTACATAGGTTCATCATTGGTGTTATCACTTCTTATTCAAAAAAGTTGTTGATCATGCACAATCCCATAAATCTCTCAATAACTACCTTAGAATAAGAGGGTAGATTCTACATATGAAAATGTTTTGTAAGATTGAGAGAAATCCTTTTTATTTGACATCCAATATGCCTACACTGGTCAAGTTACGGTTGAGATATTGAACAATTCAAAAAATGTAGCAAAGTTTCATGGTTTGAAAGCATTTACTAAAAATGCTATATCGCAGCCCCTCGACCGAATTTTCACAACATCTGTTCACAAAAATTTTTGCAATGAACAGTACTTTCCAAAACATGCCTTTGGTTTATTGAAAAAAATATATTGACATTCGTTTTGTATGGATTTTCTTCAAAATCAACAAAAATAAAAAAAATTCGTCATGATTAAGAGGTTCTATAATTAATATAAAGACTATTTGTAAAAAACTTTTGAATGGAATTTATTCTCTAAGGTCCACAGAAAAATGAAAAAATATATTAAAAATAATTGGGCTTTGAGAAAGTTGCGAAAACCACTTATATACGACAATTTTGCTCAAAAATTACCATTTTTCATAAATCGGACCCTTTAGATTATTTTTTAGAAACTTGATTTGTTCTACAAAAGTGCTTAAAATATGCTTATCTTTCATTATAGGGTTGAGCACCATGACTTTTCGAACATCGATTTTTTTGGGACAGCCTAATGTGCAGTGTGTTGGAATGGGGCATATGATCTAGAATAAAAAAAAAATACAAATTGGGCATCACACAGGTCACTGCCCCTTAAGATAGTTTTACCAGGTTGGTGTGCATTTTATGTTATTCACGGTGGGTAAATGCGACAATCGAAAATGAACGGTTGATAACCATTCGAGTCAAATTCGTATGGAATTTTCGTGGGAATTGAGGCTAGTTTACGTCGGAGTTCCGGATCAAACCGATTCCAAGTCAGTATCAATTATTACATTTGAACTGGAATACAATCCAGCAATCCAGTCGAACACCGGATTCCACGTGAGCTGTTTCGGCTGGGGAGGACCCAAGATGGAGTGCGGCTAAAATGTTCACTAACTCAGTCCAGCTGGTCAGATCGACACCGTAGAAAATGCTACTAGGGATTATCGCATATCCCACGTTTATCTCATTCTAATCCGTATGGAGTAGCGAGGACAGAACTCGGACCGCTCGTGTTCTGCTCTTGCACTCCCTTTCAAATCATTGGATCTTACGATCGACAGTGATCCCGAAGATATACGGCTTCTTTTATAAGGAGATAATAGTGCCAACGAGTATGACCAGCTTGGCGTTAGCTGGGTGATAGGAGCTGTAGAAATGAATGCTGGAGCACTTCGATACTGCAATGTTGAAACCAGTGAAGGCGGCACAACACCAGATGACGCTAATGGCGGCTCAAATGATCCTTCTGGTGATAGCGATCGTTTTACCAATTGAAATCAGTATGATGTTGCGTTTCGTAAGCACGGTATGCTTCGTAGATTGCAAACTGATGACTCTCATTTCCAGCCAGACTACTTGAGGAGCATTGTTTGGGAATAACAATTGATCCAGTCCAAGCGAGAATTTCACCTGAGAACCAGCATTGCGGGCCACGAACGATCTTTACCGTAACTTGGGATATGGGAAAGGAAATGTTGATGTGGTACTTACTTAACGGAAGGCCCCGACTCAGTGACACTCCCATAAGTACCACGGATTAGGTAGTGGGTGGGGACCAATTGAAATCAGTATGATGTGTACATAAACTACGATATGGATCGAAACATGGGCGACTCAATTGACTGCTCGGAATACATCATCTCCATTGTTTCCGCTGTACAGGAAAGCAGGGTTATTGACCTGAAGTCGCTGGGCGAACGGCCGTTTTCGCTCGCTTTAGAGAAAGATTTAGACAGTTTTCCATTCGTTGGGAAGGGCCTATATTTTTCGTCCGCATTGAAACAGTCAAAGTGCTGTTTTTTTACTTTCGAGTGACCACCAAAGTTTAACCACGGGTATCTGACTCAGTCAGATGCAGCCGTCTTTCCGCCCGTGACGTTGAAGACGACTAGGAGGGTAGAACGTCGGGAGTGATTAATTGTACTTCTGACGGAAATTGTAATGGAACGATGTTAGCTTTGCGCTGCGCAAATGTCAGAAGGATAGCCTCATTGGTCGCAATGTCCTCAAAGTGTGATCCAATCCAATAGGCGGTTTCGATTAGGTCGTTTCCGTTCGTGCTGAAGGTGTTCTCGTTTTGTCTCTTTTTACTGCTGAGCGCGATAACCTTTTTAAATAGTTCGAAGGAGGAGTCTGGTCTGATCCCGTCAAGCAAGTTACTTGTCTTCTCGACTCCTCATTTGCTTATTTCAGTGCTTCTTGAAGATGACAGCGTGATAGCAGCGCAGGGGCTGACCAGGGGAGGTTCTTTTAACAAGATACGGGATTCTGCTCTCATTGCCGTAGCTAAGCACCCCACCAGTGCACCATATAATGGGGTGCGGCACCGCTCGTTTGGGGAATGCTTGGTTCGGTGACTTCAGTAATGAGGTTGGAGAGATTCACTGGAGTGTAGGTACCCAACCGCAGTTTCCAGCGATAAACCTGGAAACGATTATGAGGTCGATGGCGGCAGAAGTTCGACCACGTATGAATGCGGTGTTTCAGTTTTCCTCTTTGACGGCACCCAGGGTTTCGTTACCTTCGTGGCAACGTCCAAGTGAACTGCAGGCATTGTGTTGGGTGTTCATATCCCCCACTATAACAGAAACAGTCAGTCAGTAACAAGCTTCTAAATCCAATGTCCCAGATTGAGATCCATCTGGGATGTTCTTTCTCTTGGCGGAGGCAAGTAGATCAGTTGCCGAAAAAGATTGACCCAGACACAGATTCCGATTGATTGGACATTCCCTAGACGAAGCGGTTTCTGAGCCAATGGGTTGGATCCGTTGTAAAGGGATATGTGTCTCCTGAAGATAGGTCAGCTCGGAGTAGGAAATTATGTGCTTCAAGTGATGATGGTTGGCTACCAAACCGTTGATGTTCCACTGGATTGCCAGAGTCAGCTTCTTTCGGCGCAAATTGAATTGATGGATTGCGAAACACCAAGGATGATGAACGGGACACAATCATAGCCCGTCTAGCTAGTGAGCAACTTTGAAGGAAATCATTGCTGAAAGATGGAGGATCAACAAGATCGGTCAATCAAATAGATGCTTGGGGCCATGTCTGAAAAAAACTAAACTGCACAACGCCGTGTTTTAACTACATCAAACGCCGTTTGCTCACTTTTGGGAGAATAAGCTCAACAACGAATCCTTCGTAATGGAACAAAACTCAAGAACGGCAAGTTCATCGAATTACCCGACATAACCGAATCCCATGCTGACCGTCCAATCTTCCGAGGAGATCTAGCCGTCAAAACAGGGAAGGCCCCCAGGACAAGCGGCACTGACAAATTCTGAAGTCCCAAATTCAAAACTACCCTCAAAATTAATTTTCCTACATCAAGTCTTAAACCAAGATCTCGAACCAACATCTTCAATATCTTATACCAAGACCCCGCACTGGTCCATTACAGTTGGTACGGCATCTCAGAATAAATACATCCTCCCGCGTATAGCCTGACCGAGGACGTTCCCGGCCTACCAGTTAAGTGCTAAAGCATTTTAAAAACAGCTAACACT
Organism: Topomyia yanbarensis; assembly: GCF_030247195.1. NCBI lineage: Eukaryota > Metazoa > Arthropoda > Insecta > Diptera > Culicidae > Topomyia > Topomyia yanbarensis. The sequence goes on from NC_080672.1 coordinate 31,238,772, forward strand.
GCCCTTAAATTCGTACTTAAATACCCACTAAACAGCATTCCACGGTTAACCGTGGTGACAAAGAACAACATCCGCTCGTCCGAACTATTGATTAAACTAAGAACACGTAACAATCTCGGGACAATAGCTTTAACTCATAGTTGCCAGGACAGCAGATACATCAACCGTCGGTTTTGTATCCCTTGCTTTGTTGCAAAATGCTCATGGAACCAAGTTTGGTTCTGCTACAGGAACAGTAGCAGCTACACAGAAGAACGTAATGGCTGCCGTTACACAAGCATAATAAAGCAAACCGTCCGCTTGGAGTCACATCGGTTGACTACTCGGTATTAAACCGGAATACTGTGCATCCACAATCCGATGAGTTCCCGTTAGCTGCCAGCACGAGGAACCCGGAAACCCAACCCCGATAGGACCCATCGGTCACAATCTATGTTGCTACAGGTGTCACCAAACGCCAAACCGCAGAAACACCGAAGAATCAAATAAAGGACACCTGTGCGTATTGACTATGCCTGGGGTAGTTCCTCGATGCTTCTGTGGTGGCTTTTGGATCATTGGAATAAGTTTCCACAACACAGTAGCTTCCTTCAATTTTATCACACAGTATCAACATTGAATAACCAGGAATCGGGTAGTTGCCAGAGGTTGACCACTAGACCTCTCCACATTTTGAAAAAGTTTTGAAATATACATCGGTCAGCCCAAATTTTTGTTCTAGGTGTGAATTTAAGAACTTTCGCCAAAAATGGTTTAATTTGGACATGATTTAGAGGTGTCTCCAATCAAAAATCGTGTTTTTGCTATGTTTCAATAGGAAGATCACTTACACTCTGATTTGACAAGCCCTACATGCCCACATATCATCAAAGGTTGTTCTATAGACAAATCTTAACATGTTTTAACAGGTGAACATAGCTCTAATCGCAATAGAAAATTTGATATCTGGATTTTTATATAGAAAGGAATACCAAAACCAAGAAAAAATACTACTAATTTTCCTTAGTTTTGATATACTTTTCAATATGAAAATACAGTTAACAAATTTTCTATTGCGATTAGAGCTACGTTAACCTGTTAAAACATGTTAAGATATGTCTAAGGAACATCCTTTAATGATATGTGGGCATGTAGAGCCTATTAAATCAGAGTGTAAGTGATCTTCCTATAGAAACATAGCAAAAACACGATTTTTGATTGGAGATACCCCTAAATCATGTCCAAATGAAGCCATTTTTGGCGAAAGTTCTTAAATTCACACCTAGAACAAAAATTTAAGCTGACCGATGTATATTTCAAAACTTTTTTAAAATGTGGCGAGGTCTATTGACCACCCATCCACTAACAGGGTACTTCAGCTTAAAAGCTTACATAACGTAGCTGCTAGACTTGGCGGAAATTCTGCGGAATTTTATCGAGTCAGCCCCATCAGAATGGAGCACCATGTTACCACTCATTGGTAACCGATGCCTTCCGGAAACCTTTCTTCCCTCACAAACCCTCCGCTACCAAGTGCTGTGAAAATCGGGGTAGAATAGGGCGCACATCTCAATTCTGGTACGGAATATATTAGTCGCGCTAAATGAAGCAATTTAATCAATGACAGGTACTCTGTCTCGGTTAACACTCCATTTACAGTGGAATTGACATTATTGGCTTCCGGGTTTGCTAGGATGATCTACAGCTGTTGATCGCTATACTTCAACCAAAATACTTGACCCTCCAAAAAATCGCATTTGAAACGGAACTAACCAAAACCGTGGCTGGATAATCGCTATTAGTAGGTGACTACAAGTACAGGCAACATATTTCAGACCATTGGTCTCTGAAAACTCATGAAACCATATGGAAAAACCTGTTTTAATCCACCTATCGGTGCAATTGTGCCTCATTTCTCTAAACTATGTCTCGGTGGCTGGTTATGTTCAACATGATTGTGGAAATGTCTATTACATTCTTAGTACACTTTGCACTTATACACAATGGCTTACCAGCCACGAACTTGATGAGCTTTGTGTCGACGGTGAAACATTTGAAGCAAAAAAAAATATCATACTTAATTAGCCTAATCAGCATTAGTTTTATGTAATCTGCTTGCTAACTCATTTTGTTATGCGGGGGTGGGTGTGTAAGGAGACCGAAAATTCCACGATCGAACGACTCTCCAGCTTAATTTGGTAGGCTTTGTGATATAGTGGTGGATATGAGGGCTGGATGGGGTGGTGGTCTAAGGGGTGATTTAAGGGGATTTTAAAGGGAGGGGTGTAAACAGTAGAGGGGGGGGGGTTAACCCCTCTTCGCATACCCTCAAATACTCCCCTGTTAAAATCAAGAAACCTTATGCCAGTCAAAAAAAAATTAGCCGGTATTAGAATGACGGTTTTCAGAGTGATTGCATAACTATTCTATATGAGAAAGGCAAAAATGTGCCAAAATCCAAAAAAGGGAATTTTCGTCAATTTTTTTTCGAGTTTGCATCAAATTTCGACGATTCATGCACCTTAAAGACATTTGGCGTCAAAAATAAATATTCTATTTTTAATTTTTCCTATAGTTTAAATGGGAAATATCGGTGTGGCCGCACTCTTAAACCCGTAATTCCGAGAACAAAACTCCGATCGATACAAAATTCAATAGCAGCCGAATTACAAATTCTAATTCTCACAAGGTACCCGGCCAATAGGTCGAATGGACATCAGGTCGAATGGACATTAAGCCGAATGTACATTAGGCTGAATGAACATTAGGCCGAATGGACATTAGGCCGAATGGACATTACGCCGAATGGACATTACGCCGAATGGACATTACGCCGAATGGACATTAGGCCGAATGGACATTAGGCCGAATGGACATTAGGCCGAATGGACATTAGGCCGAATGGACATTAGGCCGAATGGACATTAGGCCGAATGGACATTAGGCCGAATGGACATTAGGCCGAATGGACATTAGGCCGAATGGACATTAGGCCGAATGGACATTAGGCCGAATGGACATTACGCCGAATGGACATTACGCCGAATGGACATTACGCCGAATGGATATTACGCCGAATGCACATTACGCCGAATGGACATTACGCCGAATGGACATTACGCCGAATGGACATTACGCCGAATGGACATTACGCCGAATGGACGTTACGCCGAATGGACATTACGCTGAATGGACATTAGACCGAATGGACATTAGCCCGAATGGATATTAGGCCGAATGGACATTAGACCGAATGGACATTAGCCCGAATGGACATTAGACTGAATGGACAAATCGTCACTTAGTCTATGGTCATTTAGGTAGAATTGCCAATAGGCCAAATGAATCAAAGAAAGAACGAAATAGAGTAGATGAAACTAAACACAACATTTCTAACAATTATCAGTTTTAAATGAAGGGTGAATTTGAGCGATTTTTTAAATTTAAAAACTCAATGTGTAGCATACTTTCATCAACTTTTTTGCTGTATATTTAAATAAAACAAATAGTTTGTTCACCCTTAATATATATTCCTATTTAGACTGCAAGCAAACTAAAACTAGTTTGGCTACGACTCATCGCTTCAAGTTGTGTGCTGTGCGACATCGCAAATCTAATGTTAACCGAAAATTCTCGAAATTCAACAGGATGTGTTTCGACTTCTTTTCCCCCTCCTTGTTAAACATTGTGATGTGATGTGTATTCGACCTACTGTCAATTCGACTTAACGACAATTCGCTCTAATGTCCATTCGACCTAATATTTATTCGGCCTAATGTGCATACGACCTATTGTTCATTCGGCCTTATGTCCTTCGGCCTAATGTCTTTCGGCCGAATGATCTTCATCTTTCGGCCTATTGACCCAGAATCTTCTCACAATGCTGACAAATTATAGAAACAAGTATTTATTGTTGATTTAGACCATTGTTTGTTTGAATGTCTTTGATTTTGTCGGAGTTCTCATCTAAGAGATGGTGTGTTCTGTTTCGAACTAAGTTAACTGAAATTGAGAATGCATTGGTAAGGAGTAGTAAAGTATACCATTCGACTGTACATGATAAGTTGGGTTTAACATGTCCAATTCCTCTGATCATCGTATGACAACCACTTCGGTCACGTTATAGACACTAACACCAAAAAAGGAATCAATAAATTTCAATGTCAAATAAAGTTAACTAGTTTTTAGGCTACGGGAGTTACAAAATTACGCAGTACCATTGTCCCGTTAGATTTGTTCAGAACTTCCTGATTGGAAGCACTTCAACATTCCTAATTCTAGGTCGAGGACACCGAGATTTTCTAAGATGAAAAATTCAAGTTATTCTTCGTAAGGGAAGTTCGACTTTGAGTTCATCGTTCGACCAAAACTGAGGTTTTGAATTTATCATAAATTAATTTGTAGAATTTAAATCAAGGTTTCTCTATAATCAGGAAAAAAATATATTATCAGTGAAAGAATGGTGTCGCTCCTGTTTAGCACGATGGGATGAAGTTCTGGAGTGTTTGATAGTTGACCTCTTTTAGATCAAACAACTTTACTGTTTTAACTAACGAAGCTCTGATGCTCTGCAGTGAATCGGGAATGTTTGTTAGCTACGGGACTAATCATTTTCGGGACATGGTAATTAATTAGGCTGATATTGATAGATATACAAGGGGAACTAAACATTTGTAAAGGATACATTTTTAAAGACTAGGGATACAGTATGGTAACAAGAAATTATTGAACTGAATTAACATTATGGGATGTACTCCAGCAGTTAGTTAGGTTCATACTGTGTTATGGTTATGGTTATCTACAAAAAGGGCGAGAAGCTGGATTGCTGTAATTACCGAGCAATCACCCTGCTCAATGCCGCCTACAAGGTACTCTCCCAAATACTATGCCGTCGACTATCACCAATTGCAAGAGAGTTCGTGGGGCAGTACCAGGCGGGTTTCATGAGCGAACGATCTACCACGGACCAGGTGTTCGCTCTTCGTCAAGTACTGCAGAAATGCCGCGAGTACAATGTGCCCACACATCATTTGTTCATCGACTTCAAAGCCGCATACGACACTATCGATCGAGATCAGCTATGGCAGATTATGCACGAGTACGGATTCCCGGACAAACTGACGCGATTAGTGAAGGCGACGATGGATCGGGTGATGTGCGTAGTACGTGTCTCAGGGACGCTCTCGGGTCCCTTCGAATCACGCAGAGGGTTACGGCAAGGTGATGGTCTCTCGTGTCTGTTATTCAACATCGCGCTGGAAGGTGTAATAAGAAGAGCAGGGATCGACACGAGTGGTACGATTTTCACAAAGTCCGTTCAGCTACTTGGCTTCGCCGATGACGTTGATATTATTGCACGAAACTTTGAGAAGATGGAGGAAGGCTACATCAGACTGAAAAGAGAAGCCAAGCGCGTCGGACTTGCCATCAACACGTCGAAGACAAGGTGGTTCACGAGAAGAGAATGAGAACCGCCCGCTTCGAGTTTGCATCGGTGGCGACGAAATCGAGGTGGTTGAAGAGTTCGTGTACTTGGGCTCACTGGTGACCGCCGACAATGATACCAGCAGAGAGATTCGTAGACGAATCGTGGCAGGAAATCGTGCTTACTTTGGCCTCCGCAAGACACTTCGGTCGAACAGAGTTCGCCGTCGTACGAAGTTGACCATCTACAAGACGCTGATTAGACCGGTAGTTCTCTACGGGCACGAGACCTTGACCATGCTCGTGGAGGACCAACGCGCACTTGGTGTCTTCGAACGGAAAGTGCTGCGTACCATCTACGGTGGAGTGCAGATGGAAGACGGCACATGGAGACGGCGAATGAACCATGAGTTGCATCAGCTGTTGGGGGAGCCGCCCATCTGTCATACCGCGAAAATCGGACGACTACGGTGGGCCGGGCACGTAGCCAGAATGTCGGACAATAGCCCGGTGAAAACGGTTCTCAATTGCAATCCGACCGGTACAAGAAGACGTGGCGTGCAGCGAGCACGATGGATCGACCAGGTGGAAGACGATTTGCGGACCCTTCGCAGACTGCGTGGCTGGCGACGCGCGGCCATGGACCGAGTGGAATGGAGGAATCTTTTGTATACGGCACAGGCCACTTCGGCCTTAATCTGTTAATAAATAAATAATACTGTGTTATGGTTAAGCTGACTAACTCTGACGAAAAAATCTGTACACCATACCGCAATGAAGTGAAATCGTTCACCATGCTCAGGCAAACGGTTCGCATGGTGTACCGATTATTTCGTCAGAGTTGGTCAGCTTAGTTATGGTAAATAATATTCCAATTAACCATACTCATAGATATTTTAATCGTAGTGGGATATCTATATTCATCGAAGTTCAATTTAGCACGGATATACATCGGAACCAGAAGTAATCAGCGAGGAAAGCTCAAAATTTCAAACTGCAATTTTAATTCAAAAGTTAATTTTATAATCTATCTCTACAACCGTACACCAACATCGCACCATCAATTGTGTCTATTCTGTAGGTGTTATTAGATTGAAAAACTATCCGGGAAAAGTACACAACGCCATCGTAACAAGGGAACAATGAGTAAAACGATAAAAGATGTTCTTACCAATATTTGTTCGAATCCAGTGAAAAAACAGAAATCTTCCTCGACATAGCGGAGGTGGTGGCGAGGTCCGGAGGAACCAGCGCAAAATTACTAACAGAGAGAGAGAGAGAGCTACTATGAAAACGTTATTAAATTTACGTTATTGCATTCTAGTTCCCTACCACCCATTGCCCTTTTCCGTACGTACGATAACATCGAAATCACTGGAACCGGGCACCGCCATCCAGTCTCTCCCAGCCAGGACGGAAATTCACCATCAGTTAGACTCGATAGTAGACCATCCGGGATCGTTGAGGATTGGAACATTTTGATCATTTTTATCTGTTCACCACCCAATCGTCACACCCACACCGGCTGATGTTTGATTCGAGTGTTTTTATGTACATGAAATATCCAGTTATTGCTTGATATGAAATTTTTTAATGATGTTTTCGTAGCAACATTGTACAATGTACATATCATAAACTGAAATAGCAGAAGCTATTGGTGTGAAAACAAGCTTATTATGTGAGCTTATTAAAAATCACTGAACATGTCTGGTAGTATAAGGGTTGAATCAAAGCCGAACGATATATGAAATTCTTTGACGATTTGATCATTAAATTTTATTGAAGATGGACTTAAAATGTCACATTCAGAACTATAGTTTTATTAAAACTATAATAATTAATAAAAAGATCATATTAAAAAGAACACTTACCCGGAAAGTTGATGCTGAATATGCCTCACCAGGCGACGTAATTCCCATTTCAAAATAATGTCAATTAATAAAACTTTTGTTAACCATATAATGAAAAATGCGCAATGATGAACCGCCGTAATTCTTCACATTTTTATTAACGAAAGCACGGTATGATAATAATCAAAGAAAAAATCTCACCATTCGCCCACAATTGCAGCCCAGTATCATGATTTGCGTGCCTGGAATTGAGCGCCCTTCTGCATTCATTTTTCATTAACATTCATCCGTGGGGGGCCCACGTTAGGTAGAGAAGTGATGTTCCCTCCACTATACTGTATTCGCGTAATAATGAAATTCACCGGAAATAAATTACCTTCATATCAATCATTCCTCCGCGGACCTGATCCCCTGACCCGCGGACGTCCGCTGTCCAGCAGGAAACTTTTCTCTTATTTTATCGCTCGTCTCTCTTCTTTTTTTTATTATTACAGGTACGATAACAGGATATGGAATGGTGACCTCGTTCCGGAAACGTACTGCAATAGAAATTTTTATGACTGCGACAAACGGTAAGTCGGTTTCCATCACATCCCCGCACTGTTGTACACATACAGTTTTGCTGCAGATATTTCTGCCGGTCTGTTGAAACATTATCCGGGATAATCTGAACGTGAGCTCGGTGTGTTGTCCGTACATCAGCCATGGGCAGGACATGGGCAAATTACCGCTTGCCCTACGGGATGACCTCTTGTTCAATAAATAATTACTCTATTTTGGAGCCATAGCTCTCCTCTGGAGCTGATCCATTGCGCCGACTACGCTAAACTGTCAGCTTGATTGTGAGGCAGTTCCGGTCTTCACCGAGTCCAGCAATTTATCATTCTAAATGCCAAATCAGCAGTGGTCAACCGGTGCATGGGTTAGCACTAATAATGTTGCCCCTGTCCAGCCTTAGCCATTAGGCAGCGAGTGAATGGCCCAACACCGGTTACTGGAAACGATGCACGACGACACGATGTGTCGAACTAGATTTGTCAGTAACCGCTACCATTTCCAAACCTATCTGACGGGTGCCGCGGGGGTGTAAGGCCATTCATCTAGTCTGTCTGTGGTATCTGGTGCGGCGGTGGCGGCGTTGCTGAGCTGACGACGGAACAAAAATGTCCAATCTGACAATGTACGCACTCTACTCGGGTTTACGGTTCGGACGGACTCATGTCGGAACGTTCAGATTGTCCCTTATAAATTAACCAAGTTCGTTACCCATCAAAACATTTGCCTATGGCTGGAGCCTGATAAATGCTGGCACTGTGTTGGAGGTGGAAGGTGTTTGAGATTGTATTTGGTATGCAGATAAGATTAAATGATCGTGAAATGTGTGAAATGGTCACTTCGTTTCATTGTCACGATCCCATTCATTCAAAACTGTCAACTTTGGATGTTCACTATCATTTAACGTCTTTAATGTCTTCAGCAAAGTTTTCGAAAATGCTATTTCAAACAACTTTGTTGAAGACATGAATATTCCATGTGCTCAGAGTTTCATAATTATACGATATGTGAAAGCAAACCTTTAAAACAAGTTATTCTGGTACCACTGTATTTGACAAATATCTTCTGCTGGTTATAAATAATAAATCTCGTATTCTGTTCAAGGTAAGAGTCTCTGAAGCTTAAAATAAAAAGTTATATTGGAGAGAATTGGCTTAAAGAACATTTAACATCTCGATATGTGTTCATGTAGCCTTCATATTTTCAACAAAATTATTTAATGATGACATTATAAAGAACTTTGCTGAAAAAACAAAACGATTTTAAAAGAGTAAATTCTCCATCATTACTTCTAGGAGAATTAATCACTCAAATCATTATATCAAAGGATGTGCTTTCTTTATGTTGGAAAATCTCCTTAAAAGTACACATTCGTTCACTTCAGCTATTCAACATTGATTCATTGTTTGTAGATTCGAATGGCATCTGTTAAACTATTTATGTATTCGAACTTTCAATAATTTATCAAACTTCCATTAAATTTTAACATTTTCTAAAAATCAACGATTTTTATCCAATCATTTTGCATCGTGAGTGACCAATTTTACAACAAGGTCGAAATCTCTCATTTCCTGGAACAGGAATATTTCAGTGTAAGGTCCAAGTTACTCATCCTTAAACAAGGTCAAGAGAAGAAGAAATCGAATTTAGCCATAAAATTTTTGATCATCAAGTGATTTGAGGATGTAGTGAAACAGTTCAACACTGTTTTGATCTCGTGGCTTCACGCAAATTTGCCACTAAATCAATATCACGATTTAATATTTTAAAATGAAACAACATGCGTGACTTGTGTGTATTTTTGCACAATGTGTTCAGTGGTATTGTCAGATAAGTGAGAAACTCGAGGAACCATAATAATTCACGGCTATCAATTTAATAAACCCTTAAAGTTGGCATTTTTACACGCGATTGTTAAAATCGTTATATTTCTATATCCATCCACATATTCATTTCATCAAAGTAATACTGACCGTACGAATTGAAAATATTGCAGACAGATTTTTCTAAGAGGTGAGTTTCTCGATATTCGAATCAATGAAAAAAGAGAGACCAGTAAGTTTCATTGTTCAGTTGAATTTTAAGTAATTAAAAAAGTGTGTGCCTTAGAGTGGTTATTAAAAAGATTTTCGTACAATAATGCCCAACCCGAATTTAGAAAATATAGGCAATAATAAAAATGTGTGCTTTACTTTCATTAAAATTTCAACCGGAACCAGTCGTGCAATACACTTGGAAATATTACCTTTCTCACAATCTCTATCTGATTAAATAATGTTTTTTTTTCACTCAAATGTATATGAACTAGGACAATGGTCAAAAAGGTCCTAAAATTACCAAAAATAGCTTGAACTATTTTTGGGTTTTCATTGCCAAAAATTTAAAGTGAAAAGACCCCTTACTTTGAATAAAAATAAGAATTTCACATCAGTCCTCATCAATATGAATTATAAATGTTCATATCAGAGGTCAGACCCAGCAGACAACGCAGCTAAAGTTTCACCGCCAAGGAAGAAGATCTCAACACGTAGCATCAAGTTGCGTCAACAAGACCCGATGGACAGGCATTTTAAAACTTAATTTTAGTTTTTACATATTGTAAAAATCATATAAGACTCACGGCAACGCCAACGTATTGAACCGTATTAAATAAACTAGAAGAAAAAAAACAACTCTTTTCGATAAATTTTATCGAAACAAAATATTGTTTATTCAGTTAAATTATGAAAATCGCTTTTTTTCAAGTGACATTGGTGGAATTCTAATGAAAGAAACAGGTAAATGTCTTTTTGCTTGTAATATCAAAGTGGAGCTTAGGTTTTCGGTTTGGCCATGTCAGATATTCAGTGCTAATAACATTGAACAAATTGCTCCTGGCAAAAAGATTAGTTTTACATAACAAATTAAAAGACGTGATATGTGCCATCGCTAAACTCAAGAACCACGCGGATGATGGAAAAATCGAGGCTGGGCTACATGATCGGGTACCACTTACTTGCCAAATGGTCATCATAAGAATCATGTTATAATTCGAAATAGAGAAATCCATCATGTTGAGGGCGGAACTAATTTTCCGGTATTTCAAATGGTATTCTTGGGGTAAGAATGTGGGTGGACCGATTAATCCCTTCCTACCTGACCTTGTCGTACAAAACACAGTGCGTGAGTACCATAGTTTTATTTGCACATATCAAAGACAGATTAATATGTACCATTTCTGTGAACAGATGGCGCATTACGGACAACCCTGCTAAAAAGCTGTGGAGAAGGCTCTTCTACAGGGATAAATTACAACACAGTCTTCAATACCATTTTCTGAACTACGCACGGTTGCAACATTTGTGACTGTTCAGGCAACAATTACGAAATCTGCATCAAGTACCTCCAAATTAATAACCAGTACGATCAGTGCGGAAGCTATTATCACGAGGTGAGGGTTCACACTGTGTTCTATATCATAAACGAATTATTCAAAAAATTGGAACTTGGTAAGACTACCTAGATTGAGAAAATTATATTTTTCTGAATAGAAATATCCAAGAATATCAGTACATTTGACAGCAATAATTTTATATCAGAATTCATGGACATTTGGACCCTGCAAAATATATCTTTCAATAATTTCATCTACTGAAGAAAATTAACTAGAATTTGGTAATGTTCAAATATGTAGGATTTTTGAAGATTTTATGTCCTAGCAATCCTTTAATTTTTTAGTGAATTTTTTTATTTAAGTGAGCGTTATTGGACTGCCCAGAAGAAAAACGACCTTTTGAAAACTCAATCGGCACACATCTTAGTAAATTCCACCAGGAGTCACTGCTCCAAATTTGAACTAAATCGGACAAGCGTAGCTACAGGACTAACGTGTTCGAATTTGGTATGGGATTTTCGACAATTTGCTTAGGGAAAGCGCTTTTAGGTCGATTCCCAATGACTGATTCTTTTTACTCTTTTCTACACGATTTCTGATAATCTCTCTTTTATTCAATAACAAATGTTAAAAAACGAGAGACAATGCTCAGGCCCGAAGCGCGCGGTTGACAGGGTCTGCCCCCATCAAGTGTAAGCTAGAGCAATTATCCTCGAGAAAACAACCCCATGCCGTACCATGAGGATCCAAGTCTCCTCGATGCCGGGAGACGCCATATCACAAAATCCCAACCAGTCCCGCGTGGGACGATCCATAAATAACGTAGCATTTTTTGAGTGATTTTTAATACCCCCCTCCCCCATCGTAGCATTTCGTCACAAACCTCTAAATACCCCCTGGTAATTAAGTAGCTTGACGGTAATTCTCCCCCCTTCCATTCTCTCTAAATTTTTTTTTAAAAATATAAAAAACGATGTTAGTTATTCCCCTTTAAAAAAGCTACGTAGCATGACATGACCCTCTACCCCCCTGTCGTCACACATCATCACAAAATACAAAACTTCTCCCTCCCCCATATAATGCTACGTCATTTATGGATGATCCCTGTTGGATATTCCTCGAGCTGTGGTATTCGGCGCCTCTCAAGAGAAATATATTTTCTCTTCTGTCTATAGTTTTTAATAGCAGTAAAACAAATCATGGGATTGATCCGAAGAATACTCTTCCTGAGCCAAGAGAGCATAATGATTTGTGGTGGTGAGCGGCGTAGCTGTTTATAGTATTTGTAGATAAACATGTGAAAAGGGCATAAGCACAAAAGAGTCATTCTATGTTTACTTTCTCTTTCGATTCTTATGGCGTCAAAACATTCCAACATTGTTTCATTAAATATCGACAGAGTCTGATGTCGTCTTGCATATTATGTTAAGAGTCAAGGAGCAAATTTAAAAGTGGCCGAGTGATTGACGGAAGAGAAAGTAAACAAAGAGAGACACTCTCACTTGGACTTATGCCATTTTCACGTGTTTGTCTAGATTACTGCATTTAGATTTAGATCTGAGAGCGTCTTTTATAGGTTACAGCTTCCTAAGGCGCTGTTTTGTACAAGGGGCATGGGAATACATTATATGGACTCTCTCTCCACAATAGAGCCCCCTTTCAATAAACCCAAGGCAAGAATCATCCTCACGGTTCTCTGCGCAATTGTTACGCCAAGCTTTATTGCTAAAATGGCACATTTTTCAATGCATGACGCATGCTATAAACAGGCGAGCAGACAGACGATCCTTCTCGAAGAAGTTGTAATTAAACACAAAGCAGTCCCGCCAAAGGTCACTCAATACGAGTTTGTAGAGAAACACAATTTTGTCCCATCTAGTCCGATTACCTTTCAAAATCTTTGCCGAATTAAACTAAGGGTGCATGAATCAGCCATCCCCGTGCTCCATATATCCACGTATGACAAACTCGATTTAGTGATCACACCATCAATCTCTCGTAGACGTGAGAATTCCTTCACCAAAAATTTATCGCCACTAATGTCATTTGCCTGTTTTATACAGAATATCACAATTAGGGGGCGGACTTAGCTTAGTTGGTAAATCACACAAATACAAAATACAAATAAATAAATTATACACAATTCACCTGGGCTACATATAGAAATTGTTGCAGAGACTTTCTAACCCGAAAAAGTGGCGAATTACCCCTATCATAGAAATAAAAAAAAATCAAAAATCTGAGCGTTTATGGGCGAACTTTTGAGATATCAGCCACGGTGGAATATTTCTGAGTCTTTTGACATCTTTCGAATTATCTTTGATCCTAAAGAAGATCATATTTGGTCCGAACGTTTTCAAAGTGTATGGTTTACACGGGAGATTGGAGTGCTACCGATTGCACGCCATCCAAGATGGCGACTTGCGGTTGAACAATATTCTCGATAACCCTAACAAAATGGGTATTGTTGGAACGGCACTGATAAGTAGTTGATGAAAATGAATATTTTGTGCCATTTTAAAATCTAAGATGGCGGCTTCCGGTTGAGAAATATTCTCGTCAACCCCAACGATATGGGTATTTTTGGAACGGGCTTGTTCTCTATAACCTCGACAATATTGGTATTATAGAAATGGGTTTGACAAGAAGGTGACGAGAATCGCTGATTGACGTCATTTTGAAGGCCAATACAGTAACTTCCGATTGAGCAAAGTTTTATACAACCATTTATACCATCACTAATCACTATAGGGCGCTTGCAAAGCGCATGTGTGTTGGTGAGCTGTAGGCCAGGCAAAAATAACAGCTGCATATAATGTATACAGATCGACGAGATTATTTTGTTTGAAATAATGAATTCACATTATTTTGAGCAAATATCCAATGCTTTATTCAATGCACAATTATACATTCTTCGTGTAACATAATATTTACAAGCGTTTGAAGCAGTTACGCGGATTAAATAAATAAAATTTTGCCAAAGTTATGCTTCACAGCCAAATATTGCAAACGAGTTTTGCCAAAAAATGCATCTTATTTCAAAATTGTGAAATATCTTAGAGGTCGAGAAAGCTCGTGCATACAAGAAAGGTCCAAGAATGGTTTCAATCTCTATACAACCTAATCTTTGGTTTTGGAAGTATTGAATTTGGATTTCTTATCATAGATAGTGTGGTCAAATATTACTCCATCCCAATATTTGTAAATTTTAAGTTTTATTTCTAAGGGTAAACACATTATATTTGAAACCTGGATGTCGGTAGATTCCACAGTAATAACCAAACATAATTGGATTTAGTGAAGTATGCTTAGATACCAAGACGGTCTACTTCAGTTCATTTAGTATTGTGCATTGTCATATAATTGACCAGAACTGCTGCTCTCCACTCGTTCTGGATAATTATTTTTTCATTCATGTAATTTAAAAATCTGAACGATTATCCCCGTGTGGAAAGCGAAACAATTCTTCACTACCACGGTCGTCTATGCTGCCACCATAAACTACAGACGTTCTAAGCAGGTTTATATGTAAAAATGTTTAATTAATCATTTTTGCATAGAGTTATATAAACCCAGATTAGTGGTATGAAACTGGGAGGAATTATTATCGAAAAGAATATTATTTTAATTTAAATCGTCTTAATCCATCGAATGTAAACATGCAATGTGTGCCCAACAGATGCTTTGACTGTGTATGTAGCAAGGGTCCTATATTTGCATATAGTTTATAATTGACCCATTTTGAAAATGCCCATATTGTTGAGGTTATAGTGAATGTATTTTGTCGTTATTTTGGATTTAAAAATAGCTTAAGACATTGATTTCAGCCATTTGCTCTTCAACTAAATTTCAAAAATTCCCATATTTTGGAGTTTATAGAAAATTTATCTAAACCGGAGGTCGTCATATTGAATTTTAAAATGGCTTCAGATATTGATTCCCATGTACTCATCAACTCCATTTCGAAAATACTCATATTATTGAGGTTACAGAAAATTTATCGAAACCGAAAGTCGCCTTCTTGGGTTTCATAATGGCTTCAGACATCAATTTCCATCTTGTACTCGTCAACCCAAATTCTTAAATACCCATATTGTTGAGGTTATACAGAATTTATCTAAATCAGAAGTCGCCATCTTGGATTTCAAAATGGTTTCAGACATCGTTTTTCGTCACGCACTCGTCAACCCAATTCCGAAAGTACCAAACTTTTATCAGTAACAGTTCGTTAAGCGTATGTTACATTGTATCCAACTTCATACTGTACTGTACGTACTCAAACTTTTTTTAAAGAACTTGGTTTAAGAACTTGAATTTTGTTCGTTAAAAAGTTACGTAAATCGAATATTACTTAAAAAAAGTTGGTAAATGGAGGTTTCAGTGCACAGAGCTTGCCGGTTTGATTGTCATAAGCTCTACACGGTTCGCAAAACTGAGATTTTATTGAAGGCAAGGGCGCCAGAAGATCACATTAAGGCCCTGACAATGCTTCGCTACGTGTTCAATAATCGAAACGAATCATTGCTCTCCAAGGCCACATTCTCTCGCGTGACGTGTTTATATATGTGTGTATAATTTCTAACTTAAAGATGCAGCCAGGTGCAACATTTAAGTCGCACTCCGAAACTCGAAATCATAGAGTGTGGCTGAAATACTGATGCTGGCTTACTCCAAGCTTCTTGTATGTACATAGACATAGAGTATGCAAGCACAGATGTAACAGATACCTTCCCTATTTGGCAATTTGGTGATTTAGCAGCAATCGGCACTCGATTGAAAGTGACGACAAAATCGCTACAGTTTATTCTATTGCACTACTACACACTACACTACTTCCTATCACCAAAGCTAATTCGCGAGTGTGAAATACGGTACTGTACGGTTAAATGAACCCAGACATCAGTACAACAGATTTTTATCAGTTTTTGCCCTGGTTGTTTTCACATCAATTTTACTAACATTTTTAAGTTCCTTTACAAGCTTTCATCGTCTATTGTACGTTCGATTATTGTGTGATTGATAAAAATGTCACGATTTCAACAGGGTTTTTGTGCCGAACGCATCTATCGTTAAAAAAGAATATGAGTCGATGACGAATCTACAAGGAAAAAAACCTGTTCATAAATTCATGAACAAGAAATCACGTTTTCGTGAACTGAGCGATTTACGAAAATCGTGACCAAAATCCTGAAATTATGAAAAATAAACCTCGTATTCATGAAACAATCCGTGTTTTCAAAAAAAACCATGTCCACTATTTAAGCAAGTTTTTGTGGTTGTGGTTCCCTGTACATGTTTTGTTTTTGTTATGATTCTTGTTCATAATTTGGGGATACATTGGTTTGTATAAAGTATACCAACTAAAAGAACCGACAGTGAAACGAAGGTAACGATTTCAGAAGCTTTGTCGCAATGTTCGTAATTTTTCACCAGATATTTTATTCATGAGTTTGGTATCGAATTTTTTTGGTAGAGTAGTGTGATTTATGTTCATGATTTTAGGATCTTAGGCACGATTTTCGTTATTTCGATACATGTTATCGTGATATTTTAGTCACAAGTAGAATGATTTGTGTTCATGATTTCACAATTTTTTATATTTTAGTCAGGAGTAATGTTGTTTGTGTTCATGTGTTCAGGACCGTAGTCGTGATTTTTGTATTTTTTTTAGCTTGAAAAATCGATTTTTTGCATCCGATTTTTTCGGTTCGATTTTTGACAACATAGATTTTATTGATTCAATAAAATCGATTTGGGGAAATTGATTTTCCTTTCAAAATTCCCATTGAAAAAGACGCGAATTTTTCCACAATCGATTTTTTTCCTTGAAAAATCGATTTTTTGCATCAATTTTTCCCGCCTCGATGTTTGACAACATCGATTTTTTCGAATTAAAAAGTTCGATGTTGCAAAATCGATTTTATTTTTCAAAATGCACATTGCTAATCGTGATATTTCATACGAGTAGTGTGGTGCATCGAGGAGACAAAGAGGGCTTATACGCCTTTTTTATGTTCTATGTTTCTTCATACTCTGCACCTGCGCATACCAACGCTCAACCATTGGTCTGTGCGCGGTGACGTGGCCAACTGGTGGGTCGCGTGGATTGATTGTTGCTGTGTGCCGTGTTTGCAAATATTGTTCCACAATTTGATTGTTGTACGCGTGGACGGAGCTCACAGTGGGAGTCATTGTGTGTTCATTTATCGGTCAAATTCGCCATCGTGCATATACTAATTAAATTAATTTAATAATTAAATTAATTTAATACATACATAAGTAGAAACCTATTAGTTGTCGCTTTGTAGTAATCGTAGTTTTTCATACTAGTCTGCAATTGTTATTTCCTAGTTGTATGTCTATTCATGTATGTATTCGTCTGAGTAATTCCCAAGTAACAATTGAAGTTTTATAGCACGATACGAGTGCAATCTAAGTTTAATGAGTAGGTATAAAACTATTATAAAACCTCAATTGTTACTAGGGTTGTGACAGTTGGGTCAGGGAATGGATTCAGAACTGGCGTATATGATAGTATAGTGGATCATACTTCTGGTGATCAATTTGTGCATTTGGTTCTATTCATTCGGGAAAGTTAGATTGGATAAATTAGGGTACAGGGTAACAGCATGCAATTTTCGTTAATGGTTGCTCCATTTAGACTAGTTTAATTGCATGTTACATGTGTTTTTCTAATCTGTTGCTTTTGTACATCTATTCGTTTGCTTTTCCATTATTTATGTATACCAAAATAGTATTGGTCAATGTATACACTTCTAATCAAGTATATCTCTACTATACGCTATCTATACTCATATTGGCACAAACGCTCGTTGCCTTCGCGATAACACAAACCTGGCCACAAACGCGACTATGCAATTGCAATAGTCCACACATACCCATGCCCGCGATTCCGCCTGCATGAAAACACCCCGGAAGTTAAGTAAACGTAGCATCAATCCACCACTCGCTCGATCATGAAACAGTCACGTCCGGAAGTCTTACCTCGGTCCTAGCAGTTTGGACTAATGCCTTCAGTTGAACCAATCAATAAAAGTGACGTTCATATTCACTAAATAATACTTTCCATGGTGACACGAACTGGAATTATAGTGATATGGGGAAACGGACTCTCTTCTACCATCTGTACCATACACTAGAAATTAAGCATCAGATTCGCAGTCCTCGCGCGATCAAACAAGAATACACGCTACATCATTATAAAATCGAAATTATACACGCGAAATCACATACACGTGACAAACACGTTAATATACAGCCTTTTTGCGACCATCCACGGCACCTACACCCGCGATCTCGTAAACATGATAACATCTCTGTAATAAAAAGAATGTCGCAGCTTCTATAAATTTTCAAACGCGGTCTTAAGCGTGATATGGAAGATCTCACTTTCTGCTGGCATCTGAGCCCTACACCAAAAATAAAGTATTAGATTCATTCCGAGAACACACGCGAGTATGCGAAAGGCACAAGGTTGTAAAATAGAATTTATACACGCGAAGTTACATACACATTAGCACACTCGATCGAACATGTTCACGTACAAATGCTCGAGCTCTTCGCGATGATACACGCGATCGCGAGTCCCTATTCCCGCACATACCTGAACCGTACAATGAATATCACATTCAGAATCACGGCCCGCTACAATCGATTGGTTGTTCATGATTTCACGATTTTTGATATTTTAGTCACGAGTAGTGTGATTTATGTTCATGATTTCAGAATCTTAGTCATGATTTTTGTAATTTACATGCATTTTACCAAGACATTTTCTTCTAGAGCCCACTTTCGAATTTGACACGTGGAATAATGTGACTCATGTTCATGCCTAATAACTATAATATTTTTTACTATAAGTAACGTGACAATATGAACTGGATCATAAAAGTGTGAATAATTTTCGATGAACTGTATCACGAAGCGAAGTGTGGCTCTATATTTTTGTTGCTCAGAACAGTTTTCGTTTTCTGTCCGGATATCACATTGAACCCAATCAAATGAATAACGATGTTCGAGGTCGTAATAATTTTGTGAACTGTTTCGTGGGCACGCATGGTGAGGTGTGACTAATATACTATGAATAATATTTTATGGTTAGTCATGACTACTTTGCCAGGAATCATGACTCAGTTCACGTATACATGAGTAATATTTTATGTTATTGTGAACTATTTCACAAGCATGGATAATTAATAGTGGCTAATATATTAGGAATTATGAACTAATTCACGATAATTGAAAGGATTTATGAATAATGTTCAGAGTTTCGTGAAATAGTTCACGAAAAAATATATTTAGATTTTGTGAACTAATTTACACACACGCAAATCAGATCATACTCAAGATGTAATAAATCATGAATCATGTTCCTAAACCTATGAATAAAATCACGAGTCAACCTTTGGTTTTAAAAATAATGTTCATAAAGGTGTGAGCTAGTTATAGTACAGAAAACCAATTTCGTAATGACATAGCGGAAACTGTAATTGACGTTCAAAAAACAAAATCAAACATTTTCACTAAGAAAAGCGTTATGTAGGCGTGACTGAAGGAAAATTGAACATAATCATAAAATACACGATTTTTGTCCTGGTTTGTAACCTAAAAACCTGAGTGTTCCACAATTCATGGCACTTTATTCACGATTTTGGGAACATTTTTTTTCGTCTAGTTGGGTGTAGAACCGAGCCTTACCGTAATCTCAAAGCACTATTCCAGTTATCCTTGTTTGCTACTGACATACCAGAAGAAACAGAAAAAATTCTTAAAGAGGTGGACATAGTTTAGTTCGTAAATCCGTTAACTTGTACGCAGCTCATATGGGTTCGCTTCCCAACCCGCATATAGAGTTAGAGATTTTTTCAACCCGAAAAAAAGGAGATTGACCCTCTTTAATCAAAATAAAAAAAATCCTGAGAATTGTTTACAAGTTGTTGCAAGATATAGCATGACACCGAATTTCAGATTCTAATAAGTATTTTGAAAATTGCTCTTGGGTAGTTTCAGACCTGAGGCACTCACCGAGTAAAGCCTTCATATTTCGACACAGTGCCTTCCGCTTCAGTCACTCACCGACAACAACACCATTCTTGGATCGCTTCGTACAGGCCTCTGCATCTGTGTCCTTAATTAAAAATCGATTCTCACCGGGCACAGCACTCCTCCTGCAACTAACTAACCGACAAACAAACTAACCGTAATCTCTGTTCTGTTTTGTACTTTCACGCACACTGCCTAGGATCTGCCGAATACGATCGCCCAACTATCCCGGCATTTATCCACGCAATTTAACCTGTAAATATTATATCAATCATCGGACTCCGCCTAGCGGCCTGCACGCCATGATCGTTCTGCGTCAGCCGGATGGGCATAAATTAAACATAAAGGAACAGGCGACACATCACGAGGCGAGCAATAGGATTTTAAGGTAATTTATTATTAAGGTGTAAGCTGCTGGTGGTGCAAGCAAGTTGTGAACGATGTGATTTAGGGTTTGAACGGGAATTGTTTGACTGGAAGGTATGATAGTTGTTTTTTGTGGCTCGGAACTGAAATTTAGCACAATCCGTCGGATGCTGTAAGCTGTTATTTATTGGTGTGTTCGATCTGGGTGTAGTTATTTGAAAAAATCATACTAGGAACGAATTTTTCATTTTCACCGAAATAGACAAAATGCAATAATCTTAATTGAAGGCAAATCCACTTAGGATAACGTAGGTGTCGAGACGCTTAATTAAAATCTATTAACAGACAACTGAATGACTTCTTCTTCTCCCTATACACCACCTCACCCCCATCAAAAGTCCCATCCCTTGTGTCTTTGATCTACACATCGCTGGAGTTCAAACTTCCTTTTGCATACAATTCCACTGGACCATACTAAAGGATGCGAAACAGCTTCTACTTCCTATACATCGCCTCGTTTGACTGCACCCATTCATCCCTTTGTGTCATTCGTTCCGGTTGAGGTCGCAAAAATGCAATAACACACAAACTCATCACGGAAGCTAAACTACACCAACTGCCTGAGTATACCGAGGGGGGAATAGAAGAGGAAGGGCATCGCCAAACCAGATCCTGTGTGATATTAATTTCAGCAGCTTTTTTTTATTCTCTGTTTCACTTTACCCACAATCAGGAGTCCCACAAAATTATTGCACACGCTCCAATGTTCACAGCCCACAGAGGCGCATCAATTACCGTGATGAGTACGCAGAGGGGGATGCAAAACATTGAACGAATGTAATCGGCTGACCTAAAAGTTGAGCTTTTTTCCGGTACACACAGTTCGCTCATCCGCGAAGTGCATCGTAACCAATTTCCGCACCCACAGCATCCCGACAGCATCGCAAATGTCAACGCAGTATTTTTGCCTTTATTTATTATGATGTTAGGTGCCTATGTGCGGTTTTGGTGAACGAAGGAAACCAAGGACAACCGTTGAGATATGGCTGGCGGTTTCTAGGGGTGATGGATCGAAAATGAGGTTGTGATGATGAAACCCGAACTTTGTACCGAGCTACTAAATCGGAAATGTTCTGGATGTGAGAAAAAAAAACGCGTAGCCCCAGACCACCGTTGCCGAACAGCTCACGAGCGCGGTCAACTGAAAAGTGCACACTGTTTGCGGTACTCCATGGAAATATGTAATTATACACTGCGTGGGGCGAGGCTTTTGCTAGTTCGCACAAGTGGTTCATCCTGATAGATGGACTGCTACGTTTTGCATTCATTTGTTGATACGCGGAAGGTTTATTGGTTGTATGGAAATAAACGAGTGGTTCATCGAATCATGTTCACGGTTATCTCATAGCGAATTAGTTGATTAAGTGGAATTGATCTACCTGGATTAATTCTTTCGTACATACTATGGTTACTTCTCATCAAGAAAAATCTGTATAAATATCATTAACGAGAAGCTATAGCTGATCACAGAAATCTGACACAGCCGCTTCTTTGTTCAGAGTGCTGATATTCTGCTGAATCTGTTCCCATTTCCCTCCACACCGATGTTTTTTTCCACTTACATGCTCCTATCAAAAGCATCCGTTGTCGATAATTCCTCGCTAGTTGGCAGAGCTCAAGTATCTTCTCAGACGATTCGCAAACAAATCATAATCTCCCGGCATAGGAATCGGTTTCCCTTCGGAACCGACCAACCGACAGCTTTGAATCGTATAGGGCTTTACCACCGGGATTGGAATAAATCTAATTAAGCCTCTTCTCATTAACAAAGGCCACGAGCTTGTATCTCGGTTCTAGTGGCGGGCGGTGAACAGTAAGCCCGCAAATATTTACCATCATGATTCGCCATAACTAGTACACACATACACACGGGCTTGGCAGTAACACAGCTAGGCGCACTATCAGCAACTTAAATATGGCGCCTTCAGGAGCACGTCGCAACCGATAAATTCATCGTTCTATTAATTCCGTCGCAGCTCTGTTAGACTCCACATCTCCCTCCACCATCGCAATGGTTAAGAGCTCCACTCAATTAAATGGCCTACCGCAACAATCCAGGAATCATCGGAGCGTTTGCTCCTTGAAGAAGCCATTCCGAAAGTGGAGATCGATAATTATGGGAAATCATTGCAGTACTACAGATAGATAACGCTATTACAACGTGCATGTGGTAATTTGTATTAATAAGCAAGATGAAGAAATTTTACAACCACGTGGTCTACCAGTGTTATTAGCAATTTGCTGGAGCGTTGTCAGGAATGGGGTTGAATCGGGTACACGGTGAACGCATCTTATATGCCTACCTTAAGCAAAAATGATAATATTTCAACCTTGGACACTGCCATCTCCGCATTAACTACTCCTCTTCATTACTATATCAGTTACTTCTGGCTTGAAAACATCCTAATAAAAGTAATATTACACATTTTTCAAAGATTTCAAATTCCAATTTATTCATTCACCCTAGGTGAAATGCATTATAACCTACAACAAAAGGATGGTGTGCTAGAGATGACCAGGTTAAAGTAGGGTATAGGTATTTTTAATTTGGAAGTAGCGGGTTCGGGTCGGATTCGAGTTTCGAACAAATCGAATCCAATTATTTCTTATTGCTGTTTACGTCTACAACTACACCGAATCTCGCTTTTTTGTATTAAGGTTCAACTGAAAAAGCTTGGAAGAGGGGCTATATAGCAGTTTTTCTTACACCCTTGGAAAATCTTCATGAAAATGAATCAGTAATACTCAACCAATACCCCGAATACATTGGTTCATTTTTATAAAGCTTTTCCCAACGGTGTGAGAAAAAACTGCTTTTTTCGTTTTCAGTTGAACCTTAAGGCCAATGAAGTTTATTTCGTGATACAAATTGATGATGTGCTTAATCGTTCTAAATTTTTCCATGTTTGAATCACTAAAATTCGTCATATATTATGGTGTCAAAATATTTACAGACTCGCGAACTGCCTAAATTATTTTATTTTTTAAGTAACACTCAGAGAGCAGAAATATTCACATATTTCTGTGAGTTTTTTTCATGCTAATTATTATTGATTTGATTAACCAAGTAAAAGGAAATTAGTTAGGGATTTGCGTTTCGACTTCGTCTCATCAGAATTCGACACTAACTTAGCTAACGCTCCCTAATTCATCATCTCATCTGCTTATTACTCAACTTTAAACAAAAAATACAACAACTCTTACACTTTACAGAATCAATAATTTGAAAAGCGAAAAAAAATTCTTTGTAGTTTAACAAATATTTTAGCATTTATCACTTTCTTAAAAAAGGCGCAGAAATTTTTTAATAATTTGAAAAAGTCATCATTTTTTTCCTATTTCTTACCTTGAAATTATCGATGAAACAAATTTGTTCATCGTAGCTCAATCTTCGCAATACACTCCGACATATTTCACCTATTTTCACAACAATTCACACTTTGTTCATTTCTAATGTCCCACAGAACGACTCTTCACTAACTTCCGAAGAAATCACTCACTTTAGAAAATTAAAAATAATATGAATGATAAGAAAACTTTGAGATGAATTTCTGTTAAATTTTTATTTGATTTTGCCTAAATCCATCTCAAAATACTAATTACACACACTCTGAAGCACGACCAATGTTGCCAAAGCGATATATGTAATTGTTGATTTTCCACAAATATTTCAAACAGTAGATGGACCCGGGGCTATTAAGACAGTGGGGGTAATTCGGACCCCTCGATTTCTCAGAAAATAGTAAGACTTTCTGACTATCGTACATATTCGTGGAACCGCTATTCTGAAACATCAATTTTGAGAGCTGAATTTGATTCTTTATGCTTTGTAGAAAGGAGATACAACGTGTTTAATTTTTTTTTGCCATCCTCAAAACAAAAATCATTACAATGGTAAAACCGAGATAAAAGCAATAAATTAAAGTGAAAAAAATAAAAAGTAAGTATTTTGGAAAGCTTGAGGCTTCTATTTAATGGAATGATTTTTGTTTGGGTGAAAACACTGCTTGAACTGGGAAAATATAATAAAATCAATAAAATGAATAAATTAAATGAAATATAAGAATCGTATAAAATTATTAAAATAAAAAATATATGAAATGAATAAAATGAATAAAATAAACAAAACAAATAAATTAACTAAAGCAAAATAAATAAAATGAAATTAAATTTATAAATAAAATTAACAAAATCAATAAATTGAAAAGAATGAGTAAAATAACCAAAATAAATTTAATGATTAAAAAGAATAAAATAACAGAATTAAAATATTTAATTAAAAAATTACGATTTTAAAAAAGTTATAAAAAATATGAATACAATAAAACTGTGTCAAAATCATTATTTGGATGAAATAAATGAGTAAATTGAATGAAGAATAAAATCAAATAACTAAAAATCTGAATAAAATGTATGAACTGGTAGAAATTAATAAAATGTAAACAGTGCACAAACTGAGTTAAATGAATGATATGAATAAAATGCATGAAATGAATAAACTGATCCGAATGAACCGAAAGATTGAAACGAAAAAAATAGATAAAGTGAACACAAAAGAACCAAATGAACAAAATAAAATCGGAATGAAATGAGCGATAAAAATGAAATGATCATATATTTCAAATGAGTCAAATATTCAAAATAAAAAAATTAAAAAAACGAATAAAAGCCACGCACAGTGGTCAAAATGTGCAATTTCATGCCTTTAATTATTTTGAGGCTAAACCATAAGGTTTTGAGTTTTGGTGACTTTAGACAAGTTTTGGAGCTACTCAGACGGATTTTCAGAAGTAAACGGTCATGTTCCAAAATGAAGTGTAAAGGCATTTCCGACATAAAACTTTTTACTGGAAGAAGATAGGCAGTTCGAATCTTCTGAAAAGTTGAAGGGAATGCTATTTTAAGCAATTTTACTGAAGATACTAACTCTCTAACCCCAGCCGTTTCGTTGCTATGTGACATTTCATTTAGCACCCTTTAAAAATTAGTTTTTTAGAAATAACTTTTGTCGTAATCATTTCTCTACAACATTCTTCTCTGCAATGTCTTAGATATTTTAAAAACCCACAATTTCTTTGGACTTTTTAAAACGATACGATGCTTATAGAAAGAGTTAGAGCTGTTTCTTTGATTAAAAATGCCGTATTTCCTGGTCAGTTTTCAAGAAAAGTTTCAAAAATATGCAAATGAAATAGTGTGATCTTGAAAGTAGTATTCATGCACTATAAAACCCTGAAGGAAAGGTTAGTATCCGTTAGTATCCAAGAAAGTTGCGAACGAATGAAACTGCTAGTATTCGAGTTCTTACGGCCTTACTTAGACATGTCGTCGCTGTTGTACTATCTTATGACAAGCGCCGATTTGGAGTAAACTAAGTTAGATATGCCACATCACTTGTTTAAAAAATCTCTACGAGGTGGCGTTGTCAGAATTTTGAAATTCTGCTTGATTACTGAGATATAGCGGGAAACGTGCAGAGAAATTTTTAATTTTTTGCTTCAAATGACTGTGTCTGAGAATTGACTCAAGTTATCTTGATGCATAAGATGTTTTTATGTGTAAAACTATCTGAGAAACACAATGACATAATTACTTTCAAAACAAAAATACACGAATTTTGAGAAAAATGCAGTTTTAGTTTTAAACTGAAAATATAGCATATTTGGCAACACTGTAATCAAAAATAACTATTTTTCTGGATTCTCTGACTTATTTCCTTCAAAATTCATCTCACCGATTGTTTATAGACCGAATGAAACCAAAGATATGAATAAAAGTTAATAATTAATGATGTTTTTCTATGGAAAATTTTACATGCACGATAATGACACACCATACAAAGTTTGTTATCAATACACACCTATGACACGTATGAGTGCGACTTTTGTTTACATTTATAGTAAAACCTCGCATCATAGTCAACCGATCTTCGTAATATTTGAGAGATTAGTACAGAATGGATAGAAATATTAATTGTCTTCTTTGAGTTGTTTATACCATTTATAAGTTGCAAAATATTCAATCTCAAACTTTAAAATTCGTTTTTCTCGAAATGTGCTAAATGGCGCTTGTCATAAGATAGCACAACAGCGACTATGTGCGCTATTCTGCGAAATGTTTATTAAGGTTTCATCTATAAAATAAAAAAAATGGCGGCTTTCTCGGAACAAGATTTTTCGAATCTGCGGACATTCTCGTTTTTGAACCACTCAACCAATCAACATCCTCGGGTTCTGTAACCTAAAATATTTTGATCGTTAACGATATTTTACAGCCGGCCAAAGTGGAAAAACCATGCGAAAAAACGGTACTTTATTTTCAAGTGGCCGCCATTTTGTTTCTATATCGAATTTTTTCAGGTTGTTTACGTTGGGGCGCCTCTAGGGAATGTAATCTTCAAGATCGTTTTGGTTTGCTGCTTGTAGAATTACGACCTGTATCGTGCCCGCAGATGCGGTCGATTTTCAAAACACCTTTAACTGGAGCCGCCATTTTGGACGCCATTTTTGACACCTTACACTCGAAAATTGTTACTTTATAGA
The DNA here is from genome assembly GCF_030247195.1 of Topomyia yanbarensis. NCBI lineage: Eukaryota > Metazoa > Arthropoda > Insecta > Diptera > Culicidae > Topomyia > Topomyia yanbarensis. The sequence goes on from NC_080672.1 coordinate 31,265,984, forward strand.
TGAAACCTTAACAAACATTTTACAAAATAGCGCACATGTCTGAGTCATTTTACTTCTTCAAAAAAAAAAAAATTATCAAGCATTAGGTGCTTTTTGCACAATTATATAAGAGGACCCTCTTAATGGCGAAAATGAAATTTTGGAATATTTTCGTAGCCTGGCAATATTATTGAAAACTGATATACCTTTCAATACAATTTAGACAGCCCTCAGCTACCTTTTCCATGCAATTGGACTAGATCTGAAGGTAAATATTAAGCAGCTTCTAGCACTGCGAAAGAAGCGCCTATCTTTATTAAACAAGGGTTTTTCGTGTTTCATGACGCCAACTGTTCTAAGGACAAATATAAACAACTAATTTGATTGATTCCTGCTATTCGCCGTTTGTTTCTTTCTGCTACCAACAGTTTTTGTGGGTTTCTTCAGGCTTTGTTTGTCGATGGCCAAAAAATTTTAGATTGGGCGGAGCTCGGGCGTTCTTATCCTTGGATACCACTTGCTCGTTTCTTAGGTTTATCACTTTCAAGCCATTTTACGTATGCTGGTTAAAATATTGCTTTTCAAACCACAGGTACTGATAACTTGCCGAATCAGATGTTTCTTAGTGAACTTCGACCGTTACATATGTCTGGCAGCTTTCCCTTTCCGCGCATCGTTCAAAAAATTCTCTCAAGAAAGCTGTTTAAAGTCTATCTTAGCGTTCGTTTCGGAATCTATTACTGCGCACTTAAACAACATCAGTGCTTTAATAAACATCGGAATTGATTTAGTTTAATAGGCTGACAAATCCAGGACTAACAAGATGAAGTCTCGTCGCATAACCGTAGCCAATAGGTTACTTCCGTAATAGGAAAAACAAGTAGACAGATCCGTAGCGTGACCTTCTGGCGCCCTTGGCGAATTCTCAGTTTTGCGCCCCTTTGGTGTTAACTTTGTCATTCTTTTTAGTTCGACTTTCGAACAATGATTTCGTATGTATACGGAAATGGCTCCGCTCTCCTAAGGCACAAAGGCATTTGCAGTATTGTCAACGAATATGCCGCGGTGAACATGAATCCCCCCGAAGAAAGACTTCAGATGTTAAGGCTTAAAGAATTTCAAATAGAATACAGCATACATCGTATAACATTCCACTGACACAAACTCGAGAAGCAGGTGTTTAAGTTCGAGAACACAAAGTTCTTTCGTGAATTGGGAGGGTCAAAGTAATGTTACAATTTAGATGTTTCCTCATTTATAGGTATCACATAAAAAGTTTTGTTGACTAGACAAAACCGTTTCGCTTAAAAACCGTTGGGAATATTATCCCCATTCTTACCGCATCTTTGCAGGTTTGTCTATTGGCTTGTCTTTTATTTTATTATATCTTCCGTAATTTCTGTCTCTACCTTCGTATTCTTTAGGTTTTCACTTTGCGCCGAGCTTTAAGCCCGGGCAAAAATAAACTCTCCTGAAAAGACCCACATTCCGACTACCCGCTTAAAAACATTGATTGAACTCAGTTGGACCATATTTGAGCTTCTTTTGGACCAAAGATAATCAGCTAAGTATTGTAAAGATTTTGAAAGAACTAACGCAGACATGTTCAACAGTGACAGATATCCTGAAAGGTCTTACAGATAAGTTCAGAATTGTGATATTTTGTCTAAAGCAAGTAAATGACGTTGAGACAAAGTTGAGATCGACGGTGAGGTCACCGATTCGAAATTGTGCGTGGATCTACTGAAGCAAGTGGTTGACTGTTTTAAGATCTCTTTGCTGCATTGAGCAAAGATTTTTGAATGGAAATCGCTCTGGATTGGACAAATTTGTATGTTCCTTACAAGCTCGTATCGGATGATCTTCGGTGTTTAATTATGTCTTCTTTGAAAAGATTCGTCTGCTTGTTGTACCGAGAATCGTGAGGATGACTCTTGCATTGAGAATGTTGATAAACAGTTATGCCTATTATGAGAGAGTCCATATGATCAATATCAATGATATATTCCTAGGACGGAATCTAAAGTGTACCCTTTAAAGACGATCTAATTACTCTTATAGAAAGACTAAAAAGAACTACGCCACTCACTACGACAAATCGTTATGCTTTTTTATAAGCGTATCACTTTCACATGGGGGAATCAGTTAAACAGCAGTTGGACTTAGAACCTGACACAGTTTCTCCTCGAGAAAAAATTTCATTAGTTTTGTAATCCTTAGGTGTTTACATTCTTCTCTTTTTCAGTGTTCAGTTCACTCGGAAATGACATATTATTTGGGGGGTGGAGGCCAACCTGGCCAACCGCACGTTTCGTCTATGCAAGTAGATGACAAAAATCTAGGTTTCACGCCATTTGCACATTTGTTTGACAGGCTTGCTTTCTCTTTAAATAATGTGCTCAAAAAGCGAAATGCACCGATGAAGAATTGAGCAGGATGATACCACGCACTATGTTGCACTAAAAGTCACCTTCCAGAACTACTTTTTTATGCCGCTGAATCGTCTTTATATTTTTAAGTACCTTTATTGCTTCCTAATGGGAGCCATTATAATCCGTATGGAAGCAACACACGACGAATTGAAAAATTTTCTCTCGTACTGTGAGGTGCACTCCATCCATTATTTTCGGCTGTGTAATAGCCGCCAACTCTGATTAGGAAATGGCTTAAAATATTGATTTTAGTTAACTAGTTGTCAAGCCCCTTCCGAATGCTGCATTTTTAGATCAAGTTACAGATTCTCTAGGATTTCCCATCATTAATCTACTCACCGTTCCGAAAATACCATTGCTTGATAGGGCCATAAAGAAGACAAGAACAGCACCACACCTGCAAACGGGTTCCACGGCATCAGGGTTAATTAAACCGGACATAATTTTTTAGAGTAAAAATCAGTTCATGTAATTTACATGATGGTTACAATTACCTCAGCATAAAACATATTTTTTATTTCGATTATAGAGGTTTTAACCTTATGGTCATTCACCTCTTTTCGGGTTAGAAAAATCTCTTTAGAAAAATTTCTAACCCTATGTGCGGGGTTTGGAATCGAACCGAGACGAACTTCGTACAAGGCAATCGATTAACCAACTACGATATGCCAGCTCCATAAATATACTTTTTCAATAGGCGTAATTACTCTCGATGGATAAAAATACGTTTAAAATCACTTTGTGCTTGAACAGCACCAAAGCTAACTAAGAGTCAAGAACCATGCGTTTCGACTTCGTCTCTTCGGAACCATGGTACTTGAGTAACATCTTTACTGACACATCGCAAGTTAGAAATTGCTTTGGACCAGCGTCAGCCTGGTGCCTTAGTCGAAAGCCGTGGTTGTAACAAGATGAAGCCGAAATGTAAAATGATTGACTTACAATTTTTAACGGTTTCCAGACGTTCGGTTTCTCTTAAGTATTTATAAATTGAAAAATTCAAATCAGCATTGAAAAATTATCACTTAGTCCTCTTTGCGTTATGATTGATGGGTTCAAACAATAACAGTAATCGAACAACAAAGGTTCATGGAACTTTGAAGTCAATAACAAAGGTCGTTATTGAAATCCACATGGTCAGTGTAAGAATTGAGCTAATTGAATTCATTTTCTTCAAGTCAGCGATCCGCTTAACTCAAACATTTTCGGATATCAGGAATAACACAAACCACCTAAATGTATCAGTTTTGAAAGGATATACCTATCTATAACAATCATTCAAATTTCCCAGAACATCCCGTCACGCTTTTGCCCGCCCCTTCGCATCAACCCACCACGCTTGCGGTCGAACTGTAAACAAGCGATTTCGACCACGAGAACTACGAGCATACCGAATACAGCTGTGCTACACCACCCCGAAGAGGCGAACTTTTATCGAACTCATGAGCTGGGATAATTAGATTTCAATAATGAGCGATGGTCGCCATAAGTCCCCACAAAGTTCCGTGACCACATAAACACGGGTCCGCACTTAACCGGAAGGGACTGACTGGAGCGCTGGGAGGAATGGAAGCTTCCGTCAAGTTCAAACGAGGAAGCGGCTGCAATCACAGCAACACTCTAAATTAATTATAATTGAATTAATTTTCAACAAATATTTGTACCCGAGCACAAGGCGAATGCAGGATGGAAAAGAGTGGAGACAAAAAAAAAGTGCAACTGCATTTCCACGCGGTGGGATGGTAGTCGGAAATGAGCATCTCGCGCTGTAGAACGAAGCAACGACGTAATTACGTGTACTTTCTGTAATGCGGGCGGGGGTTTTTGGAAACGGATGACACGTACAGAAATGCGCTGAAATAGAAACCATCCAGCGATGAAGTGTAGTATTCCGGCGAGCTGTAGCTTGTCGGAGACTGTCAACGGCGGGGACCGCAGCAGGTTTCGTATGTTTCGAAGTACACAGGCCCGTGCAGCGCAGCCATCATCAGTGAAAAGCGCCAGCTCGAATCGCGGGGAGTGTAGCGCTGCACTGGGTTGGCACTGCTGGTAGCAATGACGACGTATGGTAACGACCCAGAACAGCAGCAATTGCAATTTACTAAATTAAATGACAACGAATTATTACATCCCGGGTGGGTTTAGTGGCGCCGGTGGGTGTGGAAGTGGTTTACGCGGGAAACCGTAACGTACGACGACCCAGCAGGATCTGGTCTGGTCGGGTGTACAGTTGCCGCTGCTGCCGACCGACGAGATGAATACATACAGAAACAACACCCGAGATGGGCCATCACTTGCGTGAACTTGTTTGCGAGTCAGGGAAATCATGATTTGTACTAATGAGAAACGAGAAGATGGGTTTTGCTGGTTTTTCTGACATGTTTCAAAGGGGCCTTCGGACGGACGGATGGATGGATGGATGGACGGAGACCCGGTGGTTCATCGTTCGTCCGTACAGCGCAATCCACTTTGGGATGGTCGCTAGTTTACTGCTTTTTTGGGGGTGGATGAGAATTAGTTTCCGGGGAAATTTCTGACCACAAAAGTGTGATTGTGACGAAGGTTTTAATGAAAGCTATTGAGCTTAGGCATCTGTTAATTATGTTTGAGTTTCAGCGAAATTAAAAAAAAATCATTAAATTTCGGTTTCAGTCACCAATCTGAACTTTTTAACCCTATTGTTTACTTTTCTTACGGAATAAAATACTTTTGCAGTTTTGAAATGGACAATTCACTTGCCAACTGAAAAATTAAAACTGAACCAAACTTTAAACATTTTTAAAATCTCAAACTGGTTTCGAGAAACAAGTCGCACCAGTTGTTAGTTGGTCATCAAAGGCTATTTGTTGGTGCCAGTTGTAGAAGAATCATGGCGGTTTCGGCACAGGGTTTTTCGCAATTTTCCGTATGGTTCTTGAATCGTTACGTTGGAATCTGACCAGGGTATAAACACAGCATTATTCGCTTATAGATAATACCTTCTCCTCCTTTGTTAAAATGCAGTTAGGAAAGGATAGGTTGGGTTAGCTGCTATTTTTCCATACTAAATACGTTTGGAATGTCTCTAAAAAGTGCCTCCAAATATTCCTTTTAATAGATTCTAATTCTTCGTGATGCAATATAATTATACGAAGATCTTGGCTTTAGCTTTGCCATATTCGATATTGAATTGAACAACATGCAACACGAAATCGAACACAGCACGATTTCTTAATTCTTTCGCATCTGAAATTTCTGAACATTATCGGCTCATGACTATTTATGTGATGTAGCTGTACAAAGGTCACTTCCGTGAGATTAAGCTCTATTTTATTTTTAGTAACTGATTTGGTTAAAGTCAATCTCAATGGTATCTCCCGTATTAGAAGGACTTTTACCGTCTGTGGTACAATTAGTGCATTGGATAGCCGGGGCAACGATATCATAGTGTCAGTGCAGTGGATAAGCAACAAAGTGGTATATAGAATTATTTTACTACTATACTGCCGTGATACGCATAACAGTCCCACCTGCATAGGAAACCCATAGCAAATGGGACTGTTATGCGGATCACGGCAGTATAAGCTGACCAACTGTAGGCTTGGAAAAATCCGTACAGTTTTCAGCTCAAAATTGAGAACACAAAAGTTGATTTATTGGGCTGTTTAGTAGTTCTCACGTTCCCTATATTTTACCTCTGGCGATTGCATTTTTACAAAATATTTTCTGGATTCAGTGTGAGTGATGGAGCACATTAAGTAAATGTCAAAGTTTGTGTGTTCTGAGTATTGTTATTTAAATATAATTAGTTTGCCGTCAAAACCTAGCTCGATCATTCCACGACATCGGAAGCTTTTGAACAATTCAGGGAAAATATTTTCTATTTAATATTTTCCATATCAAGTAATCAAAATGAACTGAATGATATGATGGAATTGGAAGGAGATGATTTTCGGAAGGCTTGGCTATGAAAACTCTTGGAAAATGTTCCACCTGGCAAGTACCAAAGCGAAAAAAACCACAGCTGTAGCTTTCGATATTACTTTAAAAAATATAATTCAAATAGAAAAATGGCCCTTGAACATAATTGTAGCATTCTTATGTCCACGATCTCGTAATAATGAAATGTACGGATTTATGAACGATATCTCAAGCGCCAACACACAAACGCAATCTTGAATCGTACTCGTCCGGGAGTTCGCACTTTAAAATACGAAACCTATATACACTAGACAACAAGTCTCAAGGTGCCATAGTTAAAGACTTCAGTGAGATGGGGGAGCTCACTTTCTTTTTTCATCTGAACCGTACGCCTAAAATCATACCACAGTATGACGGGCCGCGTAAACATTCGAAAGCCGCACGTAAACGGCTACAAGGTTATATAAACTAATTCAAATACGTGAAGCTATACACACACCCACGCGATCAAACACGTTAACATAAAAACGCTTGTAGCCTTCACGGTAATTTAAATCTAGTAACGCACGTGAACATGGAATCGCCATCATTCGCGCAAACCCCTTCCTTAATTCCTAGCAGCCTAGGTCCATGCCTTCCATCTTGGTCTCAAAAAATTCAAATGCACTAGTAATCTCAGGGCGTTATCGCCGGATACTCCAGTGATATGGGGGAACTCATCCCTAGATAAAAAGCGTACACTCAAAATCGCCGTTCGTACAAACATTCAATAGCCTACGCGAAAATGCAAGAATTTACACGGTTGTTCAAAAAAAAAAATTATACACGCGGCACACAGACGCTCACGCTTCAAAACCGTTAAACTACAAACGTTTGAGCCCTGCGCAATAATACAACTCTCGTCACAAACGCGAACATACAATTGCGATCATCCATGCAAACCTACGCCCGCGAGGGCGAATGACCTATCGAGGTTAAAGTCCCAATATACACTAGACAACAAGTTTCAAGGCGACAAAACCGGCCATTCTAGTAATATGACAGAACTTAATCTCTTCTTGCATCTAAACCGTAATTCAAAATTAAACGTCAGACTCGCGGTTTGCGTGAACATTCAAGAGCTCACGCGTATATCCAAATGACCACACGGTTTTGCAATCGAATTTACACGCGAAGTTACATACTCATTAACATATGCGACAAACAAACGCCTACGCTATCAAATACGTTAACATACAAACACTCGGATCCTTTGCGATCATCCACACACTGTTACACCAGCGATCTCGCAAATATGAAAAATATCCCGGTGATTAAGTGAACGTTTTAGCACTTCCAAATTTATAAACGCAGTCTCAAACGTAAACATATACTTTCAAAAAACGTTACCGTACAGTTTCACTCTTTAACCTATTTCACCCCTGATCAAACCTTTTAAAATAGAAGCCCATTTCAAAACATTGACCTGCAAGATGGCATCATGAGAATAATGGTATTAATTCTTATCGTAGCGAAAGGCATATTCTAACTATTTGGTCAAAATAATTAAATCGATTTTGTGTCAAATTTTAAAGTATTTTCAAGGAACAGAATGTAACGAAAAGCATGATTTTTTAGAATGTTTCATAAGCGAAGTTTCGCTTAATTTCCATTATTCGCTGTGTGCCGATGTAATTAGTTTGTGGCGTCACGTTTGTTTTTGGTGTGTTGCTCAATCTTCATCGATAAAAGAACGTACACCGATTTGGCATATTTGGTACATAATTAAAGAGCCAGTAGTGCAAATGAAAGAACCAGGCAAATGATAATCGAATGAAATGAATTGCGCTGAATTATGTCGCTAAAAAGAAAAAGATAGTTTCTCGCATTCTTCGAAAACAAGAATATCATCGATACTGAGGGCTTCAGTACCATGGCACCGATTCTCACAAAACGGATTTCTAGGAACCTTCGACTTCGAGCCAGCTATCTAAATTCGAAAAATATAACCCAACTTGCGTGAATGGTTTAAATGACTGGTCGGGACGGATAGTTAGACAGATAACTGTTCATTTGTTTATCTGTGTTAGGGACAATTCAAAAAGTATACTTGTTCCCAGAGCTCAGAAAAAACTCAAATTTCGATTTTTTTACTCTCATTTACTGGTTGCCTATTACCACCAAAATCGCAGTTTAGATCCTGCTAAACTAGTTCGCGACCATATTTAGGACTGGAGGTATCTAACGGGGAAAAACGATCGAAAATGGTGAGTGAAGTTAAGCAATCATGTGAAAAAAATTCCCCCAGAGACGAGATTCGAACTCGCAATTTTTGAGACCCCGACCCAATGCATTAACATTATTTTGTTGTTTGTGTAAGAATTTGTATTTTCCGGGAGTACATCTACTTCCACTAAGCTCGGAAATTCCGCACGAATTCCGGACAAATCCGTACAGGTATTTTTTTCCGGACATGCGTCGGAAAATCCGTACAGTCCTCCCAAATTCCGTACGGTTGGTCAGTTTACGGCAGTATATAGGAGGAAAGTTATGCTTCTATATGGGGTAATACGAGAAGATAAACTATAAAGTGTTGGTTAGTACGCAAAAACCACAGAGCCTCTTGAAAAGATTATAAAATGGTCTCAATAACCCATAAATACACCCAAAGGTGGTTTTTATATGGGATCTACCGTATCATGGTGATGGTGCTTCCATGGATTGAATCCATTTCAAACACTCATGTCAAAAACCAAGAGCATGGGATAGTACGTGCTTTTTGTTTGCTCGAGTACCGGTCTACACAGTATCCTCATCGCAGTCTGAACTCGTGTGTCCTCCGTAGTCACTATTTGTTCGATTTTTCTTAGCGTTCAACCCACGAGCGCCATCTGCTCTGAGGACCAAACTTTCTACAACCTCGAGTTTCACTTCTTCGAACCACTTCATTCGCTTAGTCAGCATCGGAAGATATTCTCGTATCCAGCGTTTTCAGTAAGTTCAGTGAAGGCTATTACAGGCTGACGGACACCTGCAGAACTTCTCAGCAGGAAATGGTTTGACGTCAAGGATTCTAGTTCAGCAGCATCTAGAGGTAGGCCGGTTCCACTATACCGTTGGCTTCCACGGTTAACGTCACGAACGCCTCATTATCTAGTTCTCGATCGTTGTTGTATGCTGCCTCATGGCTGACTTTATGGAAATCAGCCTCTTCGTCGGTCGGGTTGCCATGCGAATCGCTCATTTGGGTAGAGAAACTCAGTTTATCGGATGATGGGCTCCAAAGCATACCGAGCATTCTCCTGCCCCGTCGATCTAGTTCAGCTCCTTGCCAGTTCCGTCTGGTACTTCGTCCAGTTGCTCGAGGATCGAGCTGCTATTTGACCGCCAGTTGTGCAATTTGAAGCCTCTTTGGCCGTGAATGTATCGCACGTCGATTGCTACCTTTGTTGCCTCCTCTGCGGAACCGTAACTCGACGGGTCATCGTCAACGTGATGATCATGAACAATCGCTTTCGATGCCTCAGGAAACCACTCAGCGTGTTGTACTGCGTTCCGGTTTTTGACGAATTGTGCCGAAGCTGGCGAACAGGTGCTTCCGAAGGTAGCGACATCCATCAAGTAGATCGCAGGTATCTCCGATTGGCAAGCATGTCACAAGAAGCGCTGGGAATTCTTGTCTTCCTCTCGGATACGAATTTGGTCGAACATTTCCTGAATATCCGAGCTCACCGCCACACTGTCGAAATCGAAATAGTACGGCTCTAAGTGCAGATAGTTGATCCGGACCTTTGAGAAGATCGCTGTTGAGTGAGACTCCATCGACCTTAGCGACTGCATCTCAAATGACGGAGACCTTTCCTGGTTTCTTAGGGTTTATTACCGCTACCACCGGGAGATACCATAGCCTTCTTGGATCTGCTGCACTGATCTCCGCTTTCGAAGCCCTGTGTGCGTAACCCTTTGCTTCGTACTCGCACATTTGTCGATGGAGGTTGTCTTTTAGCACCGGATCGCGATTCGTTCTGCGTTCGAGACATGCTAGACGACGTACCGCCATCGTGTTCTACATTATCTAGAGTTGTAGTTTCCAGGATAGTTAGCGCTCGTTATTCTTTCCTAGTCATTGGACTGTTTGACGGGCACACGCTTGCTTCATCGGTGGCGAAAAACTGTTTCACCGTATCGTGAAGTTCTTCGTCGCAATCGCACCTGCTTACGTGGAAATTTTAAGCTTCGGTGTTACCGCTTTCTCGCGGACCGTAGACACACCAGCCTAATCTGGTTTTAGCAGTAATCGGACCGGTGCCGTCGCGCTCTCTCTCACTTTAAGTGGTAGAGCGAGTCGTCGGTTGTCGATTCCTATGAGGATCATAGGCTTTGCGTTATGGTGCTGCTAACCGGAATCCCCTTAAGGTGGCGTGTTTTGTCGCTGCTTCTTCCACCTGGAAACTCTGACCCAGTAGATCGAGACACCGTTCGTGCGTTTACTAGTATTTCCCGTCCAGCGTAGACACAATGGCTGAAGGCTGCCTTTCAGGCCCAATGATACAGCCAGATCATGTTCGTCAGATCTTATCCCTCATCCAAGAATGCGAAGATATCAATCGAGACGTCGCTCCCATGTGGGGTCAAGGGAATTATCCGAAACAGCGTCCACGAAGTCAGAAGATGGTGGGTGTAATACTCCGCTACTAATGCATTCGATGCTGGAGCCTTTGGAGGGCCTCTTAGAGAGTGAAGCAGTGGATGATGACGGAACTGACAACCCTCAATGTCACAACTACTACGAATCCGACAAGCCCTCCGTCCATGGCTATAGACAATTCTGACAAAGACCCAAGCTCAGACTCTTCTCCAATGGTCGTCGACGTGCAGTTTCTCTACAATGTGCGCATTCGAACTGTTTCGCTGTGTCGGTTGCCACATTCCTTGACCATACGGAACTGTCTGATCCTTCCATCGCGTGAGAGTTCACGAACGCTTTGTTCTTCGGACGATCGCGTGGGTTGTTCCTTCTGAACCCGGGTTCGATGGTTACTACGCTCGGACGCGTCCTGCACCAGCGACGTCATGTAATCGCCGCAGGTTCTTAAATCGACGATCTAAAAACTACGCTTAAATCCTGCCCACATCATCTTTTGATCTGCGGGAAGCTTCGCAACGAGTTCCTGTAGTTGTGAAGGATTCGACAAATGAGCGCGTTCGCTCGCCGCTTCGATGTGGTCGCATAAGAGTGAAGCCAGAGTGGGCGCGATGCGTAACGCGACGCGATGCGATGCGAACTGCGTGCGATTTCCAACACGACATGATAGCCAGAGTGAACACGACTGGAAGCGATGGTCATATGCGTTATACGTAAACAAAAATTGCGTTGAAGTGTCGAACGGATTGCGAGCTGAAAAGTTTCTGTGAAAATGAGCTCAGACGAAAAATATTTCATGTCCGAATGCGTACGCGATTTCTTTTTCAGAAGCCATAAAGATTTTGGAATTCATCCGATCAATAGGAAAAGAGAAGACGTATCTCCACCTGCACCAAGATTTGATTACATTTTAAGCCATATTGAAGTTGTTCTCACTAAAGAGTGGACCAACGTTATTAAAACTCCCATAGAACCACGAGAGAAACTTATAATCACGCTAAGGTAATGCTAGACCTCTCCCTTCCCCGTCGTAGTATGTCTTCACGAATTGCAAAGCAATCACCCCTTAAAAATAATGTTGAATTAGTAGAATACCACAAATTAATTCTACAATCCCTACGATATATCGTGGCATATTAGCAAAATTATAAACTGTTTTTAGATTGAATTATTAAATAGTTTTATTTAAGAACCAATAGGGGAGATGACCCAATAGTGGATGAACTATGCCAACGCCTAAGCAATTTTAAAAGTAAACTAACTCAAATTTATTTATATATGCTATGTTTTTGCATTTATTTGAAAGATTTTTCAATTCTACAGCTAAAAAAAATCCATACATGTAAGTTAAACCTCTACTTTTTGCAAAATGTTTAAAAAAAGGAAGCGCTGTGTAAGACCCAATAGTTGCGATAGTGTTCCTATTGTTGGAAGTCTATGTTCCTATAGTTGTAATAGTTGTTTTCGCTCATCCACATGGGTTATTTCGTACCATTTTAACGAATATAATGATTAGAACATTAAACATGATCGAATTCTAATAGTATAATAGTATAAACAATTATTAATGTATTTTCAGTTTTTTGGTTTTACAGTAATGTGTTCGACAGGATACCCGGGTATCTTTTCATATTTCAATCCATGAAATTCCAGTGTTCTTCTCCAACCGTGGGATTGGCATTTAGTGACATCTTAAAACATCACCAAGCTTAGCGTTTTGGGGAATAAAATTGATGATGTGGAAAACGGGGGCCTGAGCAAGGGCTTCCTGATTTTTTTACCCCGTAACAGCCGACAAGAGCACCCGGGTACCCAAATACTGAAATGCTCATAACTGACCCCAAAACGGACATTTCTGAACAGGTTTTCGTGGGGCCGTGGGTTGCCGTTTGGATGTCAAAGTATCATATGGTCCCGTAACGATGAATAACAGAACAAACTGAAACAATTGTAACAAATTTGATTTTTGGTTTTTAAAGGTTGAAGGTGTTTTTGTGTTGTTGGTTAAAAATCATAAAGAGTAAAAATAATAAACGAGGACAATTACAAATAATCAATTTAACAACTGGTTACTTGCGTACTTATTTCTATTTTTCCATTGAACGTAATTTTCGTAATTTATTGTCACTTTGAAGTTGTCAACCTCGTTAAAACGACCCCAATCTATTGAATGGAATAAAAATGTTACATATTCCCAAACTATGTATGTAGAGAATAGAAAGAAACACAACTCTCATATCAGTGGTAGCTGGACTGAGAGAGCAGGCGATTAAAAAGTAGTAACATCTATCCGTACCAGTTTGGGATGAACGGAAATGGTAGTACAACTAATGCAACAGGTAACACAACTATACCAACATGACAGGCTAATTTGACCCAATAGTCGTGCTATATGTTTTTATGGGAAAATATAGCCAAAGCTATTTTTTGATACTGGAAACTGCAGTTTAACTTATATTTATGCATATGTATAAATATTCATGTTGCGTTTTGTTTTTACTTAGCTTTGCAGTTAGAAAAATAAAGCTATTACTATTACAACTATACCGACATGGCGGACCGTATTGGCCCAATACTTGTAATACACGTGTAATGCGAAAAAATAGCCAAAACTATACCTTTTGATATTGAAAAGTACAGTTTAACTTAGTATTATAATGCATATGTAAAATATGCATGGTGGGTTATGTTTTCACTTAGTTATGGACTTAGAAAAACAACTGGCTCTACTATTACAACTATACCGACATGTTAGGTTACCCTGGCCCAATAGTTGTAATACACATTTTTATGCGAAAGAATAGTCAAAACAATATCGTTTGATATTGGAAAGTACGGTTTAACTTCTTAGTAGAAAGTATATGTAAAAATATGCACGATCGGTTTAGTTTTCACTTAGTTATACGCATAGAAAAAAACTACTCCTGCTAGCGAAATGGTTAGCGCGCTACCGTCGTTATGTAGTCCGCAAAGAAAAAGCATTTTATGCAGATATTTGATACTATTACAGCACAAATTCTTATAGTATTCTAAGTAATATTAGAAATATGAAATTTATAAACTGATATTTTTCCCTTAACGTTATTTAAATGATCAAAAACAACCAATTTTCATCACAACTATACCTGCTATCGCAACTATTGGGTCAGCTGCCCTACAGTGCAATATTTCTAGGCTTCTGGCAACGGGTTTGTCGTTCAAAGCACCATCCTACACGTTTCGTATTGGAAGATCTACGGCCGCTAAAATCATTAAAAAGACCTGTCTGGCATTATGGATAAAGCTTCAGCCAATTCATATGCCACAGCTATAACCCAACATTTATTTATACAAAGTGCACAAGATTACTGGACTTTGTGGAGCTTCCCCCATTGTTGTGGCAGCATTGATGGAAAGCACATTCGAGTGCAATATCCGCCACACTCTAGTGGGGTTTTTCATTGAAAAACCCCGGGGTGGTGGATTGCACTGGTGTTGCATTTTCTAGCAGAAGAGCAGGCCACTAGACGTGTTTCATTCCCACTTCTGCTAGAAAGTGCAAAACCAGTGCAATCCACCGCCCCAGTGTTTTTCAATGAAAAACGACATAGGACAATGTTCTACATCTACAAAAAGTTTTTTTGGTTGTACTTGATGGAATCGGGACAACTAGGCATTCCATCAGAAAGTAATCTCCCCGGAATCAAACATATCCATGGTGAAGCTCACCCGTTGTTAAAACATGTTTTGCGACTATATGCTCAACGAGATATCACTGTTTCAGAAGAATATTTTATCTCTAGTCTTTCAAAAGCAAGGAAATCGATCGAGTGTGCTGACGGGGCAATAAATGCTAAATGGAGACTGCTATGGAAACCAATTGAAAGGAACGGCCTAAGATACTACCAAAGCTTTCTGTATTTGTCACAATGTTATCATTGATAGGGAAGGATGTATAGATATTATTAGGAAGAGTGAAGATTTCTTACAAAACGTTCAAAAGCCCACACATAATCCTGTCTGTTGCAGCACAATTCGAAGCCGAAGCTTCTCTAGGGGATTTCTTTACATGGGGTAGCGGGCTATCAAAGAAAGTTTTATATCAAGCAGTTCTAGCTTCCTTTGCTCAAGCTCTAAAAGATATTCTGCTTGAGCGTTCTTTTCGTTATTCTTTTTATATCGTTTGGTGGGAAGCGAGACACTTGATGATCGCCCAGTGAAGGTATCAGCTACCTCCATTGTTTCTAGTTGACTTGGTAGGATTTCAAAAAATCCTTCCAATGCTTTGACGTCCTCAAATACCTCGCTGTTGGAAAATTGAGGCTTGAGATTGCCAATTGCTTGCCTGGACTACATTTGTTGCCGTAAAAAGTAGACTTTTGAAATGCGGTCAGCTAGAGCAAACGCTTTGGTCACCAGCATCCTCGGATCTGAACACCGGCAGCTTGCACAGTTCGCGACCAAAATCGTCACGCAACTTTTTACACCTTTTCTTTGCAACATCGTCTGAAATTTAAAAAAAAATAGATTTTAGAGCAAGTATAGCATTTGAGAAAATGTCGGTCACTCACAGTACCCATTAATAAAAAACAATTTAAAAATTGTCCATCGATTTTACTTACCAAGTATTCCCCATTAATCCAAAACATATTTCCAACATTGGTTCACAAGAATCCGATGCCGGGGCGGCGGGGTTGTTGGTCCCACAGTGCACACCTTTGGAGGACTGCTCCAAAGTGTGCTTCGACATCGACATAAACATCCTCTGCCACCAAAGTAACATCAAATTTTGAATTTGTCAGCATCTTTTCGCGCGAAAAACCTGTGCACGTACTGGTTGGTCGCGCGTCGCGCAAAAAATCGCTTAGCGCATCGCATCGCGTCGCTTCCACTCTGGCATGTACTGTATTATTTTGCAGGAAACAAATGAACGGAGCTCGGTCGCGCGATCTGTCAAAAATCGCTTCGCATCGCGTCGCGTCGCGAATCGCGTTCACTCTGGCATCCCCCTAACGCTGCGCACCCCCACACAGTGGGGCGAAACTGAAAAAAGACGGTCAAAAGTCTTTCCTGAGTTTCACAGATGTTTTCATGCTTCGATGTCTTCAGGACAGTTTCCTAGAATTACATCCCACATCTTTTAGGATAAGCACCATTATTTTTCTTAAGGTGCAAGTGCCACATAAAAAAAAATTTAGCTCGACAACCAAAAATTTTTTTTTTGTGCGGAATCTTGTAGAACAATTTATTTTGAACAACTTTGATGGATATATCTGCCATCTGCATATTTTTCCTTAAGAGATATGTACGTTGCAGAAAGTTGAAAAATTGATTTTAAGGTGCAACGTACATATCTCTTAAGGAAAAATATATAGTTGGCAGATATGTTCTTCAAAGTTGTTCAATTTTTTTTTTACTTTTTAACGACATTCAATTAGCTAGAGATTACTGGGTAGGGAAAGTTATGAAACTTAGATCCATAGTACTCAAGTGAGAGCAAGGATGTGAAGTGAACAGATCGGAAAACTAGAAGTGGCAGGGTCATTAGAACAGGCTTCAAAATAAATTGATCTATAAGATTCTGCACAAAAAAAAATTTTGGTTGACCTTAAGAAAAATAAAGGTGCTTATCCTAAAAGATGTGGGATGTAGTCCTAGGAATCTTTCCTGAAGACATCAAAGCATGAAAACGTCTGTGAAACTCAGGAAAGACTTTTGACCGTCTTTTTTCAGTTTCGCCCCACTGTGTGCCATCCCGAAATCGATGAGACCTTCCAATCTGTCGGAAGTAATTCTTGATTAAGTGTCACTATTTTGGCTCGTTGGAAACCCGTTGGTTTAAGCCATCAACATTCTCATGTTTAAACTAGAGTTACCAGAGCTTCCCTCAGCCCTTTAAAATGTTGTACTGGTGGTATTTTCGAACGGAGCTTTGGGATATGGAGATAGGTTTGACAAACTGGCCTTGATGCGGTAGTGATCGAATGCGGTGATTGAACTGAAGTGTTACTGCGAATTTCTTGCCAATACAGTGGAATAGGTCGAGGCCAGGACGAGCGCAGGTTGTAAAGAGTTCATTGTGGGATTTTAATCTAAAAAGGACCAATTGTCACATTACAAAAGGATTACAGTACGAAAGCTATGGTATTTCGTAAAATTATGAAATTTGATACCACTACTGATACAATAAGGGGAAAATTCAATTCAGACTGTCTATTTTTCCAAAATGTTGCCTGGCCCAAAAATTTGGTTAGAAAATTGAAGTCAAATCATACCTGCAAGGCAAAAAAGTAGAGCAAGGCCCGATACATATTCACATTAATAAAACTGTATCTACCACATACAACGTCCCCGGTTTCAAAAAGAACAAGCCATAAATTCTAGCATCGACTGGTACGTGCAGCCGGTACCAATGCAACCAATTACGAAACAGCTACATTTAGAATTTACAACTTACTCTAAATCGCACCTTAATTTCCCTATCGCTAAAGCTATACTCCTTCATACCGAAACGGCAATACATACAAGCACCGGGTAGGAGGATTGAAACACTTCCCTATCGGTTTTCCATTCCAGGTTCGCTTCCGTAAGTTGAATTTCTTTGATCGAGCGTGTGCTCGGTTGTGCCTTGTGCATCGTTAGCTTACTAGGAATGACGCAAGCCAGCCCCCGAACGACGCCCAGTGAGATAGCTCCGGTTCGATTCACTGCTCCAATGGATGTATGCAGCGGGGGCTTTCCGATGCAAAACTTGTAAATTATTGTTTCGAAATTATTATTTCGCACAGGTTTTTATCAACGGCGGCAGAAGGAAATTCGCATACGTGGTGGAACTTTGAGTAGTGGAAAAACTTTTCTGTTCAGCAGGTGGGCAATCTTGGCGTTTGAATATTGCAGCGAGGTTGTGGTTCGGAATATCAATGCAACTTCCTGGAATGTAGATCGCTTGGGAAAATGTTGACGGCAGGGAGGTGCATGGAAATCTTTGAGTAAACTGAGAAAGGATTGCACCTTGTGGTTCGGTTGTGGATTAAAGCTGGGGACGAAAGTTTTCTCGCCTTAATTTTTTAATATCGAATCAGGCAAAGTTACCCTTCCGAAGAATGGTAAGCCCGATTATGAAAGAGCATGGAACGAAGTGATAATTTGATTGTGGAATCAATCGAGTGTAAAGAGTGAAAGTTTCTCGAGTTGGAAATCGTGCTTGCTTTTTTCTGTGGTGCGTTATTTGAATAATAGTTTTCTATTTCCGCTTCTCTTCTCGTGTAGGAGTTGGGAACAATGCGATGTCCAGCAGGACTATCTCACGATTCATGATGGCAAGTCGCTGGAGGCACCTGAACTCGGCAGAATTTGTGGCGGTGAAGCTCTACCGGATATTGTCTCCAGTGGTTCGGATATGACGGTGTTCTTCAGGACTTCACCATATGACGTTCCTTTTCACCCAAATCCAGTTACATTTCTACCAGGGTTCGAGTTGGAGGTTCATGTATGTATAGACTGTATTTCGTCACAATATTCTTCCACTAAAATGTTCTTCTCGACAGGTTCTCTACGTCAACTCCAACTCCCAGTCCTACATTCGACAGCCGGGTCGGTGCGAGTTTTCAATCAGCGCATTCGAGAGTCAAACCGGAGAACTGGAAAGCCCGCAGCACACTCTTCCACCGGAAAGCTCTTGCATCTACCACTTCCAAGGGCGTCGTCACGAAACCGTTTGGATCTCGTTCATCAAGTACCACTCAGCTATCGATCCAACTGGGTTCGAATCTCCAACGGAATGCATCACCCAGCTACGCATCTGGGACGGTCGATGGTCGGTCACCTCGCGACCCTACGGTAAGTCGTACTCGGTGTGTCGATGTTTGGTTTATTGAGTGGTTGTACCAACTTGTAGTTTTCCTAGGCTCGCATCCGGAATACACCAGAAATGCCAGCTTGATTGAACAGATCTGTCGGGAGGAGGTACCTCGGCTATGTTCGCGCTCGCTGGTCACGAAAGGTAGTCGACCGTGTGCTACCCAAGGTAAGGTTCTGTTCCCCTGTCGAAAACACCGACTGAAAAAATGAATTTATTCCACAGAGAGTTACCTATCAACGGGATCAGATCTGACCATCGAGTACCGTCCAAGTCCCATCGGAACGGCTCGACTCTATGGACCTGCTTCGGCGTTCAAATTACGCTACGAGTTCGTCGATAACTCACTAGGAGGTGCTCCTCTGGAGCCTTTAGTTGCACCTTCTGCAATGCCGGAACCAGCTGCATTGGTTCAATTCCACCCAAAGTCCTGCGATCGGGTGTTCCGGTCTTCATCTGCGTCTCGAGGAATATTCCGATCACCGTCGAATGTTTTCCTCTACGGAAGAGGTGGATCTCCCAACATTTCCTGTACAATCCGATTCGAAGCTGGACTTGGCGAAAGTGTCAGGTATTTTGTGACTCTTTCGCCCACTTTGCAGAACGCTAACATTTTTAACTCATTCCAGACTCTCCATCACCCGAGCCCGATTCGGTGGCCGTGGCTGCCAGAACATGCAAAACCGTGCCGGTCGTTGGCACTGCAATCATCACACTGGACCAATCGCCGATCTACGGATCAGTGAGGTGCCCTGGACGGACATTCCTCCTCTTCCGCGTGACTGTCTATGCTCGGACGTATCAACTTCAATCAATCTGGCCCCGCTGGCAGCAAGCATCGTTGAGGTTCGTTTCACAGCCATGCAGATGGAGGTGGATCAGGACTTCCGCGATTTTTACTTCGAGGGACGATATGAGTTTGAGAAAGATGGTTGTGAAACCGATTGGAGTGAGCGACGACTTCGTGGTCGTAGCGGAGATGCTTTTCTTAGACCAACGCCCTGTCCCGCCTTGATTCAGCCATGGTTGCTTGAGCCGGATACCGATGGAAGCTATTTAGTGCTGAAGATGAAGGGATTCTGGATGCCACCACTTCTACACTCTGCTCCTCCTTGTCCAACGGATTCGAGGATCACGGTTTACTCCACCAATAATCCGAAAAATTCTCGCGATTTGTGCCCATCCGGTCCGGATGTAGTAGCTTTCTCCGACGGTTGGGACAGTGCATACGAATTCAGTGCCCTGGAAATCTCCAAAAGCCTGATAATCGAGTTCAAAAGTTCGCGAAAGCCTCGAGATATCGAAGGAAACGAGTACAAATTCTCCTGGATGGAAATCTACCCCGGCAATGACTGCCCATACAAATGTCAGGAACTGCAAGCGTGCATCCCCTCGGAGCTCTGGTGCGACGGCAAGATCCATTGTCCCTCCGGACAGGACGAAAGTACCAGCGAGTGTGACATTAGACTTCCGCTGTCACCGCTGCACGTGGGTATTGCAGCCGCGACGTTAACTCTGTTTCTATCGTTGGCGGCCGGGCTGACGGCTTGTGCCCGAAGGAAACGAGTCGAACAGAAGCAGCAACTGCAGAGCCATCTGGACTCGAACGGTCACTATCCGCACCATCCGGCGTACCCGCACACCAATCCGCACCATCACATGGCCAGCAGTCACGCCCTGACGCCGATCTATCTGGACCCGACCAAGGATAGCTTCTGTTGACAGGAGCTGGAGACTTCGGTGTAGCCCATGCCGAAGTCCCAGGATTTCTACTACTTCGCGTTCAATCGCTAGGGTCGTCGCTGGGGGTAGGCAGCTGGGCTCTGATCGATCGGCATCCCGGGATAGCTCCGCGACGTGAACGAATTCTGGTGATATTTAGTGTAGTGGCCCTGTAAAAAAATATGCACGCCAGTAGGGCTGATGGTTCCGGTGATTTCGGGAAGGGGAATTAGAAAATCAAGCAAGTAATCTAGTTCGGAGTGAAATTGGAGAATGTGACTGTATTTGTTTGATGTGTGGGGAAAGGGACTAGAGTAAACAGTGGGCGGAAAACAGGTTATTGAGCCAATTGAGATAAGGAAGGATATGCGGTGTGTCAAATGGATGCCTGTTGTCAGTTGCAATACGTTTGACGGTTTACTGGTAGGTGTTTGCTGATCGGGCTCAAAATAATCGGAAACATAGATGTCTACATAAAAAGCCACAAGAGACCGCTCTATACGGTTATTCATAATACGGATGAAAAACTACACTATTAAAAGGAAAATATTTTGTTCACAGCGTTATTCCACCCGTTGATATCTCTCTGATGTGCGATAATGATCAGAATCAATTTCTTTCGTATATTTGTAGCGTGATCCTTTTCAAGTTCAACGTCAAAATAGTTACGTTTTACTGATATATCCTCAATATCAGTTATTCCTGGTTGTTACCGCGACGGTAGCTCTTGGTTACCCTATACACAGAGATGCGTCAAATGCAATCGACCCAGCAAGCACTGACAGATAAAAGACGATCGTGAACAAACAATAGTCATATTATATTCCTCTTTGATTGAATCAAGAACCAAGAATTATTTGATTTAGAATAGAAACTTCATTTACATTTATAATATTGTTTTCGGTTTGAGACCACAATACCCGAACTAGATCAATCACTGATGATTGTGAGTAGAGTGAAATTATTATTGTACCATTTTATTAATAAATTTTATTCAGTTGAAGCTGATCAACACAACCAAACTAGGCCTTTCGATCTGCTATCAAAATTCAGTGAATTATAATTCGTTCATCGCAACATTCTTCAAAATCATCACCTTATTGATAGTATCGTCACTTGCGAAGCAAGATGAGCAAACAATTAAATGTTGGTAGTCAAGCAGCAGGCCAAGCCGATAACTTATTTGGCCATATGAACAACTCGATATCTGATCCAATAGCAGATGATCTATCAACTGACGACAGTGAGTTGAGCGCGAATAGCACTTGTGCACAGATCGGGTTTCATCTAGACCATCTGCATGAAATAAGACGCATTCGTCTAAAAGCAATCGATGAGCGGGAAGCTTTAGAGCTATTAATTGAGAATAAGAAATATGAAATTAGAAAAGCGCAACTATCTTCGACACTGAAAGTGTACCCTGAAGAGAATGAGCAAGTGTGTGAGTTGAATCAATCTGTATCGTACCAGCTACCAGAACCATTTGAATATGCTTTGAGTGATGAGGCGAACAGCACGGTACCACAACAGAGTATTCAACTTACACCACAACAAATAGCCTCGCGCCAAGTGTTGACAACGGATTTGCCAATATTCAACGGCAATCCAGAAGATTGGCCATTGTTTTACAGTCAATATAAAATTTCTACTGAGGCTTGTGGATACTCGAACGCTGAAAATTTAGTGCGCTTACAACGCTGTTTAAAAGGGAAAGCCTTAGAGTACGTTCGCAGTCGGCTGTTTCTTCCTGAGCTGGTTCCTCGTGTGATGGAAACACTTCAAATGTGTTTTGGTCGCCCAGTATTAATTATAAACACTTTATTAGATAAAATTCGCAGAATTGATGCCCCTACAATAGATAACTTGCAAAGTGTCATTAATTTTGGTATGGCAATACAGAATTTATGTGACCACCTTATAGCAATGGATCAGAAGGATCATCTCTCGAACCCAACTCTTTTGCAGGAGCTAGAAGGAAAGCTTCCAGGACAATTAAGACTTGAATGGGCCAGGTATAAACAAAAGAATCGGTGTGCGGCATTGATTTCATTGAATAACTACATGCAATCTTTAGTTGAAGCCGCATGTCAAGTTACACATCGGGAATCTATTCAAACTACAGAATATGATAATATTTACGACAACAATAATGAGATGTCCAGTTCAATCTCATCCAATGAAGCAATAAAAAAATGTTTAGTCTGTAGTCGTGGAAATCATCGTATAGGAGGTTGCGACACGTTCAAATCCTTTGAAGTAGAGCGCCGTTGGAGATTAGTTGGAGATTTGAAACTGTGTAGATGCTGCTTAAATCAACATAACAGTAGAATGTGCAGGTTTACACGGCGATGTGGAATAGAACGATGCGAGTTGTTACACCATCCTTTACTCCACCAATATCCAAGAGCTTCTAATTCGCGCGGAAATGAATGAACTGTAACAAATCTTTTCACACTATGTTACGGGGGTGGGGATGTTACCGCGACGGTAGCTCTTGGTTACCCTATACACAGAGATGCGTCAAATGCAATCGACCCAGCAAGCACTGACAGATAAAAGACGATCGTGAACAAACAATAGTCATATTATATTCCTCTTTGATTGAATCAAGAACCAAGAATTATTTGATTTAGAATAGAAACTTCATTTACATTTATAATATTGTTTTCGGTTTGAGACCACAATACCCGAACTAGATCAATCACTGATGATTGTGAGTAGAGTGAAATTATTATTGTACCATTTTATTAATAAATTTTATTCAGTTGAAGCTGATCAACACAACCAAACTAGGCCTTTCGATCTGCTATCAAAATTCAGTGAATTATAATTCGTTCATCGCAACACTGGTGATCATGAAAATGAGTATTCGATTATTTAGTATCCCTTAAAAGGAAGGTTGTACCGTATAAAAGAGAAGAAGTTAGAACGAAGACTTTTTTATGCAATAACACATTTCAGATGTTTGGCAAAATTCCCCCTAGACTAGTACCTACAATTCCTCGTTAATACGAACGGCCGATAAACTGAAGGTATCGTGGTCGATTTCATTTTCTAGTTACCCGCAGCATTTTCTGCTATTTTCGTATCATTCAGCTGCGTAGCTCATAGCACACGATGAGGTGCCACATACCACGTTTGATTCATCGAAGAATGGCACAATTGTAGCGTGAAGTAGCCTTACCTTCAATTAGCCAATTCTACAGAATAGCTCACATGTTGGGTCTTACGGAAAGATACTAATCCTATCGGTAGCAGTAAGGCGTTTCCCTCCTCAGTGAGTGTTGTCGAGATAAAACATTAACGTGTTTAGCAATACTCTGCCAGAATGTCTTTCGTGAGAATTCGCAACCCGGGCACTTCTTTGGTTTTATACTCACGCAATTCTTGCTACACCAGAATCTGTTAAAATTTCAAGCCATTGTTGGAGAAATCTGCAATTCTCAATTGAGCGAACGATTTTGAGTGCTTTAAGATTTTGTTTCTCGTACTCTGTTGGAGAGATAGTTTACCTCGGAGTTCACGTTGAAGTTATGGTTGCGGTCAGCCGTAGGTTCGACCTGGACAAGAGTCAATCAGAAAACTTGATGAAAAAACAAGTTTGGCTTGGAGGATAAAAACCAGGACAATTCAAGTTTTTTCCTCGGCATACCAGGACACCTTGATAACTTTTGGATGGCAGTCTGGTACTTCGAGGCGGCCAGCATGGACCTACGCTTTCACATGACAATATCCATTAGCTGCAGATACTTTTCGACGGTTTGTCCGGTAGCACTGACATCTTAGCACTAAGCACGGAAGATTTTCACCACATTCCCCTCGATTTTGTGCTCAAACTTTTGCTGTACTTTCCAGGCACGCACGACTATCGGACGGCTGGAATCTGGCTTACTCTCGACGTTCTTTTCATCATCCAGCAAGGGTAGTTGCCGGATCTAGTTCCCATCGCCACAAAATGCTCTACGATGCCGAATTTCTTCATCCCGGTGTGCAGAAGAAGAACATACCATTTAATGAAGGTTTTTCGTAGTTTTCGTCACGGTAACCACAAAACAATTCTTTTTGCGGACCAAATTTGAGTTGAATCCAGTCAAGATGGGCAAGTTGTTGGCTAGCGGGGGGCTATTTACCAACTCGAATGTGCTAATTGGGGTGTATCATATTGGGTATAAATGAGTTAGGCATGTCCTGATACTGATGCTTGTTTTCGTGAGCCATTTAGCTCCCCGCTTCGTCCCGATCTATTTCCCGGCGGTTGACCTAGCCAACTCAACGAGCAAGTCAGTAGGTGGCGAGGTCTGTTTAGCGATTCCGGGTTCCCTGATGCCCCAACGACCCACTGCTAGTTGTTCGACGCGGTCTACTCGATCAAGTCCCCGGCGGCGGATCTAGCCCACTCACGAGCTACCCGGTACGGTGTCGAGGTCGGTCCGGTGATTCCGGTGGAACCTGGCGTCGGGTTCGCTGGTGCCCTGTTACGCGTATTACTCAACTGGTCCCGGAGCGGTGAATCTAGTCAACTCCGGCGGAGCGTTCCCTTGCGGCGAAGTTTTCCCGAACCCGATTTGTTGTTTCAAGGCCGTTATCTAGTCGGCGGCGCTACTTCGCCATTTTCCTCAACTGTACTCGTCACTATTCCGTTGACCGCATTCCAGATATACTCATCGTGACACAATTCTTTGACGATGTTGTCAACTGTCATGCCGGGTATACCCTTACGAACTTCTTCGAATCTTCAAAGGGCATTTGAAGACCACGTGTTCCGGTGTCTCTTGCACTTTGACCCACTCCGGACAAAAGGGTAACGAAGCATGTCTAAATCAATGCAGGTACTTTCGGAAGCATCCGTGCCCGGACACAAACGGCGTCAAATGGAAGTTCACCTCTCCATGTTTCCTATACAACCCATGCCGAAACATTTGGGATGAGTCGGTAGGTCCACCTTCCTTTCTTTGCGTTATCACAATTTCACCTGCCACTTAGCCAACGAGTTCGCTCTGATCAATCTACTTGCATTTCGTGCAATCCTCCGCTGGTAGCGTTACACGTCCTCAGCCAGACTGATGCAGGTGGGAGTCATCCCGACAATGACGCATACCGCCTCTGACGATATCGTTAGGTAGGCTGGCTGCGACTGGCGATAAGCGTATCGCTGCTATCTGTGTACCACTATACGCCTTCCTTAATCTGATTAACATTTGCTGCTTCTCCAGGTTACATCGCTCTATTAGTGCGTTCCTCACTTCGTCTTCCATCGTGATCTAGTCCAGATTCCTGCACTCGACCACTGCTTCGTAAACCAAATCTCTCTTGTTCGCTTCTCCTCCCACCGCTACTGTTACGAGTTCCCGAGCCTTTTCTTTCTGCTTTTTTCTCACCGACCTTTTGGGCTTTTTCTGTTCGTTCTCCGCTCCTAGAATTTCCCATACTATTTTCACGGAACGGGAATACCGGTCACTCTTCGGCGTCTCATAGGCTTCTGCTGTAGTAATGCCACCTATTCGCTTTCGGCACATTCCTGTATGGCTGTAGGAAAGCTAGCTGTGGGTAAAGAATTAGTTCTCTTCCCCTGCGAGGACAATCTGTGCCGTAAACTTCAGACTGTCCACTTTACTGAGCCCTTCGGCTCCCTTGTGCCATTAGTACAATTTCCTCGATGAGCCATTCAACTCCCAACTTGTTCGCGAACTACTCGGTCTAGTCCCTGAAGACTAGCCTACTCCGGCGGAGAGTTCTCTGGTGAGAGAAGCAGTGTCTGTTTTTTTGTTTTGGTTTTATTTGGTGGTAAAGCTTTCACACGTTCAGTAGTTAGATCACACTACCGATTTC
This sequence comes from Topomyia yanbarensis, assembly GCF_030247195.1. NCBI lineage: Eukaryota > Metazoa > Arthropoda > Insecta > Diptera > Culicidae > Topomyia > Topomyia yanbarensis. Next base: position 31,292,307 of record NC_080672.1, read on the forward strand.
ATTCATCATGTGCCAGAGTTAGGGGCTCTGAACAGAGAAGATTATTCTGAATCCTACTCTTCTAACCATCTAGAAGACCGACATTTGCTATCCCCCGCATTCCATTTGGAATCATCGAAACATGGCGGTGCGGGGAGGTGGAGGGGTCGTGCTAGTTCACAGGTTTTATCAGCGCCGTATCAGTCCTGCACGGCATGATATTGTACATGAGCTCCTATCTGTGTTGACCAGTTTGATGTCGTGATCGATCCAGAATTTCGGGTGGTGGAGGATTGCGCCCTGTTCACTGCTGACGCCTACGCCTTGAATCAAGCCGGCGATTTGCTACGGACTGCTCGGAATAGTCCTGCTCCGACGTTCCCCGGCAGTGGAAGATCTCCCGAAACATATGCTACCCGGGCAGATGCTGAGGTCGGTCCTGCGGTTCTGGGGCGAAGGTGAGTTTCAGTTCATAGGCGCCCCAATACCCATTTACCATTTACTTCACGATCTACGTCTACATCGAAATCGTTATCACGATGCTGGTCAGCTAGGTGCCAAGTTCAGTCCTGCGATTCCGAAGGGAGGATGACTTAAGGCTCTCAGGTATTCCAGTGATCGTGCATTCACTCTAGTCCCCGGCGGTGGATCTAGTCTACTCCGGTCGCGCCCGTTAGTCTCGTTTATCTTTCTTCAACAGACTGACTTGTCGGATGTCAACATCGCTATGGCGATTTTGGTTGGTGAGTGATTTTCGGTCCATTAGTGCCCCGACGACCCAGAGCCCTGTACTGCTACGTTACTGGTCGTTGTCCCTCTCGCTATCTTCGTTGCAACGTTGACATGACACCCACACAAGTCGTAGAAGTCCCGCGTATCTGTGCATCAATGTGGAGACGCTCGCTAGTAGTCGATTTGTACTGCTGCTGATCGCCCAATTGTTGATCCGATACACTCTCCGAACGAAGTTCTCACCTGCTGCACTGCGTTTCGGTTGCTTATCGAAACCATCTAGATTTTGATATGAGCTAACACCAGCTTCTTCTCGCGCATCCAGTCTTCCACGTCATCTATCGCCTCCGTGGCGAGTACTTCTACTTTGTATAGTGATTCACCGATCGCTAGGAGCACCACGTTGTCCGCAAAACCAACAATGGTAATGCCCCTGGTGAGGCTCAGCATCAGCATTCCGTCTTGCATATCGAGTACGGAACCCTGTGGAATTGTGTCGATCAGTTACCGGTTCGAAAAGTAGCTCCTCAAAGATACTCAGCAACTCTCAGTCTGTTTAGTGAATCGGAAGCCTAACTAGCGCTGTTGAAGACGATTTTTACGTCCAGCGTAACCACTCTCCAGAAACAGTTTACTCTTCTGTTTTGCTTCTGAGTAGTCTCCATAGTTTCTATGACCGTTCGTATGGTAACCAGGGCGGACCTACTTTGCCGGAAGCTGAACTGCATATTGGATAGGACATTCTCTCTCTCCGTGTATGTTGTAAGCCTGTTAAAGATTAATCTTTCAAGTACCTTGCCAATTGCATCCTACAGGCTGATCGCCCCGTATGCTGAAGGATCTTGTGGCTTCAGCAACAACACCAGCTTTTGTCGCTTCCAGATGTCAGGGAAGTTACCACCGTCGATACACTTTTCCATCGCGGTCCTGAACATATCCGGGTTCAACTTTGAAGGTTTAACAACCTCAAACAAGCTTTCCAAAATAAAAAAGCGCATATTTTGATATAGTGATTTTGGTGATGATATCTCCTAGAAGTAATTATAGAGAAGTAACACTTCAAAAATAGTAAGAGATTTGGTGTCTTCAGCAAAATTGTTGATAAAGTCAGGCTGCATAACATGCAATATATCGAGATACAAAACAATATGAAAGAAATTTTCTTAAAGCCAGTTCTTTTCAGTAAACCTAGACTTTAGAGACTACCTTGGATACAATGTGAATTTTATTGTTAAGACACAGCAGAAGATCAATTACAGAATAACTTGCTTTAAAAATTTTCTTTCACCTAAACACATATAATATATTTCGATGTTTTGAACACACAGAGTATTTGCGTTAGCGAGTAATAATTATCGATCCTATAACCTTTTATTGTACAAAAGATACTCCATTCCAACACAAGCAAACCTGCGCAATAATCCCCGACAGTTTTGGAAATTCGTGAACTTCAAGCGGAAAGAGAACGGATTACCTACTGATTTTTGAAGAAGCAGAGTGCTAGTCTGGCTTCGGAGAAGTGTGACCTATTCGCCACCCACTTTAAAAGCGCATTCAATGAAACTATTTCATCTGCTGATCAAATTGCGCGTGCTTGTAGAGACACTCCATTAAATATTTGTCCTTTGAGAAACTTCACTGTTACAGATCGTCAGGTTATAGCAGCAATCAGTAAGCCAAAATATTCAGTCACTCCTGGTCATGATGGCATACCTTCATGTGTTCTCAAGAAATGCACGGATGCATTAATTTTGCCGTTGACAACTCTATTCAACAATTCCTTTAGGCAGTGTTGTTATCCTTTCAGCTGGAAAAGGTCAGTTATGTTTCCTGTATTCAAAAAAGGAGATCTGCGAAATGTTGAAAATTACAGAGGAATTACATCGTTGTGTGCCTGCTCCAAAGTTTTTGAGATCATAATGAACGATGTGCTCTCTGCATCCAGGCAAAGCTACATTTCTCCTGATCAACATAGATTCATCCCAAAAAGATCAACCTCCACGAATCTCGCTCAGTTTGCTTCATTCTGCTTGCGTAACATGGGCGTTGGTGCTCAGATCGACACTGTATATACCGACTTGAAATCAGCATTTGACAGAGTTGATCACGCAATACTTCTGGAACGGTTGAAATTAATAGGAGTGTCTTTTGATCTGATTCGTTGGCTCGAATCATATCTGAGAGATCGAACACTTGTAGTAAAAATTGGATATGTGTTCTCTGCCCCATTTTCGAACAACTTGGGTGTTCCTCAGGGAAGTAATATGGGCCCACTCTTATTCACACTCTTTATCAATGATCTACAGTATTACCACCGGGTTCTCGTATATTTTACGCTGATGATGTTAAATTATACATGATCGTCAAGTGCATCAGTGATTGCTTAGCTTTACAACAGCTCTTGGAGACTTTCAATGACTGGTGCTCCTTAAACTTGCTTACAATTAGTATTCATAAGTGCAGTGTAATATCGTATCATCGCAAGCACAAACCAATTTCATACGACTATTGTATTGGAGAACAGCATCTTGAGCGTGTACTACAAGTGTGTGACCTTGGAGTCACTTTGGATTCTGCACTCACTTTCCGACCTCATTTCGATTATATTATTAACAAGGCAAACCGCCAGATGGGATTCATGTTTAAAATTTCTAATGAATTTAAGGACCCTCTCTGTCTCCGTTCACTTTACTGCGCATTGGTACGGTCAATATTGGAATCTAACTCCGTAATATGGTGTCCGTATCAAGCAACATAGATAGCAAGAATTGAAGCAATTCAAAGAAAATTCGTTCGTTATGCACTAAGACGCCTTCCGTGGCAGGACCCTATTAATCTTCCGCCATGCGAAAACCGCTGTAGATTATTAGGTCTACACACGCTTGAAGCGAGAAGGAGAGTAGCCTAAGCTGTTTTTGTCGCTAAGATTCTTCTAGGAGAGTTAGATACGCCAGAATAGTTGGCCCAACTCCACATCTATGCACCGGAACGTGTACTCCGTCAACGAAGCTTTTTGCTGTTGGAACACAGGAACTCCCTGTATGGTAGCCATGATCCTATTCGTTTCATATCTGCCACATTCAACGAAGTGTTTGCGGATTTCGATTTCAACGTGTCATCTACTACCTTCAAAAACCGGCTATTAAGTAGTTTCTGACTTACCAGATATTTCCTGACGACATTTTAATCTGTATTTTTATTTGTTGCTTTTGTTTATATTTTTTTATATTGTTTATTTTATTGTATTAGTTTGTTTTTGTTATATTTATTTCTGTATTTATTGTTAAGTTCTGTATTGTGTATTTGAAAAGATATGGGGTTTTTACGCCAATTTGAGTATAGTCAATGTTTCACTCAAATTGGTTTTTCCCCATCCCTTCATATTCATTAAGACCAACTAGGTCAGATGAAAAATAAATAAATAAATAAATTTATGTCTTCTTCAAAATTAGTTATGGAATGTCTTCAACAATTTTTTTTTCATTTTGAATATAGACGCGTTAACGTTAGGGTCTTTCGGCTCTTTTACCAGGTTAGAAAAATTTCTAACCTTATGTGCGAGGGTTGGGAATCGAATTTAGGTGACATGCGTACAAGGCAATCGACGTACCAACTACGTTTTGTCTATCCCATTCAACAAAGTTGTTTGAAATAGCATTTTGAAAAACTTTGCTGAAGACATTAAATCTCTAACTAAATTTGTTTGAAGAAAAATATTTTATAATTATAATTACTTCTAAGAGGATTATTCTTTAAGTGTTATTAGAAGATGTGCGTTGTAATGTACTTCAAAGATACTAAACATACAAAGTTGACAGTTCCGAAATAGTATGTTCGAGACCGTAAACACTTTTTTCGAGCAGTAATTTTACTTTTCTTTACTATTAATCCTCCAAAACGAGTCCTCGTATACAACAATTCTCGAGTACTTTTTCAAATGGACGTAAGTAACAATGAGAGATTCTCTTTGAGGTCTTTCTCTTCTGTTCATTACTCGGCCATTTCAACATTTACTACTCTACTCTTTGCATAATATTGTAGTAAAAACCGTCGGCTTTCGATATGTACTGGAAAATTAGTACAAAGTGTTGTAATGACGTCGTAATAAACGAAAGAGAAAGTAAACAAAGAGAGGCTCTCAATGTTACTTACGTCCATTTGAAAAAGTACTCGAGAATTGGTTACAACATTCAATTCAACACTCAAATATACGCCATTAAAATCCACGAACTTAAAATATTTTGGAATTTTTGTTATTTCCGATCCTGCTAAGAAGCCATAAATGAAATATAAATGATTATACAATAAAAATCAAATGCTCATAAAAACTGACCTCGACCAAACGGAAAACGTAATGTTTCATCGTTTTCGTTCTACTTTCCAAAATATTATTATCGTTGTCAATCACATTGAGTTTTTGTGACAACTCTGCGCATTTTTCAAAAATACATGTTTAGCAAATATTGAAATGCATGTAATTTTTCGGTGAGCCAGTTCGTGTTTATAAACAGTAGAAATTAATCTAACTTCGCTTCGAAGCATTGTCCCCAATTCATATTCATCTCTTAAAAAAGAGCTCATGATAATTTGACAACTATAGGACGTCGGCTAAGAGTTCAGTTACAAGATCCAATTCCCACTATTTTCCAAAAGTCCTCAAAAGGTTCGCAATGTAGTGATCAGACAGTATTTATCCTAAATTATTATTGTATCATATTTGATTAAATTAGTCTGCATTAGATTTTTGTCGTAATTGACCACTGCTCTGTTGGCATGGTTTCATCGCACGCTCATGCTAAGGCCGTTATCAGAGCTTAAAAAATGACATGCCTGCGTGAGCTTGAAAGAGAAACGAAATTCAATTCATGCCCGCCGCGATGAATGTAATATTTGGTTCGTTCCCCTCGTCATTCGTTCTCCCGACACAGAGTGCATTCAGGTGCGGATATGTCCGGTTTCAGAAGCAAACTGAATATCGTTTTTATGCTAACTCTGAGAAGGATTTTTGAACAAAAGTACACCAGATCTAGATTTTAATTCGTAAATTTTACATGGTTCAATGCGTTAGCTCAGAGGAGTCCCGGATCTTTTATATATTTATTAGATGTTAAAAATAACCCTTACAATTATTTTTATTTAGAACCTGTGGAATCCCGTGCCATTGTGGGTGAAGATCTTTTTTTGGCGGCGGGAAAATGTTCGTTTTTCACCCTTCTTCGAGGTCATCCACTTCTCTCTCGTTGTTGTTTACACCCATATCTTCATCTTGATTGCTGCCTTGATACTCGCGATCAGATGTTATTTTTAGCTACTTGCCGTTGCGGGACACGAGTGTGATCTCTCCATCTTTGGTAGTAGCTTCAGCAGCCCCCAATTTGGCAACCGTTTGTGGAACAGGTAAAGAGATTGAAGCTTGGGTGTTGGCATTTATTTCTGTAGATGAGCTTTCCTCGATGGTTTCTGGCATGTGTTCTGTTCACAGAACTGACACTGAATATTAGTTTGTCCTTGATATGTATAGTAATTTTTTTTTTTTCGTTCGCTTTGCATTGGCTCAGACAGAAGCAGAAGCAGTATTGCTATCTCAAAGGAATCGTTGATGTAGTCAAATCTAGTGAAGTATAGTCAAGTCCATTTATTTAAAATAAAAGTACAAGCGGAACAAGTTACTTCGATTCAATAACTCGTCGACTTGTGAAATTATTTTTGCCATAATCATGTCAACTTAACGACCCTAAATCCTGCACATCCAAAAACGCTTCCGTTAAATCCTCCATATGACACACCGCACGCCATCTTATCACATTGTCGAAACGCTCACCCAAATATCCAAGGAGTGACCCGTAATGAGCTGAAATTAGTTTTAATTAAGACAATCAACTGCTGACAACGGCTCATCTGTCGGAGAGTGCAAGCAGCGGGAAAACCAGTAAGAAGGAAAAAAAATGATAAACTTCCAACAAGGGAAAGAGAGAGAGTACACCCGATTTGATTTGATAAAGTTCCAGTCAAGTGACCATTCACCAGCAAAGGACGCTGTAATGATGAAAAGCTTCGCGGGGAATCATGAATTGCGGGATATTATTTTAAATTATTCCCCATCCTCCTCTCGCTTAATCGTGGGAGTTAGAAGCAGGTTAAAATTGAAGAAAAATTGTCATTTGTTAGCGAAGCGCGCGAAGAAAGAAATTGGGTGAAAAGCGCGGGCGAGTCCTGGGCGAAAGATGGTTCGTTTTGCAACACCTCTCAACCTGAAATATAATTGAAATTATAACAAATGTATCTTCAAAGGTCAGCGAGAAAAAAGCTGATGTAGGGGAGATAATTAGGAAAACAAAATCAACTGTATATTTCGTATCTCTAGTAAAGAAATAAGGTTGTGAAGAATGCTACGAAAATGCTGCGTGCGATTGGGTGGAGAAAATGTTTAGGCTGAAGGAATAGGCCAACGATGTTTCCTGTTACTTTAGGGCGCGCTATACACATAGATAGGACCGATTAATTGGGTGAACAAATAATAACCGAATGTCGCCGAAGCCAGTACTTATTCTGTTGTAAATAGTCACAGAGTGAACGCGGCCGTTTAGTCATGGAATCCAGCTAAAACTGTCACTGATGTATGTTGTTTCGAGTATTAAGATGATGGCATTTTGATGGTCTAGTTATTAAGCAGATAAAACACACACACAAACACAAACCTGTACCATAGGAACCGATGCAATGAACTAAGTGTATGACTGTAGCCTTAAGAGATCTCTGATTCAATCTTTGTTCGAGCGAAACATGAATAACCCCCACTTCCCCCAGCCCTCCCAAAGAATCTCAATCAATCAATCAATCTCATTGTACTCCTCAAAAGCGAAATATAAATCTTCCACCTCACTAGCAAGTAACAATGTATGTATTACGCGAGTGTACATATTTGAAGAACAAATAATGAGGGAATCGAAAATTTTGTTCCACTATTTACTAGCAACTCAAGTTGATTCCTGACTAATTAGTTCCGTGGAAGCTATCCCGTCGTAATCCTCCTATTCAATAGTGAAACAAGCAACAAATTAAATGATATTCGATCAAAGCTCTGCGGGCCAGCTCTAGGTCAACGGTTCTCTCCCTCGCCCCCCAACGAGGAGCTGGCCAAGCGCCCGCCGTCAAGCAGCCCGCAGTTGGATATTTTTGTTCTCGAATCGTCAAATAACAATGTGATTCTAAGTAGTTAAGAGTGAGAGCTGATGAGACGAATGAATGACGAAAACAAGTAATTAAACCCTGAGGTGGTGCGGAGGTGGCGACCGGATTACAAAGCAGAAATGCAACAGCAGCACCTACTACTATTATAGCATACTATAAATAAATACATATATATTCTCGGAGTGAGCCAGATACGAAATGGGGTGGTGCTTCGGTGGGGGTGTCTTGCAGTTGCGATGTTCAATGTGTGTCAAAATCACAGACCTTAGGATTGTACTTGACTAACTAACAACGATCAACTAATTCAGACAGCTATGCTCACTGAAACTGAACATTCCAAAGATTCCTTCAGAATCCAAGTACTTTTAAAATCGTGGATCTAGAACATTTTGAATATTTTCAATTAGGTTTCCTAGAACACAAGAATACAGGAGTTCAGAATCAGATATTTAGAATTAGAAGATTTTAAGAACCATAGTTTTGCAAACAAGTTTATCTATTCGAGATTCCTAAAATTTGTAATTTCAAGGCTTAATCCGGCAATCGAATGATTCCGTAAGCTACTAATATGGAAGTTAAGTATTCAGAGATAAACAAAATAGGATTTCAAGATTATAAATCAAATACTCTTCGAAAAAAATATTCTTGTCTCAATGATTTCAGAACTCCCGAATACCAACGATTCAGTCAAAAATTTAATGATTGTGAATTGTAGAATTCAATGTAGCTTAGTATCAATGAAATTGGAAACCATCGGATCTATTTAATCTTGGAACGTACATGCGTCCAGAACTCCTGTGACGAATGAACACATCGTTCCTCCTCGAAATCAAGCACACCCATCGAAGAATCAATCCTGAAAAAAACCCTCAAAAGAATGCTTTTAGTGAAGAAAAGCAAAGAAAATTTTAGACTGAAATCTAAACTAGACAGAAAAAGAGTAAAGATGCAGATAAATCATATAATCGTAAGAAGTAATAATAAATCGAAGCAGAAACCTTTGCAGCTCAAACCCCCTCCCACATTGCAAATAGGTGTATCCATCTCCTCTCCACAAAACAAATCATATTACCCACAAACAAAAAAAAACAAATAAACCAATCTGCCAGCTTGTGTGTAATTGTTGGTTAAAGCAATTCGTTAAATGTGACTATTGGTTTTAAAACTGTTTCCGACAATGACGTATATAAGGGTGTATTTGAACCGGGGAAACCACTCAAGCCCGATTGCAGCACGCAGTGACTGTTGTTTTCGCAAATCAGTTGGTTGTGCAGATTAGAAGCGCCGCCGCAGTACCGAAAAAGAAAATGTATCCCATAATCCCATCTTCTCCACCCTTCAGCCAGTCACGAAAGAGCAATTACTCATTGCGTGGCCCGGTTGAGGGGGCGATAGCCGATTGACGTCGGAATCGGGAAGAATTGATTTGCCGCGCCACTTTTAACCGAAATCAGTGAAACACGTTGAACGAAGATACCTGTAAATAGACTAGCGAATATAGGCGAAGGAAGATAAAACAATTCAAAGCCAGACGAATCGTCGGTCAAATGAAAACTAATCGCCGGAAGGAAGGTGATTTCTTAGTTCGTAAGTTTGATTTTAGATGGTAAGCACGTAGATTAAGTAAATCAAAATAAATAAAAAATAAAAAACTAGCGATGAAAGCCAGATTTGGATCCCTCTAACTTAACTCGCCTAGTAATACCTTGTATCTCCTTCACGTGGGAATGAATCCTTCATAATTTTGAATTTATCTCATTTCGTCTGACATCGTATAACAATCCGCGAGCTGCACTACATATAGAGTCCAGAATTGACACGTGTTTATCCGGGGCACTTTGGAAATGTCAGAAGGAAAGTGTAACGGTAAGTGACTCAAGCTCGAGCTGGAAAGAAATACTAAAATAGATGTAGTTTTAAGTAAATTGAAAGACAAAGCTGCGATTCGTTTGTACATAAAATTGTTTCTAAAAATAAACCAGAGAGAAAGTATTACTTTGAAGTTTATTTAATTAGAGAAAGCCCATATTTTAATGTTTCTTGCTGGTTGTTTTCAAATTCCGAATAAACTTGAGAATTTTTTCAGAAAGATATCGAATTTCATCATGAAATGTATTCTAGGTTAAAGAAGATAGAGAACCCGAATTGACCAAATTCAACTGTTTCAATTTTGCGGCTCTTTTTGATCGTTAGGAATAATTAAATCTACGATGATGAGTTGTACAGTTCGCTTAATCTTGGGAATTATGGGAAGGTTAAAAAATATTACTTTCTTAGTGGTAATATTTGTAGTTAATAGAAAACAAATTATTTGCATCAATTGTTAGATTCAATTTCCTACAATATTTCCACATAAAAAACTCAATGAATCGATAATTATCAAAAGGTACTCCCAACTTAATAACAATATCAAAGGATAATTTTTTATCACATCTCAGCTAAGTTATTGAACATCACCCTACCATGAAAAGGATAAAAGCTTCCGATTGGTGGCAGGAAGTTGTATCTGGTCCATTGAATACCGCTTTTAAAGCACAAGGCATGCGCTGATATTTTCTGAATAATTTTCGTTTCTTTACAGTAGCTGGAGCCACGCACGAAAGCTTTCTTCAAACGGGCGCTGCCATCTGCAAACGTTTGTGCTCAACTATCAAGCTAGCTTCATACCTGCTATGAAAATCTTTCAGTGCCTTCCAGTAGCAGGATAGTAAGGGATTCCATGAGAAATCGGCCGACCGCAAAATATGACCATCGTCGAACTTTGCAGTTGTGTTCAGCTTATGGATCCCCATTTTTTATGGCAATTGCAATATTTTGATACAACAACAATCTTTCAACAGGGCGTAGATGTTTCTACGTGCAATAATTTCAAAAAAATTTGGTCTAATTTATATAGAAAAACTATCAGAGAACGAGTTACAGGGAATGAATACATCTACACTCAGGTTTTTTTTACGCGGGGGATACGTACCGCGAAAAAACGCATAAAAAACCGCGTTTATTGGAAAATCCGCGTAAAAAAAACTCTCAGCAAAAGAAAAGTTATTTTTTGTGCGGATTTCGCAATTGACACGGTTTTGCAAAAAAATATTTTAAGTCCTTTTGAATGCAAAAGACTTCGAAGATTTTCGGAAAGATGGAAGAGACGGGTCTGGAAGACTCCTTATGGCCCACACCCCAACAATATGGGTATTTTTGGAATGGTCTTGAAAGGTAAGTGCCAGAAATTGATTTTTGACGCCATTTTGACATCCAAGATGGCGACTTCCGGTTTAACGAAATTCGCTGTAACCCAATCAATATGGGTATTTTCAGAATGGTATTGGAGGGTAGGTGCCAGAAATTGATTTTTGATGGCATTTTGAAATCCAAGATGGCGACTTCCGGTTTAGCGAAATTCGCTGTAACCCAAGCAATATGGGTATTTTCGGAATGGTCTTGACGAGTAAATTTGCACCTTTCCCGCAAGGTTTTCCATGAAAATTGATTTTTGGCGCCATTTTCAAATCCCAAATGGCGACTTCCGGCTTTGCGAGATTCTCTACAACTCAATCAACATGAGAATTTTCGGAATGGTTTTGACTAGTAGCCGACAAACGGTTGGCGTCATTTTAAAATTCTAGATGGCGACTTCCGGTTTACTGAAATTCCCGCATGAAAAATTTGGGCAACCATCTAAATCACCCTCAAATATAAGATATAATCATAAACCAGCAAAATGCAAAATATTTTTATGTGTTCATTCAGGAAAGGGCGGTTAGAGTGGAAGAGAGAGAAGAAAGAGACGTATGTGGTGTGAGTTGGGGGTTTGAATTTATTCAATTTAAACATATTGCTTAAATTTAAGTAAATTCAACTGTTTAAATAAAACTATTTGTACTACAACTTCAACTTCCAAAAATACCAATATTGATTGGGTTATAGCGAATTTCGCTAAATCGGAAATCGCCATCTAGGATTTAAAAATGGCATCAAAAATCAATTTTTGGCACCTACTCGTTAAGATCATTCCAAAAACACTCATATTGACTGGGTTACAGTGAATGTGGCTAACCCGGAAGTCGGAATTCAAAATGGCGTCAAACTTCGATCTTTGTCTACTACTCGTCAAGACCATTCCGAAAATATTCATATTGATTGGGTTATAGCGAATATCGCTAAATCGGAAGTCGCCACCTTGGATTTCAAAATGGCGCCAAACATGAATTTCTGGTACCTACTCTTCAAGACCATTCCGACAATACCCATATTGCATGGGTTGTGGGGAATTTCCACTAAACCGGATGTCGCCATATTGGATTTCAAAATGGCGTCAAACATAAATTTCTAGCACCTACTTGTCAATACCATTCCGAAAATACCCATATTAATTGGGTTATAGCGAATTTCGCTAAACCGGAAGTCGCCAATTTTGATTTCAACATGGCGTCAAAAATCAATTTCTGGCACCTACTCTTCAAGACCATTCCGAAAAATCACATATTGTTGGGGTGCGGGCCATAAGGAATCTTCCAGACCCGTCTCTTCCATCTTTCCGAAAATCTTCTAAGTCTTTTGCATTCAAAAGGACTTAGAATATTTTTTTGCAAAAACCGTGTTAATTGCCAAATCCGCGCAAAATAAAAACTACCGAAATTCTTCTAAGTTCTTTGCATTTAAAAGAACTTAGAATTTTTTTTCTGAAAAAAGTTCTTTGCATTCAAAAGGACTTTGACTTTTTGCAAAAACCGCGGTAATTGGAAAATCCTCGTAAAAAAACGCGTTAATTGGAAAAACCGCGCAAAAAAGCGCGTAAGAAAAAAACATGGGTGCATACGAAAAAATATGCACTGAAAAAGATGTGTCATTTTTCACAAAGCCAAAGAATTATTTAAAAAAAGGGTCTGATGAATAAACCACAGACTAACAGACATAACACTCAAAAACAAATGTTGGAAGCACCCTCTTAGAGTTTAATGAAACTTTCTGTACATGAAGACTGTCACAAAAAGCCACTTTTCATACTTTGTTTTTCCAAAAATGATCTAGAATGTATTTTGATAAGGGTCAAATTTCTTTGAAAAAAAAACTTTTCCGTGTCCTGATGTTTTTCAGTGGATCAATGGAAGTCATCATCATCCCAGAATCCAATTTCCCAAAAGCTTGTTGCATGATGCATGCAAAAGTCATTGAATGTCATTAAAATGTAAAAAAGAAAATGTGACTAACATAGTCGAAATAAAAAAGGAAAAAAAGATATTTGCAATAATCTCACGAAAGATGTACATTTTATCCTAGTTTTACCCCAATTCTTCACACAACTTAAATTTATACTGTATCGTTTAAATATATCCAGAATGATCGCATGGAACGTGTGTACCCGTTTTACCCAGTTCGTCCCGTCACTCAAGTATAAATAGCTTTTAGCTTTTAGCTTTTAGCTTTTAGCTTTTAGCTTTTAGCTTTTAGCTTTTAGCTTTTAGCTTTTAGCTTTTAGCTTTTAGCTTTTAGCTTTTAGCTTTTAGCTTTTAGCTTTTAGCTTTTAGCTTTTAGCTTTTGGCTTTTAGCTTTTAGCTTTTAGCTTTTAGCTTTTAGCTTTTAGCTTTTAGCTTTTAGCTTTTAGCTTTTAGCTTTTAGCTTTTAGCTTTTAGCTTTTAGCTTTTAGCTTTTAGCTTTTAGCTTTTAGCTTTTAGCTTTTAGCTTTTAGCTTTTAGCTTTTAGCTTTTAGCTTTTAGCTTTTAGCTTTTAGCTTTTAGCTTTTAGCTTTTAGCTTTTAGCTTTTAGCTTTTAGCTTCTAGCTTTTAGCTTTTAGCTTTTAGCTTTTAGCTTTACGGCAGTAAGTTAGTGTCGGTTTCTGATTAGACGAAGTCGGAACACACCCATGAGTTTATTAAGTTAGGATTTGTGTCCTTCACATATAAAAAGAGGACTCATAAAAATTTTTCGTCCTATAGAGAAATTAGTTTTTAGCGTTTACAAATTTAAACAACCGTTTCAGCGACTTAGTGGAATGCCACATATAGCATAGTTAAGATAGATTACTTTTTTTTATTATTCATTTCGTTTATTTGATAGGCACAAATGCGTTAGCTTGGCGGTGCCAAATTCTTTTGTTTTTACATTTTGGATATCTTAAAACTAGGAGGTTACAATGCTTAAATATTTTTTTTACAAAAGAAAAAAAGTTTACAGCTATCTTAAGACTAGAAATAAGATTCAATATACAAGAGAGGGCCAAAAGAAGTTAAGACAGATGTCTTGCTTTTAATTCGAAGATGTATATAACGCACTTGCACTTCACTAGGGTGACCATATCAGACAAGTAAAAAAACAAGACAGTCATAAGGGGACCTCGCCTTCTCGTTGATGAAAAATAAATTTGACGGTAATAAACAAAAAAAAGACGATACTTCCTGCATACATACATAGCATAGATTTTTTTCCAAGTTTTTGGTAGTTAAAAGAAATTCGCGTTCAATTTCTGCAGATAGTTGAAACCAACCGTGTCTTTCTTTCGGGAGAATGAGCTCATCGAACTACTTCAGATTTACACACATGCGGTTCGCTTTATAGTTCTATACCAATCAATGAAAACTAGATACAGATGTTAAAGGAATCGTCAATTGAGCGAATCAGACGAAATATCTTGAGATCATCCGCGAATGATAGTCGTGTGAAGTGTTCAGCACTAAAGGTACATCATTGAAGTACAGCAGAAACATCAACAGTATCAGTTGCATTCCATGAGGCATTTCTTGACGTTGAAGTAAATGTGAATATCTCGTGAATGTGAATCTCGTGAAGCTAGACTACAAAAATTACTATTGATTAAACGTATCTGAATTTTAGCTATTGCTATATCGTGGTTCGATTTATCAAAATTTCATACTCTTTATTATGTACGATATTGGAGGATTTTTAAAACAGAACATAGGTTGCTGTCAAACGATCAGATATGAAGCTATGTTGATCATCACCAAAATATCGCAGTCAGTGAGCCTTACAAGGCTCCATAATGTCAAGCTCGAAAAACTTCGAGACAGCTCTCAATGAAGTTATTTGATAGTTATTGACGTTTCGCTTAATTCCCTTTTAATAGACTGGAAACATGTTCGCGGATTTCTAGAAATCCATCTTAAGATGGAAGTATGCCACTAGTACGATAGGAATAAGCGGAGCCACCCAAATGCCGATGTGATTATTTAAAAGTTGTGGTGGAAATCTGCCTGGTCCAGGTTTGAAAGACGATTTAAACCAAGGAGAAGCTCAGCTATTTATCGTTGCATCAACATCGATAATGTTCAGATTTTGATCGGTTCTGGAGAACCGGGCCCATTTGTTTACATTGCAATTTCCGTCGAAGTCCCAGGACACCAGGACAGTCTATTAAAAACCAGGACACGTCCTAGAAAATCAAAACGTATGGTCACCCTAACTTCACTATCAAAACAGTTTTTAGTATTTCGACTCCGACTTAAAGTCCTTTAAATTGTTTGTTTTGAAAGTGAAGTGCAAATGCATTTTATTATTATATACATAGTGGGACTGAAAGGAAGACGTCTGTCTTAAGTATGTTAAGTTTAGCTTTTAGCTTTTAGCATCTTGCTTTTACCATTTGCTTCTAAAATTAGCAGTCTCCATTTAGTATTTCCCCGAGCTTGAAAATCAACCGTTTCGAACAGTTGCTGCTATTCTCGGTATAACTCAATCGTTATAATAGCAACATAGAAATGTCAACAACAAAAAAAACGAAAAGCCAACACAAGCAGAAACATTTTCTTCACGGCGATTTCCCACCGGCAAGGTTGATTTCCTATATAGAAAAGCTTTCACGAGCATGCGAGGTCAAAAGCTGGCTGCTGACGCGTAATAAACGTCGATCGAGGAAAAAAAAGATTGGAATGGCTTCACCTGCATCGAATGCCGCACAACCTACCGTTCGACGTTTTTAATTTTCTTAATTCGGAACCTTTTTGCGACGTCGTCTGCACCGAGAATGTATTGTTCCGCAGTGTGCCGGCAGCTAAAGCCGATGTTCCAACAATGGATTTGCACCGTTTTTTTTGCTGGTTCAAAACCGAGCCGCCACTACCGCCCACCGAACCGGTTGGGTGTTGGGTGTTAGGTTGGGCAAGGAATTGAAACTTCATCTGAAAGCATCGCTCAAAAGCATATGCTTCCCAGTTGGATGCACTTTATTTTTTTGCTGCTGAAACGAATCGAATTTATCTTTGCTCGAACAGGAAAAATTAAGATTGGTGCGGCCCGAGTTCTACGTTGATTCATTGGGATTGAGGGAAAATAATCAAACTAATGATAAATGAATAAAGTTCGTTTTTTTGACACAAATATCAGAAAATTGAGTTTCGTTATTATTGCATACTTCCCTGTGCCCAATCCCAAACCCCTCACAATAAAACAAACGATTATAACGATGGTCACCCGTTCCGTTGTGTGCAGCGAGTTCCACTTAAAACTGAATAACCGCGAGTGCGATTATCGTAGCTAATAACTTTTAATTTGGTTGAATGAACGATTGCGATTGTAAATTAATTACAGTCGATACCCTAATTGGTAATAATTTGCGTTCTGTTGAACTGAAATATATAATACCCGGAATAGACTCGTTTGCAATAGAGCGGCGCGGAAATATTTCAGCGCTAAATCGTTTCGCTTTATCCTGCTTATGACAGTCCGAATCGTTAAGCTGTTGGCCTTTGTACTGACATATTAATGCAGCGGTAACTAGCTTTGATTTCGATTTCGGTTGTTGCTGGGCGCAGGTTATCAATTTCCAGGTATATTTTCCGTTGTGCGCATGAAAATGATGAAAGGACATTGGATAAACCTGTCATCGTTTCATTTCACATCCTACTATATTTTCAGTTCCTTTGTATCGGTTTATAACAGCGGCATAAATTCAACACATAAAAGATTAATCCACTTGTGCGTGTTGCATCATCGCCAAGCGACCTTTGACCGGGCAGTGATTGCCATCGAAAAACAACAAAAAAAATCCTGGGCAAATAATTACACCAACCGGCAATGAAAATGTCCCCTCATTTCCATACTGTTCAGTTTCTCGTCGTGACACACAGCCCGCACCAGTTGTAATTATGTTTTATTTCGAACAGATAATACAGCACTGTGTAATTTTAATCACGCGGGTCGAATCTCCACGTCGGCAACAGCAGATGGTTCCAATCACCCAATCGAACCACCTTCCGTTCTCTTTTTGATCACACGAGTACACAGCTGCGTTGCTGGTGAGGGGAGGATGGTATTGGGACATTCGTAAACTGGGTCACCGGATTTGCTATCACGATGCGGACTGTGTCCAGTGTTGTGAATATTTACACCGAACGAGATACGAAACCAGCAAACAGATAGTCAGTGAACTGATTTCTGCGGTCCACTCATTAGTCGTTCGTTTCACCGGTGGTAGAAAACCCATAATATTTATACACTAACGCTAACTGATTTGGTATTCACTCGTTAGTTGTCATTAAAAATGTTCACAGTCTTTCGATGGCTGCAATTAAACAATCTAATTGAGCTCGGCGGCAAACAGTGCAGTTTTCTGCCAAAACGTGAACGGGAACACCAGGATGAAAAATGCGAGTTCGGGATTGCCAAAACTGCAGGGGCTGTCAGCAGAAGGTGGTGTGAAATGTACAAGCATGAAGAATATATTTCGATTTGTTACTGTACACTCAACTCCCGAAACTGGTGCCAGTTGATGAATTCGTTTGTACATTATTGATGTGATTTTTTTTGCAAAATATGGAATAAAAATTGATTTCGAATTTCATCTAGCTCAGATGACTGAGGCAGTTATTGTTAAAACAGTGAGGTAATTGATTGAAATTTATTTGAAATTTGCTTCAATGTACTATGTGGCGTTAAAAATATTAGAGGAGGGTCCTCGGTTGGGGGCCGGGGTTTTGATTTTTATACATAAAATTCGTTTCGATCGTTTATATGTTTGGCAGGCCCGTAGCATGTGTTTGACACCGCCAAGGACGCCAATCCTAGGGGGTGCTACAATCATGAACAGTTTTATAAAATAATTGAAAAAAAAAAAATTAATAAGTCAGTGTTCCGCTTTGGGATCATCCATAAATGACGTAGCATTATATGGGGGAGTATTGTATTGTGATGATGTGTGACGACAGGGGGGTAGGGGGTCATGTCACGCTACGTAGCTTTTTTAAAGGGGAATAACTAACATCGCTTCTTAATTTTTTTTTAATTTTACGGGACAAGGGGGGGGGGGTGTTAAAAATCACTCAAAAAAGCTACGTCATTTATGGATCGCCCCTTAATACTACGTTCACACTACAGAGTTAAAACACGTTATATTAATTAGCAACAAGAAAAATGTCATCAAGATAGTGTTGAAACATGTTTTAACTCGTAGTGTGAACGTAATATAAGTCGGAGTCGAAATACTAGAATCTGTTTTGATAGTGAAGTTAGGGTGACCACACGTCACGTTTCCCAGGAAATGTCATGGTTTTTAAAAGACTGCCCTGGTGTCCGCGGACTTCGAGGGATTTGTCCTGGTTTTTCTCTTCCAAGGGAAATTCGCTTGATCCATTCTAATCGCAACGTAAACAAATCGGCCCGGTTCTGGACGTGGACCAAAATCTGGGCATTATCGATGTTGATGCAACGATAAATAGCTGAGCTTCTTCTTGGTTTAAATCGTCTTTCAATCCTGGACCAAGCAGATTTCGTCCACAACTTTTAAAAAATCACGGCGACATTTGTATTTAGTATCTCTTGCCAGTGGCATACTTCCATCTTAAGATGGATTGCTAGAAATCCGCGAACATGTTTCCAGTCTTTTAAAAGGAAATTAAGCGAAACGTCAATAACTATCGAATAATTTCATTGAGAGCTGTCTCGAAGTTTTTCGAGCTTTACATTATGGAGCCTTGTAAGGCTCACTGACTGCGATATTTTGGTGATCAACACGGCTTCATATCTGAACGTTTGACAGCAACCTACCTTCTGTTTCAAACATCCTACAATATCGTTCATAATAATGAGAGGGATTTCCAGGTATCCACATTTACTTCAACGTCAACAAATACCTCATGGAAGGCAACTGATACTGTTGATGTTTCTGTTGTACTTCAATACTTTTAGTGCTGAAGACTTCGCATGACTGTATTTCGCGGATGATTACAAGATATTTCGTCTGATTCGCTCAATTGAAGATTCCTTTAACACCTGCATCCAGTTTTCATTGATTGGTATAGAAGTATAAAATGAGCCGCATGTGTGTAAATCTGAAGTAGTGTTCGGTGAGCTCATTCTCCCGAAAGAAAGACACGGTTGTTTTCAACTATCTGCCGAAATTGAACACGAATTTCTTTTTACTATCAAAAACTTGGAAGAAATCTTCCAGGTATATTCGAGCAGGAAGTATCGTCATTTTTTTTTGTTTATTACCGTCAAATTTATTTTTTATCAACGAGAAGGCGGGGTTCCCTTATGATTGTCCTGGTTTTTTACTCGTCTGATATGGTGATGCTAGTGAAGTGCAAGTGCGTTATATACATCTTAGAATGAAAAGCATGGCATCTGTCTTAAATGTGCTATATGTGGCATTCCATTAAGTCGCTTAAACACACGCTCAAGTGATTCACGGACGCTCACATGTCAAACCCGTTGACGTACAAACGCTCGAGACTTGCGCGATAATACAACCCCGATAACGAACGCAAACGTGCAATTGCGGTCATCACGAAAACATACGCCCGCGATCGCGCATACATAAAAACGCCCATATGAATAAGTGCGCGTTTTAACACTTCCGAATTTTCAAACGCGGTTTCAAGTGCGATACATACGCCCGTTTCCACGCTATCATGAATCGGTCACGTCCGAATACTTCTACCCTCAGCTCAAGCAACTTACATCCATGACGTCAGCTGAACCGCACTGCCCATGATTGCATATTTGTCCCGTTTTCTATGGGATTTCCTATATTAATGGGACTGATATGCGATCATGGGCAGCGCACTCCATCAAATAAATGACGCTTAGATACACTAGACAACAAGTTTCAGGGCGACATTGCCAGGCACTCTAGTGATATGGGGGTACTCATTCTCTTCTAGAATATGAACCGTGCATTCAAAATTAAACATCGGACTAGTGGTTAGCATGAACATTCAAGAAATCAGGCGAATATCCAAATGACCTGACCGCATGGTTAAACAATGAAATTTGTACCCGCGAAGCTAGCACAAGCGGCAAACAAACACCTACGCGATCAAACATGTTGACATACAAACACTCGAATTCTTCGCGATCGTCCATGCACACCTACCTAAATTTCTACTCGGTGGACTACAACATCTCGATAGAAAAGTCGCTGTCCCCCCTTCTGCTGGTCGTGGTACGCACCGCGGTACGCTAGTTGTCATGATGCAATCGCCTAGTTACCCGGTTATGCCGATAACTGTTCCGGTCAACCCAGTGCCAATGCTGAACTATCGCAGGATTGATTTTTCCGAGCTGTGTGACTATTTGCACATCTAGGAAACACAGATGTGGGTGCAATAGACTGTTTTCAGTATAATAATTCAGGACTGGTTACAGAATAATCTACTAGTAAAACGACAGCCTGTTACCCGGTGTGGTGTACATCGACGCCCTTCGCCGAAAACGAAATGCATGCTTCTCTTCCGTCTTTGCTCCCTGTTCAGCATGCGATCAGAAAGCTAAAAAGCTCTTTCTCCCCTGGACTGGATCGGATTCCACCTACTGTCTACTGTCGCTGTGCCGTCGCGTCTTCAACCAATCATTTGACCAGGCTAAGTTCCCCGACGTTTGGAAGAAATCTCACAAGTGAAATTTCAAGCAGTATCACGGAATAACGAATCATGTTTGAAATTGTATCAATTGCAAGAAGAAGAAAACACAAGCAGACGCTATATGCACGGATTTGAAAGCAGCTTTTGATCGAATCGACTATGAGATCCTTCTAAAGAAGATGCCCAAGTTGGGAGCGTCCGACAAGCTAGCTTCGTGGCTACACTCATATCTTACGCACAGTACGCTTTGTGTGAAAGTGGACTCTTTTATATTGGCTCTATTTGCCAACCGCAGGGCAGCACTCTGGGCCCACTGCTTTTCTCACAATTTTTCAATGATGTAGCTGTAGCGTTAGGTCCCGGATGCAAGCTCATATTTGCCGGCGACCTTAAGCTATACTTAGTCATACTATTAGGCACTTGACCCGCAAAATTTACCACCGTAACATGACCGTTGCGAGCTGCTCAATTTGAAGGCCTTAGATTGTCGTCGTAGCATACAGCAATCTACCACTTTGGTGAAAATTTTAAACGGAGAATGTGATACGCCAGAATTGCTACCCCGTTTAGATTTCCGAGTAGCGAGAAGAACACGGATACAATATTATTTTTGCTTGGGATCCATCGGATAACTTCTGGATACCACAAACCACTGTCCTTAATAATTCGGGCCTTTTCTTGTACAGGCAGTGCCTTTAAGTTTGGTGACTCATCGAAAATATTTTCAGCTTAAGTCCTAGTATACACAAATCTTCACATTAAAAATAATATCAAAATACTGCAGATCGTCTAGTTTTGTCGGCAAAGCGGCTAGGCGGTTCACGAAATTCGAAGAGCTCTTTCATCACGGTAAATGCGCGAATGCATGCAGCAATCGGTTCGTTGTATCCAAATACGGTTCTATGAAATCTGTGTTGAAGTAGAGTTCCGTTTCCCGGTTATCGATTTGCTTCCGAAAGTATCTCTGGAGGATCTCCGCGTTGATTAGTTTTGCGATAATTACCGCCTGTTGAATTTTTTGGCGACTTTGTAATGTTTCAAGTCCCAGCAATTGACACCTATCCGGATATTGTGGCAGATTAACTGCGTCTCGCCATGACAGACTTCTTAGTGCGATGCGAACGAAGCTTTCTACACTCGTCCAATTCAAATGCACCACGAAACTTGATGTGGGAACCAGATCACTGAAGCGTGCGAACGAGTGAATAGTACAGAGCTTTCATGCAAAGCGGATCCTTGAACATTATCAGCTTTGCATCCAACTGCACTCCTTAATCGCACACCTGATAGACTCTCGTCAAAACGATGCCGCTAATCCTGTAATCAACCATAACGGTGAAACGTTATCACTTGGTATTTGGCCACGTTAATGACAAGCTTATTCTTGCAGCACTAATCAACAAACAGCTGCAGCATGCCTTGTAAGCGTCAACAATCCTCTACAGTGTGAACTAGGAGGTACAGTTTCAAATCATATGCATAAACTAATTTGCAACCAGCTCCCAAAAGTAATGCGATATTGTTATAAAATATTGCGAATAGCAAGGGTCCTAAGTTACTGCCTAGCGGAACGCTAATTTATTTGAGAATTCAATTTTACTTGTAAAATTCTTCCAGAAAGATACGATTCCAACGATTGTTGTGACTGATCTTTCTGGCATAAATCCATGCTGATCGAAAGAGATGTAATTCTGATTTCAGTATTTGTATGGATTGAAATGACAAGCGGTGGATGATGGGTACCTGCGGGTAGTAGCGGGACAACTCAACTATGAACTCTAGTATCACAATCGAAAGGGCAGAAAACAAGATGGAGTGTAGGTCCGAGCAAATTTCATACAAGATTTTTCTGTGCAAGACCCAGACACTCCGTGGCGTCTAGCAGTGTGTGGCTAGTAGGTGGCCGATGCGAATACTAAGCATAACTGTAAAAATGCTCAAGGCGCTGTAGCTCGTGAAAATGCAGTAGATAAACTCTTGTAAAAATAATTATTTGGATAAAATATTGTGGACCGCGGGTTCGGAATCGTAGCGCTGCAGGAAGTGTGTTGGACAGGATCCATGGTGCGAACGTTTAGAGGCAATCATACCATCTACCAGAGCTGCGGCAACACACATGAGCTAAGGACAGCTTTTATTGTGATGGGCGATATGCAAAGGCGCGTGATCGGTTGGTGGCCGATTGACGAAAGAATGTGCAGGTTGAGGATCAAGGGCCGTTTCTTCAACATCAGCATAATAAACGTGCACAGCCCTCACTCCGGAAGCACCGATGATGACAAAGACGGTTTCTACGCGCAGCTCGAACGAGAATACGACCGCTGCCCAAGACACGACGTCAAGATCATCATTGGGGACTTAAACCCTCAGGTAGGCGAGGAGGAGGAATACAGACCGACGATTGGAAAGTTCAGTGCTCACCAGCTGACGTATGAGAACGGCCTTCGACACATTGATTTCGCCGCCTCCAAGAACATGGCCATTCGAAGCACCTTCTTCCAGCACAGCCTCCCTTATCGTTACACCTGAAGATCACCGCTACAGACAGAATCGCAAATCGACCACATCCTGATCGATGGACGGCACTTCTCCGGCATTATCGACGTCAGGCCCTATCGTGGCGCTAACATCGACTCTGACCACTGCCTGGTGGTGGTTAAATTACGCCCAAAACTATCCGTCATTAATTATGTACGGTACCGACGGCCGCCTCGGTACGATCTGGAGTGACTGAAGCAACCAGATGTTGCCACTGCATACGCGCAGCACCTCGAGGCAGAGTTGCCGGACGAGGGAAAGCTCAACGTCGCCCCTCTAGAGGACTGCTGGAGAACAGTAAAAGCAGCCATCAACAACGTAGCTGAGGACATTGTCGGCAGGGCTGGCGGAATGCGTGAGTAGTATGGGTAGTACTATCCACTCGAAAATTACCGAGGGAAGAATTACCCACTCGAAAGTTTGGAACAAATCAAAACCTGAGATTGTATTTTTTTCGCACAAAATTCTTGCGTTGGAAATCCTCGATGTAAACCAATTGCATATTTTTATTCAGATACAAATTTCTTTGCTTTACAATTTAAATTTCTTGAGAATAATTAGGATTTGTTTGAAATTTGAAATTATTTATTATATTCATACTCATGGAAATACATTTCGACACATCTACGTCTTAAAACAATAAGTTCAGACCGATAGACAAAAATATTAATATACAATTTTATTCCGACTATGGGATGCAGTATTTTTTATTTTTAAGCACAATATAAACTATTTGTAATTTTTTAACATGAATAATCATTTGATTAAAAATTGAAGCAAGGAGAAACAATCACTAGACAATCAGTAGACTTTGTATAAGGAAGGCAAAAGATTGTTGATCCCAACATCAGTAGCAGAGACAGTATCAGAGAACAATCAGAGAAAAATGACAAGGAAAAAAAACTAAAACACTAAGCGCACGACCACATAACATGTTTAATGTCGCAATAGCCGTCACCGCAAGCGCAGAGAACGCTCTTTACGACCCCAATACGCCGGAGATGCGCATTCAACGTATAATGATTGGACACGACCCGGGATACCACCCGAAGGAAGTCACGACGTTCATCCATCCTTTTTAACCAAGGTTGGTTGATGCCTTTGGGATTCCTAAACTTCCATTATCCCACAAAATTTGCCAATTGTCGAGCGTTCTCTAACTCCAAATCTAACTGAAAAATTCGCTAAAGCTGCGCGGTTTCACAAATATTACCTTCTAATGGCTAAGTGTTCGCCTTCTCATTACCATTCTAATCTAAGTGTCACTTTTCTTATTACCCGTAATAGATCAATGCGAATGAACTCAAACTGATATTTGTATCAGACAATCCGGAACGATTTCAATATAAAGAATCTAGGATCGCCCGTATTCTCTCCGGGAAAATTAGGAGTACTTTCCATGCTCCATCGATCGAAGCGCCTACTTGGAACTGTCGTAGGTAAATATAACACCATAAGTTTTGTGGGGAAAATGCTTAATGCGAGTATTTTTTCTTTCAGATAAATTTGTGTGTTTGAAGAACAATTATTACGTTTATGTACATTATTATAATTCCATCGCGAAACGTCTATTATTTGAATGTGAATTTACGTGGAATTCTTAGTTCCGTGTATTCCGATCAAAGGTCGAATCGTGTACACGACGTAGGGCCCAGCTGCTGGACGAAATATTGTTTCTCTCGTTAATCCGTTGACGAACCGGTGCCAATAACCGCGTTTTTCAGTTTGCATCAAGTTTTTATTTCGTTTCTAATGTTGCGTATATTCGGAAAAATTTGGGCGGTCTGACGTTCAAAAAGTCCTCATAGGACCTTTTCGCATACAGTTCTGAGCACTCTCTGTCCACAACGGAGTGGGAAACCGTCCACGATTGTTCGCGCCAGGTATTCGTTTCGGCTGACCCATAATCACAGGGTAGAATAACAAGCCAGTCAAAACGTTGGACACTGCCACCGGAGGAATTTCTCATTTTGATTCGATTGTTTCGAATATAGTGGACGCGTAGCTTTTTCAATCAATGGGTACTAGACTGCCCAGAAAAATAATGAATTTTTGAAAATTCAATCTGCCCACCCCTGATTCGATTCCTAGTCCCACCAGGAGCTCTTGAACCAAATTTGAAGCAAATCGGACAAGTCTAGTTACCGGACCAACGTGCCTGAAGTTTGTATGAGATTTTTCGACAATTTACATGGAGAAAACCCACTAACTCGCATTTTTGCCGCTGGGTGGCACTGTATGCATTGTATTATTACTGTAAGTGAAAATAAGAAAGATAATTTAATCGTCTACAACTTTGTCGAAGACTGCTAGTCAATCCGGCTTTGTTAAAAGAAGTTATTAAATTTTTAACGAAGTGATGTCTGAGTCAGTTTTCCATGGGGCCTAGCAGTGCAAGGTTGTGTATCAGTACTCGATTCCCACCAACTATACATTTTTGTGAAATAACAGTTAGGTTTAGCTCAATAGTATGTTCAGAAGAATTATACCACATAATACGAGTTATGTTTTGGTTGGAAAATTTTAGTTCCAACTGTGACCGCATAGAGGGCGCCAACACTAACTTTTTATAGAAGTTAGATAGAATATCGAGATGTTCGGGAAAATTATTGCAAAATGCCTGTTCTACAACTTTGGGGAAGACACCTAATTTCTATCTCTCTCCGTTGAAAAGTTAGTGTTGGCGCCCTCTATGCGGTACAATGTGGAACTAAAATTTTCTAACCAAAACATGACTCCTATTATTTACTACAATTCTTCTGAACATATTATTGAGCTAAATCTAACGGTTATTTCACAAAAATGATTAGTTCGTACGAATCGAGTACTGATGCACAACCATGCACTGATAGGCCCTATGGAAAACTGACTCAGACATCACTTCGCTAAAAGTTTAATAACTTCTTTTAACAAAGCCGGATTCACTAGCAGTCTTCGACAAAGTTGTAGACAATTGAATTATCTTTCTTATTTTCACTTACAGTGATAATACGATGCGAACAGTGCCACCTAGCGGCGAAAATATGAGCTAGTGGGTTTTCTCCATGTAAATTGTCGAAAAATCTCATACAAACTTCAGGCACGTTGGTCCGGTAGCGAGACTTGTCCGATTTGCTTCAAATTTGGAACAAGTACTCCTGGTGGGACTAGAAATCGACTCAGGGGTGGGCCGATAGGGGTCATTTTTTCCTGTCACTCTAATGGGTACACAAATGAGGTAGAGTACAACGATAAATCTAACGCACTTGGCTGCGCTGGTAGGCATTCGTGTCATTTCCACTGTATTCAAGATGGTCATACTGAAATTGTCGCGAATATCATGCAGTAAGATAGATCGGTTATCAGCATGAAGACAACCCCATGACATGCCGTGGGAGTTGAAATCTTCTCGAAGGAAGTAGAGGAAGATCAACGTCGGAAGTAAACCTAGAAAAATAATATGACTGAAATATAGAGACACTTGATGTTTTGGATGTGGGCTTTCTGAGACCATGAGCCAATGTCTTGATCCTCTCCACATTTTCCACGCCGTGCCTTATTTCTACAATGGGTTCTTCAGTTCATGCCCTGGGTTACAAAAAGACGAACAAGTAGACAAACCCCGTTCAAAAGAACAAATTTTGGAAGAACAAATCCGGCGAAAGGCACGAAATGAGGCTGATGGAAAATAAGTTTTCTAATACTCGTAGATTTTTACTGAACACAATTGCTTGCATACCAGAATTTACACTGACTGAAGCACAGGGATCTGGAAGGAGCCACCCCTTTTTGGCAATCAATGCCCTTCTCGGAGACTACACCATCAATCTCTACTTCCCTGGCGGGTACGCAGACAAAATACGTTTTCGTACACGGTCGAGTGTTGTTTAGTTAGATCACGCGATTTATCGATGACGTTAATTGGCTTGTCTGTGGTCCGGAAGTAGATCATCCGGGGGCCGGTTGTATTAGATATAATTTGTATCGAAAATGAGACTTATTTGTATTATTTTTGCCGTCGGAGAAATATTCAAATCGACCTCCACTAAGCCTGAAAGGATGTCGGTCGCCGGAGATACCCATCGGTTCACAATCAGCTAGCTTCGAAGCACAGTCAGAAGAAAAGCCGACTCGGAATAGTGGTGGGTTATTTCGGTCGTAGTTAAATGGATTTTTTTTCTATCACGAACGTCAACAGCACGGTAGCGACTGCACAAAATATTAACCCGTCTTGTACGGAAATTAAGACATATAGTTTTGATCCGCGTATTCGATCCGAGAGTCCGGATCCAGACTCTTGTCTGGATCTAAGCACCAAATCTGGGCCTGATCCAAGTCCTGTCCTTGTATAGGGGAAAAGGGGACGGGCTAGATCCATGGACTGGACCATTACCTGGTATTGGTCCAGATTCGGGAACTTGTCCGGATCCGGAAACTGGTCCGGATCGGGAACTAGTCCATATCCGGAAACTGATCCAAATCCGTGAGGTCCAAATTTGGGAACTGGTCCAGA
This sequence comes from Topomyia yanbarensis, assembly GCF_030247195.1. Classification (NCBI taxonomy): domain Eukaryota; kingdom Metazoa; phylum Arthropoda; class Insecta; order Diptera; family Culicidae; genus Topomyia; species Topomyia yanbarensis. The sequence continues at coordinate 31,320,048 of NC_080672.1, forward strand.
TCGGGAGCTGTGTCGGATTCGGAAACTAGGCCAAATCCGAAAAGTGCCTAAAATTTTTCTTTCGCTATTCAAGTTACCCTAAAAAAATCCGTAATTCCGCTTGTTTCTGCCAAAATTGGAGCAGATTCCGGACTGAATTTGGGTAGAAATTCGGCAGAACTCCGGTTTCTTTGACTCGATACTAATACTAATAGACTGAATTATCCTACATCGTCATTCCACCGTTTACTACCTTTGCGGTAATATGAGTTTAATACCGCAATGCGTAATTGCGTGGTCTGTCACCAAAAAGGCAATAGAATCTTACCCAAAAGTAACAGAAACATGCCCGTTGGATTTTGGGTGTAGTATTCAACAAACACATTTTCGCTGAGCCGTCGGACAAACAGCCTTGTTAACAAAGAGTGTTTCCAAATAGCCACCAGATATTATCAGGAAATTTTCATTTCCATTTACACACGCCATATCTGAACTTTCGTCAGTACGAGGAGAAATCACTTCGAATCATACTACCCACTCGGGAAAAAGGTGTTCCGCCGGCCCTGATTGTCGGGTGCAGCGCGAGCGGTCATGCTGCAGCATGGAACCCAACAGAATGTGGAACAATACAAACAGAAGCGGAGGCAGCAGACACGCCTCTTCCGAGAAAAAAAAAACGCCGCCTGGAAGAAGCGGAGTACGAGGAAATGGAACTGCTGTGCCGTTCTCAAGATACACGGAAATTCTACCAGAAGCTCAACGCATCCCGCAATATGTAGGGATAAAGACGGGAGCCTGCTAACGGACAACCGTGAGGTGATCGAAAGGTAGCACTTCGACGAGCACCTGAACGGCGAGGAGAACGTAGGTACAGATGACCAAGGCAACGGAGGATTTGACTACGTTAGTGCAGTTGCGGAAGCGGGAATGAACCAACTCCCACGTTGAGGGAAGTTAAGGATGCCATCCAACAGCTCAAGAACAACAAAGCAGCTGGCATATATGGTATCGCAGCAGAACTCATGAAGTTGGGCCCGGAAAAGTTGGCCACTTATCTGCACCGGTTAGTAGTCAGGATCTGGGAAACCGAACAGCTACCGGAGGAGTGGAAAGAAGGGGTGATCTGTCCCATTCACAAGAAAGGCAACCATCTGGAGTGTGAGAACTTCCGAGCGATCACTATATTGAATGCCGCCTACAAAGTGCTATCCCAGATCATCTTCCGTCGTTTATCACCTAAAGTAAATGAGTTCGTGGGAAGTTATCAAGCCGGCTTCATTGTTGGCCGGTCGACAATGGACCAGATCTTCACCATACGGCAAATCCTCCAGAAATGCCGTGAATACCAGGCCGTGAAGCGAAGGTCGGACTGGTGGTAAATGCGTCCAAAACAAAGTATATGCTAGTAGGCGGAACCAAAAACGACAGGATCAGGCTAGGAAACAGCGTTACGATGGACGGGGATATCTTCGAGGTAGTGGAGGATTTTGTCTACCTAGGATCCTTATTAACGGCTGACAATAACATGAGCCGTGAAATCCGAAGACGCATCATCAGTGGAAGTCGGGCCTACTATGGGCTCCAGAAGAAACTGTGGTCAAGAAAGATTCACCTCCGCACCAAATGCACCATGTACAAAACGCTTATAAGACCGGTGGTTCTCTACGGGCACGAGGCTTGGACCATGCTCGAGGAGGACCTGCAAGCGCTAGGAGTTTTCGAGCGGCGGGTGCTAAGAACGATCTTCGGCGATGTGCAGGAGAAAGGTGTGTGGCGACGAAGGATGAACCACGAGCTCGCTGCACTCTATGGCGAACCCAGTATTCAAAAGGTTGCCAAAGCTAGAAGGATACGGTGGGCAGGGCATGTAGCAAGAATGCCGGACAACAATCCTGCAAAGATGGTGTTCGCTAATGATCCGGTTGGCACAAGAAGGCGAAGAGCGCAGAGAGCACGATGGGCGGTCCAGGTGGAACGTGATTTGGCGAGTGTTGGGCGTAACCGACGTTAGAGAGCTGCAGCTACAAATCGAGTACACTGAAACCTCCATTTACGAACCAAACCGGGGGTTCGTAAATTGAATTAGTTCGTAAAAAAAGTGTTTATTATTTTGGAACGGGCTTGACAAGTAGATGCTGGAAATGGACAATTGGAACAGTTTTGAAATCCAAGATGGCGACTTCCGGTTGAGCAATATTATATTGATAACGAAAATATAGGTTCTATTTCCGTTATGCTCTCGTCAACCCCATCCCGAAAATACCCATATTGTTGAGGTTATAGAGAATTTATCTAAACCGGAAGTCGCCATCTTGAATTCCAGAATGGCTCATGACATCGATTTCCGTCATGCACTCGTCAATCCCATTTCAAAAATACCCAACTTATATTAGTAACAATTAACTAAGAATACATAAGTATATAACTTCATGCTGTAATGTACGAACTTAAACTTTTCAAAAAGAGTTCGTTATTTCGAATTTAGTTCGTAAAAAAAGAGTTCGTTAATTCGAATTTAGTTCGTAAAAAAAGTTACGTAAATCGAATATTACGTAAAAAAAGAGTTCGTAAATGGAGGTTTCAGTGTATTGTGGAGGCAAATTGTTGATTCAGTGTTATCATGAAATTGATGTTGAAGTAAATAAATGAATGAATTGTGGACTTACGATTAGGTTATTCTTCATTCAAAATTTTCATCGTTTTGTATGTCTTCAGTGAATTAAAATAAAATTTTGTTATTAAATCGCAACGTTTCTACTCTTTGTTTGCGCCTTCTTCAAGGCAGAAAAAACTTATCGTTTCACGTTATGTCAGTGATCTGAATTTTCAACACAAGTTGCATCAAAATTTAGAATAAAATTTCTGAAATTTTAAATTTCCCAAATGGTGCCGCTTTACGGCATTTCTTCATCGTCTCCGTCCAATTGAGATAAAATTTTGCAAAGCGATTTACTTCGAGGTGCTATAGCTTTTGCGTGCTGTCGACACATGGCACGATGTTGGCGAACAATCAAAAGTATCGATTGCGACGTCATGACGCGGCTTCAGACTAATATCAGTCAGTGAAATCGAGAGATACATTAACATGAAAAGGATCTCTAAAAAAAATCCAATTCAGCACCTCGAAGGTGTTAGTAATCCAAACAGCATCAGCTCTACTTTATTTTTTGTCTATCTCTCACAGCTGAACGGATTCAAATTTCAGAACAGCACTGCACCATTTCATATGTAGGTATGTCCTATTTCACAGTCCAAGTATCCACGAATAGAAAAAAATGGTCAAGGACAGGAAGTTTGTCAAACATGTCGTAGTTGTGCTGTTTGAATTTTTAGCAACACCAGCTGTTTTAAGCTAGTTTCCACCATTTGAGTATTCAAAAATGTCGTACCCGTTTTAGTTTCGGTCCAATACGAGAGCCGCTCTTGCCAATTCAGCCGCCGTCGTGTGCCTCACACGTTCCCAACTCGTTAAATGGAAGCGAAAAAAATGGCCAATTTCTCATACAACTTTTGCTCTCCAGGCTTGCCTATTTCGTGCTTCCATTCATTTTTGTGCTGCGCACTTACGCACACGTACCGATTCAAATTCGACTTTGTTCTTCACGTGTCACCTCGCGACAAACGGGCAAAGGATAGAAGGCTGGTATGTCGTTCTGATTTTTTTTTGTTCTTCTCGCCAAGCCATATCTCATCTACATTCCGGCAGAAACGAGAATGCCAGTCGCGTGTGATCACGTACCGGTACATACCGTGCAAACCGGTGTGAGATGAGCTTTTTGGGGGGAAAAAGTTTCCTCCGTTCGCTCTCTGCCTCGGCAACGGCGGTGGTTCGGGCCGGGAGTCGCCACCGAACAAATAAACAATCTGTCGTACGTGAACAAATTGTAACTGTTAATTTGCATAGAATTTTTCTCATCTGTCATGCTCAGTTCAGGGAGATGTGTAGGTAGGTATCTAAATCGTACTTTCATCGCGCTGGGTTGAGAGCTTTTCAATTTCCACAGTTGGATAATGGCACCGGGGAGTGAAAACGGTAAAGGAATGCTAGGAGCGTAAATATTCTCGCTTTCACATTTCCCATGATTACTTGCTTTTGATATATTTGCCTAGATAAACAGGATCGTGCTAATGGAGGCGTGTTTTGGATGTTTATGCATGGTTGTGCGTGGGAAGTGAGCACAAGTTAAGATTGTTATTATTATTTATTTGCGGCTTAAGTAACAATGGGAAATTCGTCGTTTAAAAAGAGGATATTACTATATTTATTTGCATCAAACTGGTATTAGGATAGGGGAACTGTGGGTAAGACGGACACATGGTTATTTTAGGGATATAACATCAAAACTTCGATTATATTGTAATGCGTACCCTATCATTATGGGTAACCTTGAATTATGAAACACTAGGCCTTGAATAGAGCTAAACGTGTACAATTCAAACAAATATTGATAATCAGTAGTGCGGCTTCGTGCGGATGTAATTTTTAAGTTTCCGTTTTTAAGGTTCATCGAGAAAAAAAATCTATTTTTTCGCGGATTTTTTCCTTTATTTCGATAAAATGACTCGTAAGTGACATCTTTATGAAAAATAACAGGTAAGTTGATTTATGCTTGAATAAGTACAAACGTATAAAAATACGTGTACTGGTGGAGCAAAACGGACAGTCTTGATTAATTCTATTGATTTATTTTATATGGATGTTGATTCATTTTATAAACATGCTCTTACTATGTTATATTTCAGAATAGTCTTACTATGTCCGTCTTACCCCCAGTTCCCTAGTTCAGCAACTAGACCTCGTATGGGCGATAGTGACAATTGGATTGATAATTCTGTCTAACAATAAAATTCCAGTTTTCCTTGAAAAAGGCCATCAAAAACGGTCGAAACGTCGGGCGTTCCAATCTTTTGCCTGAATATTGACTGAGAAAGCCGTAAATATATGTAAAAATACGGCCTTGGATGATTGTAAAAAAAGATTACCGATCGAACTCGGGAGTTTCGGATTGTAAAAGTTAGATCCGGTGGTCATTCAGGGAATTCGTGACGGGAATGTTTGTTTTTGGGATGGTGAGTTTGCGGGATTCAACGAATAAGGCTCCGAAACTCCGAAATTTTGAGATTCCAAGTTTCCATGATTTCGAAGGTTGAGATTTCGAGATTCCAAGACTCCGAGGTACCGATGTTCCGAAATTCCGTGAAAGGATGCAGGGATTCCAGGTCCGGAGAGTATGTGGTTCCAGTCTTTTGAGATACGGAGATTCAGATGTTCCAATAGGTCGAGTTCCGTTACGCCGAAATTCTGAGATATCAAGGATTCAGGAATCCGAAGTTTCAAGAAACCGAGTCTCAACAAATCCAAGATCTCGAGATACCCAGAAAACAGTATTCAATTGTTTCGAGTTTTCGATGTTCGATATTCGGGCCAAGATTCCGGGATTCTATGATTCGGAGATTTTGAGTGGCCAATATTGTGAGGTACCAAGATTTCAAGGTTTTATGATACCAAAATTTCGATGTTCCGATGCTCCGACTTTCTGAGGATTTCGAAGCTTCAAGAAACCAACGTTTCGCGATGCATAGGTTCTAAAGTTTGATGTTACAGAATTTCGAAATTCTTGAGTACCGATGTTCCGAGATTTTGAAGTTCCAAGATTACAAGGGGTTAAGATTTCGAAGATTCAAGATTTTGAGGCTTCGAGGTTTCATGATTCCGAGAATCCGAGGCTCCGAACTTCTAAGATTCCGTGATACTGATATTCAATGACTCTGAGGGTCCGTAGTTTCAGGATTCCGAGTTTCCAAAAGAAAAATTCTGAGGTTCAATGAGCCTCGTCTTCCAAAACTTTAAGGTTCTCAGATTCACCGATTTTAAAATTCCAGGATTTCGAGGTTCTTTGATTCCAATGTTCTGAGATTCAGAGGTACCAAAATTCCATGGTACGGATATTCCGATGTTGCGAGATTCGGAGGTTTCGCCGAAATTCCAAAAGAACTATTAAGAGGTTCTAAGATCATAAAGTTCCAACATTCCGAAGCACCGAGATTATTAGATTTTGAATATCCGAGATTCCGAAGTTCCGCGATTCTGAGTATATGAGATTACGAGATTCCGGATTACTGGTACTCCGAAGCTTCGAGTGCTGAGTTTTCGAGATTTAGAGGTTTCAAAGGAGAGATTCTGGGGTGCCAAGATCACAAAATTCCAACAATCTAAGAATCCAAGGTTCCGTGATTCTAGGGTACGCATATTCCGATGTTCCAAGATTCCTAGGTTTGGAGCATCAGAGGTTTAAAGACTACGTAGAACCAAAACAGAGGTTCTAAAGTTCCACTATAATAAGGTTTCAACCTTCCAATGCTTCGGGATCCCGAGACTCCTAGATTTCAATTTTCTGGGATTCCGAAGTTCCGCGATTCCGAGTATCCGAAATTTGGTAGCACGGATATTTCGAGGTTCCAAAATTCAAGGTTTCGATATTCCTGATTTTCGTTTTCCGGAATTACGAATTTCCACGATTTTGAGTATCTGAAGCTCCGAAGTTCTGAGTTTCCGAGAGACCAAGGTGCTAAGATTTGGAGATCCGGAGATTCTAGTATTTGGAGATTCGGAAATCCAGAGGCTCACATATTGTTATTTTGGGTTTCCGAGAATTCAAGATACCTAGATGCTGAGGTTACGAAGGTCCATGATTTTTGAATACCGTGATTCCAGGTTTCACGGACTAGAGAGTTCCGGGATAACGAAGTTCGGAGTTTTCGAAATTGCGCTAGAGCACAAATTTTAAGCTTGAACATATAATCCTATCTCACGGTTTTCTAAATTTCTTCCTTATATTCCTTGCTCTTATTTGAGTACTATGGCTCTTAATATTGAAAAATATGCTTCACATCTTTGAGATCCTTGCTAATTCAATGTCGTTACACCATAAAAAAATGCGAGATTCATTAGATCAAAAATTCCTAGGTTACGTTATACTTAGGTTCTGAGATTTAGAGGGTCTAATATTCCGAGATTCCGTGGATCAGATTTACGAGATTTACGAGATTCCGAGATTCCAGATTGTGGATATTCCGAAGTTTCGAAAAACGGAGGAAAAATTGTTGGCTCCAACCAACTGAGGATCCGAAGCTCCAAGATTCCAGGGTACAAATATTCTAAAATTCCAAGATACCAAGGATTTGAGATTCGGAGGTTTCAAGATTCCGAAGTACCAAAAGAAAGGTTTTGAGGTTCCAACATTTCGGAGATCTCGAGGCTCCGAGATATTTAGATTTCTGAGATTCCGATGTTCTGCGATTTTGAGTATCCATGGCTTTAAAATTCCAAGGCTCCGCAAACGGAGGTTTCGTGATTCCGCGGTTCAAATCTCAAAGCATATGGTTCCAACATTTCAAGGTTTCCAGATTCCTAGTTTTTGATTTTCTGAGATTCCGAAGTTCGGCAATCTTGAGTATCCGAAGTGCCACGATTCTAAGGTCGTGAGATTGTAGGGTTCGGAGATTCAGAGGTTCACATATTCTGTCGTTCCGAGATTCCGAAAACACAAGACTCCGAGATACTGAGTAGCAATTAGGTTCCGGATTCTAAACTACGGGATTATGTGAAACGAAGGTTCCGGGATTCCAAGATAAAAAGGTTTTGAGTTTTCCGATTTCGAAAATCAGATTCCAAAATCCTGAGGTTACTTGAAACCTTAGTTCAGAGATTAGACGGTTTAAGGTTCCAAGATTCCATAATTCCGAGGATTTGATGCTACGAGGTTCCAAGATTCCGAAGCACCGATATTCCTAAACACCGAGCTTCCGTGAGTTTGAGGCTCCGAGATTAAGAAGCCCAAAAATATTGAGGATCTGAGGTTTTGAGATCGCGGGATACTGATATTCCGTTCGTGGTTCCGTAATGCTGAGATTCAGAGATTTCGAAGGTTTCGAGACTCCGATACTTTTAGAGATTTTAGTTTCCGAGGTTCCAATATTCTGAGGTATTTGCGGTATTACGGGTTTCTAAGGTACAGAGGTTGCGAGATTCCAAGGTTTAGTGATTCCAGTATTCCGAAGTTCGGAGGCTCCGAGACTTCGTTGTTCCAACAAACCAAGGTTGCAAGATTCCAAGATTGTGAGGCACAGAAATGTAAAAGAAATTGACTGATTAAGATATCAAAAATTCAGAAATTCCAAGTTTCAGAACGGTTTAAAGAGCAGGATACCACAGTGATTCAGAGCTTCAAAGAAAAAAAATAGAAAAAAAGTTGAAAGTTTGGAAATTTTCAGTTCAAGGATATTACGAGGTTCCAAAATTCCAAGGTTTCGAGATTCCTTCATTTTCATTTTCCGAGATAATGAACCCTCGCGATTCTGAGTATTCGAAGTTTCGAGTTTACGAGATTCCAAGGTTCTGAGATTTAACGGTTTGGAGATTCGGAGATTCAGAAGTTGACATATTCTGTTGTTTCGGGATTCCGAGAATACAAGATTCCGAGATACTTAGATTACGAGGGTCCGTGACTCCGGGATTCAGGGATTGAATGTTCCGGGATTGTTCTGATAAAGAGGTTCTGAGTTTTCGAAATTTCACGATTCAGAGGTTCCAAATTCCCAGGTTATGTAACTCCTTGGGTTAGGGTCCAATATTCCGATTATCCGAGGATTAGGGGCCCGGGGTTACGAGATCCCGAGATTTCGGATTACGGATATTCCGAAGCGTCAAGATACGAAGGTCTCGAGAATCCGAGGTTCCAAATGAAAAATTGTGAGCTACAAAGGTCATAATGTTTCAGCCATCTGAGGATGCGAGACTCCGAGGTGTCAGGATACGGATATTCCAAGGTTCCAATATTCCGATGATTCGAGATTCGGGGGTTTCGAAGTATCAAAAGAGAGATTTTGAGGTTCTCAGACCATAAGGTTCCAACCTTTCGAGGCTTCGAGACTCCGAGACTCCTATAATTCGATTTTCCGAGATTACGAGGTACCACGATTTTGAATATCCGAGGCTCCAAATTTCCAAGGTTTCCCAAGTGGAGGTTTCGTGATTCCGCGGTTCGAATATCAAAGCATATGGTTCCAATATGACGCGGTTCCTAGATTTTGATTTTCCAAGAATCCGAAGCTCTGCAATTCGTAATATCCGAAGTTTCGAGGAGGCGAAGCTCCGAGATTTTAAGGTAGTGAGATTCTAAGGTTTGGAGATTCAGAGATTCTGATGTTCACTAATTCTGTTGTTCCGGGATTCCGAGAATACAAAACTCCGAGAAACTGAGTTTCAAGTGGATTCTTGATTCTATGACTCCGGGATTATGTGAAACGAAAGGTTCTGGGTTTCCGGGATTGAGAGATTTGGAGTTTTCCAATTTCGAAATTCGGAGACTCCGAAATTCTGAGGTTACTTGAAATCTATCTTGGTTCTGAGATTTAGAGGGTTTAAGGTTACGAGATTCCGTGATTTCGAGGATTTGAGGCTACGAGTTTCCAAGATTCCGAGGCACCGATATTCCAAAATTCTGAGATTCTGTGAGTTTGTGAGGCTTCATGATTCCGAAGTTCCAAAATTTCTGAGGATTCGAGGATTTGAGATCGCTGGATACCGATATTCCGACGTTCAGAGATTTCGATGTTCCATGAATCCGAGGTTCAGAGATTTCAAAGTTTTCAAAAATTTCGACACTCTAGGGATTCTAGGTTCCTATGTTCCGAGATTCCGAGGTACCGATACTCCGAAGTTACGAAATTTCGAGCAGCTATGATGCAGCGTAATTTCGAGAGTTTTTCAGATTCTGGAAACCCCAGGTTCAGAGGTCCTAAGATCCGTGGTTCAATGATACCAAGCTTGCGGGATTCTTAGGTCCCGAGATTCCAATATTGTGAGACACAGAAATGGAAAAGTGATTTATTAATTAAAGTATTCAAATATTCAGAGATTCCAAGATTCAGAAGTGCAACGTTTTAAAGACCAGGATAAAAACGATTCAGAGCTTCCATGATTCTTAAATTGACAAGTTTAGAAATTTTCAGCTTTGTGATTGCAGAGATCCTTGGATTTCGAGACCCAGAAACTAAAAAAATCCAAGATTTGAAGAATGAAAGTTTCAAAAATACAATAAATGCATATATCAGAGATTCTGAAATTCAAAGTTCTAAAGAATTAAAACTTCAGAGATTGTAGTACCCCGATGTTTAGAAGTTTATGAGGTTCAGAATTTTACAGATTCGTGGAATAAAAGACAATGAAAGTCAAATATTCGGAGGTTGCGAGATACCAGTATTACAAGATTCAAAGTCACTGATCTCGGAATTTCGAGATTCAAGAACTCGGTATTCCGATAAAACATGTCTTGGCAGATTCAGAGACCTTCAAGATTACGGGATTCAGAGTTGTAGAGACTGAGAGATTTAAAAATTAAAAGATTCTGAGATTCTCAAGTTTAAAAACAAGATGGTATAAAATTCATCAACATTTAAAAAAAATTAGAGCTTCTGAAATTCTGGTACTTAAATATTTAAAGATCGCCAGTTTCAGAAATTATGGAATTTTCAGAAATTCAAATATTTGGTTATATAAAGAAATAATGTTTATAAATTTAAAGCGGTTTGCAGATTTAGATATTCAGAGATTCAGAGAATCACATTTTTGTAGATTCAGAGAGTGGAGAGATTGCCCAAATCTGATTCCAAGATCCTGAAACTTCAATATCCAAAAATCGAAAAATACCTAAATTCCGAGGCTCAGATTATCCAACCCAACAATTTAGAGACTCATTCCGATTCCGGGGTTTCGAAACAGAGAGATTTCAAGGTTCCAATATTCCAAAAAATAGAGATATTTAGAAGAACACGGAAATCCGGGATTCCGAGACAGTTGGGATCCAGGGATTCCGGGACTGCGGGACCGCGGGACTGCGGGACTGCGAAACTGCGGGACTGCCTGATTGCGAGACTACGGGTTTGGGGGGCTGTGAGACTCCGGGACTTTTTAGACTGGATTGAATTCAGTATTTTCGAAGATAATTCAGGCTTCCGTGATTCTCAGACTCAGAAAATCCAACCCAACTATACGGAGACTCATTCCGATTCCGGGAACTGCGGTACCGCTGAGCTGTGGGTCTGCGAGACTGCCTGACTGCGGGTTTGCGCTAAGATTCCGGGAAAGCGAGATAGCGGGACAGCGGGACAGCGGGACAGCGGGACAGCGGGACAGCGGGACAGCGGGACAGCGGGACAGCGGGACAGCGGGACAGCGGGACAGCGGGACAGCGGGACAGCGGGACAGCGGGACAGCGGGACAGCGGGACAGCGGGACAGCGGGACAGCGGGACAGCGGGACAGCGGGACAGCGGGACAGCGGGACAGCGGGACAGCGGGACAGCGGGACAGCGGGACAGCGGGACAGCGGGACAGCGGGACAGCGGGACAGCGGGACAGCGGGACAGCGGGACAGCGGGACAGCGGGACAGCGGGACAGCGGGACAGCGGGACAGCGGGACAGCGGGACAGCGGGACAGCGGGACAGCGGGACAGCGGGACAGCGGGACAGCGGGACAACGGGACAGCGGGACAGCGGAACAGCGGAACAGCGGAACAGCGGAACAGCGGGACAGCGGGACAGCGGGACTGTAGGACTGCTGGACTGTGGGACCACGGGACTTTTTAGATTGGATTGAATTCAATATTTTCGAAATTTGAGAATTCAGGCTTCCGTGATTCTCAGACTCAGAGATTCCAGTCCAACTCAGAGAATCATTCCGATTCTGGGCGCTGCAGGACCGCTGAACTGCTGGACTGCGAGACTGTGGGACTGCAGGACTGTGGGACTCCGGGACGCCGGAACTTTTTTGACAGGACTGAGTTAAATATTTTCGCATTTCAAGAATTCATGCTTCCGTGACTCAGAGACTCAGAGAATCCAAGAGATTTCAAGGTTCCAATATTCCCAGAAATAGAGATTTTCAGAAAAACAGGAATTTCGATTTAGAGATTTGGAGACTTAGAGATTAAGATTTTTAGTGATTTATAAATTTAAAGATTTAGAATTTTAGAGATGGAGAGATTTGGAGATTTTACAATTTAGAGATTCAATTATTTAGTAAGTTGAAGTTTAAAACATTTAGGATTTTGTAAATTTAAAGATTCAGAAATTTATAAATTTAAAATTCCTGAGATTTAGATATTTAGGAACTCAGAGATTTATCTGAAGTGACCTAAAGATCATACAAGAGAAATGTTCATTTTTCCTCTTCTATGTTTGTGGCAATAATAGAACTTTTAAGTAAAATAGATTGTTCCAAACTGTTCTTATTAGCCAAAGTTCGGTAGTCTGGTGCGAACTTTTTAGGGCAGTTTTCAAGTTGTGGTAACATCGAGTTTATTTTTTTGTTGTAGATTATTGAACAGCATAAACAAATACTTTCAAGTCTTATCTGATCTTTTAGCTCCTGGGACGAGATTCAGAGGCTCAAATGTTTAAAGATTCAGAATCTGCAAGAGCCAGAAATATTGAGATAAAAGGTATATACCAAAACTTAGAAGTGCGGGGATTTTGAGAATTATGGAATCACAGACTCAGCGATACATTGATTCAGATGATCAGAGATTCAAAGGCACAACGCATATCTGTATCTCTGAACTTATGAATCTTTGATCAGATTCGAAGATTCATAAGTTCAGAGACCCACAAATCTGGAGAATCATAGTTTAAAATTAAACTAATTAAAGTAATAAGACATATCTGGTTCTTACATTCGAATTCACCATTTACGCAAAAACTCATCCATCTTACAAGGTTCAAAACCTATTACTTTAAACCCGAAACTGCCCGCTCCGCCCATTACATAATAGCACTGTAGCATATTCAACAAATCCAAAGCAATCTGACATCCCGTTGTTTGCTCTGTATCTGTAGCTATACCCTTCCACGTGCGACTATCAGCAAGTAAGTGCCCGGCACGTACCAAACCAACCGCTTGAAGTGAAGTCTCACAATGTTCGTCCTACGTTCGCATCGCAGCATCGCTGTCGGATTTATGCACGACAATTTGTAAAATTGCTATCGGTTTTTTGTTTTACGGCTATTCTAATCTAAACTAATAACACAGCACTACAGGTCGAGGGTCGGGACACGTACAGGACCACCGACGATAATAGTGACAATACATACAACAGAAGCGATAAACTTTTCGTTTGCTGAATCTCTTCTGGATTTACACCACCACCGGGGAAAAGTGGGGAAACTGTGCACTTTGAGTTGAAATTTAGAGTTAAGTAGTTTAAATAAAATACCCTGTTTGTAAATAATTTTACGTGTGTTTACAAATACATCTCGAATAGCTAAAGTGCTTTCATTCAGGTAAACCACTAAGCATCCCCACAAGGAGTCTTGCGTTAGATTCTCTTCGTTTGTGAAGTCAACTGAGTACTTTAAGATCCTCCGGGGACCACCTAGTAAAACGAGAATCGTACCATGTAGAAAGCTATAAAATTTGCAATTGAAAAATGCTGTCGGAGAGGAAAGTGCAGCCCTATCTGCCAACACCGACACACACACCGAGTCAGTCCGTTGCTCGCTTGCAACGATGGCGTTGAAGCTGAAGGATAAACGAGCAGTCGCAATCGCAAATTTACAACAGATCCACCGAGGAGCGCAGTTATTTATTTTAAATGAACACGGGGCTATCGCTCTTTTTTGCACGTATGTAACCAACCAAGCAACGGACCATATCTGTGGTGGGGGACGGATTTGGGTTGCAAATTAGGGATTGTGGCATTTGCACCGCTCCACAAGATGGATGTGGTTTCTCTTGCAAGGAATCCCTGTTGTTTAAAGATTAATGCGAACCATGTCTTTTATTCCCATTTGCTACGAGCAGGTGCTTGGCAGAAGAAAAACATTTTCCTAACAACCCACATAACCACTTCCAATTGGCTTCCTCGAATGTCACGCCACTAATAAAGTAGATTTTATGGCTATGAACTTCCATTTGTCGAAACGACCGACCGATATGTGTGTGTGTCTGGTTTGTGTGACGGTGTGTGGTGGGCAGAGGGCTTTTATCGCTGAATTTCCAATAAACTTTATTTGTTTGACCCGAATCGGGTGAATCATATCTCGTACGCTGCTATGCGCTGTTCCCGGAAGTCCTTATGGGCATGGGTTATGGTAGGAATTGAGAAATGGACTTCGGTTGTGCTGGGAAAGCCGGATAACATTTGTGCGAAGCGGTTCCTTTATTCTGTGGGCACCATTATTGGAGCTTATATCCGAGTACAGGTGAAAAAGGTGTAGAATGCTGATTTGCTGCACCACCGTGACTTACAGAGTGTGCATCGAGGAAGTGTGGTTTTTTGTCGCTGAATTCAAGTGCAAGAAGAATAAATTCAGCTAGAAGTACAATGAATACATAAGACGATTCTCTTTGCGCTTGAGTCTTAGTAATTGCAGCTCAGGAGGATAGATCACTGGTTCGGCACGATAAAGCAAATTACCCTAATAGTCTTCATTAAACAAGGAATGCGTTGTGGTAGCGGTACTTTATTTGTTGTGATCCACACGACATTCGTTGTTTGAAACTGATAACAAGAGTCATTTACTTACTCCGAAGAAACAAATCAACAATTATCGCAGTCAATCGTTTCCAAGCTTTTTCTTGTTCTGAGCATAGTGTGTATAGTACATTTGAATGACTGGGGTCCACAAGGAGGTAGCCAACCTTTTTCCGAAATGCCTTTTTCACATTTTTTAAATTTTTATATGTTACCTACTGATATTTGAGAAATTTGAAATACATTATCATATTTTTTTGCAATTAGCTGGCCATGGAGGTAACCCCAAAAGGAAGTAATCCAAAAGGATGTAACTCTAAGTTGTGTCTTACGGAAACTCGAGATTTTTCGTTCGTTTTGACGAAGTTTTAGGAAAAGAAGCCTATCAATTCGCCATCTAGAAGTGTTTAGAAGGCTTTAGCTCATATGTCGGTGAACTCGATATAAAACCGATTTTAGTTAGATTGCGTTGTACGTTGACGTTTCGGCCCGAACAGAAGTTTCTGAAGATGAGCAATTGAGCACCACTCTAATACTTTCTATGTATAGCTATTTTCTATATAATATATGGACAGATATGCTTATAACGGCAGTGTATTGAAATTGGACAAAAATACGGGATCAAGAGAAAATCAATACCCAGTGGTCGAAAACTGAAAAGTTTGGCATTCATTATTATCTTTCATTTTAGAGTTGTGGTGTCTTCGAAAAGTTGTTGTAGCATTTTATCTGATTGTATCAAATGGGTTCGTAATGCAGTCGCAAGTGTGTGTGTGTGTGAGAAAGAACAAGGAACTATAGAGCCAACGGGCAGTCCAGTTCGACTGCAAGAAACGTGGATCACGTCAACCCACCTTCCTACCATCTCCCCCTTTTGCGAAGTAGTAGAACAATCAAGTATAATATCACGTACTCCTCCTTCCGACAGGGGTGTGGAACCCTCCTTAAGTCGCTCACTCCCCAGTTACATGAGTTTCGGGGATGTGATAGATCAGCAGACCTTATTATTAAGGACTATCAACGAAACAGGAACAAAGACTCCCCGCCGATTCCTTTCTTATTCTAAAATCAGTACAGGCGTTGGTATCGTTCCAAGAAACCTGGTGAGCGCAACAAAGGAGGCAGAAGGATCCAGATATGTGTGACAGCCCGATCGAAAAAAGCTTTTACACGGGAACCTTCATTTACAAACCAAACCGGGGTCCCACGGGGGTTCGTAAAATTATTTAGTTTGTAAAAAATGTGTTAGTTATTTGAGATTTAGTTAGTAAAAAAGTTTGCTTCACATTCTTATTTCAGGGGGTCTTCTACTCTCATGGTTTCAAAAAATCGATTTTTTTCTTTGCTTTATTTCAATCTATATCTATCTGAGAATACGCCACAGAAAGGATTGGGTGAAAATCATATTCCTTGGTATGTTTCTGGGAACCGCAATGTACCATCTCCGGCCGTTTCTACTAAGAGAACTAAGTAAGGCGCACTACCATGGCGCTTGTCTATGAAAAAATCATTGTTTAAAGAATTCACCGGTCTATTCTTGGCGTTTTATGCATATGTGAGCGTCTATGAATGATTCCTTGTTTTTTTTTGGGGGGCGGGAGGCGAGATTGTCGTATGGAAGAAAGAATGCATCGGACATGTTGAGAAGCGTATGGGAACGAGATTACGAAAACTAAAGAAAGAAAACAAAGCTTTCGGTGGAAAAGAAAAGGGAAAGTTTACGGACAAATCAATCGGCCAGCTAACAAAATTTTGTGGGCTGGCGATTTGGAGAAACTCAAATTCTGTAGAACATATGCGAAATATATGGGCTTCCCTCGAACACTGCTCTTCATCGAACGAAAATCCCCAACACTCAAAGTGTTCACCCGGCGAGGACAGTTGGTGCAAGTGGCGTCAGGCCGAAGTAAAAGGAACTTTAGAAACTTTCGAACATGTCAGGATCTACGAAAGTTTATCATCTAATGATTTATTGGAAATATTTCTTAGGAGCTCACACTCAAAACATCAATGAGTCTTTGAATAGTGGAATCTGTTCCTTAGCGCCAAAACACATGCACAAATTCTGGCAGGCAGGTGGCCAATGTTGTGACTTATCTGGCAGTCAGTATCTTCAACCAATGATTTTCATCGATCTTACAAGCTTTGAAGGTGATGGGAATTACCTTGGGGACTGAAACTGAAAGATGTACTACTCGACTTGACAGTGAACGTATTACTCGAATTCAACAGAGAGAGCAAAATGTGCAAAGCCAAGATCATTTTCGTGGTGAGGAAGGTGATAAATTATATAAAATCAATAAAACAAATAAGATCACCAAATTATTTAAGTAAAAATTGGATAAAAAATTATCAAATAGATAAAATGATCAAATTAATTAAATGAATAATATGAATCAAATTCATAGAATAAATAAATCAAATTGATTCAGCTCATTGAGTGAAACATTAGGCAATTTAATAAAGTGTTAAAATTGATAGTATAAATTAAATTAATTCAAACTAACAAATTGGATGAAATTAATAAAAGGAAGGATGAAGAAACTGAATAAAAAAATGAACTGAAAATAACTATTAAAATTAATTGAATTAATTCAATTGATCAAATTAATAAAAAAGGTAAAATTTATAAAATTAATGACATTAATAAAATTAATTAAATTAATAAAATTAACATAATAATAAATTTAATAAAATTTTAAAATGATCAAAGTGAATAAAATGAGTAAAATTGGCAAAATGAATAAAATAGGTAAAATGAGTAACAAATGAAGAAGAAAGTGAATAACATAACTATAGTGACTAAAACGAACAAAATGAACAAAATATATGAAATGAATTATTTGAACGGAATGAATAAAATGAAATCCCGTTCGTTAGTATATTTAGTAAAACAATTTTATTACCGAGTTCTCCGCATTGAATACAGGCCAATAATTTCATACAATGATTTCAACAAACAGACAATGTACATGTATGACAGGTGGGAGTGTTCTGAAGTGTTTTAGTGGAGGTAACAACATAAAATCGTGTATTGGACATTTTACAATGATTCTCCTTAACCCTGCAAAACCACGGGGTTGGCAGCAGAGGGTTAAGTTGTTTGGAATAGATGACAGTTAATATATGATAACGTAAAATATAAAATTGTTCTATAAATTGCAAAGTTTTTGCCGCGTTAACCTGAGAATTTGTCATTTCATTCATATAGGAACAATCATTGAAATTATGTCAATTTATGCTTTGCATGATTTCAAATAACTTCGAAGTGTGGTCACGACACCCCTGTTATGTCATATACAATACCAACCCATCTTTTTCCATTTTGCATTCGTCCTAATAAGGACAGTTTATAGATAACTATGTTGATACAAAACGATAATCTTTTGAAATAATTCAAACCTTGCCGACGATTGTTTTTACTGCGTACACACATATGATCATTCCCCTTTCGCAGCTCACACCGAATGAGCACGCTTTGCATCAAGGCGTTCCTATTTATTAACTTTTCGATACAGATGAAAGGCCCTCCTTTTGTGCTATAAATGAAAATATTTTCATCATTCGTTTTGGTGTAGCTTTCGGTTAGTGGTAGAGTTGCCAAATTCACTGATTTTTTGGAAGGATTTGCAAAAACCTGTTATTAAGGTTCAAAATGTACGTAACGCTTTCACTAATATGCACTAGTATCACTTTCTCGCTCGCTCTCGTGCCGTGCATGAGCCTTTCCTTTCCGTCCGGTTTATAATTTCATAACCAAAACGAATATGCCGGCTTTCCCCCACCAACTACTCTCGTCAAGCAACCCAATACGAATAACACTAGTTTACAAGAAAGATGAAGCTTCAAGAAAAAGTATTTTTAGACTAATTTTGGGTCGCAGAACACGAAAACAATATTCATTTTTTTGTTCAAAGAAGCGATTTTGTGATTTTCTCAAAAAACTCGTTTTTGAGCATTTTTTGTAGTTTTTAGTCAAAATTTTGTGTCAAAATCATCCAATTAATATAGTCAATATGCAGGTTGAAAGGTGCCGAGATGCCCTTTCCAAAAACATATAATATGTGTCGATCATATGTAAAATTTTTAGTGCTGCAAGCGTCCAAAGTGTAAAAAAAGTGCATTTTTGATCATTTTTAAAAGTTACTCATTTTTAATTGATTTTTTTTACAAAAGAACAAATCTTTTTTCAGACCTTTTAGAATCTAAGATGACAGATAATATGTTTACGTTAATTTTAAGCCTAATATCACTACCATCGGATGAAAAATGTTGATGCTAGGGCACATTGAGCGAAATTGAAATTTTATGATTTTAGCAGTCCCTGTCCTGGTGCGACGGTTTAGCACTGGTCTCATAAACCAGTCATCAAATATTCGAGTCCCTATCGTGACTCAGTGGGATTGTAGCACTAGCTACGTTATGTTCTGTGAACTGAGAATAGGCTGCGAAGCCTGTTGAAGCAGAAAATTCCTTTAATATATTAAATATGTACTCACCACAGACAAAACGAAACTTTTACAACGAATATTTTCACATTTTAAAAAGATCACTTAGTTGTACAATGAAATATCCAAAACCATACAAATGCCGCAGGATGGATGGATGCAAGCTCGAGAAGACAGTAGCCAACGCTATCAAGTATAGAATATTATTTCAGCCAAAAATATGATCGCGCGAAAAATAAAAAGTTACAGTTTTCACTCAATGCTTCATACCATCTACATTTTTCATCAGATTTTTGTGACCATTGGCTTAAAATTTATGCAAAAAGATTATTTATCTCATTAGATTTTAAAAGAATATTCTTCTGTCCTTGATTTATTATAAAAAATTAACTAGAAATATGCATTTTTTTTAAAAGGTCGAACATTAGACTTTTTTTTACTTTGGTCGATTTTAATCATAATAAATGTACATTTGATCTACACATATTATACACTTGCAGAAAGGGCATACCAATACCTTTCGAACTGTTTCCATCGGATCCTATTTGAACGAGGTATTGACAAATAACTAAAATAGTGCCCAAAACACCTTTTTCGAAGAAATCTTGAAAATGCTTCTTTAAAAAAAGTGGACTTTGTTTTCGTATTCAGCGATCCAAAATTAACTTAGAAAACAACTTTCTTTTTAGCTTATCACGATTACCTTAAAATTGTTCAAATCTGTCACATAAGATTCTGAAAATATGAAAAATCATTTTTTCTGTAATAAAAAACAGAGCAAAACCAAAAATGAGGAATCAAAAGAAAAGCTTTTTTTTTAAACTCGAGCTTCTTTGAAAGAGAAATTGAGTATTATTTTCGTGTTCAGCTACCCAAAATTAATCTAGAAAACACTTTTTCTCGCAACTTTATTTTTCATGTAAACTAGTGTAATCTTATTTAAGACGAAAAGAGAAATGTGAAAAACAGAACTATTTTCACTTGGTGCTTAATAACATCACCAGTTTACATCGGATTTTCGTGATCTAAAGCTTAAAATTCACGTGAGAAGTTTTTCTGTCACGTAAGATTTCAAAATATTTTTTTTGCCGAATTACTTTTTTATGAAAAATCAACTAAAAATGAGTAATTTTACCAAACATTACTTTTTTTGCTCTTAACCCTAAAGTATTGATATTTAATCCAAACATGTTATACATTTTTGCAATGGACACATCAATACCTTTCGAATGGTGAGTCAATTGTTGTTATCGGAAGATTTGTTCCTGAGATATTGACCAATAACTGCAAAAAGTGCTCAAAAACACGTTTTCCAAAAAATCTCAAAAACGGTTCTTTAAAAAAGAAAATGAATATGATTTTCATGTTCAGCGACCCAAAATTGACTTAGAAAACACCTTTTTTCTTAACTTCATGCAATCACCCCCAAAATTTGTAAACTAGTGTAATCATAGGAACAAACATGTAGTGGTCCTATATTTAAAACTTTTCATCATTTTATTGTTCGGTTGGTGCACCATATTGACGGTTCTGTGCGGGATGGGCTGAAAATTTTCACTTTTCCGAGTCGTTTTCGAAAGATTTTTCAAAACACTATTTTTCCGTTGATAATGAATGTCCTACATATTTCAAAATTTAATACAACATTGGTGCAAATATTTTCGAAAAAATGCCGAAGAAATTGATTAAATCCATTCAGTACAACAAAAGATATAAGCGTTCAAAATCTTACATCATTTTTCTTCCGAAATTTTGAAAAGGGGCCCCTATATTGAAAGGTAAGTCGTTAGTCACGACAATAAATAGAATAAATTGCATTCAATTATTCAAATGAAAAACTAGGTGATATTAAACCATTAGATGCCTATGTGGGAAAATCTAACCTTAAAGTTATAGCTGTTCGAAAACGTTGTTGTCTATAAACACTATAGGCATGCAGTGGTTAATAAAATCAGTAAAACGAATAGAATGAATAAAATAAACAAAATGAAAGAAAATGTTTAAGTGAATAAAGAGAAAAATAATCAATAAAATAATTAATATTAGACGATATTAAAAAGTTATAGAATTAACAGAATAAATTAATTTGTGTCAAATTAATTAATTAGATGAAAGGAATAAACTGAATTACTGAAAAAAAGTCTAATTACAGAAGCATAGGCATAAGTATAAGCATAAGAGATTACCCGTGGTTGCTACTTCGTTATTGGCCAGAACCAATTAAGTTTGAAAAATGTTCATTGGAACAACATGCTTGGGAATAGCACGATGAGCCACATTGTACAATCTATATTGATCCCGGCATGCTGATCAATACCGACGCCGGCCACGTCCGAATCTTCTGGGGAAGGAAGGAATGTTAGTCCGATACATGTCGCTGCTAGAGACCAAGGAATCCTCTGCATCTCTCCATGTATCACGGGAAGGGAAGATTTGTTAGTAAGTGTGCCAGTAGAGTTATCATGTAAAACTTGCTTTGTGCAGCCGGCTGCCGAGACTTTGGAAAATTTATCATTTGTTGCATTAATGCGATTCGTTAAATATGGAAATTAAACTTCGGAAGCCGTCTATGAGGAGTATTTCTTATATTTTAACCCATTATTGCCCAACCTACTATATATAGTAGGTGCTAAGAATAACTCCTATTACTTAAGGAATAACGCAGAACAGGCATTATCAATGAGTTAATATTGTTCATATTCTCTTACATAATACGTTTAGAGAAGTTAGAGTGGTTAAACTGGTGTTTATGTTTTGTTTTTATTCAATTTTCCCTTAAGGGGTTACACATTTTTGTCATGATGAAAAAAATCGAATTTTTGTAAATTAGATATTCTCAAACTACATACGCTGAGGAAAATTTTCTCAAAATTTCATTAAGATCGGAATACTAAAACTTGAGTTACAGCGATTCATAGAGCGCTACCCATTGACCACTCGTAGGCGGTGCGTATTGTTTGATACGCTAGACCGTTGACTCGCTGCAGCGACAGTAAAACTCGATTATCTCGGAATTGTATTTTGTTGAAAAGTTCATTCGCGGCGACCACGATACCTCAGGAATTAATTAATCGATCAATCTGAAATTTTCACTGGTTGTTCCTTATTATATCAGCTACTCTTAGTAGGAAATTAATTTCACTGGAATGACCACATCATTTTTTCCAATCGGAAAACTCAATTTGTGCTGCGTGTGAAAAATAAGTTGGGCAATAATGGGTTAATAAATCAGTATCGTTCAATTTTCCATCACGCCGCAAATGTTTTGCGAATTCTTCCGTATCTGTGTAAAGTTTTCTCGGCGATCGTTTGAGTCAAATTCCGAATCTTAGGTATTTGTAAGCGATTCCCTTTTTTCTCGTGTCAGGTACTTTGCTCATAGATCGTTGCAATTGGACGTGGTTTCTTAGTGAGAGTAACCTTTACTAATATTGAATTGCGAAAATAGAATGCCGATTCTATACAATCGTTTCCGCGCACGATTTATTTATTGTTATGCTCACTACTGGTTATACTAAGTAAGTAGGGGAACATGGGGAGACTTGACCAAGCGCAAAATTCTATTTTCGGCTATGGCGTCTTCTATTCGATTCTTAATTTTTTTTCAAAAATATTTTTATACTTGTTTCGATTCCTTAAGGTAATTTTGAAGGTTTGGAATAAAAAATCCTTTCCTTGCAGAAAATATTACGTGATTAATAAATTTGCATTGAATGATGTAATTTTTTATCAAACTTTGTATGGACATATCTACTCGACTACTAATTACTATTAAAGGACTAATATACCATCTTAATGCTTGTGAAGCAGTGAAATGATTTTACATAAACTGGAACATTGAAATAGTTATTACTATAATTCGCATGAAATTGAACGCAATAACTAATGTTGGGGAGACTTGACCAAGATTTTATGGGGAGACTTGACCAAGTGGCGATCAGCTGAAGAAAGATACAAAATTCCTAATATTTATTACGCTTTGGTATCTACTGTTAATGTTAATCACGCCATAAAAAAATCCCACCCCAAACATAAGTCTTTATATTTTAAAATTTGTAAGCAAAGTTAGTAATAGTAGGACTGATTTCGTGACGTGTGAACATGCAATGCAAGCAGTACAGTTAAACCTTAAAAAGAAATGCATTTAAAAATAATCAAAATTTATCAAATACAACCCTTTCATATTTTTTACTGCTACCTAAGGATCTCTACAATAGGGTACAATAGGGAAAAAAATAATTACAGTATGTTTTATGTCATTATTTTTTGTTATGATTTTTCAAAATTCTCTTGGTCAAGTCTCCCCACGCCTTGGTCAACTCTCCCCGCAGTGGGGAGACTTGACCAGAAAAAACAATCACAGAAAAACTTTTGTAACTTTTCAAAAATTAAATTAAAAATTCTGCAAAAAATCATGAAGACGCGCAATAACACTGTGCATTATATCTGAATGATTTTTGGGGAATTGAAGGCTTTTTTAGAGATTTATGCAGTTTTAGCTGAAAACCTGGTCAAGTCTCCCCATGTTCCCCTACTAGATAAGGGTTAAACATGAGATAACTGAAAAAATTACAGTTCTGAATGATGATATAGAATATGGAATTTCTTCTAAGTTTAAGGGACATAGGAGTCTCTTACTCCTCCCTCCGAAACAAAAAAAAAATCGCTGAAACGGATTGAGACCTCCTTGCAAACTACTAAAAAACCCGGTCCTGAATAACAACCCCGAGTTTTACGCGAAATCCCGTTCCCCATTCCTTAACCTTTCGGCAGTCGCGCTAGTGCACTGAGTGTACGCTGCTCTGAAAATCTAGCGAAATCGTCTTAGGGCACCAGCGGCTGCTCGTTCAGTGGGCCATAAGCGCGACTTCCGAAAGGTTAAAAGAGCTGAGAAGTTGCCAATGTACAAAATAGATGCAACGCGGCACCATGAACCGGCGTTCACACGTTTACCGAAAAAGAACAATTTAAGGTCTCAAAACATGTCCCATAAAACTCTGTTGTCGCACTTCAAGCCCACACTCACCACGTCACCTACCAATATAAAAGCCATTCTACGAACCGTTTCTGATTAGCTGTTCCCTTCTCTGACATTTCGCGGGTGTATCCAGCGTTCGGTAAAATCGTCGATTCGGTCCAACACCCAACAAACATGACCGACGAAAGATGCCTACTGAGGAGCCCTCAGAGAATTGTCAAACAGAATTCAGGTCCAGTATATTAACGCGTAATTGGATATAGTTAACTGAGATAAGGGTACATGTGCTTTCAAACCCCTTATAAAAAGAGCGACAGAGAGAGAGAATGCTGGTGAATGGGATAAGTAAATATTTCAAAGTGTTCAGTTGCATTGAGGTAAATGCTGGCGATTTCATTATTGTCGATAACACAAAAGCCGGGCATTCAGCCGATTACAATGCAGTCTATTACCAGTCACACTTAAAGCTTGCGAATTGTTTCATACGAAATTCTACCGAACATGAAACGAATACTACGAAAAAGACTACTATTTGTGACAGCCATTGAAACTCTAACTGAAGCATTCTCAGCATAGAGTAAATATGGACAACCGAAACCATCGCTAAAAGTTAGAAGAATCATTATACGTGCATCCTCCATCAAGAGTTCAGGGAGGCTTTGGGAAATTTTTTGTCTCGGATCTAATGTGTGGATATTTAATAAAATTTAATAATTTTCAATAACAGTTTATACCAATACAATAAATATGCATACTCAATAACATCATCACAAAACAAGTAATCTTCACAGAGGACATATTTGAACATGTATTTCATTCAAAAGTCAAAAAAGATACGAAAAGTTTAAAAAAAACGTGCGTGGAATGCATGTTTTCAATTTTTTTTTCAAATATACGAATCTTTTTCTGAATGCTTTTCTGAGATACTCAAAGATTTCCTAGATTTTGGAATATATAAACACTTAGTACAGAACAAAATTGATTTGGAGTTGACATAGTTTTCGTTTTTTTTGGTTGCATGTCTTCCCATAGTACAACGTTTCGACTAGTGTAACTTCATCTTCGGGCGAAACCAGGGTATGAACAAAATTTTGTTATAGTTTTCTTATAATACAAACATTTTGCAAATTATTGCAGGACTGCAAATATTTTCTTTTCCAAGTAAGATGTAATATTAAATTTGATTCCGTGAGTGACTCTACTGTATACAAAAATGCAAAAACTATTAATAGGGAAAAAAGCTGGTAAAATATTTTTTCTCTTCCTAAATCTTGGACATTAAAAATATTTAAGATTAGTAGAAGATTTTATGACACAACTTAGGAATAGATACAGATATAGCAAGATAGATGTGAATCGTGACAGTTGCCACGAACACGAAGAGAAAGAGAAAAAGATAGAGACGTGGGGGCGTGTGAGGAATGGTAGCTAATGGTTAGTGCCGTGACATTGTTCTTTTTTATATATTATACGATATTTTGATTCCTTGCATATTATAAATAATGCAACTGGTAATTTCTTCGCCATGACATTAGTCTTGCAAAAAAGTTAAATTTTCACTAGAGAATCCCAAATTCAAAAATAAAGTTGCTCTCGGTGCTCCACGAGCATAATATGAATATGAGTAGTCCAACGCCGTAGATAGAAAATACGGACCCGGGGGGTTCAACGTACGGGCCCCCACCACTGTATATTGCCCGTGCGTCACAAAGTTAAAGTTTGAAATCCATTGTACTTACTGATATTATGTACCTATATTACACTGAAATTATATTGTTATGTACCAGTTTTTTGCTCCAGTTGTTTGTAGTGCCAATGACGGTAAAAACGGAGGGCTGTTAATACTATATAGTATTTTGAATACGTCTTCGTACGTTTTGGTGACTATTCAGAGGAATTTTTCGTCAATAGTATTAGTAAAGTAAAGAAATGGAAAGATTAAAAATGTAGTACATAATTGCAAAAAATATAAACATTATCTAAACAAAAAAAAATCAAAAATTCCCTTTGTTCAATTGTACAAAAAACAAAATAAAGGGAAAACTTTATATTGACAGTGTGTAAAGAAAAACTAATAATCTCAAAAACAAAATCCAAAACAAAACCTGTAAGAATCGATAAAAGAAAACAGAAAACTAAACAATCAAATTGCAAAGATTAAAGAAGTCGAAAAAATGTTGAACAAATGGTGAAAATTATAAAAGAAAATCGGCAGATGTTGAAAAAGTATTAGAATCAATGAAAATGAAAAAAAAAACAACTAAAAATATACGAACATTGCTATAAAATAAAAATGCATAAAACTGAAAAGCTCGAAAATAATAAAATATAGTCAACATTGAAAACAAGAAATATTTAAAACAATAGAAAAAGTGAATAAAGCGTTAAGAATGCAAAAAAGTAGAGGAATAGTAGACAAAAATAAAATAATCATGAAGACATTAAAAAAATGAATTGAACAAAAACGGACAAAATGGAAAACAAAAAATAGTATAAAACTAAAATGGTATACCATAGAAACACACAAAACTGAAAAAATAACAAGAAGAAATTGAAAAAATAGATTAGATTATTTAGAGAATGTAAAACAACATTAGAAAAGAAACGACAGAAATTCAAACAACAGCCTAAATGTAAAACGAAGAAAAAATGCGCATAATGGCAAAAAATCTAATGTTTGTTTAATGAAAAACCTATTTTAATCCACCTAGCGGTGCAATTATGCCTTTCTCAATCATGAATCACGAGAATGTGTGCGTTGTTTATATTCATTAAAATCTTTTAAATGCATATATTACATTTTATTATTATACATCACATGACAACCATATACAGGAAAATAAATCATTATTCGAGTTCTAAAATTTTGTAAAAGAAAAAACAGCCACGGTAATATTGAACTGAAAAAAGGTGCGAAATCGGCAAAGTCCCAAAAAGTCGATTTTCATAAATAAATTTTTTTCGAGATAACATAAACTCTCGACGTTTCATGCATTTTAAAGATGTTTGGCATCAAAAATACGAATTCGATTTCTGAAATTTTTTGAAAAAAATTAGAGTTCCGACTTATATGGGAATTTCATATGTGACCGAACGATTTAGTCTATATTTCCGGACCCATATAAGCGATCCGTGCGAAATTTTATATACATCTATGGGGATGTTATAGCTATCATTTGGGACTAAGTTTGTGAAAATCGGCCCAACCATTTCGGGAAACTGATGTGAGTTCGTAAATTTTGAAAGATGGCCGCTTTTCCCGGGCACTTCCGGAACCGTCTATGGTGGTCAATGTAGTCAACGAAAGTTTGTTTGGCCGTCGGTGACCTAGAACTGCAAAGTTAAGTTATTTGAGAGACATTTTAGCGAAATTTTTACCTTTTTTGCTTCCATCGGAGTATCGGTTTGAATCACAATTTGCTATGTGATCGCACGCCACAACCCGTAACTCCGGAACCGGAAGTCGGTTGGGGATAAAATTTAATAGCCATTTACGGGGACGCAACATCTTTCATTTGAAACTAAGTTTGGTTGATTCGGTCTAGCCATCTCCGAGAAACCGATGTGATTGTTAGTCTGAATTTGGATACTTCCGCCGGGGCTTCCGGAACCGATGATGGTGGCCAATGTGACCAAAGAGACTTTGAATGGCTGTTAATGACCTAGTACTACAAATCGAAACAGTTGTGGTCACATTTTGGAAAAATTTTCACCATTATACATTCATTGCAGAATTTCTTAAAATCGACATTTGCTGCGTGATCGTACTCATCACCCTGTAATTCCGGAACCGGAAGTCGGATCCATTAGAAATTCAATAGCAGCCTATGGGAACGTTGCACCTTTCATTTGGGACTAAGTTTGTAAAAATCGGTTCATCCATCTCTGAGAAAAGTGAGTGAGATTGTGTTCGCGTACACACACACAGACGCACATACACACACACATACATACACACACACATACATACACACACAGACATTTGCCGAACTCGACGAACTGAATCGAATGGTATATGTCACTCGGCCCTCCGGGCCTCCGTTGAAAAGTCGGTTTTCAGAGCAATTGCAATACCTTTCTATTGAGAAAGGCAAAAACAAACCTATTGGAAAATGGCCAACAGGAAAAAGCACTTTCAAAATAGGTTATATAGAAAAATGAAGAATAACAAAAATGAAAAAAATGAAAGATTAAGGAACATGTGCAGAAAATAAAAAAATATGATAATTAGCAATGAGAAAAAATAAAACTACGGAAAACGGAAAGCTAAAAACTAGAAAACATGTTCCAAAATTCGAGAAATGTAGATATAGGGACAATAAGACATTTTGGAATGAATTTATGAAAAAGGATTTTGCATTTTTCCTATATAGATAAAAAAGAAAATAGAAAAAGGGAATGATAAGAATGAATGGAACTAATAGACTAATGTTGAACTGGAATGACAAAAGAAACAAATGAAAAAGCAAGGTATTAAAATATGAAACAACAGAAAAAATAAAATAGAATGAAAAAATTGCAAATAAAATGGAAAAACTCAGCAATGACTATAAATTAAGGTAAGTGGTATGGATAAAAATGCAAAAATAAACAGCGTCAAAAGCAGGATAAAATAAAAATATGGTAACAATGGAAATAGATAAAAAAGCAGAATGTTGAAATTGCAGATATACCACGACTTGCAGCCTTCATCAGTGTTTGTATCAATATGCGAAAGAAATCAAAAAAAGAAAAGTGTTCAATATAACATTCCACTAAGCCGCCCAAAAATAGGGTTATTTAAAATGCTGAAAAAAATTAATCAACGAAATTTCACCAAAATTTTAAAAAATTCATGTAAAATGAAGAAAATAGCGAAACATGGATCAAATTACAAATAAGGGTTGTGGTTGGATTTTACGCTATGCTGGTTTCGAAAACATTCATAAAAGCTAAATAGGCTCTGCTTTATTTCTTTATTGTAGTTCGTAGCAGATATATTTAGGTGTATTTTTTCGCATTTGTGAAGAGTTTTGTTGATTTAGTGGGGGCAGTACTTCACATCATTGAATATCTGCAAAAAATCAAAAAGCACCAGCCACTCTCGCTGTGAAGGATAACCCAAGCGAACTGTGCTCTGCTCTACAGTAAACAAACGCGGGGCGT
The DNA here is from genome assembly GCF_030247195.1 of Topomyia yanbarensis. Lineage (NCBI taxonomy): Eukaryota > Metazoa > Arthropoda > Insecta > Diptera > Culicidae > Topomyia > Topomyia yanbarensis. The sequence continues at coordinate 31,349,133 of NC_080672.1, forward strand.
AAAATTACACTTCAATGTCTTCCAAGAATCTTTGTGAGGAGCATATAATCCGTTGATCCATTGAAGTGAAGGTCCTGTGGGGTAAAGTGAATCTGAACCCAAATGGTGGTGAGCACTTTTTACATATATTAGTCAACACCGAGAGGGGCCCTACTTATCGATTAGGGTCTGTAACCCGAGAATGATGTTTATGATGACTGTGTGCTAGACGATTTATAAAATGATGCTGAGAGTTCCTGATGAAGAAAAATTGCAAAATTGCAAAATAATCCACTGGATTCATCCAGGCGAAATCCGAATTACATGAACAATGACCCGGAATTTGCCTCAAAAAACCGGTGTGGCAACCCTAAATAGAAGGTTGAGAAGTTTTCTTTTTCTTCCTAATTACTTTTGATAATTACCAAGCAGGTGGTTCTGATCGGTCGGTGGACGAATTTTACTGTTGGAAAGTTTGGCTGTAAAGTTGATGTGATGTGTTTGCTCAAAATCGGAATATGCGGTAACGTTCAGTATATGATTTGCGGGGTATCTCTGTTGGAAATGATGCTGGTTGCTCGAGCTGGGTCCGGTGTTCCACCCAACATCCGTTAAAATAAATGTAGCCGTTAATCTCATCAAACGCATCGTTACGCTCACCACAAACAAATCAGCAGATCAACAGAAACATCTCATATATCAACATCTAAAACAAAACGATTACCCCTCAGCGTTGATAAACCGGCTAATCAATAGATTCCATGCCAAGCATCCTAAACCGCAGCAACATCAGTCGATCACCCAACATACTAGCATACAATCAACTGAAACTCCACCGGACCCAGCTCGAGCAACCAGCATCATTTCCAACAGAGATACCCCGCAAACCATATACCGATCGTTACCGCATATTCCGATTTTGAGCAAACACATCACATCAACTTTACAGTCAGACTTCCCAACAGTAAAATTCGTCCACCGACCGATCAGAACCACCAAGAGCGTATTAAAACAGACCAAAGACCCAGTAAATCCGCTACAGCAATCAAATGTCATTTACAGCATACCCTGTGATACATGTAGCATGACATACATAGGTATGACGAAAAATCAGCTGAAAACCAGACTGAGTGGACATATATCGAATATCAACAAATACACCAGTTTGGTTAACAACCCGTCATCACACGCAGTCGAAGAAATAGCATCACTAGGGGAAAAAACGGCGCTCATCCAGCATACCATCAACCTAGGACACAGCTTTGCTCTGGAGAGAACGAAAATCATTTATCGCACATTCCGATCTTCGGCTCTACCACTGCTAGAGATGTGTCATATTGCCAACACACCCAACACCGTAAATCATCGTACAGACGTACAGGGCCTCAACACAACTTACGCTGGTATCTTACATGCAGCTAAAACCATTACAGGCAATAGTAGATCGAAATCTAAAAGTTCTCCTAATGACACCAACACTGTAACAACAAAAGCTCATTTCTCGACTTTGGGCCAAAATAGTATCGATTAAGCTTTACACATCAAAATAGGTTTTCAAAACAATCGTTATAGCAGTGCAGTAGTGACATCCATCTTTATCCAATGCAAATTCAGCCTATATTTTGCATACAATAGTAAGTCTACACAAAGTAATATTTCAAAATTTTGACTCTCATTTGTACCGTACATCACAGTAAATTCATGCATGAAAAAATAGTTCCCAGACACCGTATCGTCGGACAGCGACATTCAAACAAAAACGATAGACTTATAGTGAGTTTGCAATGTTTTCCAAAATGTATAGTTTTTGTTAAAGATCTTTTTTTAAATAAATAGTTTCCCTTGAAAAAGGCCAACACCACAAGGCCGAAACGTCGGGCAGTAAACAACCATCGTTTTGCTCTAAAAGACTGAGACAGCCGTTTTCAAACAACTCAAAGTCTTTTATAGATTTTATCGGCGTATTAAACAAACACACGTGATGAAGCAGATCCAACTGGCTCTGAATATTGAACAAACAGCAAATAAATGAGACAGACACTGCCGCCCTCGTTTGCACTTTCACGAGCCCCTAAAAATGTGTATCGAGCGGTGCGTCACATCGGGAAAGTTCCCAAATCCATCTGCGATTGCAGCGAGACAACAAAACAAATCATTGTTAACGTTTTTTTTGTTAGTCATAGCCCTACCTGAACCATTCATCGATGATAAAGTTGTTTATACAATCTGCGGCTTTGTTTCAAGTAGAAAATGTTTAGCCGATGATTCGGATGCACATTTGGAACGTCTCGTTTGCGCTTGAGTCATGAGGTCTCTAAATTGACTCAGTTGAATGTGATAAAACTTGTCCACTGATTGCTCCAGTGCTCTATTAATAACTGGCAATTGATCTGAACCGTCTCACGACAATAAATCAGAACGATTTGCCTACCAGTATCAGTTATATATCAAAATACGTAACATAATTGTCTATTAGGAGAAACTGAACGAGATTCAGCCACTTGCTCTTGCAGTCTAGACAATCAGTTTGAATCAGTCGGAGCTGGCTAGTTTGTGTGATCATAACTAATCGATATGTTGATAGCGGTAGTCCTATTTGTAGCGTTGTTTCTGGATCAAAATGTAGCGCAAAATCCATGTGTGGTTAAATTTGACTCCACCAGCTATGGAGTGGGAGTTTCTAATGAGACCTTCACGAAGGTCCCGTATTGTGTCTATTTAGGCGTTCGCTATGCGGAAGCCCCCATAGGATCACTAAGATTTAAGGTTAGTATACCCATCAAATACCGTACGGAAATTCAAAACAATTATTGTTTCAGAACCCGATCCTCCACAACACAACGGGTCCGCAGAACTTCACAAAGCCAGGAAATATGTGTCCACAAAGAATCGACATGAACAAAGCAGTGGACATAATCGGGGAAGAGGACTGCCTGTTTTTGAATATCTACTCACCGTTTGTCGCCGGGAATGGAAGCAGTGGTGACGTAAAATATCCGGTTTTGGTGTTTGTTCACGGTGGAACTTTTATGGCAGGATCTGCTCTCACGGACGTTGAGTACGGAGTCGATCTACTGATAGATAGCGTAAGGTGATTGTTAATTTCAAAGACATCAACTGAAATCTGTTATCGTTTAGGGTGTTTTGATAGTCAGCATCAATTATCGGCTCTACACGTTAGGATTCCTTCGATATCCCGCACTGAACATCACCGGAAACTTCGGGTTGAAAGATCAGAGGACAGCTTTGCAGTGGATTCAAAAAAACATCAAATTATTTGGTGGTGATCCCAAGCGGGTTACTCTGATGGGTCAAAGCGCTGGCGCCGGTTCTGTTACCCTGCACCAGTACGCTGAGAGTACTCAGGGACTCTTTCATCAAATAATTGCTCTGGGAGGTTCCATGATAGCACCATGGGCAATCTACCGCCATCCGAAAACACTTGCTGATGAGCTATCGTCGAGATTCAATGTAACCACAATTGAACAGCTTCAAGCGATGAACTTCAAACAGTTCATGTTCACGGATGGATTCGACACGTTCGGATTTTTCAACATGTTCTATCCGGGTTTCATTCCAACGGTGGAGACTGATGACGACCCGGAACCATTCATAACTACCTCACCCCATGCGTTAGTTCTAACCAAACCAATCAACGAAGTTCCCATCATGATCGAACACACGGCCACGGAGTTTGAGCTTCTTCTGCACTACGCCGACTTTTACTTTATGGGAAACAATTTTCCCAACAACGATAACAAAGAACAGCTCAAAAACGTCACAAAACTGTTAATAACTAAAGTTAGAACCTTGAGGGATCCTAATTTCTTCCGCAAGCTAGCAAACATGGCCAACTTGATTTACCCTATCAAGCGCTTGCTGAGACACTTAGCGGAGCAGCTGGATACGACTCCAGTCTATTATCTTCGGTTTGAGTTCGACGGTCGCTTCGGTTACTACAAGAACGAATACTACAAGAACAAAACCAGTGGCAGTCGTTACGGAGCGGTTCACGGTGACGATCTGGGCTATATTTTCTCTCCGTACATTTTGAAGGATGCCCTAGCCAATAGGAGCGAGTATCGGACGGAATGGAAAGTGCACGAAAGAACGGTTGAGTTGGTAGCGAATTTCGTGAAATATGGGTAAGTTTCTATGGTAACTACGCGGACGATCATGATTGCTTAGCTTTTTCTTTTGAAACTACAGAAATCCCACTCCGAAAAAGAGCAAACTCTCCAACATACTGTGGCCTGCGTACAACGAGAATTTCACTCATCCGCAGTTTTTGAACATTGATGAATCGTTTGAGGTACGAACGGATAACAACACAGAGGATGCGTTCTTTCAATTCTGGGAGCTAATTTATCAGTGTTTGTATTACTATGAGTGCGACTTGGAGGAACTTGAGGTGGAAAAAGCCAACGTTTCAAAGTTCGATGTCACCCAGCGACCGATAGATATAACGACGACCGATGTTAGTGACAACATTTTAGTAGATTTTGAGTAAGTAGTGTTAGAAATGTATTCCCTGAAAATCTACTCATTAGTAATTAAAGTTTTTAAAGGGTAGTTTGACTGTTAAAAATATTCAAATAGTTTGAGTTAGTGAGTGCTTGCTAGAAAAATTCGTGTTCACTAGATAAGAATTTATTATTAAACTATTTTAAAAATACTTCATATATCATGTTCGCTTTTTACTTTTCTAATAAAAAAGCCAACGCAATAACTCAAAAAGTTTGCCTTGAAATACACCACAAATGGCCGAATACCAATTTGCCGAATGCCGTTTGGCCGAATGCCGTTTGGCTGAATGTCGTTTGGCCGAATGCCGTTTGGCCGAATGCCGTTTGGCCGAATGCCGTTTGGCCGAATGCCGTTTGGCCGAATGCCGTTTGGCCGAATGCCGTTTGGCCGAATGCCGTTTGGCCGAATGCCGTTTGGCCGAATGCCGTTTGGCCGAATGCCGTTTGGCCGAATGCCGTTTGGCCGAATGCCGTTTGGCCGAATGCCATTTGGCCGAATGCCGTTTGGCCGAATGCCGTTTGGCCGAATGCCGTTTGGCCGAATGCCGTTTGGCCGAATGCCGTTTGGCCGAATGCCGTTTGACCCAAAGCTATAATTATTAAATTATTAGGCCATTTAGTTTTGGTTCAAGGGTTATTTTGCCGAAATTAATTCTCACAAAAATGCCCATTCCATTTACTGAATACCCGTAATTGAGAAATAAATGGATACGACCTAATCAGTGACGAATGTTATTTGTTTGTCTTAAATTGAATACTGTTTATTCTTGAATTTGCAGTAGTTGTAATTATTGGTCTAAGCATTATGTGAATATTTTCCTTCTTTTGAATATGAGCTGTTCTTTCAATACATTTGTTTTTTTATATCTGTCTACAGGAAAGCTCAGCTATTTTTTCATATCATTTATAGAGCTCGGAAAGGTCATCAGTTTTTATAAAGAAGATGAGAAATATTGATGGTCGACATGTATTCATTTCGGGTTTATAAGCATAATGTTTTAAAGAAATGTTTATCCATTGTAATAAAATTTATTAAAATATTCTTCATTTTTCGAGATGAGGAGCTCCTTCAATTTAAACTTTTTTGGCAGAAAAATGAATCGAAAGAAATTTAAACAGTCTGGAGCTATTCCATGTTGTGTTTGTTTTCATAATGTTACAAAATACAATTCATTTTTAATTTTTGACGTAATTATCTGTGCCTTTATTTGAGATATTTGGCAACGCCCGACGGAATAACTTAAGTCATGAATATTTTGATCTACCATTCCGCCTGAGATTCCCAAATACTCCGAGTTTACAAATAATTTATATCTCGCAACGACTTCGATTAAACTGAATTCGACTAAATGACATTCGGTCAAACGGCAATCGACCAAGTGTCGTTCAGTCGAATGACCTTATCGACCTAACTACCTTGTCGGTCAACTGGTATTCGCCCTAACGGCATTCGGATAAATGATCCTTTCGGAAAAACGACATTCAGTAAAACGGCATTCGGCCAAATGGCTTTCGGCCAATTGGACTGGAACCATTATCTGGAGCCAAATCAGTGTCAGATATTGACGAAAGGAAGTTGAAACACAAAAACTTCAATTTTTCAAAGTTAGGTATCGTGCTCTTCATGCACAAAACGGTTTACTTTTACTGGTTACCAGTAAGCTATAGAACTGAGTGAGTCGCAGAAGCAAAAAATTGTGCTCTGGTCAAATACGGTCTACTGATGGTTCATTTAGCCTACAAACATAAAATATGTGGTTGTGTATGACCGTATTAAAATTCTACCTATTGTGTTTTAATCTCTCAAATATTACGAAGATCGGTTGACTATGTTGCGAGTTTTCACTAAAAATGTGAACAAAAATCGCACTCACACGTGTCATAGGTGTGTATTGATGAAAAAAAGTTATTTTTGGTTACAGTGTTGCCAAATATGTTATATTACCAGTTTAAAGCTAAAACTGCGTTTTTCTCCCAATATATGTATTATTCTTTTGAAAATGATTAAGCCATTGCGTTCCTACGACATTTTTACATATAAAAGCAACTAAAACTTCATTATAACTTGAGCCAATCTCAAGACATAATGATTTTAACCAAAAAACTCACAATTTCTAATCACTTTTCTCGCTATATTTCAGTAACCAAGCAAAATTTTAAAATTCTGGAAACGCCATCTTATAGAGATTCGTTAGATCAGGAATATGGTATATCGAACTCAGTTCACCCCAAAATGGCGTTTTTCATAAGATAGCACAACAGCGACGATATGTGGTCTGTGCCTAGCTTTACAATCACCCAAATAACATAGAATTGTGCCAATAACACATAAATACACCAAAAAATGGCCGAATACCAATTTGCCGAATGCCGTTTGGCTGAATGCCGTTTGGCCGATTGCCGTTTGACCAAATACATTTGACATTTTGCTGAATACCGTTTGGTCGAATGCCGTTTGGCCGAATGCCGTTTGGCCGAATGCCGTTTGGCCGAATGCCGTTTGGCCGAATGCCGTTTGGCCGAATGCCGTTTGGCCGAATGCCGTTTGGCCGAATGCCGTTTGGCCGAATGCCGTTTGGCCGAATGCCGTTTGGCCGAATGCCGTTTGGCCGAATGCCGTTTGGCCGAATGCCGTTTGGCCGAATGCCGTTTGACCGAATGCCGTTTGGCCGAATGCCGTTACCTGTGTTTTTCGTGCTTCTACGAGAACTTCAGAATGCTGAATGTCGTCGTGTTGTTCAATGGGCCACTTTGGCCTTCCAGCAGATCGCTTGAGATCGCATTAGAGAAGGGTTCCTGCCGATAGGACTCAGGTCTTCTGGAATCTTCTGTCGTGCCACGTGATTCCAAGAGCAATTTTGTGTAGCGATTTGAATCTTGGAGACTCTATTCGCCACGAATTTTGTCCTGGTCGATGGAGAACATCTAAGCTAACTTAAAACGATGACCGAATCAACCTAAAAGAATATTCACCTCGTAAAGTTCAGACAGAAGGGCATAGCAGTATGGCAACCCTAACTCTACCATATGAATCTACTGAGCCGACATAGACACACACACACCGCATGTGTGCTCTGAAGCGTCGGTAGAGAAATGCAGTTGTACTGATATGGGATTGGAAGGAAGAATGCAACACTCGATGCACAAATCGTGCGGTCGTGGTAGTTCGTCGTCCCAGCTCCCGATCTTGCCGTGGTCGTCCTTCATGGTCCAGAAGGATGTGAAGCGTTTCGTTAGCGGTGCGTTTGTCGTCGATAGAGGAGTTGATCGGTGGACGGTTCCCAGTGCAGTCCAAGCGATGTAGTGCAGGATCTCGGTCTAGGTCGACCGACCCTTGTACAGCACGATTTCCGGTGGGGCATCCTCCAGTACTGCTTATTCGTTGGATGCCCATTTGTGGAGTTCGAATCCACCATTGAGTAACAGCATGTCGACTTGCTTGCGTAGATCAGTTACAGATCATCGACATAGAAATCCTTGCGTAAAACTTCAGTTGCTTCGGGATACACACAAAAAAATAATGAAATTTAAACGACATGTAAATCAATACGAATGTTAACATACAAAGATTAAATCAAAACTTTGATTGAAAATTACGTGAAAATCAATGCACTCAAATGGAGCATCAAAAAGCATACAATTTTACACTTTCCTTCTTGTAATATTACATGTCATTCATTTTACAGCAATGAGCGTGTAAAAAATACATTGAAGTGCATTGGTTTTCCGTTTTCAATCCACGTGTAGAATTATAATAAAATTTGTTGAAGAAAGCACGACAAGTCGTGTGTTTTTTCGGTGGAACTTAATTTTACATTTATATTCATGCTCCAAATATGAAAATAAATTTAAAATTGCAAAATATTTTTTTCTGTGTAGTCGTTGGTTTTGCTATCAAATAGTTGCTTCAAAAATCTCGTTGCAAGGTATGGTGCGCTGGCTTTACCGTACATTACGATCTTAAACTTGAATGTTTCCATCGAAGTTTTGGGGGAAACAGGCCCAATGATTCGCTGAAGTGAAGTGTCCTGCTTGTCTACAAAGATTTGGCGGTGCATCTATTTGATGTCGACGATCAACATGACGGGCTCGCATGATTATTTATAGCAGGTCTTCTTGCACTGTTAGTCCAATAAGAAGTACGTCGTTCAGCGATGGTCCTTTGGGAGCTTTACAAGAAGCGTCGAAAACTACCCTCAGTTTAGTCGTCGCGCTATCTTTACCCATTACAGCGTGGTAAAGAAGATTGTAGCATAGAGTCGGAGGATGTTCGTAGTCCGTTACGCACAGCATGTACCCTAGAGCATAGTGTTCTTCGTGGAAAACGCGATACTGTTTATGCAAGTCAGGACTACGGACTAGGCGACCTTCTAGCTAGTGAAATCGATGCAGAGCGGTGCGACGGTGGTCGACGAGGCTAGACAACACGACCTGCTTCAGTCGCAGTCGAACTACATATCGACCTTCGGCGTTGCGGGTTACCGTGCGATAGAAGTGTTCCTCGTAGGTTGATTCTTCGGCAGAATAGCACGGAGAGACGTTTTTTTCTTAGATGGACCAAAATCATTCCCCTAGACGATAAGCGTCGTTCACAGTGGCAAGATTTGCGACGATTGGAGCAATCGGTTGACCATGAGAAGACCTTCCCGACACTACCCAACCAAAAAGGGAATTCACGAGTACTGAAAGGTTATCGCCGAGTGGAATTTGACCAGAGACCTTGAATAAGTCGAAGAAAACTTCAAGATGAGATCGATCGGGTGGGTGCCGCAGAATGACGAATACTCGACAGAATCTCTCAGGCCGTAGCATCAACGGAAGCGGAAGCGGATGGTAATTCTGGGGAAAACTAAATCGGATACCTTCCTATGCGAGAGCGAGTCGAGCAGTTTGTGCCAGGCAAGCGTTGAAGCTTGACCAATAACAAATGTAAGTGGGGTTTGCCCCCTACTCGGGTTCTTGTTTGCCCGGCGAACCCTTCTTTTCAGGGCGGCCTAGGTGTTTCTACAGAATTTCGGATTTTCGTTTCACAAGAAAAAAAAAAGTAAACAAACAAATAAATTAATAGATTTACCGACTTTTATTCCACCAAAACTCCTCATTGCTGCACTCTGTCAATGAAGTTGATTAGCTGCTCCTGACGATGGCGGGAAGGCGGGCGGTTTCTTCCGACCGGCCGGGAACACAACGGCCGCGTTCTCCTGCTGGTGTCGTTGGCTGATCTGGCAGCGGTCCTTGGCTTTTAGCTAGGGAGTTGAGCTTGGCTCCTTTGTTGGAACCTCCCTAGTGACGTTGGTGACGAATCGCCGGATCGTCTACTCGCCGTAAACGATCCCGGAAGTTACCGCAGTGAACTTCCCAGGGGGAACCTTTGTCCGCCCTGCTTCGTTCTCCTTGGCAATTAACTGTGGAGAAGAGCTTGGCTCGTTCGACTGATCCTCCACAGTGAGAACGGCACTGGTGTCACTTGAGTCTTTTTTATTTAGCCGGGGAAGCGAGTAGCTCCTTAGCGATTAGCTTCCCGTCTCGGCGACCCTACCCCAGGACTTTTTTGTATGCCCAGAGCACACACCGATACACTGACGGATTTCACTTGCCGTGACACGCGCGCACTGAACTTTTGTTACGGTGGCGGGAAAATGTCCCGAAAAAAAAGGAATAAATCTGGAACGTCTGTTCCTGGCTGTGGTCCGTCACTTTCGGAAGATGTACCTTTTGCCTCATCGTTTTGGTTCGCCGGGTGAGAATGACAAAACACCTCTTATTCTGTTAACTACGTCGCGAACACGATTTGTGGTATTCAGCGCAGTTTTCGTTTCCTGACCAGACATCACATTGAACCTTATCAAATGAATAACGATGTTTGAGGTTCTAATAGATTTCTTATGTCTACTACTCGTACCCATTACTAGTTGCTAGCAGCTGAATATTTCATGGAAAGGTCCACAGAACATAAATGATTCCATGAATAATACTTCCAATTTTGTGAAATAGTTCACGTGAAAATTTCATTACCATGTTGCATGATATTTAAAATATCACTAGCACCCCAAAACAGGTCGTAATTCATGAAGCAGTTCACGAATCCATGATTTTCATGATTTTGTTAAAGATTTGACGAGCACGAATGATCAGACGTAACTATTGCACTAGAAATCATGACGAATACATGAATAATATTGAATGATTTCGTGAACTCTTTCGCGAGCACGAATGGTAAGTCTTGACTATTATACTAAGTTTCATGAACCAGTTAACGGATACGTCAATATTTCATAATTTTAAGAACTATTTCACAAGCACGGATATTGGATCGGGACTGATATATTAGGGATCATGAATCAACTCACGAATACATAAAAAATATTTCATGATTTTGTGATCTATTTTACAAGCACGGATGGATTGTATATTAGGAAACATGAATTACTTCACGAGGATTGAATAGATTCATGAAAAATTTTCGAGTTTCGTGAAATGGTTCACGAGAAAATATCCGCAATATTTTGATTTCGTCTACTAATGTTCCCATTTCTATGAATAACATCATGAGTCAACCTTTGGTTTTATGAATAATGTTCATAAACTAGTTCACGTACCGAAAATTGATTTGGTAATGACATGGCGGAAACTGTGACTGAAGTTCACAAAACAAAAGCAACTGTACTAATAAAAGCGTTATGCAGGCGTTACTGAAAGAATATTGAACATAATTATAAAACACATGATTTTTGTTCATGGTCCTGTTTTCGTAAAGTAAAAACTAGTTTTAATCCACCTAGTGGTGCAATCGTGCCTTCTCATTTGTCCAAACTACGATTCCATGGCTCATTATTTTCAATACAATGGTGGAAATGTATATTACATATTCAGTACGATTTGCACATAGTACATATAATGGATCGACAGCCACGAAGATGCAAATCAAGGAGGAAGATCCGTTAAGAAATTTTATACTAGTTATAATTTTAAAGTAGCAACCTCTTACTGCATACTCCTACCTAAGCCTATACAAACAAATCAAAAAAAAAAATTAACCGGGATTAGGTTGACGATTTTTAGATCGATTGCATAACCTTTCTATATAAGAAAGGCAAAAATGTGCCAAAGTCAAAAAAGTCACAATTTTTTTTTCGAGATTACATCAAATCTCAACGTTTCATGCATTTTAAAGTCATTTGGCATCAAAAATACAAATTTGATTTTGAAAATTTTTCATTTCCGTTTATATGGGAATTTGCTGTGTGGTCGCACTCTTCAACCCGTAACTCCGGAACCAGAAATCCAATCAACGAAAAATTCAATAGCGGCCGATGGAAAGGTTGTACCTTTCATTTGAGATTAAGTGTGTGTAGATCGGTCCAGCCATCTCTGAGAAACAGAGGAGACATTTTTTCCACATACACGCATACATACACACAGACATTTTCCAATCTCGACGAACTGAGTCGAATGACAGATGACATTCGGGCCTCTGGGCCGAGATTAGGTTGACGATTTTTAGAGCGATTGCATAACCTTTCTATATGAGAAAGGCAAAACATAAAAAGAAAGCCTAACTTGTTCCCGATACTCGCTGTGTGTCGACATAATTATTTTAGGTTTTCTGTTCAATAGTTGTCCATTGTTACCATTGACTTCGTAGTTAGCTCTTTTCTGATTTGGTGGGACCATGAATCACCTCGAATTACGCGGATTGTAATTTGCTGGTGAATGGTAGGAGGCAGCACGAAGCTAGGGTGTACAAGAGAGGAAGGAGACATGGGCTGAAAGGGAGAAGAGCAGGAAAACCGTTTTCGCTTTTACCAGCCACACAAACCGAAGAAAAAATTGATCCCAAAAGTGCTCTATACCTCGAAATAAAGAGTGTTTTGTTGATTAGAATAAGTGTTAAGGGGTAGATCGTCGCCAATCCTTTTGAGAAAACGCGTTTGAAGTTCGGATACTGTTTTTTTCGGCGAAACAAAAATCATACTTGTGATCCATCCATCTGGGTTGGATACAAAACTTATTTTTCTCGTTCTAGTGAGTTCAATAGGATTTCAAAACGCTTTATGGGTTTGATTTTCTACGCACCTTATAAGATCTCCTACGAAAATTTGTTCAAAACCATTATAAAGCAGATAATTTTCCGGACTAATATTAAAGGTTCTCTTACCCGTTTTTATAACCCTAAAGAAAAATTCTCTGTTTTACCATGTAACATGTTGGCTTATTTCTCCACACTTCTCATCAATTTCTAAGTCCTCGAAGGAAGAATTTGCGGTAGAAAGGGATACGACGAATAGCACATTCGCATGATTTCTCCATCTGGAACGAATGAATGAAAGTATTTCAAGTGGGATAAATTTAATACGAGCTACATTTTACGACTGTGTATCTATCCCACCCTAATTTATACCCTCGGGAATTGAGCTGAGGCAGACGTATGCTAGCGAATGGAGTCTGGCCCGGTATGTAGTTTGAATATCATTAGCTGCAACATGGAACACACATAAATGCGATTAGAGCGATTTTCGACACATTCTCTGTGGTTTTCATAGCGTATTCAGTAGCCCAACCAAGAGGGTTTTAGTTGTAATGTGTGAACCCATTCACTCAAAACGATATATTCTGAATTGAAGAAAAACTGTGCACACATTTCGCCATTTGCAATAACTTATGGGAGATTCACTGCTCTTATATTTCAAATTAAATTTAAAACATAATTTTTAATAAGTACTACCGGGATCGCTAAGAATTTTTCCTCACATAAATGCTTCTGTGAAAAAGTGATCACAAAATTTTCATTTGACCTTTTCGACGAAATGACAGTCGTTCTTCAGCTTTCGGTTAAATCACCTAGAACTAGAGCTGTGTCACTAATTCGACAACGTCAAGCACGGTTTGATGACAGCCGAAAAAACTCCAAAACATTAAATTTCTGTCAATACTATACTTGTAATAATATCACCCTATAATGTAGGTTTAATCAGCGCAATCATAACCAGAGGGCTACATCTGTTAGCAGCTTGAGTCCACCAGTCTATATATAAAATGTACTCTATGGAATAAAGAAAAAACTTATATTCATCATGGCTACCATGTACTGAAAGTTCAATTATTGTCGTGGAACTAAAGAAATATTACATGGTGTCAGAAGTGGGATTTCTTTCCCAACCATTGGAATTCGAAAGTATCGTCTCCGGTGCAGCGTGTCGTCGTCGAAGACAGTGAACAAATTCTAATTCGGCCGGATAAAGATAACTGCAATGATGGAGTCGCGTTTACCAAACCCGCTGGACTGTGTTAACTTGGCAGCTGAATGGCCAAAGTGGAAGCAGACGTTTTTGATTTACATGATCGCTAACAAAAAGGATGGTGACTCGGAACAGAGCAAAATTGCCACATTTCTGTGGTTGATCGGACAACGGGGAGTTGAAATATTTAATACGCTATTCCCGAATGATGGAAGTTTTGATGGAATGTTCGGTGGAGCTGCTGCTGGTGGAGCTGCTGCTGGTGGTGCAGCCGGTGCTGCTGGTGATGACGCTGGTGCTGTGGGAGATGATGTTGATGTTGCCGGTGATGAAAGAGACGCTGCTGTTGTTGGAGATGCAGTCCCTGCTGGTAGAGGACGAACGTTGGCTGACGTCATCAAAGCCTTCGATGATTACTGTATGCCAAGAAAAAATGTCGCAATGGAAGCATTTAAATTTAACATGATTATCCAGAAGGAGAAACAATCATTTGGTAATTTTGAAACGGAGCTACGAACCCAATTGCAGTTTTGCGAATTTCAATGCGCGAACTGTCATACATCTTATGCAGATAGATTGTTGCGCGACCGGATCATAATTGGAGTGCAAGATAAGAAATTGCAATTGAAATTACTGGATGGAAAGGATGATCCGTTGACCAAGGTGGTTGAATCTTGCAAGGTGTTCGAAGCCGCTGCTGCCAATAAACAATTGTTAGACAGAAAGTGTTTTAATGCCGAAGTCAAGGCGGTGGTTGAAGAAACTATGGAAACCGGAGTTCCAGAGGTAACAGTAGTGAAACGTAGTTGTTATAATTGTGGTCAAGCTTTCAGTACTCAGCATTTCCGTCACTGTCCGGCGGTTAACATCAGGTGCAATAAATGTGGCCGAATCGGCCATTTCCAAAAATTTTGCAAAGGAGGAACAGCTGATACTACCAAGGGGAGACCGCAGAAGACGAATGATATGAAGAGGAGTGCAGTGAAGTCAGTCAGATCAATTGACTGGCGTGACTCAGGTAAAACATTGTCAAACATAGGACATGGTGACAGTGCTGGTTCAATAGAGTTATCAAATATTTATCATTGCAGAGGAAGTCTGAATGATCAAGTGGTAGACCGTGTGAGATGGATGAAAACCTTTTTGATCAAGAACTGCCCTGTTACATTTAAGCTTGACACTGGATCTGATATAAACTGTGTACCGTTGAACCTTATTAAAAAATTAAATATTGGATTGTCGCTGTTTAAGCGGTATCGTATTTTGGACTACAGTTCTAATGAAATAAAAGTGCACGGTCAGGTGTCCCTCATTTGCGTAGATAAGGATAATGATGAAAAGAGTTTGATTACATTTTTGGTGGTTGATGATAACTTTGAGCCTCTCTTGGGATTAGAGTCCTGTGTTTCCCTTGGACTGCTTAAGCGAACCTATTCAGTGTATGCAGAGAGGGATTTGCCGTCGGATGTCACAACATTTCTTGATATGTACAGTAATATCTTCGAAGGTCTTGGAAAGTGTCCCGGAATGTGTTCAATAGTGTTAAAAGAAGGTTCAATCCCGTCGTTGCATTACAAAAAAAGAATTCCTTTGAGTTTGCAGTATAGATTGAGAGATCAACTGAATGAAATGGTTGCTCACGGAATTATAACACCTGTCGATTATCCTACAGATTGGGTTAATAACATCCAAATTGTCGAAAAGCCTAATGGTTCGTTAAGGATTTGTTTGGACCCTAAGCCACTTAATAAGTGTATTAAAAGAGAACATTTTTTAATCCCAAAGATTGACGATATTATGAGCACGTTGTCAAATAAGAAAGTGTTTACTGTACTTGACCTGAGAAATGGGTTTTGGCAAATGGAGCTAGACCGTCAGAGCTCGGACCTAACAACTTTCATGACTCCTTTCGGTCGATATAGATGGAATAGAGTGCCATTTGGCATAAACAGTGCGCCTGAAATGTTTCAAAAAAAAAAAATGGTGCAAATATTTGGAGACATACCTGGGGTTGAAGTCTATTTTGATGACCTTACAATTTCGGGCAAGGACAACGAAGAACACGATAAAACCCTACGATGCGTTTTGGAAAGAGCAATGAAGTTTAATATTCGGTTCAACGACAGCAAAATTCAATATCGATGTTCAGAGATTAGGTTAATGGGGCATATTATTTCAAATGGTACTATTCGTCCAGATAATAAGCACATTCGAGCAATAACTGAACTCCAAACACCTACCAATAAAACCGAGGTAATGAGGTTACTAGGACTGTTCAAGTATTTGGCAAAGTTCATACCCAACTTGTCAGGCAAAACAGCTCTTATGCGTGAGATAACACGAAAGGATGCGGTCTGGCAGTGGACCGCTGCTCATGATGAGGAGCTCAGAATCTTGTTGCAAGTTATTTCAACATTCCCAGTGCTATCAATCTATGATCCTGCGAAACCAGTAGTGGTGCAAACGGACAGTTCCAAAGATGGAATTGGAAGCGTCTTATTACAAAACGGAAAACCCGTAGCTTATGCGTCCCGTTGTTTAACCAAAAGTGAAGCAAAGTGGGCACAGATAGAGAAGGAGCTTTTAGCTATTGTGTTCGCTTGTGAACGATTCCACTATTTTCTCTATGGACGTGACTTCGAGGTACAATCTGACCATAAACCGCTTGCTACTCTGATAAATCGTGATATAGACAGTGTTACCGCTCGTTTGCAGCGTATGTTCATGTTTCTGTTAAAGTATCCTGGATTGTCAATTGTATACACCCCTGGAAAAGACATGTTAGTCGCGGATTGCCTCTCTAGAGCTCCTCTAAACGATCCTGTCGGTGATAACTTGAATTTGACTGGATTGATCCACACCGTTTCAAAACGAGTTTGCATGTCGGAAGAAAATTACAAACTTTGTGTTGAAGCACTTCGGAATGATGAGCGATATAACCGGGTTTGTAAATATGTTCAGGAAGGTTGGCCCTCATATCATAAACTAGATGATTTGTCGCAGCGATTTCACAAAGTAAAGGATGAACTTCACTTCGAGCAAGACCTTCTTTTTAAAGATCATCGTTTAGTAATTCCGACAGAACTGCAACGTACGATGTGCAAGTGGTTACATGCTCCGCATATGGGAATAGAGAAAACGCTTGCACGTGCTCGAATTCATGTTTATTGGCCGGGTATGACGCAGGATATAATCGAAACAATCAAAGACTGACTTACGTGTGAGAATTTCAGGCGAAACAATCAGAAAGAGCCTCTGATGCAAGATAGTAAGCCTGAGTATCCTTTCCATAAAGTTTCGGTGGATATTTTTGAATATGGTGGATTCAATTTTCTCGCCTTGATTGATGCTTATTCTGGTCTACTATGTGCGGAAATGTTGAAGGATAAGTCTGCTAGCCAAGTAATAAAAGCTCTTGACAACATCTTCTGTCGATATGGTTACCCTACTGAAATCAGATGTGATAATGTTCCGTTTAACTCCGAGCAGTGTGATAAATATGCAGACGAATTTAACTTCCGTTTCATCTTCTCGAGTCCCAGATACCCTCAAAGTAATGGGTTGGCTGAAAAAGGTGTGGCTATCGCGAAAAATCTACTGAAGCGTTGTCTGGAAGTAGGAGAGCTATCAATGTTTCAGTATCGACTGTTGGAGTACAACAATACTCCTGTTGCCAGTTTGAAGGTGTCACCCGCACAACTTTTCTTTGGTCGTTTGTTAAAAACTAAGCTCCCTGTAGATACACAAATGCTGCATTGTCGTATGCTCGATGAAAGTTTAGTGAAAGATCGTATTGAGAAAAAACGAATCATCCAGAAGAAATACTACGACCGACATGCAAAGCCTTTGTCAGTCCTAAATGAGGGAGAAAGAGTTATGTTTACAAAAAACGGAAAAGAATGGCAATACGGAAAAGTTGTTAGAAAGGTAAATGAAAGGTCGTACATTATCGTCGATAACTTCAACAATCATTTTCGAAGAAACCGCCGGTTCATATCACAAACTAACAATAATGTCACTAACACAAGTGACTTGCTACTAGAAGACGGTTTATTGGGAGCTACTAATACTGACAACTCTGCTAACGCTGAGCAGGCCAATCCAGATGAAAAGATTCAAGTTAATGAAAATTGTCGAGACGTTAATATCGAACCAGTATCACCATTGATGGGAATGCAGGAATCTGGTTCAAACTCATCATGTTATGATACAGCTTCAGATGGATTTAATACAGATGCAGAAAATGAGCATATTATTGACAATGAGGGTCAATACCTCCAGCAATCGATGGGATCTCGTACTCGAAGTGGTCGTATTGTAAAACCCCCACAAATGTATGGTGAATGGACCACGTGAATTGTTACTGGTGTTATCTCTTTGACGTTTATATAAGTGCCCTTAGCCTTAAGCTTATCATTTAAAAAAAAAGAAAGGAGCGTGTAATAATATCACCCTATAATGTAGGTTTAATCAGCGCAATCATAACCAGAGGGCTACATCTGTTAGCAGCTTGAGTCCACCAGTCTATATATAAAATGTACTCTATGGAATAAAGAAAAAACTTATATTCATCATGGCTACCATGTACTGAAAGTTCAATTATTGTCGTGGAACTAAAGAAATATTACAATACTATACCTTATTTCTACGGTTTAGTTCAGATTTGATTTGTTTTCTAGACATGCAAAGGTCAATTATTACACAATTTTCATTATAATGACGCATCATTCTATTGATGGGGCTATTTTTAGCATAGTTTGTCCTAAAAGATTGTTCTTGGAATAAATTACGAGTTCTTAGTTGTCGGCTAGGTACATAAAATTTTATTTGAATGGAAAAAGAGAGTTGAGAAATAATGTCGTTGATAAAGCAAAGCATGGCAAATTCGCGGCGTTCTTTGAGTGTTTAATTTAATTTAATTTAATTAATGAGCATGCAACGTGCTTTATACGATAGAAGAGGAAGTGTCGTCCAGTTTAGTTTACGAAGCGCGTACAAAATAAATTGTTTTTGGACTGATTCGATGCGTTTTTCGTACAGGACAGTGTATGGGTTCCATACCATGCTGCAATATTCCAAAATTGGCCTGACATATGTATTTTATAATGATTTTATTGTGTAAGGGTCTTCAAAATTGTAGGTGAAACGTTTAATAAAGCCCAGCATACTATTTGCTTTATTTATTATTGTATTATAATGTTCAACAAATGTGAGCTTGGAGTCTAAGATTACGCCTAAATCTCGTACAATTTTGCATTTTTCTACAAGTTGGTTGCCTAAGTGTATGTCTATGGGAGCATTTGAATTTTTTCTGCTGAAGGTTATTGAGTTGCATTTCTTTACATTAAGTTGGAGTAGACTTTTGCTACACCACGTATGGAATATATTTATTTCGTTTTGGAATATTTCAGTGTCTTTGACATTTCTTATTTCCATGAACAGTTTCACGTCATCTGCATATATAAGCACTTTAAGATGTTTGAGTATAAAGGTAATGTCATTTACGTACAAAATAAAAAGAAGAGGGCCTAAGTGGGAACCCTGGGGTACGCCAAAGGTGACAGAAATTGGTCCCGAGAGTATATTCTGAAAGCGAACTGTTTGTTGACGTTTCGTTAAATATGATTCGAGCCATTTCAATAGTTTATTTTCTATGCCATATTTTTGCAGTTTGAAGAGTAATAAAGGTATGTCAATACGGTCGAATGCTTTACTAAAGTCTGTGTAGAGTGTTTCCATATGGTTGCCATTGTCCATTGCATTTACAGTAAATGTTACAAATTCTAAAAGGTTTGATGTTGTTGAGCGGCCTTTATAAAAGCCATGCTGCTTACTTGTTATTTGATTTTTGATTTGCTGAAATATTTTGTCATTTACTAGTTTTTCGAATAATTTTGGAATGCATGATATAATGGCAATCCCACGATGGTTTCGGATGTCCGATTTAGCAGTTGATTTAAAAATTGGCACTAAAAAGGATGATTTCCATATTTCTGGGAATGTTCCATTTTTCAGTGACATGTTGAAAATATGTAGTAATGGTAGAGTTAATTCTTCTGCTAGATTTTTTTTTTAAATATTGGTGCTATTCCGTCCGGTCCAGGTCCTTTTGATGCGTCTGTTTTTTGGTGCAGTGGTAATTTCGTGTTCAGATAGTTCGTGGACGGAAATGTCATTTGAAAATTCAGGTATAAATGAAAAGTAGTCGCGGTCGCGGTCTGTTTCGGAATATGAAGTATAGACTTTTTGAAAGAATTTTCCAAATAAATTGCAAATTTCAGTATGTATTGTTATTTCCTACATGTCCATCAAAATGCATTTGGGATGGAAAGTTACTACTTTTCAATTTAGTTTTCACGTAATTGATTTCTTCAATTTCTTTGGACAGGTCTTGATTTCAGTCTCGATTTTACGATTATATTCTTCATGTGCAGTGTTAATGGCTATGTCGAGTTGGGAGCAAATATCCAGATAGTTTAGCCGATTTGTAATGCTATGTTCTTTCTTGTAAATTTTATGTGCCTTTCCATTTTTTAAATTTTTCAGATGTTGTTTGAACCATACATGCTGCTGACCGCTATGAGTTCTTCTTCTTCTTCTTTCTACTGGTACTGTTCAAGAGATTAAATTCGTTACTGTTTGCGCCAGTCTTGGAATTGGATTCATACGAGGTAGTGAGACTTCACTGTAGTACAGGACAGTTAGGTATCGCATAATGAACCAACGAGCTTAGGCGTTACGGAACAGTTTGTTGCGTTCACCACTTATACTGCAGGCAGTTTTCTAGAAGATTCTTACTTCCTGAACAAAACAGTTGTGTTCATCTAATAGTTGTAGCAACCTATATATAGTTCAAACTGCTACCAGAACGGAGTTAGTATCAAGTCATTATTCATAGTTGATCAGTATCAACTTGTAACAAACCTTATCAAACTACAAGTCATAATATAGAAGGAAATGAATTACATACAGAACAGTGCTACGTTTTATATTGAACAGTTTGGGTTTATACTAAGAGCCTAGTTATTGAATAAACCCACAGAATTTATCTAAGTGATCGCGAGTTCTTACTGCACCGTGCACCGAACAGTTTTCCTAGACATAAAAATCCGACAGCTCTACAGACGTTGATGTGCGGAAACAGTTACAATTAAATAGAATTTAGTCACTGCTTCGTTGACATTTCCTTCTATACTCAATACAGTTTGCCAATTTATTCTACATAGTCTACGTTTGACTTCTTCGAAGTCAGTTTTATGGTATTCCGGCACTTCCTCATACTCCAAGTCGTTCGGGGAAGAGTTTTGATGAAAGAAAATTGAATATTCGATTGCTGTGTGAAACACTTCATTTTTCCATAATGGAGTTAAAGATGCATTAACACAGAAGTCTTCAGTGCAGTTCGTGAATAAGAGGTCTAAATATGAATTTTGTCTATTTTTTACGTGGTTCATTTGGTGCAGGCCAAATTCAGATATTTTGTCAAAGAAGTATTGAAGTGTTTCATTTTCGCCTACGACTGGGAGTAAGATAGATTCGTTTTCAATGTCTACGATGAAGTTGGCGTTACGCCATAAATATGCAGTTTTACTTCAGGTTCCATGTTTGACATGATAGATTCTACAGTTTGAAAAAATAGTTCAAATGATTTTTTGTGAGCATTTTCAGGTGGAAAGTACACAGAGGAGAATATGTGCACTTCTCCTGATATTATTGCTTTTGCCCATATATGTTCAAATTCTAAATGTTTCATGGTTTCTATTTCTTCTGAAGGAAAGTCTGCGTTTATGGCTATAATGACTCCTTCTCCAGACTTTTTATTACAAAGAGATGGGTTTAGACCATATTTCTGATAGACTTCGATGAAAATGCGCAGTAGATGGTCAGGAGTGGTCGGTAGTCCTTCGGATGCGAGCGTCATTTTGATGCTGGTCGGCGTCATTCCTTCCACGCAAATAGATGGTTGTTGGTCCTTCATATATGCCAGGTATAGGCGTACAATGTTCATTATTTTTGGTTCGCGAAGTCTGGCCTTTAAAAAGCGACCGTCGCCATTCGTTGATTGTGACGTGAGGCGTACGATTGGAGGGCGCAAGGGGTCCAGTTCAAATTGGCTGTCTGTGTTCGAATGTTGAGATGTGGTTGCCAATGTGTTTAAACTATTTTCGCCGCTGGTAGGTGTCACTTTCATTTGTTTGGGTTGAATGTTTTCGTTAGCTGAACGGTACGGGTTGATGGTGCCGCCTTTTTTAAAGTTTTTGAAATTTGGTTTTACTGCTGGTATTGCATGACCTGCAATCGGATGTTCGGTGGTTGTGGGAGGAACGGAAAATTGTTTTTTCGCCGTGGCAAGTAGTAATTTGTCTGACGTCTTACCACTGTCGTACTGATGATGATTGTTAGCGCGATCGTTGTCACGTTGACTTGACTGCTTACGACGTTTTCGATTACGTCTTGCCTTATCAGCAGCTTTCTCCTGAAGTCGTCGAATGCGTTGTTTGGCGTCATATTTTATTTCCAATCCTGCTTCCATTGCCATTTATCGCCCAAAAATCGCCAGCCTGGAGACGTATGATCTATTTTCTGTTGGATTACTATAGCGTGTGATTTTTCCGCTAATTCTTCAGCCAGGGATTTTGATTGATTCATGCCATTTTCTGGTATTGTCATGTTGGAGATTGCAATGGAAATAGCTTTCACTTCTTCCTTCAATTCCTCCAATAGGTCGGAATTGGCGAGAGGGTACGGCTCAGAACATTCAGTGGAAAGCAGTTCGTTCTCGAGGTGTGATAGCCGTTCGTCAATTTTATGATTCATATTGTCCGATATTGTTTTGGTCGATTTGCTGAAGGTGTCGATCTAATTTTGTAACAAATTGTCACAAGAATGAAAATGCTGACCTAGTTTACTGCATATGTTTTCGTTCTTTTTATGGACGACTTGCATTGACTGCTTTACGTCGTTAAGTAATTGTTCGATACTACCGAACAATTCAAGACTGTGGCTCTTTAGGTCAGCTGTGGTTCGATGTTGTGTGTCCGTATGCGACTTTATCATTTTAGCAGCTGATCTTGTAGATAGATCATTTTGCGTGTGTCGACCTCTGTCCTAATAATGTGCTGGCAGTCCGCACACACAGGCACCATAAATGCCCGGATAAAATTTTCCTGATTACGCTGCACACCTACACAGGCAGCATGGTACGATCTGCTGCAAAATTCACACTTCCAGAGGAAGCGGTCGTCTTTTATGTTACAAGTTATTACACCGCACTGCATTATTTTACTATTACTTGAAGTTCAATAGCACTGTAACTTACGAGGCACGCGCGCGATGTTTGTTTACGTAGGTAAAAAATATTAATTAATAAATTAATTTCGGAGCGCTTGGAGAGGCGTCCGCACTCGTTGACTGTTCGAGCGAAAAAAAAATCAGTCCGAGTAGGATCATGGCTCTATGTGCTTGTAACTGTGTGAGAACCATCATCATTGCCGTAACGAAAGTGGTCTCTAACTAGCTGCATCTGTGAATCGATTTATCATGACTGGTTAATAGTCACTTAAGCATTCATTAGATCAGCTATTATGCAAACATTATCTGTTTCTTGCATGTTCAGCATCAGGCGGAATGTAATTGTGTCTGCGAACAAGGAAACAATCAGCGAAATTGTTACATTCTGGACGCTGCTTTCTGCCTTTGAATCAGGCATTTGTGGCATTTCAGTGGTGAAATATTAACTTTAAATTGAATAAATCCAGCCGGCGCAACAAAGCTGCACCGGTAGAGGCACCGCTAAGATTGAACAAAGAATATACATAGTTTCAAGTTTATTCAGTCCCGGTTATCCGGGTCGGGTCAATTAGTTTTCTCAGCGTGCAGCCAACCGGCGACGGTAGATTCCCTGGCGCAGTTCGGAATGAATTCCGTGGCCTTGTGCGGAGGCTGGTTTTTGCGACTGCTTTTTATTCTATATCTGACTAAATGGCAGTAGGTACCTATAATGGCAAAAAGTCTTTTCTAGGATGGCGAGTTTTTTTTATCGTACCAGGAAGTACATTAGATTCCTGGACCTGCTTTCGCATGCAGCGAAGAAGAATATTATTAATGCGAGTCAAGTGCATCTCTGTTGGCCCCTTATCGCCTTCATTGCAAATTAATGCTGCAGAGTGTGGGTGTCCTCGATCAACCTAGTTCCAGTTGAGGGATGTGCTTTTCATTGTAGAAGCTGATAGGTTGTGAGGTGTTGGAAGAACTGAAATTTTTTTTTATCCCCTAACAGCGGAACGATAAAATATAAGATGTTTCGTTAAACTGTTTCTCCTAATGCCCAATTTGACACATTTGTTTTAACCGGGCGGCCTGAGCTCAATTCAGAGGGTACAACCAACGGTTAAGAATAGCAGCGAAACTCATTATTCGCAGGAAATATTTAAACCGCACCCAGCATACTAACTAGCTAATGAAGAATTCTTTACGAACGTCTTAAAAATTCATTTCGCAAGATTATCGCCTGCAATTCCGATGAGTCTGAATGAGTGGTATGCATTAAAAATTAATGTTGAGTGTGTCTCAAGAAGCGTTTTTCTTCCCGCTGTCTACTTAGCGCTGTATGTTGAGAAAACTTCCGTTCGTTATCATGAAAAGGATTCGCCAAGATGGAGCCGTATTTCGACAGCATTATTATAGGAAAATATTGTCAATTATATAATTGTTGGAATGGTACAATGGTGTGTTTACATAAGGTATAAATAATAACGGTTGTAAAGAATCATACAATTTTCGCTCGCATATTCGATATAGTTAGGATGAAAAGTTAAAATTCGGGTTTCGTTTGTTTTATAAGGATATATTGTAGTGCTTGTATCTGATCTAATCCCGTTAATTATTCAAAAAAAAGTTAACTATTTTCATCGTTCGTTTTCAAAAATCTCCTAATATCCATGTGATATTTTCGTTTCGTCACGGAAAAAATCGTTTCATAAATTCATATAAAAAATGACGGTTTCGTGAACCAACGATTTACGAAAATCTGCAAGAAGTTACTGAAATTATGGATAATAAATCTCGTATTTATGAAGCGCTTAAAATATAAAAAGCGTTACATCCCCATGTTTAGCTAAGTTGCTGTAGTTGTTTCTTGACATGTTTAATTTTTGTTATGATTCATGTTCATAATTTGGCGGTGTATTCCCAAATGTATAAATCATAGCAACTAAAAAAACCGCCATTTAAACGATGTTTATGATTTCAGGAGCTTTGTTACGATTTTCGTAAATTCTTATCTCGTTACCCTGCTATTTGATTCATAAGACTACTGTCGGATTTTTCTGGCAGTGTAACGCGATTTATGTTCAGGATTTCAACAGCTTAGTCAGGATTTTCGTAATTTATGCTCAATTAATCGTGATACTTTAGTCACAAGCTTCCTATTTGATTGTTCTGGCTTGGTAGTTTTCATGATTTCAGGATCTTAGTCACGATTTTCATAATTTCTATTCATGTACCGTGATATACAAGTAGAGTGGTTTGTGTTTATGCCCTCGGCATGATACTATACCTTGATGTGGTCCGGGGGATTTTCCACCAAAGCAGTATTACAGTGATTATATCACAGAAACTTGGGATACGATTATTTTCTTTTTAGTTAAGCTACATTGTAATCAATTTTAGTACTTAACTTGGCGACCCTTATTATCCACTGCCATGGTCAAATAATATATAATGTGGGTTTAGGGCCAAGTTCTCCCTGGAGGCACCCTACTCCGATTGCAATATTTTAAATTAGATCTATGCTAACACTCATTAACACATGTTGCTTATTCCCTCATATACACTCACTATATCTCATTCCAAACGTACAATCGTGGCCTTCGCAATAGCACAAACCTGGTTAGAAATGCGA
Source organism: Topomyia yanbarensis (assembly GCF_030247195.1). NCBI lineage: Eukaryota > Metazoa > Arthropoda > Insecta > Diptera > Culicidae > Topomyia > Topomyia yanbarensis. Next base: position 31,374,779 of record NC_080672.1, read on the forward strand.
ACGCCTGCGATCACAACAATATTCAAACTCCCCTTGATCCTACCAGCCCAAACTCATGCCTTCAGTTGGACCAATAGAAATAAAAGCTAGACGAGACGTCCGCGCGCGATTGTAATAATTATTGAAGAGCACGCGAACAAGCGAATGACCACATGCTTATAAAAATATTGTATAAACGCAAGGATACATACACACTAGCACACGCGACAAAAATGTCAACATACAAACGCTCGAGTTCTTCGCAATCATCCACGCACAACCACACCCACGATCTCGCAAGCAGGATAACACCCCGGTGACTAAGTGAATGGTTTAGCACTTATAAATTCACATACGCGGTCTCAATAGTGAATCTCCAAATGCCTGTGTTCGCGCGATCATAAATAGGTTTCTTTTGAAAATCCCCATTCTCGGCCCTAATAGCATAAGCCCAATACCTTCAGGTGGACCAATCAAAAAGATGATTCTCATATTCACTAAAATACATGTTCCATGGTGACATAAAAATCGAATTCATGCACACGAATTCACATACACGCGACAAACAAACATACAAATGCTTAAGACCTTCGCGATAATCCACTCAACATACACTCGCGTTTTTGCAAACATGATAACATCCCGGTGATAATATGAACGTCTCAGCACTTATAAACATTCTAACGCGGTCTCAAGCGTGAACCTACAGCCCCCGCACGCGCGCGATCATGAATCGGTCACATCCGGAAGTCTCTATCCTCGATTCCAGAAGTGTAGGTCCATGCCTTCAATTGAATTAATTAAAAATAAAGCTCTCATATCCACTGGACAATACATGACTGGGAACTCTAGTGATATGGAAGAACCCACTTTCTTTTAGAATTTGAACCGTACACTAAAAATTAAGCATCAGATCCACGGTCCGCGCGCGATCATTCTAGAATTCTAGAATGCACGTTAGCACACGCGATCGAACACGTTAACGTACAAATGCTCAAGCCTTCCGCGATGATACACGCGATCGCGAAGTCCCTACGCTCGCACATACCTGAACCGTACAATGAATATCACATTCAGAATCACGGCCCGCTGCAATTGGCCTAAAAAAGAGTTTTAGTGGGCGCCATTAGCTGTCTCGTCGGCAATTGCAGGGTGTGATTCTGACGGGGAGCCCTTCCGAGAACCTAGCTCTACAGTTCCAGTAGGACAACTCTCGAATAAAAGTAGAGTGATGTGTTTATGGTTTCAGGATTTTTGTAAAGATTTAAAATATTTTAGTCACGAAGAGTAAAATTTAGTCACGATTTTCGTAACTTATATACAGAACATGATCAATGAGATCAAGTATAAAATATCGCGATAGCGTGTATATTATACACGCTATCGAGATATTTTATACTTGATCTCATTGATCATGTTCATGATATTCGTAGTCTCTCTTCGTCTTATCGTGATCGTCGGAGTAACGTGACAATATGAATTGGATTATAAAAGTATGACTGATTTGCGGTATCTTATGATGTCTTTTTGGTGCTCATTGTGCGTTACGAATGTTCCAGATTTACCTAGAATATTTCAGATGTTTCATAATTGAAAAGGCTTACATTTTGCCAGATTTTTTAGTTTAGCTAGATTTTTGCGGTTATTCTGAACTCTACGTTTCACTCAACAACCAAATTGAATCTTTCTGAAGATCAATCCGGCTCTCTGAGAGTCGTTTCTCGAATTTTCAAAGCTCGTCGATATGGTATCTGAAACAATAATTTTAGTAAATATATGTGTTGTACTCGACCTTTGTATTAAATATGGAGTCAATCAGTTGGCAATATAGCATATAAATGAGCAACAGCCTGTCAGTACAATCACTAAAAAGTCATCATTAAAATCTGAGCAATTTTAAATAGTAGAGAAGTTTGTCGAAACGTCCACTATTTTGAATTGTCTTAATTCAGATAACTTCGAAGAACGTAAGCGATTTTTTTTCGATTTCAAGGTATGTTTCAAGAAATGCTTTACAATGCTGAAAACATTTTTTATTTCAGACCATCAAATTTTATTTAGGAACTAGAAGGTCTTTAGTAAATCGTTATTTTATTCAATCCAAAACAATGTCAAAATTTAACTTACCAACTTCAGAAAATGCTTACTGTCGAATAGTTTGTTTCAGACTCGGAGTTTTATTAATACCAAATGTTGTTGGATTTTTTCTTGTACTCGTAAACTTATCAGATTCTTTATTTAGAGAGACAGAAAAATCTTATTTTGGACAAATATTTTTCCCGGCCAACACGGCCATACTTCATGAAAAAATCCAAATTTTGTGGAATAATTCACATAAAAATGTCATGATCATGTGCAGATTTGTATGAAATGTTCTTCTAAATATCACAAGCACTCAAGATAGAACGTGAATCATGTACTAGGAACCGTCAACCTATTCACGAATCCATTAATTATATTTTATAATTTTGTGAACTATTTTACGGGCACGCATGGTCAGACGTGACTATTATACTAGGAATCACGATCCAGTTCTCGTTTCCATGAGTAATATTTCGCCATTTTGTGAACTATTTCACGAGCAAGAATGATGAGTTTTGATTAATAGGGCAACAACGAACGAATTTTTGAACCACTACCATATTTTGGGGCACCTGGCGATAATTCGTACATTTGCCATTTAAAGTTCATAACAAAATGAAATATTACTAATATAACATTGAAACTACCATACTAGAAAGCATCACCCGTATTAAAATTGTATGATCAAACGCTTCATTTTTGTGCGGGGTTTCGTTTTCTTAAGATAAAATAGTGATTGTTCCAGAATACATGGCACTAAATTCACGATTTTGGGAATAACTATCTTTCCGCCAAACAGAAATAAGCGCAACTTGTTGAAAAATCTACCCGACTCTGCTAAAAGACGCCAATTCAATTTATTTAATAAGATGCTTGCAGAAAATATTGTCTCTCACGATTGGAGATAAGTGGTTGTAGTCGCCATTGAAAACTAGGAAAACCAGTCTCCGATCACAACTCGTATCGGCCGATAGCGATACTGTCCTGTATCTGGAAGCTGTTCGACAAAATGATGCTTTTTCCACTCAACGACTAGTTCGCTCAGTGGTTTTTTTTTGTCAAAACGTGTGATCTCCTAAATCGTTTAATTTGGGCCAATGACGTCGTCGGAAGAATTTGTGCACATTATAAGCACTTTAATGTGATTTCGGAATATTTATGATTATTCTACCTAAAATTTATCAGTTTTCTTGTAAGTGCATATATTGAAATTATGCCTTCAGCAAAGTTGTAGAGCAGGCTCTTACCAACAAAATTCATTAAAATATTTTTGTAGATATCAACCTGACGTGTTCGGTATGTTTCGTAAAAATATCTTGAATTTTTATAATTGACCTCTTTCTATATTACATCATTGGCGTATTGCGTGTAATTTCTAAAAATGGCTTTTTTATTGAAAAATATAGTGCTTCAAAAAGTGATTGGTTACTAACGTTGCATCGGCTGAATTTACGTCAACAGTGTTCACGGAATACTTATCAAAAATATCAAGCCTGCCATTTTAGTAATTAGTCCTCCTAGAAGTGAGATTTTTCAATTATTTTTTTGTAGCAGAAATAAGCTAACGTCTTTGGCAAACGTGTGGAGATTGCTTTCGCGAATATATTTGCCGAGAACACTCCCCAAAATATTTTTTTACGTAGAACTACGTAGGGTGCACTTTGCATATTCAACAAAAACGATATGTAACGAAAAGCGATTAGGCTTTAAATATTTATAATTCAGCCATTAGACCATAAATTTTCGAAATTTTTGTACATATTGCTCAGAAATGCTTCTAAGAACAGATTCCAATGGATAAACTCATGGATTTTTGATATTATGTCAATCAAATTACCATGCATTTGCACACTAAAGGTAGCGCTTCCCAAGTACGGCACGACAGATTTGTGTACCTAGCGCGCTACGCTACTATGATGACGCCATCATCGACTATAATTGTGGTACAATAAAGGGACAGAATTGAAACTTCCTCTCTAATCGAGCCAAAATTAATACTTTACTCTAATTTTTGGCATCCGGTATTAAATCGAACTTGTACATAAGGATGCAACTATGTTTATATTTTTGGCTTAGCTGCAAATACAAATATGTTTGCATTTAAACAATTGTTCTTCTGTGAAAACACCCCAATTGCCAGGATTTTATAAAATTGTTCTGAAGTTTGTATTCTGTTCACCCGCTAACGGATTTGTGTATATTTGGAGTAATTCCAGGAATTGCATTGGAGATGTCGAAGTAAATCTACTGACGCGTATACCTTACCATTTGAAGCGAAAAATATATTATATACCAGAGCACAGATGAGCATTCTAACGCCAATGATGTGGCATCAAGAACACGCCAGACGAAACTCTGTCACTAGCTTGACCGTACCAAACCGTAACGCAGGTGGCGTCGTGAAAACTATTAAATAGGAGTTTATCTAAAACGTGCCATACGAAAACGGTCTTCAGTCAAGGCAGGTCATCATCCAAAGACCTCGACTGAGATTAAACCAAATTCAAATATAGGGTAAGGTGGGGTAAATCTGACCGGTGGGTAAACCCGACCCCCCGCTGTTATCAAAAGTCGCAAGCACTACGCGAACTAATATCAATATTATTGTGTAGAGCATCGAAAATAATCTTAATGGTGGCTTGACAACATTTTGTTAGTCTACATTGAGATACTCAAACGACAATACGTGTGTTTTTACAACTTTTGATTTGATTTTTGTGCATCATTGACTGCAGCATATTTCTGATTGTTAAAGTGATTGCATAAAAAATGTAAGTGGATTTAAATTCTTCGATTAAAGTCCTACAAAGGGCATAGATGAACTTATTCCAACTTTTTTCATATTTTTTTTTATTTGCATCGTAATGAAAAATGACGCAGTAGGGCAAATCCGACCTCCTAATAGTGGGGTAAATCCGACCGCTTTTTTGCTAAGAAAATATTTATTTATCAAATTGAAATATATTTTTATTGTTATTATTTATCATTTTTTTACGCAATGGTTCATAATTACAAACGAAAGACAAAAAACGTGACGAATATAGTATTCGTCGAGCAATTGCTCCGATGCAAATGGAATAACTTATACGTGCAACTGCTCTTGTTTTTTACATTCCAAGATTGCCATTGAATTCCTTTTTCTGTATGTTCCAATTCAATAACATAACATTCATTGATTTATCATTGAAAAACCATAAAATTTGGGTAGTATCTGTACTAAATCAACCAAAAACATAGGCGGTCGGGTTTACCCCACCATTTTTGAAAACAGCAAAAATGAACATTTTCGTAAAACGCTTGAATTTGTAAATTTTCTCAAGATACGAATAAAATGCTATACACAGAAAGTTACCTAGTCTAACCTTTAATTTGGTATATAAAACGACTCGATCAGATGTAAAATGAGCATCTTACAGCCAAAACCATTTACTAGGTCGGATTTGCCCCACCTTACCCTAATTTGTATTTGATTAAACCTAGACACGCTACAGTAAAAAACAGTTAGGATCATCAGTAACAAAATGTAAGTAAGAAGATCATTATTGTTATTTAAAATATAGTATTTAGATCATTTTCTACGTCTTCTCGAACTGGTCGTAATAAACGGGTGTCCATTAAATTGTATAACAAAAAGTTCTACCTGGCTAAAATCGAACATAAAGGAAAAATATTACAAGGGGCCGTTATTTCGATTCCTGCAGCGAGGATGCAATATTAGTAAACCTCAAGGCGTTTTATACGCGTAGAATCAGCATTACCCCAATTGATTTCAATGGTGGTAATATTCGGCGATGTGGAATGTTCATTGGAAGAGAATATATGGCTTTTTCCGAAGATGTATGTCGACTCTGCCCAGTTTCATCACATCAGGAATGTTGTACATCACATCATTTTTGGTAGATAGTACATTCTTTAGCTTTGGGATTCTGAAAAAAATACTTAAAATTTAATGGTAATATAAACAAACAACGGTCAAAATCAACAACAAATCATTGTTTCTATATTTTATCTGAAGTGTAAAAATTAAAATGTGTGAGACTTTACTGATAGTCCTCTGAAATAGCAACTATTGACTTAGTTTGCGCGATGTCAACAAGTGCAGTTTGAACATATTAAAACCATACTATCCATCATATTTTTTCTGGTTAAAACAACGTGCAAATGGTGGATGGTAAAACCGCCATACTTCATCGTACATCCATGGTTATTGTACTCATCATCCTCAAACAACGCCATGCAATTACGAAGGCCAGATTATTTATTTTTTTTTATTACCAGATTAAGGCCGAAGTGGCTTGTGCCGTATACAAAAGATTCCTCCATTCCACTCGGTCCATGGCCGCGCGTCGTCAGCCACGCAGTCTGCGAAGGGTCCGCAAATCGTCTTCCACCTGGTCGATCCATCGTGCTCGCTGCGCGCCACGTCTTCTTGTACCGGTCGGATTGCAATTGAGAACCGTTTTCACCGGGCTATTGTTCGACATTCTGGCTACGTGCCCGGCCCACCGTAGTCGTCCGATTTTCGCGGTATGACAGATGGGCGGCTCCCCCAACAGCTGATGCAACTCATGGTTCATTCGCCGTCTCCATGTGCCGTCTTCCATCTGCACTCCACCGTAGATGGTACGCAGCACTTTCCGTTCGAAGACACCAAGTGCGCGTTGGTCCTCCACGAGCATGGTCCAGGTCTCGTGCCCGTAGAGAACTACCGGTCTAATCAGCGTCTTGTAGATGGTCAACTTCGTACGACGGCGAACTCTGTTCGACCGGAGTGTCTTGCGGAAGCCAAAGTAAGCACGTTTTCCTGCCACGATGCGTCTACGAATCTCTCTGCTGGTATCATTGTCGGTGGTCACCAGTGAGCCCAAGTACACGAACTCTTCAACCACCTCGATTTCGTCGCCACCGATGCAAACTCGAAGCGGGCGGTTCTCATTCTCTTCTCGTGAACCTCTTCCTATCATGTACTTTGTCTTCGACGTGTTGATGGCAAGTCCGACGCGCTTGGCTTCTCTTTTCAGTCTGATGTAGGCTTCCTCCATCTTCTCAAAGTTTCGTGCAATAATATCAACGTCATCGGCGAAGCCAAGTAGCTGAACGGACTTTGTGAAAATCGTACCACTCGTGTCGATCCCTGCTCTTCTTATTACACCTTCCAGCGCGATGTTGAATAACAGACACGAGAGACCATCACCATCTGCGTGATTCGAAGGGACTCGAGAGCGTCCCTGAGACACGTACTACGCACATCACCCGATCCATCGTCGCCTTCACTAATCGCGTCAGTTTGTCCGGGAATCCGTACTCGTGCATAATCTGCCATAGCTGATCTCGATCGATAGTGTCGTATGCGGCTTTGAAGTCGATGAACAAATGATGTGTGGGCACATTGTACTCGCGGCATTTCTGCAGTACTTGACGAAGAGCGAACACCTGGTCCGTGGTAGATCGTTCGCTCATGAAACCCGCCTGGTACTGCCCCACGAACTCTTTTGCAATTGGTGATAGTCGACGGCATAGTATTTGGGAGAGTACCTTGTAGGCGGCGTTCAGCAGGATGATTGCTCGGTAATTACAGCAATCCAGCTTGTCGCCCAAATCCCGGTAATTACAGCAATCCAGCTTGTTACCAAATCTTGGTAATCACCCAGTGCAGCGCTTTAGCCAGTGGCTCGCCACCGTGTTTTAGTAGCTCGCTTGGTATTTGGTCAACCCCAGCGGCTTTATTATTTTTGAGCCGGCTGATCTCCTCCTGGATTTCTTGGAGATCCGGAGCCGGTAGTGTAATGTCTTCCGCGCGTGCTCCCAGGTGCGTTACCGTGCCATCCTCGTCGTCTGCTGCATCGCCGTTCAGGTGTTCTTCGTAGTGCTGCCGCCACCTCTGGATCACCTCACACTGGTTCGTGAGAAGATTCCCGTTTGTATCTCTGCACATGTCGGCCTGTGGTACGTGGCCCCTGCGCGAGCGGTTCAACTTCTCGTAGAATTTCCGTGTGTCTTTAGCGCAGTACAGCTGCTCCATCGCTTCGCGATCTCGATCTTCCTGCTGGTGCTTTTTGGTCCGGAAAACCGAGTTCTGCCTGTTCCGTGCCTGTTTATATCGCGCCTCGTTCGCCCTCGTGCGGTGTTGCAGCATTCTCGCCCATGCATTCTTCTCTTCGACTAACTGCTCGCATTCGCCGTCGTACCAGTCGCTTCTTCGGTCCGGGCCTACCGTACCTAGTGCAGTGGCTGCGGTGCTACCTATGGCGGATCGGATATCTCTCCAGCCATCTTCAAGGGCAACTGCGCCTAGCTGCTCTTCCGTTGGTAGTGCCACTTCCAGCTGCTGCGCGTATTCTTGAGCCACTCTGCCATCTTGTAGCCGCTCGATGTTTAGCCGCGGCGTTCGGCTTCGACGAGAGCTATGCACTGTCGAAAGTTTTGAGCGTAAGCATACTGCAATCAGGTGGTGGTCCGAATCTATATTCGCACTGCGATAAGTGCGGACGTTTGTGATGTCCGAGAAGAATCTACCGTCGATTAGAACGTGGTCGATTTGATTTTTTGTTACTTGGTCCGGTGATCTCCAGGTGACTTTGTGGATATCTTTGCGAGGGAAGAAGGTGCTTCGGATTACCATTCCACGGGAGGCTGCGAAGTTCACACATCGTTGGCCGTTGTCATTTGATACGGGATGCAGGCTGTTAGGCCCGATCACCGGTCTGTACATTGCCTCCCTTCCTACCTGTGCGCTCATGTCGCCGATGACAATTTTCACGTCTCGCAGAGGGCAACCGTCGTATGTCTGCTCCAGCTGCATGTAGAACGCTTCTTTCTCGTCGTCGGGTCTCCCTTTGTGTGGGCAGTGCACGTTGATGATGCTGTAGTTGAAGAAACGACCTTTGATCCTCAACTTGCACATCCTTGCGTTGATCGGCTGCCACCCGATCACACGTTGGCGCATCTTGCCCAGCACTATGAAGCCGGTTCCCAGCTCGTTGGTTGTACCACAGCTCTGGTAGAAGGTCCACACCTTCTGTCCCGTCCAGCAAAGTTCCTGCAGCGCCACGATATCGAAGTTGCGGGGGTGTAGCTCGTCGTAGATTATCCGGTCACATCCTGCGAAGCCGATCGATCTGCAGTTCCATGTTCCGAGTTTCCAATCGTGATCCTTTATTCGTCGCCTGGGTCGTTGCCGATTGTTCTGGGTCGTATTCTCTTCTGTATTGTTCGTTATGTGATTTTTTTAAGGGGCGGCTTATAGGGCCTACGCCAACCACCTGTCTCGCCGGTGGGCCGTCGTGCCAGGACTGCTTAAGGTCCCACCTGGACACCAGGACATGTTTACACTTTCCGAAGAAGGGTAACCCCCCTTCCCTGCCAGCATACGACTAAAGTTCCCACCGGGGTTGGTTACCCGATCTTCACTAAGGTTACTCGTATCCCAGTCGACGCCACGAGGAGGCCAGGGCTAGGAGTTACTGGGCAGGAAGCTAAGGACCGCAAGTGGGGTCTATTTTATGCCTTCAGGTACAAGAGGCTTACGCACTGCCCAGTCATTGTCGACCAAAGGCCAGATTACCACATGTTAAATCTGCCAGTACCCTTCACATTATGCAAACGCCACGCCATATATTAGGCCGAGATTCATATACAATTGAATTCATTTCTTCGAGATCAGAAAATTTATCTGTGGGTGTATGTGTGTATAGGTGTATCCGAATGTATGTGTGTGTAATTTAATTTCATAAAAATTTCTCAGAGATGGCTGAACCAACATAACCAGCTAATAAATCTAAGCTAATAGTTCGCGTTAAAACGCGGGAGAACATCAAACTAGGTCAACATGATTAAATTCATGCTCAGTAAATTATCACGACGTATTGTTTTTCGGTGTACTAGCACGTTCAGTGTCCCGCAGGGAAGCAACTTAGGCTCACTGATGTTTGTCATATAACATAACGACGTTACAGTTTCGCTGGGTTTCCGATGCAGGTTCGTTTATGCTGATGACGCAAACATCTATGTAGCGGCTCATTCGATATAGGATTGTACTCATCTTCAAGTGCGTAGCGATCCGTTTGTAGGCTGATGTTCTTGCTTCATCAACAAGTTGAAATGTGCGGTAATGACTTTTTGTCGGTTTGATGAACCGATAAAAAAGGATAGTTGGAAAATCGATTGCCTTGTTTTTAGTTGCTTATTTTCTTCCCTATCTACTAGATTTACCACTGTATTCGAAACATTGTACTATTTTTCTTTTTGCTGGTCGTTTTCTTTTCCTTTTCTGTTTCTTCCTCGTTTTTTCCTGTTCGCTATGTTTTCTTCTTCTTTTGATTACTACGAATGCTGAATTTTTACTAGACCTTTTTGTCTTCTATTTTCCCCTTCCCCTTTTATTTTTCTCAAATTCAGTATTATTGTTACGATGCCAGAAATAAAAAAATATAGCGTTGATAACTTTCCCATAAAATAATCTTTTTTCACAAGTGTGAAATCTGACAAAACAAACAAATTTGATAACAGGAAAAGCTTTTCTCTGAAAACAGGTTTGTCTTATCAATACCATTAAATCACTGGAAACTTTTCGTAGAAAATTGTTTAAGAAGTTCTGAAACACGCATTATTTTTTGGCAACAGTGCTGCTAAATATGTTCAGCCTTATTCTGCATTGCGACGTATCGCTTTTTCGATTCGTTGTAATGCAAAATAAGGTTAATTATTTTTTGATTTAATCTAAAATTGCAAGGTTACTCTAATAGACCGGCAACAATTTTGACTTTTTTTTCGGAACACCAATTCGAATGGTAATTGGTAATGGTAATCATATGCAAAATATGAGCTTTTTCTGAAAGTTCTAGTTCACCCACAAGAGATTTTAAATTTATATAGTAATATATATGGAAACTCGGAAATACACTTAAATTCCAATCAAATCACATTAATTTCACAGTAACTCTGCATACCTCAAAACTTACAGTCGCTTAGCTTATTTTAAAACGAACAACTTTGTTGAAGATCGCATATTGATTGGAGGTTCCCCTAAAAAGTTATTTAACTTTGAAGACCAACCATTTTTTTGAAATTTCCTATTCTAAGCATGTGCGAGAAAGAGAGGCAACTCATAACTTTATATGAAAATATTTTTTTACTGCAAAATCAGATCAATATGCAGTCTTCGGCAATGTTGATCCTTGCATAAGCTATATATCTGCAGATTTTGGGATGTACAAGATGATACTGACATTTTGTACTGAAATTATTGTTTCTATTGCCAGTTTTTCATATATTTTCACATACAAACTTGAAAACTCTTGTGAGTGAAATAGAGTTTCGGGAAAAAGCTCAAATTTTACAAATGGTATGTGAAGCCAATTACCTTTTGATTTAACAATGTTCCGAAAAAAGGTGAACATTGTTGTCGGTTTATTACTCAATGCTCATTTTGATTCTGAAAATTCTTATTCCATCGAGTTTTCCGATTTTTAGGCATGTCGTTTGCAAAACTGTTATCAAGAACTTTACTGAAAACATCAAGTATCTTAAAAATTCGTTGGAAGATTTTGTTTTAACTCTACGAGGGTAATCACCAAAATCAACATACCGAATGAATCGAAATTTAAAGCCCAAAAGTTTTGTTTGCTATAATTTTGATGCGGATTCGTCACATCGTAGTTGATTTTGTCTTTATATGAATCAGCTCACGATTTCTTGCTTCGAATTCTTGATGGAGTCCACCTGTAGGTTAATATTACTATTATGTTGCTCCAGAAAAACACAGCAGAGACCGATGGTATTCGGTAGCAGAAGTTAAGAATTTATCCACTGGATTCCTGCTACCATGCCGCCAAATAGCAATTAATTTTTTTTCAGTATTTTCCAGATTTTTCAATTTTTGTTCTAAATTAGTGAATTAATTACTACCATTCGTCTTATCTATTCGTGATAAACCTGCTTGAAATTGCCAGTAATTCCGTCATACAAAGTAAGATTTTCAGTACAGTTTACTTTTATTTTGGGCCGCTCAAAATTATTTCATATTCTAGTCGCGAAAACAATCGATAGTTTTTTAGTTTTTTTTTTTCCATCTTTCATTTTTTGCATATTTGGTGCTTTTTCTTTTGCTAGTTTGTGTTCTGTAAAAATGTAATGCTTGATTCAGAAATGTTTCTAGACTTTTTCTCGCTATTCATCGTTACGATATTCCTAAAACGTATTTTAGGCACCTACATAGTCTCCTGGTAGCCGGAGTGTTGGGGAAACTCTTAAAATCTTAAATCGCGTGCGTATCCAGCACAATTTCAAATTCTTCTCCTTACTAAAAATATTCCTCTTTTCGTAACACTTGTGGAGTGAGCAGTAGTATATACTATTTCTAGTAAAAACCAGTATCGGACTAACATTCTTTCTCGTTTCTGCTGCGATTATGCTTATGATTGATTTCGATTAACTAGAACGAAATAATACCTCTTCTATTTTGCTACCTTCCAACTTAATGCCAAAAAACAAATTCTTTATCTTCAACTATATTTAATTTAATGAAGTCATTCGGTGTGTCACTTTAAAAAAAATGAGCTAACTAAATGTTCCGAAAAAATATCAACCTTACTCGAAGATTGTGTAGCCAGAACCAAAAGTTTGAATATTTTCACTGTCGATTTTACGATTCTCACACTATTTTTACAATTATTCTTTGTTGCGATATCAATAATAGAAAGTATTAAAAAAATTAACATATGCTTTACTTGTGCAATTTGTTTTGATTCGTTACTCGAAAAAACTAGCTTAATTTGTTTAACCGTACCTTTTTTTTTGCTTTCGGTAACAAACTTATGTAAACAGCAGCAGAGTTTTGATCAGTTTTGTTTATCCCGAGAAATCTGATAATAAAAAGCAAATACAGGGACAATCCCATTATGACTTCCCCGCTAATTTAATAACCTTCCGATTTCGTGAAACGATAATCCCATGTTCAACGCTCGAAAATTTTCAACAAAACTGCTCTCCCGAAATCTTCCATCATACTAGGTGCAATCTACCTTCCTAGGAACCGGTTGCATGCTTCAAGCGTAAACCCGAAAATTATCCGGAGAAACTTTGTCGTGCTGCCTGCACCATTTCCCCCCAAGAGACCTCCCTCCTCCCGCCCACTATCCACTCGTTTCCCATTACGAACAGATATGAGGTCCTCTAAAGTCCCTCGGATACATTCATCATAGTTACCGTCATAGTAGCACTTTACACATCGTCAACGCAGTATCATCTCGCCAGCATCGTTTGCATCAGCGTCGCTCGTCGGTATGCCGTCATCGCTATCACTTCCCGCGTACTGCTGCCGACAGACATGGGACGGCATGGGATCAGCAACTGTCGAAAAGGTGCCATTTGATGAGCTCAAAGGGCTTCCACAACGCGATGACGACGGCTTTAGGCCAAAGTCTCACTTCACCTGTACTACGCTAGCTCTATATAGCACTTGCATTCCGGTTGAGCTGCGCTGACAAGTTCTTCACGCGGTACTTTTTTTGACAAGCACCAGCACCAGTGAGATGCATCCCGGCCGGGACAGGGAGACAGTTAATTGAATGATTGCATCGGCCAATGCGGGTGAGAGTAATGAAATGAAGTAGACTATCTCCGATAGTTATGGAGCACTCTCAGAGATCAAAGTCGAATTTCAAATACTATCGGTGCGATCTGATTATATTTGAACAAAAGAAAAAAAAATTCAATCATACGAACCTATAACTTATTTTTTATGGAAATACAAATTAGTCTCCTTTTTGAATCGTGATAACCACCTATAGTGCTTATTATGACGACACTGAATCTTCGCTCCCATAAACGAGGACTAGCTTTGCTTCGGCAGTATCAGTAACAGCACAAGGTAAAAATAAAAAAGTAAATTTCTCATACGAAAACACACCTTTCGATTCATTAATCCCACCCCTCCACTCATACATATAAATCGATTCATTATTTATGCCATTAAAATTAATGAAAACCGTCACAACTGTTGGGCCGACGACGGGTGAACTGACACACTTTGGAACGGCTCTGTCTGGGGTTTCCGCCGCTGTTGGACATATAAAAAAAATACGGTCGTTTCTCGTCGCGGACCGTCGTCGAGGTCGAGGACAGTCGGGACCGCTGCTATAGGTTATGTTAACCTAGCTGCTTCGTGTGGTTGAATCGTGTCACGCTTAAGGGGTTATACTACACTGAGCAAAAAGCATCTGAGAATTTCATAAGTCTCGGCATATGAACCAGCCTTCTGACGATGCCATTGAACGCTTTCGAATGTCATAGACAGGCTTATGAATTCACTTATCTTGATTCTTGCACTCCATAGACGCACAAATAATGTATTTCATAAAACAGTCTTATGATTTCGCTACAATATATGCGTTTAAGAATTTCATAAGTTTTTCTCATGAAACCCATATGAGATCTGTTATTGATTCTATAAAATTATATTTTGTTTTTCATAAACGTCTCTTTTGTGAAAAGTTCATAATTGTTTCTTATGAATTCAGTGCTGGCTTGGACAATCAACCAGGAGCTAATAGTTTCAGTCCAGCACTTTTCGGTTACCGCTGTTTGAAACAAAAGAAGTGAGATTTTTAGTCAAATTGCAGCAAAATTTTAAATAATTGTTTTTTATGTTATTCAATAAATTATTGTGAGCATTAAATCAGTTTACGTGGCTATGATTTTTACAGAAGATATCCGATTATTTGAAATGAAATAAGTTGTGCATTAGTGTCTGGCGCGTATTTTAAAATTATCTAAATCATTTGAGAAGTAACATTCATTATCCTTCAAGTCCATCTCATTATCGAAGTTGTCAAGTCCAGTTTCCCAGTTGTCTTAGCCCAGTTTGATAGGAAATATTGACGAAGCGTTGCAAATTTACTAATTTTAATATTTAATGAGAGTTTTCTCTTCAATCTTCTGAAGGAATCTACACTTGGCGGTTCATTTGTCCCGAATTGAGTTCTACAAGATAAGCACACTAATGAACTCATGATGAATGACGTTCATATTTGAAAATTCTCGGTGGTTTGTTTACTTTGTCAGTTGCGTGAGTTCGAGTGCAACTGGTGTCCATCTGTTACATTCAAACTCACGTAACTCCCATGTAAACAAACCACCGAGAATTGTCAAACGAAGTTCACCCGGCTCATTTTGTTGGGTTATGTCGGTTGGTGTAAAACCTAATATCCTCTCAAGGGTGTTTTTACTGTTGATTTTTTGTCTACTAAAACGATCGAGAAATGTCAGCCATGTTCTATTTTTTATGTAAATGCACAATAATATCCATAAATAAAAAACTTATGGCATTCATTCGAACATTGTGATGAATTTCATAAGACTGTTCTATGAAAATCATTATTTCTACTATATTTTCTGCTTATAAATGTCAGCAATTTTCATAAATGGGCCTCTATGCCGTTCAATCGGACATTTTCATACATTTCATAAGACTGTCTTATGAAAATAATAAGAGATGGATTCGGAAAATTTCCCCCTCCAAATCATAAGACAGACTTATAAAATCCATTTAAAATCCTTATGTCCGAAAGTCATAAGACATTTTTATGGAAATTCAATGTAAATTTTGCTCGGTGTAGAGTAAATTTTTTAAACAATTTTTTTAACCAAAATGATACTGCTAACATAGAAACCGCCAAGAACATTTAAATTAACTTAACTTTAAATCCCGAGCGCACTCAAAATTTTTAACAGGATTTTCGCAAATCTACTTTTTTGAACTGACCGAAACAACTTGAATAGATCTTTTTATATTTAAAATTCTAATTTGTTATTGCACAGTTTTTTATTTAATTAACAATTTTGAGCCGGTGTTGGTGAAATTTTCAAAAAAGGGCGTCATTTTGCAAAAAGTTCTAAATACTGGCAAAATCATCGATGTGCCTCTTGCTATTTGTTCTATAGAATAGAGTTGTTTTTTGCACCAGACAACCGACAATAAAATTATTTTAAAAATATTTTTTATTAGAACTATAAATTTTGTTTTATGAATTTTCGATTCATCCCTTTATTATATTAATATAAACTCCCAAATATTTTTACGTTTTCATGCACCCCTTAAACTGTTTTCAGTGCTTTGTTTTGGTCAGAGGTCGTTGGGCTACTGAACCAGCAGTTCAGCAGTAATTTAAAAATCGGGCGTCAGAACGAATTCATTAAAGTATTCATGTTTTGCATCGAAATCGTGTTGAAAAATGCTTTTAAGTTTGTAGAATTGCGTGAAGTAACACGTATGCCCCGGTTGCCGTAAATTGAGCGAACATTTCTTTGTTTATGAAGTGTGAGTTTGGAAGACTACGGAACTAATTCATATGGCATTTAATGTGCGTGGGAAATACGTATGGTCTGAGTGTAATAATGGTTATTGTATCCAGTACAGCGCCAGTTAGATGTATCCTTTTTCAACATTGAACAACTCGGGGCCATTTTCAGTCGATTTTCACAAGGGAACAAGCTTAGGATATTTTTTGCCATTTATTATAAACCAGGTTTAAAATACAACGTCGGTTTAATGACCACCCCCATTTGATACACAAAAAGCAGCTCTTTTGCGGGCTTTTTGCATGACATTGGACAGCATTTTGGGCTTACTCGTAGCAATTTCAGCTCGTATATTAGCTTTGAGTTTGCTAGAGTAAACTTTACTTTTCGAGTAACACCACAGAACAAACTCTGGTACCGTTAAATCCGGAGAACGAGGAGGCCATTACAAATCACCATCTTTTGAGACATCGCGACCTGGGAATTTGCTCTGCAAGAACTAGGTGCGCGAATGTGTCGAATAGGAATCTGGGAAGTTGCTACAGACCCGTACTCAAAGAATTGTGTTTATCTGTCAAAATCGGTTGGAAAATGGCGGAGTTGTTCGATGTTGAAATAGGATACATCCAGATGGCGCACCCTGTATAACGATTCGAAGTTAACAATTCGCGAGAAGGATCGAAAACCAGTTACTAATTTTCTGTAGTCATTGCAGCACAAACAACCGAATCTTTGTTGTCATATATAGTTTGCTTTTAGTCCACTAAAACATGTTTATTATACTAATTGTTTTCATCGTATTGATTACTTGCATATAATCAGTAACCTGCATATTGAGTAGCATCACTGATAACAGACGCTTAGGCGAAATGTGTGTAAATACCCACTACTGATATTCCGAATAAATCAGACATTTTAACCACTTTTGGCAAACGTTTGTAGATGGCGCAGTGATCGATGCAATGCAGTTGAAGGGCAGTTGTCAAACAAGTATAGCAATCAGTTGCATAGATGGCAATAGTGCAACGCTGATTTCCAACGTTTATCAATTTGAAAATTTACACAGGTTTTTAAGAAAATTTTGTTCTAGCTTGAATATCTGTTATTATCACAACTTAAATTGCTGCCTAGTGATTACATAATTGTTTTTTTATTTTTTATAATAATACTAAAATTTATATATGTCAAATAATAATTGTAATTCAAAATCTTTAATTACATAAGTATTAGCATTCCCGTTACATTCAGACAAAGGTCTCGAGACAGAAAAGGTAATCGCTTTTCAGTATATTGTATTGTTCTTACAATATCGTGTTTCGCCGAAATAAAGAAACAAGGATTAATGAAACTAATTAATTTAATAAACGATTAATCAATAACACACTATCGGCAGTCGGCTGCCCAGAGCAATAAACAGAAGATAATACTTCTGAGAGTAGCAAAGATCCTTATCAAGGTGAACCTATATTTGTGTAACTCTTTACTCCTTCCCACTAAGAAAAAACTCCCTCCGGTAGCAAACGTTGATATGCAGAGGTTTACTTACTTTCAATAACAACGTTTTTTATACCTTTTTCTTCCCCGATCACTGTAAGGATGTGGTAGGTACCGTAATTGGTATTTTAAGTAACTTGTTCAGGTCAAACTCTAGACGCGTGCACGTCGTGGTTACTCTTAGGCTACATTCGTTTATTCTTTATGAAATTTCACTTGATCTTTCCCGTACGTATCTATGTCCTTCCGCAGCTCACGTCAAATTTCAGATCGCAATCATCGTTGCGAAAACCTACTGACTGCCAAGAAGTATTTTGGATTCCACAAAGGAGCGTTGATAGTGGAGGCAGTACTCGAGAGTGCAGACTGAAACGAAGAGGAGATCAATACTGCGCTGTTGTCACGATAGATGTGAAGAATGAATTCAACAGCGCCAGCTGGGAATCTATCGCTGCAGCGCTGCATAGAATGAAGGTTTCCGACAATCTATGCCAGATCCTTATGAACTGTAACGTTAATAGACGAACGAAGGGCAGAAGTCAATGCGAATAACAGTGGGCGTTTCTTGGGGCTCCATTTTCGGTCCAACTTCTCGGAACGGGAAGTACGATTCCCAGAAACCGTGGGCTTTCCGGACGACGTGTTACTAACGGTGATAGGTGAGACACTTGACGAAGTGGAGGTGTCGGTGGCGCAGACAATAGATGTTGGTCAGCAAATGCAAAGCAGTTCAGTGGACGCGTATCGACGTTGGAGGGCACGTGATTGTTTCGATGCATGTACTAAAGAAATTGGTCGGTGTTAAGTCAGACCGGACTAAGTCGCAAAACATAAAAAATGAGATAATGACAGCAATGGATAGAAAATTTCTTCATTTACATTCGGCTTCTGCCATATTTCAATTATGTAACAATAAACAAGAATTATGGCAGAAATTAATTTCCAATTATAATGTAAAGGATGCTGCGATTCAAACTGTAAACTCGTTTTTCTCGAAATCAATATATTGTCACTTAGTCCGGTCTGATTTAACACCGACCAATTGGGAGTGATAATCGACGACTGGTTGAGCTGCACCCACGACGTGGACTACGCCTGCGAAAAGTCGGCGAAGGCAAGGAGCGCAATAGCGAGGATCATGCCAAACGTCGGCAATCCGAGAAGCAACACGAGACATCTGCTAACTTGTGTTGCGTCATCGATACTGGGATGCGGGGTTCCTGGTGTGGCGCTGAAGACGAAGCCTAACCACGAAATGCTGAACAGAATGTTCCGGCTGATGGCTGCACGAGTCGCGAGCGCGTACACAACAATATCATGTTATCGCCGGGATGATCCCCATCTGTACCACCCTGGTGGAGTGCTACAATCGAAGAAACTACAGACATGTGAGGAAAATGGTGAGAATCGATTCGATAGTAAGTTGGCAGCAAGAATTGGAAAATAAGGAAGGACCTACCGGCTCATCCCACAACTGTCGACATTGGTCAATTGAAAGCACGGAGAAGAGAACTTCCACCTAACATAGCTCTTGTCTGGCCACGGTTGCTTGACGAAATGTTTGCATCCGTTCGGGCAAGAAATGTCTTCGTTGTAGCCGAAGTGTGAGAACGTCGAAGAGACAATGGAGCGGGTGATCTTAAAATGTCCTAGGGTCGAAGGAGGTGACAGAATTTATTTTTTCCGCCCGCAAAAAAAAATATCCACGCATCCTCTTCGTATTGGTGTAGCACCTGTCACGGCCCATAGGTACCTTAATATTTTTCTGTGCATTTTCTAGTTGTACCATCACACAGTGTTTTAAAACGCCGTTTTCACGATCAAAATTCATTAACTCCTGAACCGTTGGATTTGTAGACTAGACTTCTTCGAAGAGGTTTCTGGATAAAAATAGACGCATCTTTTTATACAGGGTGTTTGGTTCATGGTTAAGAATCTCTCGGGGGGTGATAGACTGCCATATTTGGAGAAAAAAATTGTTCTACACATACCATCAAATCTCAACCGTTACAGAGTTATTGAACATTTAGTGTAAAAAACTTATTCGTCTTAAAATAACTCTAACTTTAAAAGTATACTTTGTATTTTAAATGTTTTAGTTCCATTCGAAAGGTGAGAAAATTTCGCATTGAGTGATGCCCTCACATGTTTCAGCTAATGAGTTTAAATAGCCTTTTCAAAGTAATTTATTGAAAATTAAACAATTTCAGACGATTTTTCGTTCATTTCTTGAAAATCATAATAGTTAACCTCATCTTTTTAATAATTCAGATTATTAGTCTTGATGAGCTGCTTAATTTGTTCTTTGACATGATACACTTACCTTTTCTTATTTTCATGATTTTGGGTTATTCAACTTGGATATTTTTATGTTATTTTCACTAGTACCAGCTCTAATTGAAAAATTACGGCACTTATTGTACTTTTTTTCTTTTTATTCGAAAGCCAGGAAAATTTTACAGTGAAAAATGTATTAATACCTTTCAGTTAAGTGAATTTAGTATTCTTTTAAAAGTAAATTAGTTTAAAGTTAGTGCTATTATTAGCATTTTCGTTAATTTTCTTAAAATAGTAAATTATAAACATAACCATTATTATCATCATCTGAGTTGGAAACACCGTTCCGTACGGTACATACAACGCGCATTAGTAAATTTCATACCGTGTTTTTCCGTGTTTTTCGCGATAACCGCGGTCCAATTTACGACGAATAGACGAGTGAAGTTGTTCTCTAGTGGTGAATAGTGAAAGATTGACGCAAATCGGTGAAGAAACGGCTGAAAAAAGTGAATTTTTAGTTTTGCCCACGCGGTGCTATAGGTAAACAAACAGCCATCGCTGTGACTACCCGCGTGGCTGCCCGGCCAGTTCATTCACTTGCTGTAGATGCCAGTCGTGAGAGTGACGGTGCCCTGAACGGGAGATATTTTTGAAGACGTAAAAAACGTGAAAAGTTTTGGAAAATTTGGAAAAATTTTTTTGACTTGTTATTTGGTGGTAGTTGAGTATAATACAGTGCGTATTAAAAAATTTGGACGTTACAGTGCGTGCCAAAAAAGTTGGAACAATAAAAAGGGCGGAATCCATTAAGTGCGTTTTTTCTTGGCGAAATTCATTCTGTTCGCTTCTCTTGGCTGTGTAGAAGTGGAAAACAAGCAGTAGCGACACTGCTCACCTACAGTGTGTCCCAAAAGTGTGGGAACACTTCAAAAAAGTCGACGTTGAAGGGGCAAATAAGGTAAGATCTTTCCTTTTCTTCACCTTTTTGTCCATTTGGGGTTGGTATCGGGTGACCGTGCCACATGGCAGTTTCCAACGTCTGGTGGTGTGATCCAAGATGGCGGCCGCTAGTAGCGGTGACCCGGGAGGGTCAAGCAAAAGAAGATTACCGGAGTATATGGACCCGACGAACAAATTCGGCGAATTGACGTTTCTGCAGCTGACAGGTAAAGACGGTGTACCTTTGCCAAGAAACCCGTTTATCATTGGAAAATCGGTTGAGGTTGCCGCTGGAGGTCCAATCGAAGGTGCGAATACCGAAGCTCAAGGGACACGGTATACCCTTCGAGTTCGGAACCCCGCCCAAGTTGCTAAGTTGCAGAAAATGAACCAGCTCATTGACGGCACTGAAGTAGTGGTTGAAGCCCATCCGAATCTGAACGTAAGCAGATGCGTAATTTCCTGCTACGATCTGATTCATATGGAAGAGAAGGATGTTTTACAGGAAATCATAAGCCAGGGAGTGATTCGTGTACAGCGAATTACACGAAAGGAAGCCGAGAATAGAGTAAATACGCCAGCGCTAATATTGACCTTCTGCAAGACCACATACCCGGAATACATAAAGATCGGTTTGCTTCACGTTCCTACTCGCCCATACTTCCCGAACCCGATGCTTTGTTATGGATGCTTCAACTACGGCCATACACGCGTTCGATGTCCTGGTCCCCAGCGATGTTTTAACTGCTCGAAAGATAAACACGGCGAAGATAAATGCAAAGAAACGGCGTACTGTCGGAATTGTGAAGGCGATCACCAACCAACTAGCCGCGAATGTCCTGTTTATAAAAAAGAAATGGAGGTCATAAAAATAAAAGTACGCGACAATCTAACATTCCCGGAAGCACGCAAACGAGCGGAACATCTAAGTAAAGGCAGCTATGCTCAGGCCACAGCACAACCGAATGAGATCCTTAGCAAGCTGAAAGAGTTGGAACTGGCAATGAAGAAGAAGGACGAAACGATCGCAAAACTTCTGGTGGAGACCAAACGAAAAGACGAAAAAATCGAACAAATGTTGGCGTACATCCATCAGATGAAACAACAGTCCGCCAGCCAAGAAAAACCACAACACAACAAAGAACAGAAGCAAACGAGCCAACCAATCGGGCCTGTGACGAGATCCAGGAACAACTCACCAGCGATAACTACGGACTCAAAACGAGGAAGATCACAGAAACAACACACCCCGTTCAGCAAACCAACGACAACCTCACCGGATAACTTGAGCCCACCACCAAAGAGAACCGCTGCCACTACCACCAACGAAACTATGGAATATTCAGACGATGAAATTGAGATTACCGAGACGCCTCCTAGCCAGCCTCTTCGATAATTCTCATTTTCATCAACGTTTGGATACCAACGACAACCCACGCACGAATACTGACCACGAGATAGATCGGTTTGGAAGAGAGGAAAGTGTAGTACTCCTTCCAACGCAAGCACAGCAGGATGAAGGAACTATCCGGGCCGTCATACCCCAACTTGTTGATAGTGAATTCACCTCTGTGGCCGATAGGAACACCGATTTCACCACTACAGATTGTAAACCAGCAAACCAAAAACCCACGATCGACGAACAGAAGGAGATCAGCAGAACTACACAAAGTCTATCCCCAGTGCCGACCGCAGTCGGTGTTCGTGAGCATAATAGTGTAGTTTGTACGACAGCGGTTGGCACTGTGGGGCTGGACCTTCCTCAGGTCAGTTCCGAAATTGTCAATCCCCTTGCAGGTACTGCTTGTTCTGATGTTCTTCCAGGTTTGACTGACAACATCGACGACACGCTCCTTCCACATCACCACACGCTGTCGCCCGGAGAAGGTCCATCGAGATATTCGTTTCGGGATGGAACAGCTGCCAACACAACAGTAGCGTCGAAGCAAACATCGAAAACTACACAAAGTCTTTCCCCAGTGCCGGTCGCTGTCGGCAATTCTGGAAGTAATCGTGTAGTAGTTTCGACAGCGGCTGGCACTGTGGGGCTAGACGTCCCACAGGTCAGTCCTATTCCACCTCGCTCACGAACGGATTCTGTTGCGGTTTATCCCGTTACAGATATGACCAGCACGCATCGAACGAGTAACCGGTTTGGGGAAGAAGAGAAGAAAGTAGCTTCCCCACTTCATCATGAAGGGATCGACCGGGGGGAAGAGAACTGTCCCTACTTCCCAGATATACAGTCCTCGCAATTCTCCTCCTGGCTTTCCGCCGGCGAAGATACACCGCAACAACAGCAGAAGCATCAGAGCACCGATATCCCGGTTGAAATCAGCGCAACCACGTCCCAGTACCAACGAAGCACACCGGCGAGAACCCGCAGGCAATCACCTTCGCCATCAACATCGTCTTCGTCAGCGACTTTCGCCAATCGAGACAGCAGATGCTTCGCCCTTCAATGGAACATTCGGGGCCTGCGAACCAACATCAGCGAGCTTAAACAGCTGATCTGCGAGTACGGACCGAGCCTGATAGCGCTTCAGGAAACAAAAGTTGACAACCGAGTAGTCGCAGCAGATTTCATCGGCAACAACTACACTCTTTTGCTGAAAACTGGGAGTTGTCGATACTGGCAACAAGGAGTAGGTCTTGCCATTCGGGATGGTGTTCCATTCGAACGAATTGATATCGACGACAGTATACAAGCTATCGCAGTTCGGATCCAACTGCCACAGCAAATGACGGTGGTGTCGATCTACGTCCCTCCCAATACTCAACAGTGTCAAGAACAGCTGGGTGACTTCCTCGAAACGCTTCCACGTCCAGTGCTGGTACTAGGCGACTTTAACGCGCACCATATTTGCTGGGGTTCTACGAAATCTACCGCACTAGGCCACTTCATCGCCGAAAAAACGCTATCGGAACGATTACTCATCCTCAACGACGGATCGCACACTCGGATTGATCCAGCTACCGGTATCACTTCGGCTATTGACCTCTCGATCTGCTCCGAATCAGTGGCTTCGAAATTTGTTTGGCGAACACTTCCGGACACCCACAGCAGTGATCACTTTCCCATTCTCGTTTCCATTCCCGGACTGTCGACTATCCCAACGAAAAGACAGAAATGGATTTACGACCAGGCAGATTGGGCAACCTACGAGCGATTGACCGCCAACGCTATTCGACCGGGCGTCGAAATATCAATCGACTGTTTCGTTGACCGGTTGATTAGAGCAGCAAACACCGCGATACCTCGCACTACCGGCAGAGTCGGTCCCAAAGCAGTTCCGTGGTGGTGTCCGGAGGTGAAAGTAGCTATCAAAAATCGGAGAAAAGCACTTAGAGCACTGAAGCGTATACCAGCAGAGGACCCACGAAAAGCGGATGCACTGAAAAGCTTCCAGGAATCACGGGCAACAGCAAGAAAGTCTATCCATGACGCCAAGAAAAAATCATGGGAAGACTTCGTCGCGAAGATATCTCCAAGTTCAACTACGTCGGAGATGTGGCAGACAGTCAACACGTTGAGAGGGAAACGCCAACACCGCCCAACTGTCATCAAGCGGTCCGGTGGTTACACGGATAAGCCAGAAGAAATAGCTGAAGAACTGGCGCAACACTACAGCGAAAGATCCGCAACCTCCAGCTATTCGTCGTTGTTCCAGAGGGAGAAAGAAAAGGCCGAACGAAACCGCATAAACTTCTCGCCAGATAGCGATGATATTTACAATTCGGACTTCACCCTGAATGAATTGCTGTGGGCACTCGACAGAGGAAGAAGTGGCTCTTCAGGACCGGACTGCATCGGCTATCCAATGCTTCAGCGACTTCCATTGTCTGTGAAAACTGCCATGTTGGAACTTTTCAACAGAATATGGCGCAGTGGTGTATTCCCACCCTGTTGGCGAACCGGAATCATCGTACCAATTCCAAAGCCAAGCTCGGATGACGCGGGTCCAGCTGCATTCCGTCCAATCACGTTAACTAGTTGTATGGCGAAGGTGTTCGAACGAATTGTCAACCGACGGTTAACCACCGAACTAGAGTCGAACGGGCGTCTCGACAAACGACAACATGCCTTCAGATCTGGTCAGGGTACTGACACATACTTTGCGGAGTTGGAGAGGTCATTACCCGACCGTGACGAGCACTGTCTGATAGCGTCGCTAGACTTGGCCAAGGCGTACGACACCACCTGGAGATATGGCATCCTACGAACACTGCAGAAATGGCAAATACGTGGAAGGATGATAAACATTGTCAACAGTTTTCTGGCAGAGAGAACGTTCCAGGTCAACGTAGAGGGGCATTTGTCGCCAGCACGTCCGCTGGAAAATGGTGTGCCGCAGGGCTCAGTGCTCTCTGTGACACTATTTCTCGTGGCTATCCAACCCATCTTCCGCGTGGTTCCGAACTCTGTACAAGTGTTGCTGTACGCCGATGATATTCTGCTTCTTGTGTGGGGAAAGAAAGAACAGTCGCTCCTTCGGAAACTTCAGGCCGCAGTAAAAGCCGTCGATAAATGGTCGAGAAGTGTTGGATTTACGATATCTGCAACGAAATCCAGCATCTTCTATTGCAGCCCTAACGTGCGCCGTGAACCCATGCAGGCGATAAAGGTAGATGGTGTAGCCGTTCCGACACAAACGCTGCTGAGAACTCTCGGTGTCACTCTCGACCGATCACTCAATTTTAAAGCGCATTGTAAAATGACGAAGAAGACGTGTGAATCCAGGCTGCGTATCTTGAAGATGATCGGTGCCAAGCTACCCCGTGGTCAACGCGCTTCTTTACTGCAAATCGGGTCCGCAATTGTTACCTCGCGACTCCTCTACGGTATGGGACTTGTAAGCAGAGGAGGAGATGCCGTCATCCAAACGCTCGCTCCTACATACAACAGGATGGTAAGGTTTGCATCCGGTGCATACGTCACGAGCCCAATCGTAGCCATAATGGCAGAAGCTGGAGCCCTACCATTCGACCTACTCGTTCTTCAAAATATAGCCCGGTTGGCCATCCATACGTTGGAAAAAAGCAAGGACAATGCCGATCTCCCCCTGGTACATCGAGCATCCGAACGTCTGACAGAGGTGATCGGAATCCCTCTTCCAGCTATTTGCAATCGTACACGTTTAGCTACACGAAGATGGTACGAACCCAAGCCCCAGATCGTGTGGGACATAAAGAGACGTGTGAAAGCTGGTGACCCCTCGGAAATTGTTCGGCCTGCTTTTCAGGAGCTCCTAGCAGGTCGTTTCAACCGTTCAACTATCGTCTACACGGATGGCTCGAAAGACGATAATGCAGTAGGTGTGGGAGTGTATGGAGAATACTTCCAACAATCGGTTGGTCTTCCATCGTCATGCAGCGTCTTCTCGGCAGAAGCGTTTGCAATCAAAACGGCGCTAGCAACACATAACACGGTCAGTGATTTGGTGGTTATGTCTGACTCGGCCAGTTGCTTATCGGCATTAGAAGCTGGCACATCGCAACACCCGTGGATTCAGCAGATTGAAAACATGCTACGAGGCCGTCCAATCAAGCTGTGCTGGATTCCGGGTCATGCTGGTATCCATGGCAACGAAGAGGCAGACCGCCTCGCTGGAGAAGCCAGAGGTAATGCCCCCTTGCAAATAGCCGTTCCGGGAGCAGACGCGAACAACCAAATGAAAACAGCTATCCGAAATCAGTGGTGCCGTCGATGGTCTGCGTCCACTGAAGTAAAACTTCGCGAAGTTAAATTCGACACAGGGAAGTGGACTGACCGCGAGAATTCGGCTGAACAGCGAGTACTTACCCGGCTTCGCATAGGGCATACCCGGCTAACACACGACTTTCTGCTAAAGAAAACTTCACCACCAGTGTGCGACTGCTGTGGGATCATTGTAGATGTCCGCCATGTGATCCTCCACTGCAGAAAATACGACGACGCTAGAAGGAAGCACGATATCGAGTCGACTAGTCTGCGAGCGGCTCTGCGCAACGATAGGAAAAATGAGGAGAGTATGGTAAAATTTCTCAAGGAAACTAACCTATTTAAAATGTTATAAAATTTTATTTTGATTTGTAACTGCATAACTGATAACTGCATTGTAAAATTTACAGATAAAATAATTTCTTCCGACACGAATGCACCCTTCCTTGGTGTAAAGTGTCGTTAATAAACAACAACAACAACAACAATTATTATCATGGAAATAATGCATCTCAGCAAGCTCTACAGTTCTTTCTTTGACTCCATTCAATTATCTCTTTTGGTTTCGACGCAAAATCGTTTTTATCACATCGTTTCATATGCAAAAATAACGATTTCGAACCCACTACATTTGTGGCGAGCTCATGCTGTGTTAACTATTAAATAGCAGCAAAATGAAAAGAGATGTAGATAAAGTGTCAAATTAAAAGTTATAGAGAACATTAAGGGGCATCAAATGAACAATAGTAACGATAAATTTTGTTGATTAATAATTAGAATAATTAAAAAACTCTCCAAAAAACACAAATTTTGAGATATTTCGTTAGTAAAAAATCATTTAGTACACTTAACTAAAAGACATTTGTACATACATTGATAGGAAATTTTCTCAGCTTTCCAATGAAATCTTGTAAATAATGATATAAAGCATATTTTTTAGATTAGAGTCTTTTAAGCACTTGCAAGTCGGTTACGGGAAAAGTATAGTAATTAAATTACTAAGAAATGAGAAGAGATAGAAATATGACGTCCAAGAACAAATTATGAATCGTCCTAAAACTCAACTTTTGGATACTGGATATTGCTATAATCATACTTCATTATTTCGAGAAAATTAGCAAAAACCTCCTCAAAAACACTAACTTTTAACTACTTTACAGTTAAAAGGTAATTAAAACTAATTACTTAAAAGATATGAGAACACCATTCAATAGAAAATTTTCTCACCTTTCGAATGGAACTAAAACATTTAAAATACAAAGTATACTTTTAAAGTTAGAGGTATTTTAAGACAAATAAGTTTTTTACACAAAAAGTTCAATAACTCTGTAACGGTTGAGATTTGATGGTATGTGTAGAACAATTTTTTTCTCCAAATATGGCAGTCTATCACCCTCCGAGAGATTCTTAACCATGAACCAAACACCCTGTATAATGAGTAAAGTGATTAATTCATCTAAGAGTGAGATAGAAAATTTATTTCCCCAAATAATTTAGCTAGAAGCTTGTTGTCTTTAGTTCTAGAAAATGATGTGAAGAACTTTACTGAAGATACTAAAGCTCTATATAGCAAGGGCAGTGAGATATGGAGAGTTATTTGCGATAGACCCCTTACAAACAATTTTTCTAATATGAATTCTTACGATTATTTTTTATATTAAAAGGGTCTTCTACAAAGTTGTTCAGAGCGATAAAATACACATTTTTGGTGAAGACGATGAATCTGTAGCTCTTAAAACAAAAAAGTTATTGCCAATTTTCAAATATTTTTAGGTCAACTTACACCTTAATCAACTTCCATAATCGCAAAAATTAGCAGATGGCTTTGCAATTGAAAGTACTAACGTTTTACTTTCCATGCAATATAAAAACCTTTGTCTGACAGAGTCTGCTAGGTAGGTTATGTGTGAAACCAATACTCAATATTATCATCTCGCGCTAAGCACGAAAAAAATTTATTCTAGTTTATAAATTATTTTTCATATTTTTTTAACGTTGTACAATATTGCTTCGGGGAGAAGTATACACAACTATAACACTAACCAGTTTAAATTACTTTTCGCTTATGATATACACAAATGGCACGAAAAATGTATTGTAATAATCTTGATTTTATTAATCTTCGGACGTAACAAGCTATTGAAAAACAGTGTATGAAGTAATTATTGAAAGTAGCCTATCGACTGGAATAGTGGCGTAGTAAGAAAATTTTTCGGGGGGGGATATGATTTTTTTGTATATATACAATATATGAATGAATATTTATATATGTATTTTAGAGATCAGAAAAATGCTTATAAATAACCTGAACAGGAAAAAGTGTACAAAAATCAACGAATTAGGGAACGAGTTTGTGTAGTCACCCGACCCGCTAATACATACTCCTTACGATTCATTTACACCACGACCGGCATCAATGCTTACGTGTGTGGGCCTCTCCCTTTGACTATACAGAGAAAAGTGTACAAAGTGAGAGGGCAAACTAAAGCAGCAAAACAAAAATGTATTTTACTGCTGTGCGGAAAAGTGTACTCGGTTTAGCTACCGTTCTGGCAAGAGCAGTAGTGATGCGTGGCCGTAGCGGGCTGTACGGCTTGTGCAAATGTAAATGTACCTGAAAAATGTAGTTTACCGGTACCGTTCGCATCTCTGGTTACAGCACCCATCCTCGACACACTACCAGTTTTCGACCATCCACACAACGTGGCAATTTTTGTATGGTAGTAGGAAAGCTAACTGTTGGTCTAGAGCTAGCGCTCTTCCCCCACGAGGACAATCTGGGCGGCAAAATTCAGTCTGTCTACGTTACTGAGCCCTTCGGTCCCCTTGTGACATTTAGTGCCACTTCCTCGTTGAGCTTCCGACTTGTTCGCGAACTACTCGGTCTAGTCCCCGACGATGGAACTATCCTACTCCGACGAAGATTTCCCCCGGCGAGAGAAGTTCGAAAGCGAGCAAACCAGCCAGGTGCCGAAGTCATTGTGGTGTCTCGTCGCAGTCAACTCAGTTTAGGTCCCAGCGGTGAATCTGACTGTACGCTGACGGAGACTTCCCCTGCTAAAGAAGTTCTCCCGATACCGATTCTTTGATTTCAGTATCACAAATTCTTGAGCTCTTTGGCTCCGTGTCCGGTGCCATTTAGCACCGCAACTTCATTAAGCCCTTTAGTTCTTTTCTTGTGCCATTTAGCAGTACTTCCTTGATGAGCCATTCAGCTTCCCGACTTGTTCTCGACCTACTCGGTCTTGTCTCCGACGATGGACCTGACCTACTCCGACCAGAGAGTTCCCCGGCGAGAGGTGTCGAGGTCACTTCGGCGATTCTGGTGAAGCAGGGCGTCCGGTTCACTGGTGCCCGGATGACCCGCGACTAGTGGTGTCTCGTCGCAGTCTACTTAATCTAGTCCCCAGCGGTGAATCTAGCTTAGGCTGACGGAGAGTTCCCTGGCCAAAGAAGTTCTCCCAATGCCGATTCTTCTTTGGTTTTCGCTATATTTCTATCGGAAAAACCGGTGGAGTGGCGTGGTCGGTCTTGCGCTTCCGGATTGAGCGTGGCGTTTCGACGGTGCTCTGTTGCAGTCTACTCGACTAGTTCTCGGTGGTGAAGCTAGCTTATTCCAGCGGAGAGTTCCCTGACAGTGATTGCTCTCCCGAAACCGTTGCTCGATGTTCATCACGCCGTTTCCGCTCTAAGACTCTCATGATCTACATCATAACTCTATTGACTACGTTTCACGTCTTTACATCGTTGTCATTCTGTAAGCTACATTATCCGGGTTGATGTCCGGTCCTCCCGGTTTAAGAAGCTCCCTGCACGTCGAAGACTCCCGTTGCGTCTCCTCGACGTTCTCATACTCCGGGCACAATGGTGACGTTGCGTACCCGAAACGATGAAGATACTTCCTGAAGCAGCCGTGGCCCGATAGGAGCCGTTCCAGGTGGAAGGTGCGTGGTTTCTATTGACCCTGGTCGACAGGTTTGGGATGAGCCGGTAGGTTCACTTTCCTTTCTCCGTATTGTCCCATTCCTGCTGATAGGTCACCATCGAATTGATTATTGCGTACGCAATCGCAACTCCTTCAACCACCAGCCGGAACGTCGTATTCAGCTTTTCGCGTTACCGCTTGGTTTTCAGCGTAGCACTCCAAGTAGAAACCCCATATCGCAGTATCGATGACCAAACGCTAGATAATAGACCGCAGATGTAATCAACGTGGTGTTAAAGCTTAACCGGTCACTCACTCCCAATTGCATCAGTGCAGGCTTCGATGCAATCAAGTGCCCTTTGACGGTGATCTGTATCCACTGAACCGCTTTGCAGTTGCTGACCAACAACACATCCGTCTTGTAGTGAGCTATTTGCAGCTTGACCTCGTTCATCCAGCTCTCGATCGCGTCCATTGTCTCCGTCACCAACACCTCCACTTCTACAAGTGTCTCACTCATCGCTGTTAGTGCCACGTCGTCTGCCAAAAGCACTATTTGCACTTTCCCGGGCATCGTACATCCCGTTCCAAAGAGTTGGACCTAGAATGGAGCCCTGAGGAACGCTCGCTCCGACTCGCATTAACTTCTGCCCTTCGTTCGTCTCGTACAGCAGTACTCTACTGTGGAAGTAGCTCTTCAGGATATGGCTCATTCTTCTGTGCAGCACACACCAGCTTCTGTGCCTTCCAAATTTGGGGGAAATTGTCATCGTCTAAACACATCTGCAGTCGTATCCTGAACATGTCCGGATATGCCAGGATCGCACTTCTAGCGCCACGTTTGATATTACATCCGGACCGAGGGTTTTCTTTTATTTTAGTTGTATCGACGCTTCGTTGAGCTCGTCGTTAGTCGCTTGCCACTCGGCTTGTTTGTTCCTTCTTCTTCACCGTACGGTGTCGGTGACCAGATAATTGGATCGCGCTTCGGGAAGAGACCCTCAACGATTATCTTTAGCTTTTTTGTTAGGGGAAACTTTACCGCTGCGACCACTATTCAGGTTTTCTTTTGTGGCTGCCCCTGTTTGCTCTTTAGCTTACCGGGGTATATTTGTTATCTGTAGCATAGCTGGGCATATTTGAGCTGGTGTCGACGGGTCTTCATTTTCGTCATGACGACTGAGTACGCCGTCAGTCAAGGACTACAGAATGTAGAGGAATTTCTATCGGTACCGATGTCCTTTTCGTGAACCAATAAGCTCCCAGTTTTGTCACAATACCAGGAGCCATTTCGCCGCGATCTACTCGTTATAGTCCTCGGCGGTAGAGCTAGCCTCCATAACGAGCCGAACGGTAGGTGTCGAGGTCTGTCGCCAATTTTCACTATAAGGAAATATTCTCACAAGACAACTTTCCATGTCAAACTTTGAGAACAAATCAACAAGTCTGCGAACAGAAAAACTCGTCCGAAAAGCATCTTTCGATAATCCGATTCGTTTGATGTTGGACCGAATCAACGATATTGTCGGACGTCGCACCCCTCGGAGTAGGGTCAGAAGAAGTAAATAAGAAATAATCAGCTGATCGGAAACGTCTCATGGATTGCCTAATAACGATGGAGCTATTCAAACAGGGTTGCTATAATTAATAATAAAATCCACTTGTTTGGAAGTCTTGCTGCTTCTTTAGTTAATAACTTTTCTCAGTGAATTTTCACGAACTTACAATATTCCACGAATGTGTTTAGTAGAAGAATACCTTTAGAAATATATAGTGTTCTTATGAATTGATTGATGAGGTGATTTTTTAAGAATTTATTTTGAATTTTAACCGATTTTCCATGTACTAATTTCCATATAAACTTTGAAATTTTTGGAGGGTCCGTAGACGCAACAGATCGGTACCAAAATTTGCACAATTACTAAGAGCCATGAAAGGAATCAGTAGAGCCTGGTGGAGCTAAAAGTCAAAAATTGAACCCGTCTAGTGGCCAACTTGGGTAGTGGGATAAGAGACGGCAATTTGGCATGCTGGTCCGTTGAGAGGAGGAAGGCAGTCAAAATCGAAGGTTGTTTGTCCACATGGTATAATACCCACTAATACATAGCGATGGCGAAAAAAAGGAAATTAACCAGATGCATCTACCAATAATGTAAATATCGTAATCCTAGGAAATTTAGGAACAAGAATACTTGTTAGAGAGACACTGCGTTGAATTATGGCACTGGTTTAAAAGCAGTAATAGTATAGAATATCTTTTTGTTGTAATAGTAATAGCTAATAACTATGTTATCTCTAGAAAATGAGGGATAATTTCCGTTGTCTATAATACAATGCTCAAGAGATTATTCCAATCTTAAGAAGTTATTGGTAGGTGATAACCTGTTATTTATTTAGAATAACAGCAACGATGATAGAGATCGTTGCTGAATGAAACGAACATCAGTTGTGTTAAGAGATTTCCTCGAGACCTGTAGGCAATTCGAATAACATGGAGCATCTGATACTAAATTAAATTGAAAATATGAAATTCAGCTGAGATAATTTGCCTAAGAAATAATAGAATAAATTGAGTCATCCTGTTGTCATTTCTTAACAGCATGCTCCATGACATTGAAGCATTTCTAAACAAATCCTATAATCTAACCTTGGCAAGCCAATATAGCAGTGAGATCCCTACACAGATAAAAATATTTTGTAATTTTAAGTTTATTTTCATGCACATATTTGGAGCATGAATATAAATGTAAAATTTAGTTCCACCACAAATACACACGACCTGTGCTTTCTTCAACGAATTTTATTATAATTTTACGCGTGGATTGAAAATTACAGTTTCTTTCAACGGAAAACCAATGCACTTCAATATATATTTTACTCGAATACTGTTGTAGAATGAATGACAAGTAATATTACACGAATGAAAGTGTAAAATTGTATGCTGTTTGATTCTCCAATTGATTTTAACGTAATTTTCAATCAAATTTTGGATTCAATCGTTGTATGTTTTCATTCGTATTGATTTACATGTCGTTTAAATTTCATTATTTTTTGGTGTGTAATTTTAGCATTATGAATTGGAATATTACATATAATTCGCGTTGGAGCAAGTACAAGTACAAACGCAGTAGTTACCAGATAAAACTACCTTCCTCTGCCAGCAATCTGGAGCCACGTATGACCACGATAATTTCTAAAATGATTCATAAAAAGTTTTGCCCCTCTTATTGGTACGAATATATCCATATATCTATTATTGGCAGTAATGTGCCAACACGCCTAAGCTTGTTTGCGTGTGCTACAACTTACAACTCATGCCAACAATTTAATCTTGTTCGCGTACCTTTATGCATTGGTTCGATTTTATAGGAAACGCGTCACGCATCGATTGTCCCCAAGAAGCTCAGATACGGTAAGTGAATAACGAAAATGTAATGAATTTCCGCCGGATTTTCCCTACGGATTCGATCCGGCTGATGATAATAATCTATAGGATGCTCCCTTTTGCGATATTTGCTGATGTGGGACTTTTGAGTGGGTATAGACATTTTCTTTTCTGAGTCATGCCGAGTTGGCTCTATTTATAGAATTTTAGTCAATATTGAAACAGCTATATTTGAAAATCACGAAGTGGAACAATTTTTGTCAAATTTGAATTTTTAATTCCATTTAATTGATTGTACTAGCTGTCGACATTTGAGGTAGTCGATTCACATACCACTCGAAATTGTTGCTCCGGCCAGTGGATGTTTCAGACTTTCAACGCTTTTCCACCACTCAGCTTCACACTTCACACTCTGTGTATATGTATGCATTAATTTCAATATCCTCTCGAATGCAGGTTAATGAAAAATGCGAATTCAATAGTAATTCTTCAAAAGGGCTAATGAGACTTTTGTAAACAAACTTATTTCGCTCATTATTCCGCTACCGAGTTGAATTTCATGAAAAATACACATGAATCAACATCTTTATCCATGGTAGAATCAATTTCAAATGTTTTCTGTGTTGAAATGATACCAAATTAGGAGAAATCAGCAAAACAAAAGTTTGTTTACAAATCTTATTAGCCCTATTCAAATGTTGATATGGAATTATTCACCCCTCGTTTGCGCATAATGAACAAACACATATTTTCCGACCCAGCCGGTGCATGAATGGAATGTATTAATTTTCATTTGTGATTGACTTATTTGATTTCAGCTCGTTGAACTGTGATTGCGGAAGACCAAAAACTCGCCGCTTTCCAGCAATTCGAATGCGGGTTGGGCTGCCTGCCTGACCCGGTCAGCACCATAAATCGAACGTACTGTACGTATAGTTATTCGAGAGTAAACTCGATATATTTCCACTATTGACTGATCCTCGCGGGCTTTCTGTGTTTCCTAGAGAGAGAGAACGAGAACTTTATCGTTTCGGTCACAATCTGATTTGTTTGGAACAGTTCTGTGCGGAATGAAACGACAAAAATTTAACACAGTTGCATCGGAACATCACCAGCGGCACTTGCAGCTGCAGTAGATTGTTTGTCGCTTTGTTCCAGAATTGGTCAAACATGGGTGATGAGAGGAGTTTTCATTTGACTTGTTTGTACTTTTTGCTGCATTTGACCGTTTCATATTGCATAACATAAAGTGAGCAAGTTCGCAGAAGTACACGTGGGACATTCCGACTCGTCGCATTTTTTACAATAGTGTTTGTTACTGGAAAACTTTTCTTATTCGTATCGCACCTGTCTCGGTGAGATTGGTATCAGAAAAGACACATGTTTACGGTAGATGCGATGGGGGTTACTTGTCCGGTATATGCTGACTATTTGAAACAAAAGCTCATCTTCTTGTTGCACATTAATCATCAGTAGTCTGTATTTTGTATACAATCTTGTTTCAAGTTGTTCTCTACCATTAATATTTCCATTGAACAATTGAGCTCTATTGCCGTAAAATAAATCCAGCACCTACAAGTAACTTTTTCCTTCTAACAACAACAGAGAAGCGTTGCAAACCAACCCTCATGGTAGAGTGCGGGATAGGAATGAGAAGCTTAACCCGTGCTGGCAGCAATAAATCAATTTTCAGTTCCAAGATAAACCAGGTGTCGATTTCTCCAGACACTTTTATCCGCGTGGAAAAATGTTTATCGAACGTGATATTTGATGCCGAATTAATCTCGGCAAGCTTCCACCTATGTCGGGGGTAGTCGATCGCTACCTACATACCTACTGTACTCCGTAGCATTCACGCGTGAGACGTGCTTTTATAAAATACGCAATATATTGAAAGTAATCTTTTTTGTTGAATGTGTTGAAGCTTACGGCAATCAGCTCATGCGTCGTTTTCAAGGCGGTTGTTGCCAGGTGGTATTCAGGTTGGAAAATATTTATACCTTTGCACGGTGATTGCAGTAGTAGACTCAACATGGTAGAGCATTTGGGGCTGTCCACATGGATTCTTTCCATCATATAATTTGTTTTCATTTAAGAAAGTGCGAACAGCTGAAAGGAAGCATTGTGTTGCGTTCTTGTGGACGGTTTAACTGATGTGATATGGGAACATTATCGAGAATTGAGTGAACTAGAAACAAAACTCTATTTCAAACTCGAGTCAAATCGGTCAAAAGATACCCATTTCTAAAACAAAATGTAGTATATGGAAAAATAATGAATATATTTCGCGTCCGCAGGCTACGCAACTTTAGTTGACTATGAAAACCATACCAAGTCCTATTCGCAACCGTGACACAGTTTTTTTAGCTCGCGGCTTACATTGTAATTACATGTAACTCGTCTCGCGCGATTTATAAACGCCTCGGCCAATTAGTACAGTACCTAATCCAGGTACACCTCGGAACCACTGGTTCGTTTTCTACATTCTCTTGTCAGATTTCCTAGTTGAAGTCTCAACAGATATCATACCACGGGGTAAGGACACCGCAAATTTATCCTAACGATGACTCATCGACATTCGAACTCCTTTTTCACACAACATACCATTGTTTTAACCCATTAGAATTTCACCGTCATCGCCAAGACTGCCTCAACAAATCCACGCTGCGCTACCGTGAGTATTATTCTTACTCTACTTTAAATGACGGTTCGGATTTCCCTGAAAAACCTTTCTGCTTGCCATCGGGTACAAAATGTTATATAATCTTGTGTACAGCTGACTGATCGGCTGAGGAATTTTTATGCTTATTTCGAAATTCATTTACGAGCCATTTTGCAAGTGGTTGGGTTGATGCACCTACTGCTAAAATAATTTCCCTGATCGCATTGCCAGGTTTATGAATTTTTGGAATTCCCTTTATCCTGGTTAAGGAGGGGCTTAAAACTTTAAGTCCAGTTAGATTTTCTCCCAGGATTGGTTTGCACTCTTGGAGGGAAGAGAGAGAGAGAGAGAGAGAGAGAGAGAGAGAGAGAGAGAGAGAGAGAGAGAGAGAGAGAGATAGAGCGAGAAGAGTTCTTTCCAACAGTGCGATTTAGAATTTAGGATCCGTATAGGTCAGCAGACACCGAAATATGACGATTACCATTTTGAAATCTAAGATGGCGACTTCCGGTTACCACAAAATAGTGAGAACCACCATCAATTTGGATGTGATTTGAAAGGGTGTGATCAGTAGATATCGGAAATTGATGATTGGCGCCATTTTTCAAATCTTATATGGCGATTTTCGGTTACCACAACATAGTGAGAATCATTACCAACATTGAAATCATTTGAAAGGGAATGGGCAGTAGACATCGGAAATTCATGATTAGCGCCACTTTGAGATGCACGATGGCGACTTCCGATTATCACAAAATAGTGAGAACCATCATCGGTAAGGGTGTCATTTAAAAAGGACTGGTCAGTAGACATAGAAAATTTATGATTAGCGTCATTTCGAAATTCAAGATTGCTACTTCAGGTTGCTACAAAATAGTGAAAATATGAGTATCATTTGAAAGAGAGTGGTCAGTATGTAACGATTTCTAGTGTACAGGATGTTACATGGCTAACATTACGAACTTACTAACACTATGGGTTCTTTCTGATTCTAGTTCGTACATAGGACGTAGGCGATGAGCCCTGGTTCGGAGCTCTTTTAAACTTGGAGTGTCCCATACCAGGACTGCCGAAGATAACAAAACACATGATGATCTTTGGAGGCCCTTTGCGATCAACCCCTCATTCAAGTCATGCAATCTTCCAAACAGGATAACCCTCTGGTGAACCGTTCAGCACTTAATAATACAAATGCTCGTGTTCGCGCGATCGTGAATTGATTACGTCAGGAAGTCTTTAATCTCGGCACTAGCAACATAGATCCATGCGTTCAGTTGGACTAATAAAAAATAACGCACATATCCACTAGACAACACGCCATGACCAAAGACTAGTGATATGGGGCAACTCACTCTTTTCTAGCATCTTAACTCAATACTGAAAATTAAGTATCATATTCACGGTCCGCGCGATCATTCAAGACCACACGCAAAAATGCAAATGGGCACACGAAGTTACACGCTAGCACACACGAGATACAAAAGCCCACATAATCGAATATGTTAACTTGCAAACGCTCGAGCCCCTCGCCATGATACATGTAGGTGAACATGTAATCGCGATCATCAACGCTCAACTACACCCATGATTTCAAAAACAGAACAATACCTCGATGATTTAGTGAATGCACTTACAATCTGATCAAAAAGGTCTCAACGAACCAATAAACGCTTATTCCCACACCACTGTAAAGTCCCTACGTCCGCACATCTGAACTGTACACTCAATATCACAATCAGAATCCCGGTCCGCTGCAATTGGGCTTAAGTAATGTTTTAGTGGGGGATATTTGCTCTCTTGTCTGCAATTGTAGTGAGTACTTCTGATAGGGAGCCCTTCCGAGAACCCAGCTCAACAGCTTCAGTAGGACAACTAAAAAAAAATAAACCGGCGACAAAGCCGAACATATTTTTTCCTCCACATACTCTACATATCAGTAGCGTCCGGCTCAAATGGCGCGTTCCCTTTGTCTTTTTACTGCCTTCTTCGTTACTAAATGCATTCAAAACAAAACAATAAAGCCAAAGCCCCATCTTGTCACGTAAAATTTTAAGGTTACGTAAATAAAACGCCCTACATTCTTTCGATTCTACAACCACAAATCGCAAAAATAGCTACTTTCGCTTCGCTATCAAATCCCAATAATTCGATTCTCTTCTATTTGTACTCAGTAACTATCAATAACACCAGCTCAAACTGTTGCTGGAAAGAATAGGTGCTAGCACTAAAATCTTCAGTTTTACATTATACAGGGTAACATGAGGTTTTTCTAAACATGGCATTTTCTACTGATTAACGGGTGCTAACTACAAACTGTCATGATATTGTTGTACAGTGTTGTTGGCCATTTCATAATGGAACGAATTACAATGGCTCACAGTCCCCAAATTGTTCAATGGTATTACGAAAATCGGCTTGAGTATCTTACACTCCGACCATACTATGGTCGACGTAATCGCCAAACTGAGTTCACTATTCGACATATAATCGAAAAGTTAGAGTCGCAGTTCACGTTACCGGGTGATAAGCGACCAAATCGACCACATCGAGTACGCAGTGAAGAAATCAGGGCGGCGGTGGCCGAGAGTGTACACGATGAAGTCTACAACGATTGAAGCATTGGAAGCCCAATATTACTCGAGTAATTAGCCAGATAGCACTTGAAATACGGAACTAGTCTTCAAAATTTCAAATACGGCAACTAAGAAAACAACCGTGTAAAGATACTAAAACAATTTTTTACTTTAAAACTCCTATATAAAATACTACGCTACTGTACATAAAATTTGGTAGATATAAAAATATTAATGCTATAAAAATTAATACCAATCAGTACTTTCCTTTGATCAGATGCCATTACTTTTTGTTTGACTACCAAAGATCGCTTCGGATTAGCGGATTAGCTTCGCAGCTTTCTGAAAACAAATCAAAACTGCAACTGCTCTAATATAACTCAATCGTCTCACCCACCAAAATCTCCAACTAACCCCCGCCGTTCAGTGGGCGCAAACCTGGTCTGTCCGCTCTTTAGAAACACCTACAGAAGCATGGTGGCAGATGTCTCAGTGATAAAACGCATGAAATATGGAACGTGTGTGCCAATAAAACATAAGAAGCGATATAAACTTATCATCCTAGGTACATACAAAAATATTTTGACAGAGGGCGTGGCTGTAACTTCTGTGGATATCTAAAGCATTTTTTAAAAGCTTCAGTAAATCAGTATCAAAAATATAATGTATCATATCTAAATACAATTAAAAGGAAAAAAATCAACAATTCTCACGGTATAATTTAGTTATTCCAATAACCTTAAGATATAAAACCTCCTTCAAACGACCACCTCTTTCAAATGGCACCTGTTCACGCCGAAGTGAACATCGCACCAGAAAAATGATTTTGACCGCCAAAATCGGCACTTGCAGATAGTGTGCGAAATCAAATATTTTCTCCCCCGACGCACAGATGAAATTATTCTCCAGCCTCAATCACCTAAGGCAAATCCTGCGCTACGATCATCGTTGCCCAGCTGACTGCTGATGTTAGCCACTGGAGAAGACAACAATAAGTTTTCACTGTACGGCGATTTCTACGCAAATTCGTCGCCGTAGCAGCACCGAGAGCAGATGATCGCACACGGCTGGGTCATCTTCCCATTCAGCCGTCTCATGTCCTGTGGGAGCAGCAGGGCAGTACGGCAGTACAAAGTTTATCGCCGATCAAGACAGTCCAGCACAACTGACTGTGCGTCGCGCTCGCCGTGCATACGTCGCACGACCGGATCCCCACAGACCGGGACTTAGAAATATTAGAAGCAGTGAAATTTGAATGTAACATATGTAAATAGTGTAAATAAATGTTATGTTATAAGAGACTTTCAGTGTTGTGTGGACTGAAAGTTGTCCAAAGCAGGCAGAAAAGAACGCCCTTCTGCTGG
The DNA here is from genome assembly GCF_030247195.1 of Topomyia yanbarensis. Classification (NCBI taxonomy): domain Eukaryota; kingdom Metazoa; phylum Arthropoda; class Insecta; order Diptera; family Culicidae; genus Topomyia; species Topomyia yanbarensis. Next base: position 31,415,461 of record NC_080672.1, read on the forward strand.
CCTGTGCGGGGCCAGCCAAGTTTGTTTTCGTTTCTGGTGCTGTTCGTCCGCCCTGTGTTTCACTGTTTCCCGGGCTTGAGTATCGGCCAGATCCCGGCGTAAACAGCACCCACATTGATGATGTCTCTCACCATTTTGTGGTAACCGGAAGTCGCCATCTCGGATTTCAAAATGGAGCTAATCATCAATTCCCGATGTCTGCTGACCACCCCCTTTCAAGTGACATCCATATTGATGATGGTTCTCACTATTTTGTGGGAACTGGGATTCGCCATCTTGAATTTTAAAATGGCGCTATTCATCAATTTACAATATCTGCTCCACCTTCTTGTACAAGACATCCAAATTGATGGTGAATGTCATTATTTTGTAGTAACATGAAGTGACCATCTTGGATTCCAAAATATCGCAAATCGTCGATTTTCGATGTCTATTGGCCAGATTGTTTTAAATGACATCCATATTGACGGTAGCTCTCACCATTTTGTGGTAACCGTAAGTCACCATATTGGATTTTAAAATGGCAGTAATGGTCAATTTTCGGTGTCTGCTGACCACCCCCTTTCAAATAATATCAACCCTTCTTCTTATAACCCCAACCGTGCTCATTCGTCAAATACTTCTGAATTTACCGTCTTCTTCGACGCATCCATGAAGGGTAAGATTCGTGGAATACCGAACCACATATGCTCACAAGTGGTCAACTGCTGTAAGATGTTGCATACTGACGGATCGAACCTCGAAGTGGATTCGGTATTTTCAATGAAAAGTTCACCGCATTCTACAAACTCAGTGACTAGCTGTTATTCAGTGTACTCTTGCAGTCATTGACAAATCACCCGCAGACCATTACTTCATCGTTTCGGATAGCCTCAGTTCCATTAACGCTATACTACGCTCGATGAAACTTAGAAAGCAATCCTCGTATTTTTTGGGGAAAATACGAGAGCTACTAAGTGTTTTAACTGGCAAATCCATTTCAGATTGCCTTGGTTTGGGCCCCTTCTCATTGCTCCATTTGGGGCAATGAGAAGGGGGACTGCTTAGATAAGGTGGGTATTCTAGAAGGTGACGTTTATGAAAGACCAATTTGCGTCAACGACATTTTCAGTATTACTCATCAGAGAACTCTTGAAAGTAGACAAACTTAGTAGAAGAATGGTGAACTAGGAAGGTGGCTACATTCGATAGTCTCGAAGGTATCGACAAAACTTTGATCCAAGGGGTTCGATGTGGGTTGTGACTTCATTAGTGAGATGTTCCGACCCTATGTCACACTGGATGGGTTCGTGGATAGTGGTCTCTGCGTTTGTGGCGACGGCCATCACGACATCGAGCACATTGTTTGGGCGTGCACCGACTATAGTTCCGCCAGGTCCCAGCTAATGGATACCCTTTGGGCCCAAGGAATACTACCCACCGTCCCAGTTCCAGATCTTATGGCAAGCCCCGACCTTTTGTATATGTCCCTCATCCATCTCTTCCTAAAATCAATCAATATAAGTATTTCTCTTCTTCCCATTCTCAGAAGTCCTCTGTACAGTTTTTGTTGCGCCAAATCAAACCACAGCGCTACTACGTGATCGTCTTCACTCACCAACCTGCGTCCATAAACCAAAACTGGACCGAAAAATTACCCGAAGTTTTGACCCCGCGAGTTCAACTTGACATTTTTGTTGGGGCGAGTTCGGTACCTCTGAAGTTGATTTCTGGTACTCTGTGGGGATTGCGCTGGGATCGTTCTATACATTTGCATGCAATAACTCTCTTTCTTTGACATTTTCTTCGTCAGGATTTTACGGAGTGCTAGACAGGATTCAACCCCTCTCATTATTTTGGTAAAGTTGTATACAGGATTTTGTTAAAATCCCTCTCAGAATTCTTATGGAGTCCTTCTGATGGTGTACTGCTAAAGACTAAGACGGAGGCCTATACAACAATCTTTTGAAAATCTGTTTTAAAGTCACAAAATCCTGCCCAGAATTCTTACGAAGTCTTCCTAAGAATTCCGATGAATATTACCTTTTAAGCTTGTCAAACTTTTATTATATTACAGCAATTCCATGAAAAAAAGTTATACGATCTCTCAGAATTCTGCAATATTTGGTAGTATCGTTACCGAAAAATATTAGATACATATTTTTGCCTTTCTCAATAGAAAGGTATTGTAATTGCTCTGAAAACCGACTTTTTAACGGAGGCCCGGAGGGCCGAGTGACATATACCATTCGATTCAGTTCGTCGAGTTCGGCAAATGTCTGTGTGTGTGTATGTATGTGTGTATGTATGTATGTGTGTGTGTATGTATGTGTGTATGTGACCAAAAATGTCACTCATTTTTCTCAGAGATGGCTGAACCGATTTTGACAAACTTAGTCTCAAATGAAAGGTGCAATGTTCCCATAGGCTGCTATTGAATTTCTAATGGATCAGACTTCCGGTTCCGGAATTACAGGGTGATAAGTACGAACACGCAGAAAATGTCGATTTTAATAAATTCTGCAATGAATGTATAAAGGTGAAAAATTTTCCAAAATATGACCACAACTGCTTCGATTTGTAGTATTAGGTCACTAACATCCATTCAAAGTCTATTTGGCCACATTGGCCACCATCCTCGGTTCCGGAAGCCCCGGCGGAAGTATCTAAATTCAGAATAACAGTCACATCGGTTTCTCGGAGATGGCTAGACCGATTCGACTAAACTTGGCCTCAAATGAAAGGTATTGCGTCCCCGTAAATGGCTATTTAATTTCATCCCGATCCGACTTCCGGTTCCGGAGTTACAGGTTGTGGCGTGCGATCACATAGCAAATTGTGATTCAAACCGATACTCCGATGAAAGCAAAAAAGGTAAAAATTTCGCTAAAATGTCTCTCAAACAACTTAAATTTGCTGTTCTAGGTCACCGACGGCCAACCAAACTTTCGTTGACTACATTGACCACCATAGACGGTTCCGGAAGTGCCCGGGAAAAGCGGCCATCTTTCAAAATTTACGAACTCACATAAGTTTCCCTGAAATGGTTGGGCCGATTTTCACAAACTTAGTTCCAAATGATAGCTATAATATCCCCACAGATGTCTATAAAATTTCGTACGGATCGCTTATATGGGTCCGGAAATATAGACTAAATCGTCCGGTCACATATGAAATTCCCATATAAGCCAGAACTCAATTTTTTTTTTCAAAGGGGGGACCCCATGAAATTTCAGAAATCGAATTCGTATTTTTGATGCCAAACATCTTTAAAATGCATGAAACGTCGAGATTTTATGTTATCTCGAAAAAAATTTTTTTTGTAAAAATCGACTTTTTGGGACTTTGCCGATTTCGCACCTTTTTTCAGTTCAATATTACCGTGGCCGTTTTTTTTCAAAATTGTAGAACTCGAACTCTTTTAATGAATATAAACAACGCACACATTCTCGTGATTCATGATTGAGAAAGGCACAATTGCACCGCTAGGTGGATTAAAATAGGTTTTTTATTTCGTCATTAGGGTGTCACTTTCCACGTTAGATTGGCTTAAAAAATCAAGATTTTTCGAAAGTTGAATTTAAAAAAAAAATCATAACTTTTGAACCGCTGAACCGATTTTCATGGGTTATAGGTCAAATGAAAGGTATTTAAGTGTGGTTTCAACAAAAAATTATTAACCGTAAAAAATATTGAGCTTTGTGTAAAAAAATACGCAGTAAATGGTTTTTCTTGAGTTTCACTGCGAGGGTCCTTAATTTTTTTTAGTAATTTCTCTTCATACTTCTCCCGAATTTTTGATACAAAAATAAATAATGCCGAAATAAGATCCTTTTAAAACCACCAGGATTTTTATAGAAGTGGAATTTCTAACCAAAGATTACGCTCGGTAAAATGCCTATTATTTTCCGTGGTTAATGGACAGCCCCCAGGTTGAAATAAATGTTGCACCCAGCTTGTAAGTAAATCGTAGATTTCTTTATTCACAGCTGCTGTGACTCGCTGGAGGTATATGGTGAACTACCATGCGGTTTCATCGTTTTCATGCATGTGAATTGTATACATAGATTATTTATTTTCAAAAAATTATATCTCCGAAACCTCTAGATCTGACTCAAAAACATGTTTGAAGACGTTGTGTAGAATTGAATGATCTTAGAAATAAAAATATAAAAGTATGGAGTATTCAAAGATCTTCGCAGTGAAAATCAAGAAAACCCATTTAATGTGTATTTTGTTCATAGAAAACCCAATATCTTTAGCAGTAATAATTTTTTCTTGAAACTACATTTAAATACCGTTCATTTGACCTATAACCCATGAAAATCGGTTCAGCGGTTCAAAAGTTATGAATTTTTAAATTTTTGTTTTGTTTTTGTCTATTTCTTGAACATAGACACCATTTTTCAGTAGGAGCAAATTTATTAGTTTAAGACATGAGATAAACGACCCCCTATTCACAAAGACTAATTCTACATATTATAGGTTATGTTCTCCTTCCATCTACCGAGAGCTGTCGGTGTCCATGGGCAACAGCAAAACAGCTTGCAAAAAATTGGACCCAAAATGTACTCCTTTACATCCAACCATTACATTGTGAAGCAAATTACCCATTCAGACACATTCTCCTTGTCATAACAATGTCACTTTAGTCTTCATCGCACCATCAAAATCTCTTTTCTCTTGCTTTGGTGCAATTTTCCGCACTTACAAATTTATTTTTATTGTCCCAATGAAAGCACCGAAAGGGATCAGCTGCACTTACCGTCAACTATTCATTCAACAAAATGACACCGTTGCACCATCGGCATCGTCCTGTCTCGGTGTCGTCCTTTGTCCAGCTTGCGCGCGAAACGAGATTGTTGCTCTTTCGCTAGGCTTTGATTTCAAATTCGGCTGTTTCTTGCTACTGCTGGTGCTACTGTTGTCCACTAAACACTGCCATTTTGATACACGTCCCGTTAGCTACCGCCACCACTCGGTGCTTTTATGCGACAGAAACTACTTTTTTCGGAAAACAGCTTCCTGTCGGAATGTCTCCCCCGCATGACGACAAAAGCGGAGAAATGACAGAGAGAGAAAAAAAACTAAAAGAATACACGACGAATTGGCACGGCGAGTGACAAACAAGCTGATGGCAACGAAATTCCGAATCCCGTTTTGGATGCTTCGCTGGTTCGAGTCAGTGGAAGCCGCCGGTCAGCCACTCGTGAAAATGAGTTTAGTTTTTCACGGATTACCAAGGGTTGAAATGGTGTTATTCCATTCATTCGTTTTTAGGTGGGGGTTTGCAAAACAATTCCACCGTACTTTTGGCGAAATTTAAAATTGTTTTTAGTGCTGGCGGGGATTATGCAGTTTCGAGAAAATAGTACACAACAAGCAGATGTTTTTGGGAGCAAGATTAATTCGTTAATTCCCGGTTTAAAACATACCGAACCATTCCGAAATGTAGTTCAAATTATTTCCTTTCATATCTTCTTAACATCAAAGCCCGGAATGTATTTGTCCGATTGCGATCTGCTTGGTTTCAAAAGATTGCGAATTCCTGTGGAAAACAAAAATATCTCCTAGAAAAGATTCCAGATCACCTGACTGCGCCCGCCCCGTCCGATTCATTGCAACCGTCATCAGCACGAAATACTTAAACGAAACATTCAGATGAAAGAGATCATTTTAATTTGTCAGCACTGCACCGGGGGTCCGGAAAACTTCGCCACACGTTCGTCCTTGTGGCGATGGCAGAACCCACGGCAACATAAACTGCAACAAGCAACATGTCTATGTGAAAAACTTATCTGATGACATCCAACTTGACGAGAGTACGGCTGATGGGCAGAATACACACTGGCAATTCGGTGGACCACTGGCAACTGTTTGCAAGTGTGTTTCCCATCTTTAAATAGACGGCATTCAGTTCGGTGAAAATTCGCTTTGCCAGGCTGAGGCAGAAAAGATCTCGTTTGAATGAGTGGTTATGTACATGTGTACTGGAATGGAATGATGGGAAGGGGTTGACGTTAAGAACTAAAGAAATATGTGTATGAGAGTCTATATATGTACTTTGGTTCGCTTTCTTTTTGGCAGAGATGAAACAACCAATTTTCATTTGTAGATCTTCAAACAATTGTCAACCAAACCATGGACTATATTGTTCGAGAAAATATATTTGTAGTTGGTTATTCTTTGTATTGTTTTTTCTTTCAACTGAATAACTGTTTATACTCTTGTTCACTTTAATAACTGTATAATAAAACGTGTGTTTGTTTTATTATTTTGTTTAATTATTTTATTTGTTCCTACTATTTGATAGTTGTTTTATTTTGCTCGCATTTGATTATTTAATCATAAGTCTTACTCGACTAAATCACAAGGAAGTTTGTAAGGCACTCTTTTTACCATAATTAACCCCGTATCTTGGGTTTCATCAAACTCTGCATTCGCGTTTCTAACATCGCGTACTGTCGATAGCTAGCGGGCTTCCGCTCCACACTCAGGAATGCCAGGTTTCGGCAAACTGAACTCACGGGCACGTTTTTGTCTCGAAAGTGGTCTACCGTAATCTTTTTTCCACGAGGACCATTCGTTTCGTAAAACCGTACAACACGCTCGCGAAGTGCTTACTGTTTCGACGCCATCTTCCATTGAACTGACAGCACCCTAGCGAAAAAAAAACATACAACCCATTTCTAGGGAATCCAGAGAGCAATTCTCTTGGAGAGAATAAAAAATAAGCTCTTTAATTTAATCACAGAAAGGTATTGAAATCATACTCACTTTTTATAGAACACCCGTCAGAAAATGGGACTTCTTGTGTATAAAATGTAAACAAGCATTTCTTTACGCTCTTTAACGCACTTGCGAACTAAAAATTTCATGTGCGCCGGTTTTTTCGAAGGCTAAAGCAGTGGATTGAAGCAGAAATTTTTCTTGCCCTGAAAAGGTTGAAAATTCTGAAGCAAAATTTCTCAAACGGGTCACCCAAATTAGGTGAAATTACAATTTCGATGTAAGGTTCATTTTTTCGGTAGTATTTGGCATTGCAAAAATAAATACCAGAGGGGGTTTACGAGAAAAATTGACTCGACTCGATTTTAGCGAACTTACCGGCAACGAAATTGTCGTAGGACACAGATTGTTTGTGATTTTTCCGATTTAAGAAGATACTAATTCGCATATTTTATTATAAATGAAACAAAAAAGTATTGTGGATCTACTACTTGTTCACCTAATGTCATGACGCCGAGTAAAAAATGGCCGCCGTGCACGTATTCCGCACAACGGATTGAAGGCGTAAACGGCTTGTATACCCGCGACCCCGCATGGATCAACAGGACTGTTGCAGATTTTGTCGCATCGCAACGATAATGAGAGGAAGCGCGGCAAGTAAGCGTGGTACGCATTTATTCAGCCTATAGTTTTAAATTCAAAGCGAGGACATATACACATTTATAGTTTTTGAAATTCATTGGAAATATATCGTTAGGTTGAGTTCAATGATATTGGTTGTATAAGTAAAAATTGGTAACTTTTTCCTGTTTCTTTGATTTTATTAAATATTTTCATAATATTTTGGATTGAATTTTGAAATGTCAAATAGGGTAACTGTGCCCTAATTCATCTTAGCACCTCTATTCATCCCACCCATTTGAATACGTTAGTAAGAGCAATGTCTTCTGCCTGTAATTAACGCAATAGCTTAAATTGGTTGGTAAATGACTGGGTAATGCGTTATATAGCCCCGGTGGTTCGCCACAGTGGTCATTAGCCTCTTATCCAGTAATTCCTATCCCTACCTTCCCGCGGTGCCAGCTGGGGTACGAGTAACCATAGGAAAGATCGTGTAACCAACCCCGATGCGACCATGGTCGTATGCTGACAGGGAAGGAGCGCTCCTCTTTTCGGAAGGTGAGTTCATCCGAGCGTCTGTTCCCCATGTTAGAGGCGGCTCAAAACAGCGTCTGTTCTCCATGTTAGGGGCGACTGATGTATCGTTCTCGTGTCAGCGTGGGACGCCAAACAGAGCTGACACGATGGTCCTCCGGCGAGACAGGGGGTTGGGGAAGGCCCAACAAGCCGCCCTGGAAAACTAACCGTTATGAACAATGCAGAAGAAAATACGAATCGGAACAATCGACAAAGACCTACGCGGCGAAATAAGGACTACGATTGGAAACTCGGAACATGGAACTGCAGATCACTCTGCTTTCCAGCTTTCGACAGGATAATTTATGACCAACTCCAACCACGCAACTTTGAAGTCGTTGCACTGCAGGAACTTTGCTTGACAGGACAAAAGGCATGGAAAAGCGGGCATCGGGTGGCTACTTTCTACCAGAGCTGTGGCACCACCAACGAGCTGGGAACTGGCTTTGTAGTGCTGGGTAAGTTGCGTCAACGCGGGATTGGATGGACTCCGATCAATGCAAGGATGTGTAAGTTGAGGATCAAAGGCCGTTTCCTCAACTACAGCATCATGAACGTACACTGCACACACGATGGGAAACTCGACGACGAGAAGGAAGCGTTCTATGTGAAGCTGGAGGAGGTGTACGACGGCTGTTCGCAACGGGACGTGAAAATCGTCATCGGTGATATGAACGCTCAGGTAGGACGGGAGGTAATGTTTAGACCGGTAATCGGGCCAAACAGCTTGTACACCGTATTGAATGACAACGGCCAACGATGCGTGAATCTCGCAGTCGCCCATGGCATGGTAGTCCAAAGTGCCTTCTTCCCCCGCAAAGATATCCACAAATCCACCTGGAGATCACCTGACCAACGCACCAAAAACCTAATCGATCACGTTCCAATCGACGGGCGATTCTTCTCTGATATCACCAATGTTCGTACCTACCGCAGTGCGAATATAGATTCGGACCAATACCTAGTTGCAGTATGCATGTGCTCAATACTCTCGCTCAACTTCGGGGCGCCGTGGTTGCCCAAGACTACGCACAGTGGCTGGAAGCAGCACTGAAGATGGCTGGAGGAAGATCCATTCCGCCATATGAAATACTGCAATAGCGGCACTTGGTACAGCGATTCCGAATCGAGGAAACGACTGGTTCGATGATGAATGTATGCAGCACGGGCAAGGATGCTTCAGCACGGAACGAGACAGAATGTGTAAGCAAGCACGGAACAGGTAAACCTCGGTCCTCCGGAGAAAGAAGCGCCAACAGGAGGAACGAGATCGCGAAGCGATTGAACAACTGTACCGCGTTAACGTCACACGGAAGTTCTACGAGAAGCTGACAGAAAGGCTACGTTCCGCAAGCCGGTATGTGCAGGGACTTAGACGGCAACCTTCATACGAACGAGTGTGAGGTGATTGAGAGGTGGAAGCAGTACTATGACGAGCACCTCAACGGTGAAGCAGCAGAGGACGGAGGCGGTAAATTCGGGAGCAGGAGATTCTTCCGGAGCAGTGGATCGAGGGTATAGTTTGCTCAATCTATAAAAAGGGTGACAAGTTGGATTGCTGCTACTACCGCACGATCATACTACTTAGCGCCGCCTACAAGGTCCTCTCTCAAATATTTTGCCGCCGATTGTCACCATTTGCAAGGGAGTTCGTGGGACACTACCAAGTGGGATTCATAGGTTCCTGCGCCATCACGGACCAAATATTCGCGATTCGGTAGGTTCTGCAGAAGTGCCGCGAATACAACGTGCCCACACCTCATTTGTTCATCGATTTCAGATCGGCGTATGACACAATCGATCGAGATCAGCTATGGCAGATAATGTACGAGTACGGTTTTCCGGATAAGCTAACACAATTAGTCAAAGCGACGATGGATCGGGTGATGTGCGTTGTTCGAGTATCAGGGACACTCTCGAGTCCCTTTGAATGGTCTATCGTGCCTGCTGTTCGACGATGCGTTAGAAGGTATAAAAAGGAGAGCGGGGATAGACACGAGTGGCACGATCTTCAGGAAGTCCGTCCAGCTTCTTGGAATCACCGACGACATTGACATAATAGCACGGAAGTTTGAGGGGATGTCGGAAACGTACATCAAACTGAAAGCTGAAGCCAGCAGGATTAGACTTGCCATCAACGTTTCGAAGACTAAATATATGACAGGAAGAGGTTCTAGAGACGACAATGTGTACCTCCCATCCCAAGGTAGGATTGACGGTGACAAAATCGAAATGGTCGACGAATTCGTATATTTGGGCGCACTGGTAACCGCCGGCAACGATACCAGCAGAGAAATTCAGAGACGGATCTGCCTACTTTGAACTCCGGAGGACGCTCCGGTCGAACAAAATTCGCCGCCGCACGAAGTTGACTATCTACAAGACGCTAAATAGACCGGTGATGCTCTACGGCCACGAGACCTGGACTATGCTCGTGGAGGACCAACGCGCCCTTGGAGTTTTCGAACGAAAGGTGTTGCGTATCATCTATGGTGGCGTGCAGATGGAAGACGAAACGTGGCGCAGGCGAATGAACCATTAACCATGAATGTCGGACCACGACCCCGTGAAGATGGTTCTTGAGGGCGACCCTACAGGAACAAGAAGGCGGGGCGCACAGCGAGCACGGTGGATCGACCGGATAGAGAACGACCTGCGAACCCTTCGAAGACTGCGAGGCTGGCGACAAGCAGCAATGGACCGAGTGGAGTTGGGACGGCTTCTGCATACAGCAAGAGACAACAAGGCTCTAGCCTAAACGGTATGGTAAGTAAGTTTAAATAGTAGGATGAATAAGCGTACGTTGTACTCGACTTTAACTTCGCTCAAACGCGAGCAATTACATTTTCCAGGCCAGATTTTTCATTGTAGAGTAGAAGGGGCCAAATAGGTATAGGGATACCTATAATAGATGTAAGACAAAACGCAATGAAGAGGACATAAAGAATGCAATTGAATTTATTCAAGATGGCACCAGTATTCGATCAGCCTCTAAACAATTCAAGGTTCCTTTCGAAACATTACGTACTCGTTTGAAAGGAAAGTCTTTGTCATCAATGAAAGTGCGTCAGATATTTCGCGAGAGTTGATAATATAATAATTTAAGGTGTTGTTGAAGTAGATAATCGAAAAAGAGAAGGAAAAGGAATCCAAGAAAATGCTCCGAAGCGCAAACGTAATCGTCGCACAGTTGAGCAACCACGTGAGCCGGAATGCAGAACTTCAATTTCACACTCTGGCGACGACGAGGACGCCGAAGAAGTTATTTGCAAGTGCAAAATCAGACGAAGCTGCTGAAAAAACATGTTTTTTTTTCAACATTTCCTTTCGCGGTTTCATGATTTATCAAAATGTTGGCTAATTTTGAATTTTCTCACCTGAATGACGTCAATAAATTGCAGTAATTATTTGTGTTATTAATATTTAAATAATCTGCAGTATTCATACTATCCAAATGAAAGTTGGCCCACTGATTGTCTAGGTGTGTATAGTGTTTTATTTAACCTCGAATATAGTGACCTAGAATTTGAAAAAACGAAAACGAAAAAGTAAAATCATTATTGCCAAAACGTTTGCCAGATGCATAACTTTTCCAATGAATGCTTGTTTGTCAAAATCAAAATTGATTCTTCAATCGATTTTGGTGGCCCATTTAAGAATTTGTAACTATCCCAACATTTTCTTTTTGAAGAGGTGGTACTTTTCGAGATATTTAAAATTTCTTTTCAACGAAAATAATAATTTTGTTTTATTACGGCCCTTTTTAAAAAATATTCGCGTTTAAGTTTTTCAAAATAGATAAAATTTCCTGTAACTTCTTTTTTGAAAATGAGGCGATATTTGGAACAATTTGATTGCTACAATTAGAACATGTTGGCACTAATGCAATTTAGCAAGAGGGCGTAGAAGTTTTTGCATGCATTACTTTGAAAAAAATTATGATCAGGCAGTGGTCAGCTATTTTCATCCGCGTCCCTCATCACCTATTTTTAAACAGTGATTCATCAACAGTGCTGTCTTTCAAAATGAACACAAATTGATCTTTTTTCTCAAAATCCCCATCACTAGTCGGGCGGAAATAGAAAGTAGATTTAATACTCAAGTCTTTGGCATAAAATGAGTGTGACGAAAACGATTAATTATCCAGATTAACGCACTGAAAAGGTAAATAAATGTAAGAGTATAGTATGTCATTTTCAAATGTTTATCAAGAAGTAGAAATAAGCAAAATATTTTGATTCAAAAACGAAGAAAAATCACTACAAATTTCTTTACCTTGGCTATGAATAATTGGCACTAAAAACAAGCTATTGAAGGGACAAAGTTTATTTCGTATTGTGCCATGTTCATATTTTTTTCGCCAAAAATCATTCACGCGAAACAGTAAAGCGTACAGCAAGGATGTCTTCTAGGATGTTTTATGATGATTCAAGACCTAATTTTACTAATATAGTTAAATTGATTAATCCCATTTGAAATGAGATATATGTTACAGCTATTTTCAAAGTATGAAAAAAAGCTGCAGTCTTCAGGAATATTAATGAACCTCGTTTTGCGAACAACTTTACTGAAGACCAAAAATCTCTATTTATAGTTGGAAGTCATTGACCGTTGTTTGTGATCCCTTAAAACTTTTTTTTTCAACATAACTCCTTAAATATCGTAGATAAAGTTTCAGCATGTTCCAAAGATAAGTATTATCAGGATACATATTCTTCCAGCGGAGATCATTGGTCTACCTTTTGCGACTTAGAAGTTATCAGATATGTTTTGGTAAAATTAGCAAAAGTTTTAAAGGTATCTTTTAACTTTTGAACGAGCAAAAACGGGCAGTCAGCTTTAGGTTTAATCAAAAATGCTACATCAACACTATAAAACTCAATATAGTTCATTTGTCTCCAGTAGAGTTATAGATGATTTTAAAAAAAACTATTAAGATAAGAAAAATTATGCGGTTAAAAAATGTACTTTAATGAAAGAAATAACTTCGTAGAATATATGAAACCAGTAGGAATGATAATTGAAATGATATTTAAAATAAAAGGTTTTTGGGGGTCATCCAAATAAAATGAGCTATAACTTTTTAAGCAGTAAACGAAGAGACTTAATGTATTCAGCAAATATTTGGGTGGAAGCAATCTGCACAACTTTTCCAAAGACTTTCTCTTAGCAGAAAAATATTTAGCTGAAAAATCTCACTAATAGAAGAATTAATCACGAAAAGTATAGAAGACAATGATAAACCAAGCTATTTTTATGAGTAGTTCAAAAACACTATTAACGTAAACTGAACCGTTTCCACGTTAACAACCAATCACCATTTCAAACACTTTATTATTCAAATATTGCCAAATTACTTTGATAATACACGAGATAAATCATTTTTGTTGTCCATTTTGGTAATTTAAACCTTTTTATACAACGTACCGACCTTGTTAGAATTATATTTAAAAGTTATAGCAATGGCTTCAAAGGGATCATCCACAAACGACCGGCAAGAATGTTGAAGATATTAAAGTTAAAAACTTTGTGTCTTCAGCATAATTGTTGGCAAAAGCTTGCTCTACAACTTTGCCGAAGACGTAGTTTTAATATATGCACCTGCAAGACAGTTGGTAAATATATCTACTTTTTGGGAGGAATAATCATTAAAATAACAACATTGTTTGCAAGGGCTTATAATGTCTACAAAATCCTCCGAAAACGTCAATAACCCAAATTCAACAATTTAGGCGTAATTAATAGATCGCACAATTTTCCCTTTCACAGATTGATGAGATTGACGGTATTGTAAATATCATCAAGCCACAATAGATTCACTATAGTTATCTAAATATAAGGCCGTTCGCTCTTTTTAGTTCCTATTTGCACCAAGTTCTATTACTAGAGGTTAATTAGTTCTCAGTAATAATCCACCAATCATTATGACTACTCTGGAGTTGATTTATATAAGAAGCCCGCTTCAAGATGTTGATTACAATACGCCTCGATAGTGGTGTATCGAGGAGACCGAGAGGGCGGTTGTGAGCCTTTTTCTGTTCTATACGTTTCCTCTCGTTTCCAGCTCACAATTAACAAATAAACCAATAACGAATAGATAATTGAGAAAGGATATGCTATGCGTGGTGGTTGGCTATTCATGTATTACTAGTGTGTCAAGTACTAATGTATATTTGTCGCGTGATGATCATAACTTCAGCTATATCTTGTACAGGTACAATGTACCTGTCTATTCTCTCATCTATTGCATTTTATATCTTCTATTTGATTCTTATACTGCTGCCTTCAACTGCGTCAGTCATAGATGACGCTCACATCCACCAGATAACACGCTCCATGGCGACATGACCGGGAACTACAGTTGATACAAGAGAATTCACTCCCTTTTAGCATCTGAACCGTACACTGAAATTTAGTATCAGATTTACGACTCGCGCGATCGTTCAGTACCACACGCAAATATGTGAAATATGTACCACGGTCACAGAATCGAGTGTATATACGCGAAATCACATACACGCTAGCACACGCGAAAAACACGTTAACATACAAACGCTTGAGCTCTTCGCGAACAACCATGTACACCTACGCCCGCGATCTCGCAAACATGATCACACCTCGGTGATAGTGAACGTCTTAACAGTCATAAATTCTCAAACGCGGTCTCAAGCGGGAACCTACAAAAATGCCCTCGAGCACACGAACGCGAATCGGTCACGTCCGAAAGTCTGTCCTCGATCCTAGAAGCCTAGGTCCATGCCTTCAGTTGGACCAAATGAGAAAATATGCTCATATCTATTACCTATTAGACAACATGGCGACATGACCGGAAACTCTATCGATATAAGGAAACCCACCCTCTGCTATAATCTGAACCGTACACCGAAAATTTAGTGTCAGACTCACGGTTCGCGCGACCATTCAAGAACACACACAAATATGTTACAAAATCACGTCAGCATATAAACGTTTGAGTCCCCCGCGATTATCCAAGAAATCTACGCCCACGATCTCGCAAACATGGATAAGGTGGCCGTCTCAGCACTCATAAACTTACAAACGCGATCGCAAACGTCAATCTAGAAACTCCCGCGCTCGCGCGATCGTGGATCGGGCACGTACGAAAGTCTCTATTCTCGGTACTAGTCTAGGTCCATGTCAATTAATAAAAAAAATTGAAAAATTACGAAAAAAAATAACTCCCATGTCCACTAGACAACACGTTCCATGGCGACATGACCAAGAACTCTAGTGATATGGGGTAACTCACTCCTCGTCAGAATATGATCCGGTCACTGAAAACTAAATATCAGAATGACGATCCGCGTGGTCATCCAAGTACACACGCGAATATGTGAATGGGCACTGGATTACAAAATCGAATTTATACATGCGAAGTCACATACACGCGACAAACACGTCAACATACAAAGGCTTAAACGCTTCGCGATCATCTACGCATACCTACGCACGCGATCACGCAAACTTGTTAACACTCCGGTAATAATGTGAACGTTTTAGTACTTGGCAAAGTTAGTTACAAACGCGAATCCGCAAACGTGCGCGATTATGAATCGGTCTCGTCCGGAAATGTGTACCATCCATTCTAACAACTTAGGGCCATACATTCAGTTATACCAATCAAAAAAATAAAGCTCTTACCCACAGGACAACCCGTTCCATGGCGATATGACTGGGAACACTAGCGATAAGGAAGAACCCACTTTCTTTTAGAATCTGAACCGTATACGAAAAATTAAATACCAGATTCACGGTCCGCGTGCGATCATTCTAGAACACACGCGAATATGCGAAAGGTACACGGTTTTAATATAAAACATATACGTTAGCACACGCGATCGAACACGTTAACGTACAAATGCTCGAGTCCTTCGCGATGATACACACGATCGCGCACATACCTGTATCGTACAATGAGTGCCACATTCAGAATCACGGCACGCTATGTGGGCTCCATTGCCTGTCTCGTCTGCAATTGTAGTGTATGATTCTGACAGGGAGGCCTTCCGAGAACATAGCTCTACAGGTCCATTTGGACAACTGTCGAAAAAAAAATTAATAGATCGCGCAATTTTGGCAAACAAACCACGTGTTCCCAAAAAATGTTCGTTGATTTTTTATATTGATCAGGAAAGTTGAAGTACGCATTTTTGAAGGCATGATTTTTCTTATAAATAATTAGAGTGGGAATTGATTATAAAATTACAACGCCATCGCAAAGGAATTATAACGCCCACAACTTCCTCCGAAGCCATCATTGACTCAAAGTAAATCATTTTTGCACAACTAATCGATGGAAACATTTTAAGAAAAACAAAACCACTGTGCATTGCTTAATGAAATATTACACTGAAAATAATCCACACGTTCCATTCATCAAAAATCAAGGTAAGCAGAACACATCAATTTCAAATATTTTCCTAATGAATCCCACCCCAATCCGAAACACATAACAAAAGTAATTCAAAACTATATCTCGCATTGTTACTTGTTGTAATTATCTGTTATTTTAACTACTAACGAGAATTCTGTTATAATATTCTTATTGTTTTCTGATCGGGATGAACTGTAAATATTAAATTTGTATCTAGTATGTCAGAAGTAACGTATACAGAAGTCATATAGTTTGTGGAAAAGTGTGGAAAATTAATCAACCAACATATAATAAAATGTATAAATAAATAAAAACATGCACATCGTCTGAACTGAAAAAGTTCCATTGATTTTCAAATGTTTCTAACTCAAAATTTAATGAAATGAATTGAAATTACTATAACGAAATATTTAATTTCTATAAAAAAAATCATTGATTGTTAAGTTGTGACAGCAGTGCATTTCACGTGTTTTACATTTAAAATTATTGTCCGTTATGATGACTGAATCTCAAATGTTTCGCATATGAATTTCGTGGAATTTATCATATAACAGTTCTAAAAGTGAAACACTTACAAATAACGTATGGATTATTATCACCGTAAATTGCTATGACAAGTATCGAACAGGTAATTCCGTCAATTAATACCAAGCATCGAACGGAATGAAAGTTTAATTTTCCGCTTCTCCCTAGCGATAAAAATCCTCTCACGAAAAAACTCCCTCTCTTTGTCTCATTTGTACGTATCTTGAAAGAATGTTGCGTAGCACGGGTTGCCGCAACATCAATGATGATACAGAAAAGTTTAATTCTCGCATAACTTTCTCAATACATTTTAATTATGTTTTGATTCTGACGAAACTTGTCCGGTAGTTTAGTTCTCCGCCGGCAGAAGCCAAGTATCTATCCTTACCTTATCAGTTGACACCAAACGCGAACGGAGTGATCGCAGTGACACGTGTCAATGTTGTTTTAATTTGCCAAGCACCTATTTAGAGAAACAAACTCGCAAAGCGGGAGGAAGCTATCATTTGCATTAACTTTCAAGAATGTTTATGTTGAATATTTGATAAGCCATCAACCGAATGATGTGTTAATCTCGCAGTAGGCCTGTATTTGATACCAAGCGTTTTCATTTCTCGCCTCCGGCCAACTGAGCGGTGAAGACTCGAGAAAAACGTTCGGCACAGTGAGAAAAAAAAGCCACAACCACCAAAGTCGACGTCAAAGTCAAAAGCGAATGTTTGTTGCAAAGAAGGGATTAAAGGTTTTTGTGACGCGAAATGTTTCATTAAGCTGAAACGGGTGAACGAAATGGGGGATGGAAAAACAAGCGAACTCATTGCCTGATGGCAATGAGCGCTCGACACAAAGTGTAAAACACTGATCTGCCGCCACAACGGTTGGGGGAAAAATAGGGTTGGATATAATAACGAAGCGTTGAATTGGTTTTTTCTCGCGAACGCGTTCGAACCGACTGCGGGGGCTCATCATCGCACATAAACATGTTCGGGTGGTTCAATGGTGGCTGCAGCTGGGGTAGGTGTGCTTGGCCTTGGTGGAAGTTTTTCCGAAGCGTGTGTATTTTGATTTTTGATTAAGCAGATTCTCGTTACTGTGAGGGGAGGGGAACATAATTTCATTTTTTCATTAACATTGGAAAATCCATTACCTTGATCTGTTTGAAATGTGTTTGCTGTGGGGGTGTCGCAATATCGATCGGGAAAGGTAGATTGCCCTTAATGGATGAAAACTGTCATAGTTTTTGTGGATTTTTTTGCTGCATTCCATTGTTTTTTACGCCATTTTTTATAGTGTGCAAAAGAGTGACAGAGAAATAAAATTTGGATATTAATCATTTTTTATTCGACAGCGCTGGTGATAATAGATTCATTGCTTGCAAAACATCACATCCATCTTGTTATATATATTTCATAGATACCTATCCCCATCCTAATCTCTAGATTTTTTTTAATGAATCGAAATTAAGACTCATTTTTTCCATTCTGAAAAACAATACTAAATCCAAGTGCTGGCGTAGTCTCACCACGTTTTGTGATTTATGAGATTCTCTCACACGCACAGTTGCCCCAAAATGCGTTGGATAACATTCGCCGATCCGTGTTAAAAACAAACCGGCAACAATCCGGGCAAAACATTGTCACGTCCTTCATATTACCATCAATCATCGCTGCGATTGGAGGCTGCCGTTGTTGGCCGGTAAGTGAGACGCTACACACCCCGCTAAAAGTATCACGCGTTTTTCTCCTACTTAGCGATTTAATGTGCCATCGTCATCATCTTCGTCCTTGGATATGTCAACAAACCAACCGACAAAAAAAGCGATACATCATAAGCGGTGATTCAATCCAGACTGACTGACAGCTACAGGCACCTACTTTTGGGAAGATATTGTTATGTGTCTTTTTTTGTTCTTTGCCAAGCAAGCAGAATCTTTTTCATTTTCAGGGGCCTAAGAATGGCGACGTTTCTTTTCGCATTTTTCCCATATGTGTGTGTTGGAAAGATGGAGCTTATTTTGTCGACATAGCTCAAGATAGAGAAAAGCTCGCACTTCACAAAATGATTATATCAACGCCTACTTCGACGCTGTTGAGCTAGGCTGGCTTCGGAGCAAGACGATTCGAAATGATTGACGGTGTTTTTCCGCTCGGTTTCACAAAACCGCAACCGGCACCAAGATTGATACTAAATCTTTCCGTTGACGGAACTTTAATCAGTGAAAGCTCCTCGATGGAATAATTCGTGGTAAATTGACGCGTTGTGCGCATAAACTATAGTACCTCCTTTAGAATGTTACTGTACTGCCCATAAAAGCATAAGAGTTCCATATGGATTTTTGTCGAAAATGAGTTATCTGCTGGATTGTATTCTGTATCACCACTGAATCACAAAGCAAAAATGAGATTACCAGGTTTGTTTAGAAAATATCGAAAAAACACCAAAACTTGGTTGACCCATCCATACGGCTCAATGAAAATGTAAATCTTGAACAGAGTTTTCCTCGGCTTGCTATTTTTCAATATGGAACTCTTATGCTTGTATGGGCAGTATAGATACAATTCGTAATTTTGGTATAATCATTGAGCACAGTTTTTCGATCGATGAAAATTGGAATTTTCGTTTTACTTTGTCATGATGCTTACTCAATGTGAAGACAAAAATCCCGGAGATTTCAAGGGTTTTCTGAATAAAACATTTGTACAAAAACAAGACTTTTCGTTTCTTTACCATACAGAATTTCTGTGCTTGCTTTCCGAAGTACTAGTTGTGTTACTGTTTGCATTTGGCTTTTAACTGGTGCCAATTTGGTGTCTGTTACTTAGGATATATCGTTCAATTGACTGATGTGCTGGATTTGAAACACAAAAATCCGACTGTATCGGTCAAAACATACTTGGAAGGGAAATACTGAACAAATCGTTCCGCGTCGAGCACATCTGTGGAAAGATGAGAACAAAGATATAAATTAAGGGGAAAGAACACTGGGGGTAATTCGGTTCCCTCGATTTCTCAGAAACCTAAGACTTTCAGATTGTCGTACATATTTGTGGAACCGCTATTCCAAAATATTAATTTTGTCAGCTGAATCTAATTTTTTAGTTTTTTTTTGGAACGGAAATAAAACTTGTTTCATTTTTTGCCATCCTCAAAACAAAAATCATTATAATGGTAAAACCGTGATCAAAGCAACAAATAAATGTGAAAAAACAACAAATAAGTATTTTAGAAAGCTTGAGGCTCCTATTTAAAAAATGATTTTTGTTTGGGTGAAAACGCAGATATTATCAAGACGCTCACCACTTTTGTGCGTAATGGCGTACGAAGCTATTCGGACCCCCTATTTCATCAAACACCGTTCAGCGGCTTGCCGCTACGCAGACAATTGCACACGCCATAGCAAAAAAAGAAAATACATGATGCGCCAATCGACAGCTGTGACTAAACGGATTAAATTTTTGTAACGCTTTTTTTGCTTCTTAAGAAGTTTCTCTAATAAATATTTTATAGGTAAACATAATTGTATAATAAAATTTTTTTAAAAAGATGACAGTCTGAATTGACCCGTAGCTACGTACCTATGGTAATATTATGCAAAACGTATATATCATTTTCAAGGCTAGCATATAGTTCTGTTATATCTCGCAAAATTTGGCGGTTCTCAATTTGCATGCGCTAGGAGCGAATGTTGTCTCGGAGCGCTTTTTTGAAAAAATTGTAAGCCAAAAAACAAGATTTTTGTTGGCAACACCAAATAATTATCGTGATTTTGGATCTACCGGATAATATCTTTATTTTAATATCTTGTTTTGGGCTATACCATCAACTGTTTTCGTTTAATCGGTTTGTGAATAATAAAACACGGGTTGGTTTAATTCGGACCATTTGCCGTATATACGATCTGATACGCGATCGCCAAAACCGTTTGAGAAGAAAGTGTACGCAATCGGTCGAGCTTTCAAGAAAACATAAGTTTTCGCAAATCGGTTGACAGACTTCGACGTTACAGCTCATAACCTATTTTTAATTAGATTGACCCAGCTTTTATTTATCTACTATATTAGCTATACTTACAACAAAGTTTTATGTATCAAAGAGAGCTTTTCTTTTCACAATTAGAAATTTGGTGAAAATAAAATAGGAATAACTTAGGCCAAAATTTCTGCTGGAAAAAAATCGATAAGAAATGGGTGGTCTGAATTGAAACCGGGTTGGGGTAATTCGGACCTTTCATGTACTTTCGCGCAGAACCGTTTATACACAATACGGTAAAATATCGGAAAAGGTTGCCTTAGAAAAAAAATGTGCGCAATTAATCAGGCTTTCAGGAAAAAATATTTATTTGTGAATCGTCCCAGTTCTATAGCTACCCTTACTAGGTCCGAAATGGCCCAGTTCCCCCTATAACTCTACAAGCAAATGCCTAAGAATCAGAACTACCATGAAAAGAACTAAGGGGCAAGCGTAGGCGGTGGCTGCGTATAGACTGGAGAGTGCTTGTCAAAAAGACAGTTGAGTGCTTCATCTCACCATTAGCCATTCTAATTGAACTGCCGTGAAAGTCATTCGATTTCGAAATTAAGTTATTCAATCGATTGGCCTCATTGGAAGCATTCTTACCCTGACTCTCAGACAGTTCGGGTGTGTTTTATTCTCTGTACGGATTTTACGCTTTGCCTCAGTTTGCTTTCTGCCTGTTTCTTAAGGTCACATTCCTCAACCTTTTGTTCGCGCTTTAAGGTTTAAACAATAGCCACCTGTATAAGCTGGATCGGTGCCTCGTTGGAATCCAGTTTAGATATAAGTGGTTTTTATCTTTCTTAACACATTTATTGGATTTTCCCGTCTGCGTAGGCATTGAGCCCACGCGTTTACGTTTTCATTAGTTTCTTCTCCGCATGGTCAAATTGTGGTTGAATCGGGTTCAGGCTTCCCGCCAAACATGATCCAGAACTGATCCATTTGTGGTCTTTTTCCCGTCCAATACCCAGAAATTGAAGACATTGTCAACGATGTGAGCTTGACATGCGAAGATCTGCTGTAGTACAGGTTTGGCAGTTCTTGAGAGCGGACTTCGGCTTCTGAAAATACTGGATTTCAAACGTTTGAATTCATTGTTAAACGTAGGAGATAGTTCGAAAATATACTCAATCAAATTCGTATTGGGTAATCTTCGCTAAAACCGTGTTACCAAGCTACATCCTCTTGCACAAGAGTCGTCTTCCTGTCCGTTTGTTTGTACATGAATTACTCTAATTGTAGTAAGAATGCCGAAAAGTGCCCTTACTATGCTGAGAGTCTGCATGACTGATATCTCAACATGTGCCGCGCTCAAACTATGCGGGGATAAAGTAAAACGCGCCCTTGCGAGACGTTCCAAGCGTGCTTTTGTAGAAATCTTGAAGAAAGTTACTCCACCACCCTCAACGAACCTCTGTGTTCTCTTGCCTCCTAACGAGGACGACGCTGATCTTGAAACATATGCTAAAGTAGCTAGAAGTTCTAGAAAGATGAGAAACATTTCCTCTCCTAAACTTCCTTGTAAAGATCAAAAGGTGTCTCTCGATGGGGCTCGAATTATCAAGCTTTTAATTACTGCTTCTTTTAAAAACCTCGGTTGGACACCAACGGCTACACGACATCAATCCCTGCCTGAATCGCGTCTAGTTTTAGGAGACTTCAACTCATGGTACGGCATGGCGTTACCACTATGATAATAACCGGTTTTCCTTAAGTTACGATCTTTGTGATTACCTCAACATGCCAATGTTAAGCGAGGGTGAAATGATTCGGATTCCTGCTTTTTCAGCGCGTCCGAGCTCTTTAGGCTTGTCCCTCTGCTCGACATCGCTTCGGTTAGATTGCACGTGGACGGTAATTTATGTTATACACGGTAGTGACCATCTGTCGATCGTAGTCTCAATCACCAACTACTTCATTCGTAAGGTATCCCGACTCATGGCAAACCATCCTTCGTGTGTACATCTCCGGTGTATCGGGCTCGTGGCTAGTGTTGTCTGTGCTTGTGGCAATGGCTCTCACGATATCGAACAAATTGTTTGGTCGTGCATGGAGTATAGATCCGACAGGTCTTAGCTAATGGATACCCTACTGGTCCGAAGAAGACCACCCAACGTCCCGTTTCGAAATATCACCAAAATGTCCCCTAGATGTCCCTCATTTATATCGTCCTAAAATCAAACATTGTAACAATTTAGTCCTTCTCTTTCTCTTTTTCTCGTTCTCAGAAGTCTTCTGTATTGCTTTTGTGGCACCGAGATTAGAGCCGAAAACGACCCGATGTTTTGAAACATCCCTAGTAACAATTAAGGTTTTATGATAGTTTTATAGCCACTGATAAAACTTAGATTGCACTTGTAGCGTACTATTAAACTTCAATTGTTACTTGGGATAAGACAAAACCTATTTGAGGCCTTAGAGCCAGCATTTCTTCGTACGATATATTCAAAATATTATTCTGCAACTTTTTAAATAAACTATTTTTTGATAAGACTAAATTAGAGTAGCCGAGCGAAAAAAAAAATCCGAAGTTATTTTTGAGAGTGGATGTCTTCGGTAAAGTTGTAGAATATTATGTTTTGAACAACTTCGTCTAAGATACAATATACATCAAGCCTCACTTTTGAGGCGAAATCGTTTTTTTTGTAAATATACTTTAAAAGTCAGTTTTTAGACTTTTCCACGCTAAAACTATAATTGATTATTTTAATTTGTTTCATTTCAAACTTGCAGGTATCACCAAAATAAACTGATTGCTTAAAGAACTAATAACATAACAACTAATAACATTTTAATTTGTACTATTTCCATTGAAGATTTCTGTTTTCATGGGCACTTTCGGGCAGCCAAACTTTGGCTTTTCCAATACTCTATTTTTCCAAGAACAAACTTTATATTACAGAGGAACAGGATATAGAGGGACTCGTTGTTTGGGTAACCATTTATGTACGAAGGTTTTTAACCCATTCATGCCCATGTTGTTTGTGGACAACAACGTTTTTAAACAGCTATAACTTTTGTTTGACGCAAGATTTGATCACAAAAACAAATAAGGCTAATATATGTGACTATTAGCTTTCATTTAAGTATTAACAGTTACAAGGATCAGCTCTAGAACTGAAATTATTGCAATTAGTCTGATTGAACTCCGATGAAGCAGTGCTGCAAGGGACCGTTTACGTTGACAACGCAAAATGATTTTTTCATATAACTTCGTTAGGTTGCAATATTAGTGAAAACTGATAAAAATTATCAATTTAGACTATTTTTGGCTACGTTTTCCACCCAGTTGGTCTATTGTAAATATTCTAGGAGAATTGTAGTGAGCATTGGAAGATAAAAATTGAGCAGCTTCTAGCACTGCAAGGAAAGCACCTATCTTTATGGAAAAAGGTTTTTCGAGTTTCTTGACCCCACCGTTTACAAGGAAAAATAGTTTTGTAACCCTACCTACACTAGAAAAAAGTTGGGCATGAAAGGGTTAACATTTTTTTCAATTTATATACTTTATCAGCTATTAACAAAATGTATTATACACCGGTTACAAGTATTTTTTTGAATTTTGTTCGACAATTTCTAATGCATTCTATCATCTCTCCCGAAGTTCACAAGACTTCTCTGAAGATCGAAGATCTTCTCCGAAGTTTACAGAGCTGCATTGAAGCTTAACAAAAATCATTGAAATTTTCTCAGAGCTTCGAAAAATATAGCTGCAATTTACAGCTTGTAGAAAATGGTAGTAAGTCTTAGGATCTCTCCAAAGTATGTATGGTTTTTTAAAGTTCATAGGCCTTGTCTGATTTGGAAAAAAATCTGTAAAATGTCCCTTCAGCTTGTAATATTTTCTTTATTCTTGATAGTCCATATGGCTTATTACTTAAGTTCGACCAACTTCACTGGAGTTCACAAAACTGTATTGAGTTGCACTAAACTACTTTGAATGTGCATGAATTTTTATAAAAGATGCGAGGATAAATACTACTTTGGTTCACATTTATTAGAACCGATTGTGCGCGGAAATCCCAAAAGAGAATTTATTCCGTTAAAATCTTTCCGAATAAAGTTCACAAGTAATATCATTCAGACGAAAACTATGAAAAATCAATTTTCTAATTGAGATTTCGTTTGAAATAACATATAGTCTTGTAGTATTAGAGCTTCCATTTCATTGCCAACTGTTTGCATCGGGCTTCAACGAGATTGACAGTTGGTCATTGCCATCACGACATTCGCTAAGCTAGCAGTTCAATCAAGTGTGTTGACATACCAGAAAAAGACGGCTATTTAAGTGGAATATTTCGAAATTACCTCTGTTCCGGCTCAGCACGCTTGCGAGAAAATACACATTCCTTGCAACGGTAAAAACTGTGCACCAGTCGAGTCGCTTTCCTCCCGGCAGTCGACAGCAGCGACGGTGGCGGTGTGAGGCCCTATGGTGGCAAGCTAATTGTTTCAGGAATTTAATTTCAATGGCGCTTTGGAAAGTTCCGGTCAATTGGCTGAT
The DNA here is from genome assembly GCF_030247195.1 of Topomyia yanbarensis. Lineage (NCBI taxonomy): Eukaryota > Metazoa > Arthropoda > Insecta > Diptera > Culicidae > Topomyia > Topomyia yanbarensis. The sequence continues at coordinate 31,440,807 of NC_080672.1, forward strand.
TATCGCACGTTTAGATAAATGGCCTTCAATGAATTGAAATTGATCATTGTTTCGTCTTTGTGGAATATTTCGATATGAGTAGAGTATGATCGAACATGATGATTTAATACTACAAAAACATAATAAATTCACTTTAATGGAATGAAACGGGTTGCATGGTTCTCTATCTCTAAAAGCACCCTATCGCAAAGGTGAGTGTTTTATAGCTGAACTTACCCTTACAAAAATATGATATCGTAAATTTTTACTTAAAATTTATCACTAAGATATGACAGAGACTAACTTTCCGCCAACAGTTCTCAACGAACTGACGTGAAAACGTGACTCCGAGGTCCGAAGTGCATTGGCTTGACGCGACTTTAAACATTTTATCAGCGAAACGGACGACTTCCAAGAACGAGTGTAGAAAGTACCCCAAAAGAAAAACTTTCTTTATTCGCTTCTTACTTCAGATGTACACACTGTTTCAGCCATGAAAACTAACTTTTTTCCAGTTGTTCAGTCCTAACACGAAAAAGTAACTTTCCTTTCGAATGATATCTTTTCGGGTCCAACAAAAGCGGATCACTACAAAACGGCGCACGGATATTTCGTTCGTCTCTTTCCAGCTTGGTCCGAAAACTTGTTCGGGGGAGGGGGAAACCCGTGTTTGTTTCCAGATCGTTCCCACCCGCACGTCGTTGCCCCATGGCGCGTAAAGTTGGTTGTATCTTTATCGTTCGCTCGGGGTTCAACTTGCTGACCTAATCGAGACGATAAAGTTTTTTCCAGATCGAAATCTATTGCTGATTTCATCCAATTATGGTTTACTGGCGGGGGAACACATGTCCGGCCGTCGGGAGCAGTCGTCGTAATTTCGTATTATTCGGTGTACCGTTTCGAACCGATTTGTTGCAATGGTAAGTTTGCCGATCGGTTGCTAACATCGATGGGATAGAGCTATTCAGAGAAAATTCGGAAAAGTTTAGTTTCATCGCCTTTGGGAAGGTTTGTTCTGGATTAGGTTAATGTCTGCCTGGTAAGTAAATTGTATTAATTTGAACCAACAGTCAGTCGCAACTTCCTGCTTCGATTAAGATCGTCTTTCATGTTCCCAACATTTACGAAAAAAAAACTTTTTCTAAAAATAATTCGTTCAGGCTTATGCTCAATCAATTTAAGCAAACGAAATATTATCCCCACATCCCAAAACAGCAATACAACTTTTGACACATTCTGCGTACAAACAGCGCATAGATAAACACACAAATCATCCCTCGGATGATGGCACAATTCACGATGGGTCGGAGGGGAATTTAAAAGATTACAACTTTTGATGTCCCAAAGGAGCGAGCTGGAAAGTTTTGATGCGAGCACTCAGGCTCAGCAAAATGCCTCCAGGTGATTGGAAAAGACGTCTTCAATCTTTCCTTTGAACGGTCCAATTTGCGTGGGGGAGTAAAAGATAAACAAAAACGTGTGCGTGTGTTTTTTGATTCCTGTATCTAAGAAGGCAATTTTTCATTTTATTTGGCGAATTGATTTTGTTTACTTCGTAATTGCTTTTGGATAATTTTGTTTTTAGTCGCATGTTTTATTCTCCAATTTGAAGAAGTTCTGCATTGCATGGTAAATATGAAGTGGATTTTTTTAAATCTATTGGAACTTATTGCTGCTTAAAAGCATACGCATTTTAAAGCGTACAGTAGTTTCGTCTACGAAACAAATTTTGTGTGTTCACCCGTAACAATAAAAAAAAATACAAAACATTGCCGTTTATGTACTGCCAGCGGCTAGAGAGTTTCAAATAAGCTAAGTTTGTGCTCTCTTGAAAACTTGATAGTTCACATGAGCTCCGTTTGAGTACTCCTAGCAAATTCAGAGATCAAAAGACTATTCGTGCGTGAGCTCCTCTGAGTGACTGCACTATCGGCGCTGCAGCATGCTATCCGACATATCAGACCCGATCATAAACTAAATATGGACCATCGATGCTGTCCAGATTCTCTCTTTGAAACTTCCGCCCACACAACATAACTCATCATCATGTTTTACCGCCGGCGTCGGCGGTAAAACATAATGATGAGTTATGTTCCATCAATGACCATGCAGTAGACTTGGGTGCAACGCCCAACTCCTACTTAGCAGAAGGCAAAGGATTCTTCACATTTCCTTTCGATCATGTCCACAAGAGCCTGCCTAGTCCTAGTTTTCCGTTTTAAGTTTATAACTGATTCACTCTAGAATCCGTCTTTCAATTTCATTGCACTTCGGCGTTCCGAAAACTTCATTACAAATGCTTTAAAACCTTTGAAAAAAAAAGAAACACTCAAAATAAACAAAAAAACATCTAGTTACTAATCTAAATGGATCGTTTGTGGTAAGCAGCTCAAAATCAATAGTACGCTATACCAACGTAAACTTATCAATGTTTGAATGACAATGTCAAGACGAATGGATAAATTTTGGTTGAATAAGGGAGTTTTTTACAGACTACTAGTTGTTAAAAATATTAAAACCTTAAAATCAATTGATTTGAAAAATTTAAAAGCAATGAATTACAGTACACCTATATCACGGTCCAAGTACTTTTTTCGTTCTCATGGAGAAGGGAGAATTACGATATAACATTTAATTTAGAAATAAAAGTGTTCTATTTCATATTTACGACTGTGCCTAACTATAAAATCTCTGAATATAAAAATAGTTTTAGAGAAACCTCAAAGATTCGTGTATTTTTATCTCACACCCTTTGACCAGCAGCGTATGTCACCTTAGGGTGTCCCAAAATGACATCATGTTAAAAAAGTCATCGGGCTCACTTCTTAAATGAAAGGTTAGGGTATTGGGACCACCTTCTTCTTTGGAGTGAGTTTGCTAAAACGCTTCCTACTGGTGGCGACTTTTGATTTTTTGAAAAATGGGCCGATTTTGGATAAAATTTCAAATTTATGCCTGTTGAAGTGGTCCTGAACTGTCTTAGATTTTTTTTCAGCATTTTTTATTTTTCTGGAGATCCAAACGGAGAAGTTTGGTTAGTTAGTTTGTACAAATTTGGAATTATAAGAGCGGCAGGGCCATTAAAACTTAGTAAAAAGTGAAATTTTTGATGTTTTTCAGTATTTTTTCTTCAAAACTGGGTATCTACAAAATTTTAAGAGTACAGAAAACACTTCATATAGTTGAGCCGAATTCAGGGGCGTAATTTTGCTGAAGAAAGTGTATAGCTACGGCCAATGGGGTATAAGTTATTTACGTTTTTGTTAAATAACCTTTTGACATTTTATGATATTCATAAAAAATAACATTGTTCTACAAAATAAAACAACTTAAGTGGGCTTAGTCCGCATATTATTTTTCGGAAAATAGAAGGAAAATGATGAAAAATGGCGTTTTTCGCTTGTCTCTAGTACATCAGAATCGGTTTTTATGAGCATTTGACGATTTTTTTAAAAAATATTTTCTATACTAATAGCCACCTAGCGGGTTTGAAAATCACTAAAATTAAACAAATATGTCGAGTTAATGGCAAGTTATAGCGTATATTTGAAGGCTGAATTGATTAACGTACTTACATTTTGTATATAAAGTTTTATTTTCATGTTAGGAACTTTGAAGTGGAGAAAAATGCAGAAGAGTGAGGTGAGTGTTGAAAAACTGATATTTACTGTTTAGATCACATAATTCCGAAATAGTCAAATTTGGAGCAAATATCCTCGAAAAAGTTCTACAACAGAATACAGCGCATCTTCTGACACAATCGTTTTGTTGAAGATGCCTCCTAGAAGTAATTATGGAGAATTAACTCTTCAAAAAATAATTAGAGACTTGGCGTCATTAGCAAAGTTATTATTTTTATAATTTAAGTTACAAAAAAAATCATCAGATGCTCATTAAACCTCGTCCTGACATACTAAAGACGTACAGAAAACGTCTTTTTTCATGATTTTCCTTCTATTTTTTGAAAAACAATGTGTGGTCAAAGCACATTTGAACTGATTTACTTTTTGGAACAGCATTATTTTTGATAAATTGCTAAAAATGTCAAAGGTTATGTAACAAAAACTTAAATAACTCATACCCCATTAGCCATAGCTATACACTTTCTTCAGCAAAATGACGCCCCTGAATTCGGCTCAACTATATAAAGTGTTTTCTGTACTTTTAAAATTTTGTAGATACCCAGTTTTGAAGAAAAAATACTGAAAAACACCAAAAATTTCACTTTTTACTAAGTTTTAATGGCCCTGTCACTCTTATAATTCCAAATTTGTACAAACCAACTAACCAAACTTCTCCGTTTGGATCTCCAGAAAAATAAAAAATGCTGAAAAAAATCTAAGATAGTTCAGGACCACTTCAACAGGCATAAATTTGAAATTTTATCCAAAATCGACCCATTTTTCAAAAAATCAAAAGTCGCCACCAGTAGGAAGCGTTTTAGCAAACTCACTCCAAAGAAGAAAGTGGTCCCAATACCCTAACCTTTCATTTAAGAAGTGAGCCCGATGACTTTTTTAACATGATGTCATTTTGGGACACCCTAATGTCACCTGTTGTTCCATGCAGTTGCCTATCGTCTGTGACTGTGCCAACTGTTCTGCTACGTGTTCCAGATGATGTGAAAAAATTTATCGGTCAAAGGTCCTTATTGTTAGTTTGAAACCTCAGCTACATGTTGGAGTCATAAGAGTTCATATGCACCACTCCATGGCAGCGTTAGGCGACAATTTGCAAAACTCTACATTTTTCCATCCTTTTACAATGTAGAGGTAATTCGGACCACCCTACGGGACAATTTAGGCCGCAATTTTTCTTATTTTTTTTTACTATTTTTACAACCTAATTGGTTACATATGAAATATTTATTGAAGAAACTCCTTAACCGTTATGTGTCCAACAAAAAAGACACCTTCAACAGGCCGATGAGGGGCGGTGTACCCCATTAGGTATAAATACGTTAGGCATACAGTCGTTTGGCATACGTACGTTAGGCATAATGGACATTAGGCATAATGGACGTTAGGCATAATGGACGATTGGCATAATGGACGATAGGCATAAATAATCATGTTGAAGTATCACTTAAAGGATTTTTTTGTCATTATGGCCTCGGGTGGTAAGAGTATGAATGTTTGAACTTTTTTGACGTTGAAGAATTATAATGGAAACTGATCAACCTCGGTCAACATTTTATTCTGCTGTATATACTTGAAGGAATCTTTGCTCAAATAAAAGCATACTAAGATTGCGTAAATTTCTCGGCGTACAACCAATAAATTTCACATGACTAAAATAGTTTAATTGCTTTTGTATAAAATCAATCCCAGATGTATTAACCTTTTCATGTTCATCTTTTTATAGTGCATACAAGGCTTCAAAATTATTTTTCTTTAAAAAGGGTGGGGTCAAGAAACACGAAAAACCTTTTTTCATAAGTATAGGTGCTTCTCTCGCATTGCCAGAAGCTGCTCAAATTTTGCCTTCTGCTCAATACCATTCTACTAGAATAATTACAATAGTCCCAGTGCGTTGAAAACGTAATTAAAGACAGTCTAAATTGATAGGTTGAATCAGTTTTCAATAATATAGCAAAATAACGAAGATATAAAAAAATTTCATTTTTCGTCGTCAACTTAAACTGTCCCTGGCAGCACTGATTCATTGGAATCCAATCAGATTAATTGCAATACGCAATGTTTATAAACAACATGAGCATGAAAGGGTTAAGATATGAATAACGTAACTTAGATTAGCTCTTACATACATAATGGTGCAAAAGTCAAAGAAAAAAAATATGCCTGGAAGAACAGCTCATGAAAGAAAGAATTATGAATTTTATTATTCATTAAACTAATATACGAATATTATACCTTCTATATTCATTATCTTCGATATTATTCAGATGAATGATTATATTTCTGAAGTCATTAAAGAACACAAAATAGATTTCTTTGTTACAGACCGTTTTCGGATAATTACCAAACCGCAACGTTCGTGAGTCAGTGGCAATACGCAAAAATAGCTGAATATGACTATTGCACCAATATACGAAGGTGTGCTTGACGATAACACGGTAACTAGCATAATTCCTTGAAAAAGGCGCAATACATGTCGCCGAAAAGTCGGATGAAAAATAAATGTTTCCTTTGATAAAGACTTCAAAGACTGGAAGCCGAACATAACCCCACCAACAGTGGTTAATTTTTCTCACAGTTTCAATATTTTGATACAATTGTATTAATAGCCTTTTTTATTTCCACTAATATTTAGTCACAATTTCTTTTTAACAACCTTTAACGACCTTCAATTAGCTACATATTACTAAGTAGGGAGAGTTATGAAAATTTAGAGCCATATTACTCAAGTGAGAGCAAGGATGTGAAATATACAGATCGGAAAATAGAAGTGGCTTAAAATCTTACGGACAAATCTTTTGTCTTCTGCTGGCAGGAGTCGAGCTTAGGCAGCATTACTACGAATCGCTGAAGTCTACCAACATATCTCAAGGCAAAGACAGACTGTCCCTCTTTATCATGACAACCGACGGTATTTTTGTTGTCTCTCGTTAAAAGGTTTCTAAGCCGACAAAAACGAGTTTAAGGTTGAGAATCCTACAATAATGAAAGGTTTGCAATTACTCTTATATTTTTGTGAAATATGCCTATCGTCCATTATACCTAACGTACTTATGCCTAACGTATTTATGTCTAACGTCGCGCACCCCGATGAGGGTACCCCGGTACCCACAAATTGAAATGATATGATTATGGCTTTCTTTAGACGTTTTGGATTTAAGAACTCGTCCACTTTTTGGATTCAGTGAAATTGAACCGGATGAATGGATCAGGTTCTTGGTAATCCGAATTTTCCAGAGTAATGTTCCAGTACCAGCGCATTTGTAAATTTTAACAATGTCCTAGCAATATGAGCTTGAGCTTGAACTTGTGCGACTACCCCTGGCTGCTACTCCGTTAACGATCTGGACTAGCTGAAGTTGCACAGGGAATCAGTAGATAATTATGCTTGGGAGTAGCGAAACATCTTTCAATGTGCAACTCCTGGTAATCCTAAAGTGTTTATTGATCAATACCGGTCAGGCCCGAATGTAGATCGCGGAAGGAAAGGGAAGGAATTGTTAGTTCGATACTTGCTTTTGCTAGAGGCCGTATATACTACTGCGCACTCCACAAGTATCACGGGAGGAGGATATTTGTTAGTAAGTATAGAAGTTGGATTCTACTTCTTCTTTACCGACGCCAGAGAGGTGACTCCACTATCTGGACGAGATATCGATTCATCAACTCATGGACCGGGGACCAACGGCTTTACTTCCCTTCCGAAGGAAGACGTGACCACAGATTTTTTTCACCTCAGAAAAATCTCAACGACCTCGGCTGGAATTGAATCAAGGTCAATTGGAATGAGTGGCGGTCATGCATACCACTCAACCGCCGGCGCCGTCTATTAACAATGTCCTAGCAATATGAGTATCAAAACTCTTCAAATTGTCTTGAAAATCTGTTATTTATAATTGCGGGACCATATGGCAATTTGACATCAGAATGGCCACTCACAGCCCTACGGGAACCTGTTCCAGTATGTTCATTCCGGGATCAAATCACCAAATGGTTCCAAAACCAAAAGATTCAGCCTATTGATGCAATTCCAAAAATTTTGCTACCCGCATTGCCAGTATTCCATTGAAATTCACAAATTGGAGCCCCTTCTCACTCCCCCTTTTCATACCAACAATATTATCAACCCAAAAGCTTGATGTAGTGAAGTTCTAAGATGTCACAAAGTTTCAATTTCCAATTTTAGAATATTAGAATTTCATTAATTAAACCCTAAAAAGGTACCCGGGTACCGCGTCGGACACATAACGGTTAAGAAGCAAAAAAAAAATTGCGTTACAAAAAGTTAATTTGGTTAGTCACAGCTATCAATTTGCGAATCATATTTTTTTGTGGCGTGTGCAATCGTGTGCGTAGCCGCAAGCCGTTGAACGGTGGTTGATGGAATAGGGGGTCCAAATAGCCCCGTACGCTCATTTCGTACAAAAGTGTGAGTGTCTTGAAAATATCTGTGTTTTCACCCAAACAAAAATCATTCCATAAAATAGGAGCCTCAAGCTCTCCAAAACACTTCTCCTGTTATTTTTTCACTTTTTTTGTTGATTGGTTTTACCATTATCATGTTTTTTGCTTTGAGGATGGCAAAAAAAAGGAAACATGTTGTATCTCCTTTCTAAAATATCCCAAGAATTAGATTCAGCTATCAAAGTTAATATTATAGAATAGTGGTTCCACAGATATGTACGACAGTCAGAAAGTCTTGCGATTTTCTAAGAAATCGAGGGAGTCCGAATTACCCCCACGGTCTTAATAGCCCCGCGTCCCCCTACAAAAAGGAATTTTTTCAAGTCTTACTTTTTGATGTGATATTTCTATAGCGCTACTCGTCAGAGGAAGTTTTCTAAGTCGGTAAATATTTGGGACAATTGAGTTTTCTGGGAAAGTGGTTGCATTCATTCATTCCTGAAGTATAAACGGGTTCGATGTGGCGGGATTTCATTCGTGGTATGCCAGATCCTTATATATTTATGTGAATCTACACCGGATTAGGCTTGCAGAACATAATCATTATACTAGCGGAAAGGGTCACTAAGATATTGAACATATTGTTTGGTGTGTGCGCTGCATTTCATGATTTGTAACGGCGCTGGGGGGTGTAGGATGCGAATTTTTTTTTTCATATAAATCATTGTCACCGTAATAACCAAGGTGATTCAACTGTTGTTGAATCACCTTAATAAAAATAGGTGATAAGAGACACGAACGAGGATAACTGAACACCGCCTAAGTAGTTTGAACCAGTATTAATTGGAGTGAAAATTTCAAGCACTTTAATTGTCAGTCTTGGAAAAGAAGATTTTTTTTTCTTTTCCTTGATTCTTCTAATAAATAACAAATGTGTCTATTAAAATCAGACTCGTCCGTAAAATAGCTATAGCGTTTTCAGTGAAAGTGAATTTAAGAGCGTCTTTGTTTAGTATTTCTACCTAACAGCGCTCAGTCCTCTATTTCGAGAAATGCTTAATTTTATTCTTGCGCAATTTATATATGGGTCATAAAACTCCCTAAATAACCGTCTCATATCTTATTGTAACATTGTATTGATTGGTGACTGTGTGCTCCAAATGTTTGCAATTAAGATAGTTCACCACACAAGAGCCAACAAGATGAACGGGTAGAGGAATTTTATCAATGAAAACATGACAAGGCAATGCAGATCCTGCAAAATCCACTCGAAATGAAACTAGTGGTAGATTAAAGCGCAATTGTGACAACACCGTGAATTTCAACGACGCGTGATGGAATCTAAAAGCAACGTAACACTAACGTGTAAAGAGCTAGCAGGAGGCTATCTCGCTAGTTTATCAAAGGTTATCCATTCTAAACCTAAGCTCGTCTTTGTTATCTTTCTCGATATCCTGCACTGCTGAAGTAAAATGCTTTTTTTATTGTATGAATGGGGAAAAGCTCGTTGAAGTGAACTCCATTTGAGTTACCTCTTCAATAGGCATAAAACCCATTTTAATTTATTTTTTCGAGCAGTTTTTACAAGAATTTAGCACTTTCCAGTGAGTTTTACTCTTTTTGCTGGTGAACCATAATTATTGATTACATTATGTTAATAGTAATTAATTCAAATATCGTTTAAACGTGAAGACTAGCGTTGCTCATTGATGGTGTGAACGATGCGTTGGTGGCTGGTGATGCTGGATGGTGGGTGAATCGAATAAATGACGAGAAGAATCAAGTCAAGTAGCGGGAGATGTTTTGTTTGATGGATAGCTTTAACGTAATTTTGAAGAATTTTGTGCTCCCTCTTGCTTTACAGGTGGTCGATAGGGCATTGTAAAGTTTACTGGCAATATATGTAAACTTTTTCTTCCCGATCTGAGTTCTGGGCCTGGTAAGGAACAAGTTGCGTGGTAGCGCGGTCGTTGTTGATCCATCTCAATGGCATATTGTGATGAACGGTTGTTGTTGACACTATTTGTTTCATGAGTACCATAAGCTGCATCTCATACAAGGCTCTTATAGGAAGTATCGAACTATTTGGGTCGTCGTACAGTGAAAGAAACTAGTATGGTTTCTTTAAGACCGTTTTTAGACATATATTTTGCAGTACTAGAGTCTGGAGTGGATGTGTGCAAAATACAACTTCATTAACCAGTTTCTTGGGATAAATGGTGAGATTCTTTTCAGCATTCCGCACAAGGAACTTAGTTTTTTCTTGAGTTGGTTAATGTGAGAGTACCAGCCCATAGTTGAGTCCATGACTAACCCTAGGAAGGGATATTCGTAAACTTCTTCTATTTCGTGACCGTGTATTTCTAAGGGAGCACGAGGTGGTAATAGACGACGAGCTGAATGCAGGAACATATACTTTGTTTTGGCCAAATTCAACGAAAGAAGGTTTGTATTGAAGAAATCTTGCAGCATGTGAAGGTAGTGTTTGATTTGATTCTGAACTGCGTCGCAGTTTGCACCTTGGTGTAAAACGGACGTGTCGTCAGCAAAGAGGCGTAATTTTCCTTTTAGCTGTAGCTTGGATATATCGTTGATGAAGAGTAGAAATAGAACCGGCCCCAGATTGCTGCCTTGCAGTACTCCAGTGGAAATATGACTCAATTCACTTCTATGATCTCCGGTCGCGACATATTGCCGATGGTTACTAAGATAGCTCTCTATAAGGGTTTTGGCTATTCCTCTGAAACCCAAAAATTCCATTTTTTGTATCAAAATATTGTGATCGATTGTATCAAATGATTTTTTCAGATCAATGAAAAGAGCACCTGTAATAACCTTGTTTGCATTGGGCGATCCAATTTAAATGACGAAACGATTAGACAATGGTCACTAATGTCGGTCTCTATCATCTCATTGACAACAGAAGTTGCTTGATGTTCGCCTCATACAACGTGATCCAAGATATTGTTGCTGGCAGGTCTGGACACATTTGTATTGGTGACGAACAGATTGTGAGCAGTGAGAAGATTAAGATACTCACAAACGATAGGATTGGATGCCGTATTTATAGGAATGTTCATATCTCCTACTAGTATACATTCATTCCCGTTTCGATCGTTTGAGAACACTTGGTCCAGTTCGGCGATAAACCTTGTACTGTTAAAAGCTGGTGGTCTATAAATAGCATGGAAATTGACATTTCTACCTGTTGAGTAAAGCCGTAGATGACTGTGATGAAATTCATCCATCTCGACTACTTGTTGTACATCCGATCTCAATTCATTACGAACGAAAACCGCCAATCCTCCATGTGATTCGCTTCTACACGAAAACACACCACTGTACCCATCAAGTTTAAACAGTCCCTTTCGTTCCTCCTTTATCCACGTTTCGCATAACACAATCACGTCAACCCGCATCCTGTATTTTTGTAGAATCTCCCCAATACAATCAAACTTAGATACATCATTCATTCCTCTGATATTTAATTAAGCAACTTTGAGCGATTTGGGGTTGCTATCAATATATTTATTTTTCAACCAATCTTCCACAGAATCATACAAATAATTATTATACACCGACATTTTAAATATTTATTAAAAACGCTTTTAATCCACCTAACAGTGTGATGAGACATTTCTTATAACTCTTATCACTCTCTTCGGATATTTTATCGTTTGAGAACATTTAGAACATGATGTTTCGCGATGTTTTTGATAACACATACTACATGGGATAGTGGCAGGACTCAGAGAATCGCTCAAATCAGCATAGGACAACATCAGTGCTAGAAATCTCAAACCAAATCCTGATGGGAAAGCGAAAAAATGGCCCATAAAATAGACATACCAACGAATTATTGTTAATGCTCTGTTAATAAAATATCTAAATTGTGGTGGGAAAACTGAATTTTCCTAAAGGACACCATTCAAAGAAAATCAACAGTGAATATTTCCAGACTTTTATTTCCTATTTAAAAACTATTGTGTTTTTTATATCCTAGATTGCATGATTCAGTGATCGAAACCCAAAACTTCATAAAGTATTTGAAGTTATTAAATTAAAATTTGTTTTTGCTATTGAAATTTACAAAATGATAGTATCGCCCCTTTGGCGATTGTTTACCTTTTCGGTCCCACCTATCAGCATTGAAGTATCGTTCTTACGTTTTTTACAATAACTACCGTTCTACACCACCGATTTCGTCCGGGTTTTTTTCAATAGCGATCATTGTTACTATTTACAGCTGGTATCAGCTTGATAATTCTAAAAAATACGAAAATGACAGTTTCGCTTCTAAACTGCTAGCAAAAAAAGTATCGCCCTGTTTGTTTGCATGAAGCGTGGAGGGCGAAACTTTAAATAAACAAACAAAGTACAGTTTCGCCCGTTGTATTTTTTGCTGTAGTTTAAGAAAGCAATATCGTAGAATCCAAATTTTTAGGTTAATTGGTTGCGTTTCAAAGCCCTCATTCGCATGTATGAAAAAAGCCTTATGTTTACATTTGTAAGTATCGCCCTTTTCACAAAAAAAGGGTTGAAATGAAATCGCAGCTCCGGATATCACGCTATCTTTGAAGTGCATGCGTGCATAGTTCCAAATTTTACTTCGACATCGACTTTTTCTAAAGGTGACTTTCCAGTAGTATCCTTGATTTGAATTATTATCGCTAATCCTAATGCCAAAGAACAAATAAAAACAAACAAATGTTGTAGCTCGATTCAATAAGAAATCCCCAAAAATGAAATGTACCTATTAATGTGAAACACAGTGAATAATACATACAATAAAGATCCATTTTTATCAGTCTCATGGTGTATTTTAGGCTGACAAAATGGGGACATTGACTAAATCGGGCAATTTTTTTTTCTTTATAATAAACTGAAGCTGTTAAAATACTGTTGAAATATTCTTGATGTAGTCTGATAACTATTTCTGATTATGATGAACTTTTTATTTTTGCATATTTCCATCTTCATGATGAAAACATGCTCAAGAAAGGATTTACTCGAATTCAGTCTTGTTCGTCTGCTAAAGCCCATCAAACATATGTTCATATTTGGCTGATAAAATCAGGGTTTCAATGTATTATAATAGATATTCAGCATTCGAAGAAGTTTCTTGTGAACGAGTGTAGAACGACTTTGTTTCTACTTACTTGAAGTCAGCAGCGTAGCCAGAAATTCGGTTTGGTGGGGGTTTGGTGAAAATCGATCATACTGTCCAAACGGCATAATTCCGAAACCGTAATTCTTGAACTTTTAAAATTATGCAGAATTAATTTTTCAGGAATAGTAACAGAGTTCGTGTCTAGCGAATTTGTTGAGACTTTATTGTAGTCATGAATATTAACCTGAGAAAAATCACCATAAATACTTCTTGGACGATATACCGTCAAAATTATTTTATCAAATGATGCGCTGTTTAACGTTTGTAAAACTCATCGAAGATACTAAACCTCCGAAGTTGGCGGTTTCAAAATGATGCTATCTTGACCTTAAATTACTGATTTTAAACATTTGACCTATACATATAATTGGTCATACAACAAAAATCAAATACTCATCAAAACATGTCTCTAGAATCAGGTTGTTTTCCTAAAACATGGAAAAGCTCTTTCCTAGTTCCAATTTTTAAAAATGGTAAAAAATCCGATGTGCGTAACTATCGTGGAATAGCTATCATCTCGTGCATTCCCAAGATTTTCGAGACGATTGTTAATGAAAATATATTCCACCAAATCAAGAACACAATTACCCATGTGCAACATGGTTTTTTCAAAGGGCGTTCTACAAGTACAAATCTACTCGAATTCATTAACTACACATTAACAGCAATGGATAACGGAAACCACGTTGAAGCTCTTTATACAGATTTTAGCAAAGCATTTGATCGCATCGACATACCCATGCTACTTTTTAAATTAGAAAAAATGGGGTTTGAGCCAGGACTTCTTACATGGGTACAATCATATCTTACAAATCGTGAACAAGCTGTTAGATTTAAAGGGATAAAATCAATCCCAATTCAAGTTACATCAGGAGTCCCTCAAGGGTCTCATTTGGGCCCGCTATTCTTTATTTTATTTGTTAACGACATTTCCTTCATTCTAAAAAATGTAAAAGTTCTTATATATGCTGATGATATGAAACTATTTCTAGAAATAAGAAATGGTGAAGACTTTCAGACATTTCAAAACGAAGTAAATATATTTTATACATGGTGTAATAAAAGCCTGCTGAAACTGAATGTAAAAAATGTAATTCCATAACATTGAGTAGAAAGAATAATATACAGAACAATAGAATCTTATTGGGAAATCAACAAGTAGAAAAGTGTGACAGAATAAGAGATCTAGGAGTTATTATAGATTCCAAAATAACATTCATAGATCATTATAACACAATAATTAACAAAGCAAACAGCACACTAGGATTTATTAAACGCTTCTGCTATAATTTTCAAGATCCCTATACAATAAAAACATTATATGTAGCCTATGTGCGTTCAACACTAGAATATTGTAGTATAGTTTGGTCGCCTTTTTCAGCAACACATGCAAACCGGATAGAATCAGTACAAAAGCAGTTTTTGATGTTCGCTCTTCGTAAACTAGGTTGGACTGGACTACATTTGCCATCTTATGAAGCACGGTGCATGCTAATTGACATTCAAACCTTGAAAGATCGTCGTGAATTTTCTATGGTATCATTTGTAAACGACATTGTATCACATCGTATTGATTCAATCGAACTTTTATCGAAACTAAATTTTTATGCTCCTTCTCGACAACTACGTAACCGCAGCATCTTTTGTACAATTCGCCATCGCACCAATTATGCCAAGTTTGGCCCTTTAAACCAAATGATGAATATTTACAACAAACATTGCGAAAGCATTGACTTCACTATGTCGAAAACAAAACTTAAGCAGCAGTTTAAAGTAAACCAAAATTTTAAATAGTGTTAAGTTAGTTTAATAATTATTGTAAGAAACCGGTCTACATCTGATTGACGACTTGAAATAAATAAAATAAAGTAAAATCGATCAGAACCTGCTAGTATCGAATGGAAATCGTCATTTTTCATAAATTTCTCTCTACATTCGTAAAGTGTTATCCTCGTTATTAATCATATTACGTTTTCGTCTCAACTCGACGCATTCCCAAAAAAATCTGTCTTAGTCCACCTAGTGGTGCAATTGTGCTTGTCTCATTTGTCCAGACTACGATTCCATGGCTGGTTATGTTCAGTACAATGGTGGAAATGAATATTACATGTTCAGTACGATTTGCACATACATACAATGGATCGACAGCCACGATCTTGAGATAATATGTGATACTGAAACATCGCTTGAAACCAGCGGCGGATCATGGAGAAAGATCCGGGAGGTCCAGGTCCTGCCGAAAATTTTCAACTTGTTAAGAAATTTTAAACTAGTTTTAATTTTAAAGTAGCAACCCCTCACTGCATACTCCCTCCGGGCCGGTATGATTGACGATTTTTAGAATGATTGCATAACCTTTCTATATGAGAAAGACAAAAATGTACCAAAGTCCAAAAAAGTCAATTTTTGTCAAACATCTCAATGTTTCATGCATTTTAAAGTCATTTGGTATCAAAAATACAAATTTGATTTTGAAAATTTTTCATTTCAGTTTATATGGGAATTTGCTGTGTGATTGCACTTTTCAACTCGTAACTCCGGAACCGGAAGTCCAATCAATAAATCAATAGCAGCCGATGGGAAGGTTGTACCTTTCATTTGAGACTAACTTTGTGCAAATCGGTCCAGCCATCTCTGAGAAACAGAGGTCACATTTTTTCCACATACACACATACATACACACACAGACATTTTCCGATCTCGACGAACTCAGTCGATTGGCATATGACACTCGGCCCTCCGGGTCGGGATTGGATTGACGAATTTTAGAGTGAATGAGAAAGGCAAGAACATTTTTAGCAAATGTTGAAAGTTATGCATTTTTTTGGTGAGCAGTTCTATGTTTCATAGACATTAAATCAATTTTAACTTCTCTTCCAATTAAATAAAGACCGTTATTACATTACATCTCTACAAAAACGAGATCAATTTGAAAATAAATCTGAGGACTATGATTGATTACAGAACTCTGTAATTTTCTATTGGAATGTTTTCAGGCAGGAATTTGATATTGATGCTATTAGACAACTGTGAAATCAAGACCAATAGATCAGTTACATATCAGGACCCCATTCCGACAATTTATCAAAAGTCCTCATGATGTTTACAACAACAGGTTATCAATCTACGGATCAGACAATTGTTATTGTAATATTGAATTAAATCAGTCTGCATCAATAAATTTTCAACTTCAATCCAATTTTTTTTTGGGTGTGGTGGGGGGGGGGTGGGGTTGGTGGCGTTGTATGGTGTTAAACCCCAAAAACTTCTCTTGGCTACGCCGTTGCTTGGAGTTATTTATTTCGCTTTTCATTTTCCGATATGTTTCAGATCGATCCGATGGTCATTAGAAAAATTGCAGTCAGAAGGTTCGCACAAATTAACATTTTTGCACTGATAAGTTATCAAGTTCCTTCCAGACAACTTGGAAGTGTTCGGTGATTATTCCTAGCGGTTGTAGATAGAAAAATGAAATACAAAATTCGATTTGTCGAAATAATGTTTGGCTTTTTTCAATGGATTATTTCTATATTGAACAATAAATAGGCGACAAAGAGTAATCAAAAAAAAACAAGCCATAACTTTTAAAGTATTCAAAATAGTTATTTGAAGTCTTCAGTAAAGTTATTCGCAAAAGTAAGAGCTACAAATTTGCTGAAGGCATCATTTCGATATAATCACTTCCAAG
Organism: Topomyia yanbarensis; assembly: GCF_030247195.1. Lineage (NCBI taxonomy): Eukaryota > Metazoa > Arthropoda > Insecta > Diptera > Culicidae > Topomyia > Topomyia yanbarensis. The sequence continues at coordinate 31,457,686 of NC_080672.1, forward strand.
AAAATTTGTGAAAATATCTCACTCATAGGGGGATTAATCAGCAAAAGCACAATACCAAAAGAAAGGGCATATTTCCTCCATTAAATTCTCCGAAGGTACTATTGACCTAAAATAAGCCGTTTTGGCGTTAATAATAGATTACATGTTTTTGGTCATATTTCTGGCAATGGGAAATGATAAAAATCTTTCGTCCGCATTTAATGTTAAAAATCTCTTTTGATAATAGTCCGATTTCAACAATCTATAGCTTGTTCGAAAGGTATTCGTTAAAGCTGTCTAAAAACATATAAATTGTTAATCTATATTGTCAATTTTGGCAGATAATTTAAAAAAACTGCAAAAAACGCCATTTTTACGCATTCAAACATTCATATCTTGGAAACTAAACATCAGAATCAAAAACAAATTAATAGCGTTCATACTATTTTTTAGTTCTTTCATTTAAAATTGGTTTGGATAAGATCGGTTCAGCCATTGCTGAGAAACACGAATGAGAATTTGTCCGTTACATACACACACACACACAGACACACACACACACACACAGACATTGTCCCAAATCGTCGAGCTGAGTCGATTGGTATATAAGACTCGGCCCTCCGGGCCTCGGAAAAAATCTTGAAAGTTTGAGCGAATTCTATACATTTCTTTTATAAGAAATGTAAAAACGCTTTTAATCCACCTAACAGTGTGATGAGACATTTCTTATAACTCTTATCACTCTCTTCGGATATTTTATCGTTTGAGAACATTTAGAACATGATGTTTCGCGATGTTTTTGATAACACATACTACATGGGATAGTGGCAGGACTCAGAGAATCGCTCAAATCAGCATAGGACAACATCAGTGCTAGAAATCTCAAACCAAATCCTGATGGGAAAGCGAAAAAATGGCCCATAAAATAGACATACCAACGAATTATTGTTAATGCTCTGTTAATAAAATATCTAAATTGTGGTGGGAAAACTGAATTTTCCTAAAGGACACCATTCAAAGAAAATCAACAGTGAATATTTCCAGACTTTTATTTCCTATTTAAAAACTATTGTGTTTTTTATATCCTAGATTGCATGATTCAGTGATCGAAACCCAAAACTTCATAAAGTATTTGAAGTTATTAAATTAAAATTTGTTTTTGCTATTGAAATTTACAAAATGATAGTATCGCCCCTTTGGCGATTGTTTACCTTTTCGGTCCCACCTATCAGCATTGAAGTATCGTTCTTACGTTTTTTACAATAACTACCGTTCTACACCACCGATTTCGTCCGGGTTTTTTTCAATAGCGATCATTGTTACTATTTACAGCTGGTATCAGCTTGATAATTCTAAAAAATACGAAAATGACAGTTTCGCTTCTAAACTGCTAGCAAAAAAAGTATCGCCCTGTTTGTTTGCATGAAGCGTGGAGGGCGAAACTTTAAATAAACAAACAAAGTACAGTTTCGCCCGTTGTATTTTTTGCTGTAGTTTAAGAAAGCAATATCGTAGAATCCAAATTTTTAGGTTAATTGGTTGCGTTTCAAAGCCCTCATTCGCATGTATGAAAAAAGCCTTATGTTTACATTTGTAAGTATCGCCCTTTTCACAAAAAAAGGGTTGAAATGAAATCGCAGCTCCGGATATCACGCTATCTTTGAAGTGCATGCGTGCATAGTTCCAAATTTTACTTCGACATCGACTTTTTCTAAAGGTGACTTTCCAGTAGTATCCTTGATTTGAATTATTATCGCTAATCCTAATGCCAAAGAACAAATAAAAACAAACAAATGTTGTAGCTCGATTCAATAAGAAATCCCCAAAAATGAAATGTACCTATTAATGTGAAACACAGTGAATAATACATACAATAAAGATCCATTTTTATCAGTCTCATGGTGTATTTTAGGCTGACAAAATGGGGACATTGACTAAATCGGGCAATTTTTTTTTCTTTATAATAAACTGAAGCTGTTAAAATACTGTTGAAATATTCTTGATGTAGTCTGATAACTATTTCTGATTATGATGAACTTTTTATTTTTGCATATTTCCATCTTCATGATGAAAACATGCTCAAGAAAGGATTTACTCGAATTCAGTCTTGTTCGTCTGCTAAAGCCCATCAAACATATGTTCATATTTGGCTGATAAAATCAGGGTTTCAATGTATTATAATAGATATTCAGCATTCGAAGAAGTTTCTTGTGAACGAGTGTAGAACGACTTTGTTTCTACTTACTTGAAGTCAGCAGCGTAGCCAGAAATTCGGTTTGGTGGGGGTTTGGTGAAAATCGATCATACTGTCCAAACGGCATAATTCCGAAACCGTAATTCTTGAACTTTTAAAATTATGCAGAATTAATTTTTCAGGAATAGTAACAGAGTTCGTGTCTAGCGAATTTGTTGAGACTTTATTGTAGTCATGAATATTAACCTGAGAAAAATCACCATAAATACTTCTTGGACGATATACCGTCAAAATTATTTTATCAAATGATGCGCTGTTTAACGTTTGTAAAACTCATCGAAGATACTAAACCTCCGAAGTTGGCGGTTTCAAAATGATGCTATCTTGACCTTAAATTACTGATTTTAAACATTTGACCTATACATATAATTGGTCATACAACAAAAATCAAATACTCATCAAAACATGTCTCTAGAATCAGGTTGTTTTCCTAAAACATGGAAAAGCTCTTTCCTAGTTCCAATTTTTAAAAATGGTAAAAAATCCGATGTGCGTAACTATCGTGGAATAGCTATCATCTCGTGCATTCCCAAGATTTTCGAGACGATTGTTAATGAAAATATATTCCACCAAATCAAGAACACAATTACCCATGTGCAACATGGTTTTTTCAAAGGGCGTTCTACAAGTACAAATCTACTCGAATTCATTAACTACACATTAACAGCAATGGATAACGGAAACCACGTTGAAGCTCTTTATACAGATTTTAGCAAAGCATTTGATCGCATCGACATACCCATGCTACTTTTTAAATTAGAAAAAATGGGGTTTGAGCCAGGACTTCTTACATGGGTACAATCATATCTTACAAATCGTGAACAAGCTGTTAGATTTAAAGGGATAAAATCAATCCCAATTCAAGTTACATCAGGAGTCCCTCAAGGGTCTCATTTGGGCCCGCTATTCTTTATTTTATTTGTTAACGACATTTCCTTCATTCTAAAAAATGTAAAAGTTCTTATATATGCTGATGATATGAAACTATTTCTAGAAATAAGAAATGGTGAAGACTTTCAGACATTTCAAAACGAAGTAAATATATTTTATACATGGTGTAATAAAAGCCTGCTGAAACTGAATGTAAAAAATGTAATTCCATAACATTGAGTAGAAAGAATAATATACAGAACAATAGAATCTTATTGGGAAATCAACAAGTAGAAAAGTGTGACAGAATAAGAGATCTAGGAGTTATTATAGATTCCAAAATAACATTCATAGATCATTATAACACAATAATTAACAAAGCAAACAGCACACTAGGATTTATTAAACGCTTCTGCTATAATTTTCAAGATCCCTATACAATAAAAACATTATATGTAGCCTATGTGCGTTCAACACTAGAATATTGTAGTATAGTTTGGTCGCCTTTTTCAGCAACACATGCAAACCGGATAGAATCAGTACAAAAGCAGTTTTTGATGTTCGCTCTTCGTAAACTAGGTTGGACTGGACTACATTTGCCATCTTATGAAGCACGGTGCATGCTAATTGACATTCAAACCTTGAAAGATCGTCGTGAATTTTCTATGGTATCATTTGTAAACGACATTGTATCACATCGTATTGATTCAATCGAACTTTTATCGAAACTAAATTTTTATGCTCCTTCTCGACAACTACGTAACCGCAGCATCTTTTGTACAATTCGCCATCGCACCAATTATGCCAAGTTTGGCCCTTTAAACCAAATGATGAATATTTACAACAAACATTGCGAAAGCATTGACTTCACTATGTCGAAAACAAAACTTAAGCAGCAGTTTAAAGTAAACCAAAATTTTAAATAGTGTTAAGTTAGTTTAATAATTATTGTAAGAAACCGGTCTACATCTGATTGACGACTTGAAATAAATAAAATAAAGTAAAATCGATCAGAACCTGCTAGTATCGAATGGAAATCGTCATTTTTCATAAATTTCTCTCTACATTCGTAAAGTGTTATCCTCGTTATTAATCATATTACGTTTTCGTCTCAACTCGACGCATTCCCAAAAAAATCTGTCTTAGTCCACCTAGTGGTGCAATTGTGCTTGTCTCATTTGTCCAGACTACGATTCCATGGCTGGTTATGTTCAGTACAATGGTGGAAATGAATATTACATGTTCAGTACGATTTGCACATACATACAATGGATCGACAGCCACGATCTTGAGATAATATGTGATACTGAAACATCGCTTGAAACCAGCGGCGGATCATGGAGAAAGATCCGGGAGGTCCAGGTCCTGCCGAAAATTTTCAACTTGTTAAGAAATTTTAAACTAGTTTTAATTTTAAAGTAGCAACCCCTCACTGCATACTCCCTCCGGGCCGGTATGATTGACGATTTTTAGAATGATTGCATAACCTTTCTATATGAGAAAGACAAAAATGTACCAAAGTCCAAAAAAGTCAATTTTTGTCAAACATCTCAATGTTTCATGCATTTTAAGGTCATTTGGTATCAAAAATACAAATTTGATTTTGAAAATTTTTCATTTCAGTTTATATGGGAATTTGCTGTGTGATTGCACTTTTCAACTCGTAACTCCGGAACCGGAAGTCCAATCAATAAATCAATAGCAGCCGATGGGAAGGTTGTACCTTTCATTTGAGACTAACTTTGTGCAAATCGGTCCAGCCATCTCTGAGAAACAGAGGTCACATTTTTTCCACATACACACATACATACACACACAGACATTTTCCGATCTCGACGAACTCAGTCGATTGGCATATGACACTCGGCCCTCCGGGTCGGGATTGGATTGACGAATTTTAGAGTGAATGAGAAAGGCAAGAACATTTTTAGCAAATGTTGAAAGTTATGCATTTTTTTGGTGAGCAGTTCTATGTTTCATAGACATTAAATCAATTTTAACTTCTCTTCCAATTAAATAAAGACCGTTATTACATTACATCTCTACAAAAACGAGATCAATTTGAAAATAAATCTGAGGACTATGATTGATTACAGAACTCTGTAATTTTCTATTGGAATGTTTTCAGGCAGGAATTTGATATTGATGCTATTAGACAACTGTGAAATCAAGACCAATAGATCAGTTACATATCAGGACCCCATTCCGACAATTTATCAAAAGTCCTCATGATGTTTACAACAACAGGTTATCAATCTACGGATCAGACAATTGTTATTGTAATATTGAATTAAATCAGTCTGCATCAATAAATTTTCAACTTCAATCCAATTTTTTTTTGGGTGTGGTGGGGGGGGGGGGTGGGGTTGGTGGCGTTGTATGGTGTTAAACCCCAAAAACTTCTCTTGGCTACGCCGTTGCTTGGAGTTATTTATTTCGCTTTTCATTTTCCGATATGTTTCAGATCGATCCGATGGTCATTAGAAAAATTGCAGTCAGAAGGTTCGCACAAATGAACATTTTTGCACTGATAAGTTATCAAGTTCCTTCCAGACAACTTGGAAGTGTTCGGTGATTATTCCTAGCGGTTGTAGATAGAAAAATGAAATACAAAATTCGATTTGTCGAAATAATGTTTGGCTTTTTTCAATGCATTATTTCTATATTGAACAATAAATAGGCGACAAAGAGTAATCAAAAAAAACAAGCCATAACTTTTAAAGTATTCAAAATAGTTATTTGAAGTCTTCAGTAAAGTTATTCGCAAAAGTAAGAGCTACAAATTTGCTGAAGGCATCATTTCGATATAATCACTTCCAAGAAAATTTGTGAAAATATCTCACTCATAGGGGGATTAATCAGCAAAAGCACAATACCAAAAGAAAGGGCATATTTCCTCCATTAAATTCTCCGAAGGTACTATTGACCTAAAATAAGCCGTTTTGGCGTTAATAATAGATTACATGTTTTTGGTCATATTTCTGGCAATGGGAAATGATAAAAATCTTTCGTCCGCATTTAATGTTAAAAATCTCTTTTGATAATAGTCCGATTTCAACAATCTATAGCTTGTTCGAAAGGTATTCGTTAAAGCTGTCTAAAAACATATAAATTGTTAATCTATATTGTCAATTTTGGCAGATAATTTAAAAAAACTGCAAAAAACGCCATTTTTACGCATTCAAACATTCATATCTTGGAAACTAAACATCAGAATCAAAAACAAATTAATAGCGTTCATACTATTTTTTAGTTCTTTCATTTAAAATTGGTTTGGATAAGATCGGTTCAGCCATTGCTGAGAAACACGAATGAGAATTTGTCCGTTACATACACACACACACAGACACACACACACACACACACACACACAGACATTGTCCCAAATCGTCGAGCTGAGTCGATTGGTATATAAGACTCGGCCCTCCGGGCCTCGGAAAAAATCTTGAAAGTTTGAGCGAATTCTATACATTTCTTTTATAAGAAATGTAAAAACATTGCTTACGCTTCGAGGAAGGTTCACCAATAGGTAACGATGAGTCCGAATTGCTTCTGCCAGAGTTGTTAAGGAACCTTTTCATACTTGTCTGTCCAAGCTTTTTGACATTCTTGCGCCTACGAATTATGTCGACCTTCGAACCTTTATTTTTCTTCGCCAGAATCGCTCCAATCCGTCCAGGCCAAACGAGTTTGATGTCAGTGAGCTTCTGAACTTCGCGTACTTCTTTAAGCAGCTTCATTCCATATGGTGTGAGTTCATCACGCAAAATTATTTTCGTCCCGGGTGAGTTGAAAGCTGGATCAACAGCAACTGTGGACCGTGGTTCTTCTTCTTACCAAAACAATTCTTCTTTGAACCGCTCTTCTGCAAAACACACTTTGATAGGGGCAACTTTTGCATCGTGCTGTTGAGTGTCTTTGCTAGTGCGTCGTTTTGATTCCACAATAACACCATCAGGCAATAGGTATCCAACAGCAGCAGCAGCTTTATGCACTATTTTTTCCACAGATTCGTTCTTCTTCATTAGGATCCCGAGTATTACAGCATTTTTTGATATTGAGACTCTCTTAAGAAGATCGACTTCTAGCTCAAGCTGGTCTACAGTATCCGATGTTGCCTGTTGTTTTCCACGCAGGTACTGAACATCTTTCTTCATCACAGACTACTCATCCTTTAACGATTTCATCTCACCAAGTAAGGAATCTAGCTTCTCGGAAAGAAAACATTGGAATCTCTCTATATCACCGACAGCAGATTTTACGGCTTGTAACTCAGTTCGAGTCTCTCGTACCTCAGATAGAACATTTTGTAGCTCTTTCAGCACCTGCGATTCCATCGCCGAATTCCGGGTCGATTGTTGGAAGATCATGTTGCACTCAGAAGAGCAGAAATATGTTTGTTCCCGCAACTTGCGAACGGCATTCCCGATTACATTTTTGCACTTGAAAGGTTCGCACTTTTGGCAGTAGACACATTCAACAACCTTTCACGGATCATTTTCTTCGAGGCCACAGGTAACACATACACTGTACCAAAACTGTAGCGTTAAATCGAATGATATTCTTGTTGACCTGGCCCTTTAACAATTGGCAGTTGTGTTTTGGATGACTGCCATTTGATTTTTGTTGCAATCCAATTTTCGTCTTTATATGCAAACATCAAATGATAGGCATACAAGAGATAAAAGCAAAAGTTGTAAAATTCGAAATAGCAATCATTCTGTTTTGAAACGTGATCATTTATTTTTCAACAACTAAAACGTCACATTCGATCAGATAGTCTCATGGTTAATTTATATAGGAAATAAGAAAATCGAGCTACTCCAAATATTTTTTCGCATGCATGTCATCAAAAAATTGAATGAAAGTTGCTCGAACAGCAAGTCGATAGTTTTTTGGTTTTAGGTAGACCATCAGTTCAAAGGAATTTGTTTTTATATACTTCGTGATGAAATTGATGCAAACGAATATTATTTTAATTGGTTTATTTAAGAACTATTGGCTATTATAATTAACTTTTGAAAACATCTCTAAATAGTATCTAATAGCTGCTTTTCGGTGAGTTTGTATTTAAAAAAATCCCCTTAAGTAGGACTCACATATTATCGTAGCCTAGATTTTACAAATTCGTATCCATAAACACAAATCAAATGCTTAAAACTTGCTACCGTTCTATAAAAAGATGGTTTTTGCATTCCAAATTTTGCTTAGTATAGTTGTCAATCATAATGAATCGAGTCGCGACACTGCACCTTGTAACTTTAGCATAATTTATGTTACTGAATGAAGTCAGCTGCTGACTGGCCTTTAGCTATTCATTTGAATGCGATTCTATTAAATTTATTAAAGTTAAATCCCATGCTACACTTATTTGTTGTCGGATATTAATCAAATGTAAGATATATCTAACGCAATCAAACGAAATAAAATAGTAACAGTTTTTTAAATAAGATTATAATGAATTTGAAACATTCATTATACAAAACAATTCCTTTTATAATTTCCTCTATTTTTACGTTTGACAGATGGGTTCTTTTCAAATGTTTGGCTAGATATGGTATACAAATACAACCTTTTTAGTTCAAATCTGTTTAAATAGTAAATAGTCTGAGGTGATACCCGGTTCCGTTGCTCCCTTCAGTATAGTTCGTTTGTTCTCCTCTTAGGATATTACGGAAAGAAGTTACGGAAGTTTGCGGCATCCGATTTGCTCTATTTTTTTGAGATGCGTGGTATTAGAAGAATCCTGATGGACGGCTTTGAACAAAGAGCAACAATATTGATCACAATATATACGCGAACGGAGGTCTTAGTGGAATGTACGTTATGTTTCAAAGGTTTTCTTCCATTTAACTCCACTATTAAACATAGTGGAATTAAATGGAAGAAAACCTTTGAAACATTAATATTGATCAATGATACTCCATATAATTATCACAGATCCTAGCTGTCGGAATCGTACAAGGATATATCTTCACATTCAACGAGAATTTAAAAAGATGCTACCCGTAGCATGCATCCAGTCAGTCGAGATTTAGCGTAGTTTGGATTTACTTCATTTCCAACCAAGTATTTTTTTGAAAATTACTCTTGGTAATAAGAGACGGCAATTCATAGGTACACCTAAAACTATATGTCTGTGCGATGATGTCGTATTTGATACCATCGTATATATAAGAAAAACACCCGTCTTCTCAAGCTTAAATAAATCCAGGACATTGTCGTTTGGAAGTTGATTAATATATAGGAACTCAACGGTTTGTTACTTTTTCTGTAAAAATGGACAAATTGATACGAGCCGCTGATATTTGAAAATTGCTGTTCGATTGGATCAATACTACGTTTTAGTCACATTCGTTTCGGAGAACCTATTACGCCAAGCTCTTTGAATAGAGGAAATATGCTAGCGGAGCATGTCTGCTTCCATTCACGAACAATAGATACAAAGTTGGCCACATCTAGCGAGTCATAGCTGTAGGTATAATTTGTTCACTGGTCTACCAACTTCTTCGGCCAGGGTTTCATTGGTTTCGAATTCATCGGAGCTTTTCAAAGTCAAGAACTTATATCTCGTTGGTGCAGGAGACGCCAGTTGCTAAAGGTTTATTCAAAATGGTCTCCACGGGAATGCGCTGTTTTCAAATATCCAATCAAATCTTGTTTGGAAATCCGGACGTCTTGTATAGTGTGTAATTTTACTAAATTTTGGATTGTCTTTGAACATTATTAGTTTCTTGTTCGAGGGACATGTGCAATTTCTTTTTTTCACTATTATCACCGAACATGCCATGATCTTTTACTTTTACTCAGGATCACATTGAGCTATGCGGAGGCATGGGAGCTATACTTCTTAAATCCCTCTCCTCGCGACAGTGAATCGGAATATATTGGGTTAAATATATATGGCATATGGCACGTTCCGTATGTAGCGGCGGCAACAGTCCAGCCGGCGCGGTCATCGGGATAGAACCAAATCCGATCGCATATCGGTTCCTCATGTGGCATGTGGCATATCCTGCAACTCATTGATGTAGGCACCAATTAACAGAGAGTTGGCATCCGATGAACGCTGTCCTATTCTAAAATGATTAACCAGATCGTGAAACTGACCGTGTACAAACCTTTGCCAAACATTTTACCTCTTGTCTTTTTGACACCTTATCCAATACTTCGTTCGCCTCGTCTTTCACAGTTGTTTGCTTTTTGCAGTTCCAAGACCATCGCGGATGATTTCCTGTATGCTCTCAAGACCCCCATGCCAGTGATATTGTCCGAAAATGGGCACAAATAAATTGTTTGAGCTGGATGTATTTTTCCAGTAAACACTACAGGTATACCTCGATTTAACATACTCACGATTTAACATACCCTCGATTTAACATATTTCGATTTAACGTAATTTTTACCTCGATTTAACATACATGCAAAAATTTTAAATTTTTTTTAATGTCAATGTCAACTAAAACGAAATGTTTAGAATCAATATCAATTTTATTCTATGCTACTTACTTCTATTGCTTAAGGTTGAACAGAGAAAGGGCAAAAATCGAAAACGAAAAAAGCAGTTTCTTTCCACACCGTGTGTTAGATCTTCATAAAAATCAATCAGCAGTACTGTAACAACATTCTACATAAGCTGATTGATTTTTATGAAGAATTAACACACAGTGTTGAAAAAGTAAAAAATTAAAGGGTTGTATACAGGACACGACCACGGTGACATTAAAAATATAGCTTTTTTATCTATCACACATATCGACACACGTTCTTGTTCACTCGCCTGTTTTCATATGTTACAATTTGCTATATACCCTCCCCATTAAAACATAATTTATTGAAGGTCTTTTAACGGTAATCTATTAATTAATCAAGTATCTCACTAGGTGATTGGCATTATTTGGCTGATCCATCTAGTAAAAATAGGCTGGTCTGTCCAGAAAATATATACAAAAGAAAAGTTCCATATTGAAAGCTGTGATGAGGAAACCCACGCCCGCCAACGGAAATATACAGATTCTCCATAAATTATGAAATTTCATTTTCCATTTAAATTTTCAATAATGTACTAATGAACTTAAGTAAACAATCTTAAGTGTAAGTATTTCTTGATCGATTAGTGGTGGAAAAATGAAATTATTTGATAAATTACATTGTTATGCAACGTTCGCACTACCAGTTAGAACGGGTTTTTATGCTATCTTGGTGACATTTTTCTTGTTGCTAATTATTAAAACGTGTTATAACTCTGTAGTGTAAACGTTGTATTATTAAACCAATTCTGCAGCGTTTTATGTTATATAAGTGTTTTATGTGGTAATAGGACTGACATAATTATATCTTCAGTACAGCGGTTTGTTTCATAATTTAAAATAGATTTATTTTAAAATTTAAATTAGTATACCCAACCGTATTTGTTGTATACCTTAAAACGCAATTAGAATTGTGTTTTAAATACATAGGGTAGGACAGATATTCTGACTGGTTAAACTGGGAAAACAATTTTAAGTCCAGTAACGCTTAAGACATGGCTTGAATTTGAATCGAAAAAGAACACCCGCTTCAACTGCTGCTGGGACGGTAAGTTCTGTTTTAAAATTTTCCGTTGTGTGCAGTACGAAACAAAAGTGTTTGAAATTAGAAAACAAAAAGTTCTGCTGGGAATGTGATTGTTTCCAATGCAATTACACTCAGATTTTTCACGCAGGGGATACAGGCCGTGTAAATGAAAACCGCGTAAATTTAAAAAAACGCGTTAATGAAAACCGCGTAAATTTCAAAATCCGCGTAAAAAACCTGAGTGTACTCTCCTATATAAAATACTACGCTGCTGAACAGTGCAATAACTACAGAAGCACGTTGTCAGATGCCTTATTGATAAAAAACATATAACCGAAATATGAAACATGAAAACCAATTGGCTCTTTACCCTACGCATGCATAAAAATAAATATATTTTTTTCAAACGCAACACTCTTAAGCAGCACACACCGTATTGAATTAAATCCAAACCACCCCGCCCACCCACTTTGCAAATCATTCTGTGACACCGTGCTGGTACCCGAAAAATCCGCACACGACCACCGCTGCCGAAAATTCATAGCGTCTACCGCTTAGTGTAGTGCCCAGACGCTGCAGCCATGATCTTACCCGTTCGACATAAGAACAAAAACTGATTCAAACGGGTACGCGTCACCTCTATTTATAAACTAACCGTATATGGTTTAGTCACATAGGTGCGAGTGTGTGCAAATGCCAACGTTGCCGAAAATCGGTAGCGCTTATTGCATCGCCCGGAGACGATGTTGTTCGTATGAGACAAGAGCAACAACTGATTTAAACGGACATGCGTCGCTTCTATTTATGACTTTTCGTCTTTCATTGAGTCACTAAGCTGCCCTCTTTTGACGGCTGTGTCTGAGAAATCTGCCTCACGGATGGTAATTTTCCCGTTTTTCGTGAACTTTTTAATTTTACCAATTTCCAAAAGTCTACTTTTATTGGGGAGATATTAAATTATTACCAATATTTAAGTTAGGTGTTTCTGAATCGGTTGGTGTATGAATGATTAAAATCCATCTAGTAATATTGGAGTTATAAGCGTGCAAACCTTACATAGTTTCGTTACATGGGAGATAGTTTAGATTTTAGAATGACACCTAGCCCCAGATAGTGGAGTAAGACATTTTTAATGTCAAAAAAACTGCTTTTTTCGTTTTCGATTTTTCCCCATTCTCTGTCCAACCTTAAAGAAACATAATTAATTTTCGTTTTTTCGCTAGATTATGTTTAAGATTCTGAGACAAAAACATCCTTTTTTTGATATCTGGATACCTGGCCGCCAAAAGTATTGTTATGGTACTTGTTATGTTCACGTTTAAATAGAAATCTAGGAGATAGATCCAATGAATAAAAAAGGAGATAGATCCAGCGCTACAATGGCTGGATTTGGTTGTTTTTTCTGCAAGTAGAACTCTTATGCTTACAAAACTTCGTGACTAGTTGCTTGCTCGTGAACTCAAGTAGTGTTCTCTTTTTGAATTCTGCGATTATCTGACGGACAGGTTGGTCTACCGAGATAAAGATGAGACAAAACAGAAACACAAATTTCCTTACTTACTAACGTTAGGCATTGTGCTCTTCGTGCACACAATGGTTAATCCAACTTTGTTGATGTTAGAAAGAATCTCGTGAAAAAAAAACTAATGCTGTACTGCTAATAACATTATTCTTATAAGTTATCCTGAATTCTGACAAAATATTGCGACGAGCTTTATGAAATGAATATCTGTTAGAATTGGTGAATACTTGGCAAGGTTACGATAAATATGTTGTTTATGTTCAGAAGAGCAATCTAATTGTTTAATTGTGAATATGTGGCTTCTATGTCACTGTTAGGTGGATACAATCAGTAATATCCTCGTAAATATTTCGTGTGATGAATAAAAAAATAATTCTATTCGAAAACAAATATTTCTTTTGTGTTTCGATTTTACATAAAATTCGATTTAACGTACATGATTGAATCGGAAAATGTATGTTAAATCGAGGTATACCTGTATTAACAATATTTGTTATTTTTCTTGACCTAAAAAACAGTTTTCACTACCAGGTAATCGTTAACGCTAATAAAGTTACAAATAATTTTTTGCTCTCGTGAACGGATGTGGTTTTAGTAAATGCTGTTACTAGTAAAGAGAAAAAAAAACTAAGAAAAACTTCTCCCAATCGCATTGCGCGCATCAAATGATTGTCATTTGGTTCAGCCCGAGCACTGAAAACAGATGAAATACGAATGATGAACTGCTGTGATTTGGAATGATGATTATCAACGCCATCGTTTACTTTTTCGAGTGCAACCAATTCCTTTACAGTTATGTTTATCATTGGACAACCTGTTCATTCCAATTCAAATATGAAGTCATTCGATCTTGAATTCACTATTTTTTGAATGATTGCCATTCGAAATCGTCAACATCGAGTTTTTAGGCCGTTCATATGATAAATCATACGCTATATTGCAATCATTTTTGTTCAGTGTACGACAGCTTCATCGGGCATATTTATAGTAGGTATTCAGTGCAGGCGACTTACTAGACAGCTAACGGCAGCGTATAGTTAATGATGACAGTAAAGTACAAAAGATGCGAGACAGCCCTATTGTTGAATTTCGACATACAAATGGATGGATATAGTTACCAGAATGAGTGTGACAAACTTTAGTTGTGCCTTCCACGTGACCTATACTTAAGTTACACACCAAAAAAATATGAATTTTATCGTTGACGTAATTGCAAACATGACATAATTTAATAAACCGTAATTAACCGTAACACGAAATGCCGAAATATAACCGCGCTCCGTTTAATTTTACATGAAACATATACATTACATGCGCAATGACTTCAAATTACACGTACTGCCATTCAGAACAATCGCTATATGTGGCGTAAAATTGCATGATTAGCGAAATTCAACGTCAAGTAAAATTAAAATGAAACGTAAAAGTAAGTCATTTTTGATGCTCGTATATGTCAGGGTCAGGAGACGTAAATTTACACGATTTTTTCTAGGTGTGTAGCCTGGATAATATCACAGTTGGCTGAGCAGCGCTTAATGATAATTTCGAATGTACTTTTCCCCAGATCGATACGTATTTCCCTTATTATATCGATAAATATGCGCAGCTTCGAAGTTTGTATTGCAAATGGCGGCTTAAGTTTCTATTTACGGAACTAATAATTTTTCAGACCATTTTCTCTGTTTGATATTTCTTCGGTAACAAGCATATTCTTGCGTTGATCTCATGACGATTTTATAGTGTAGAGTCTACTCTTTTTGTTCTGAAATTGATTTTATTCTGTCGAAAACTCCAGATTGATTATTTTTTAAAATAGTCTTGAATCATATTTCGGTTTTCCCTGGTTTGAAAAGTTCAATTGGCCACTCCAAGAGTTTCTCCGAACAAATCAAAACGTTTTAGAAGTCAACACAATTAATTCAGTTTTCATTTATGTTTTCAAGTAGCAAGATCCTGGCTACCAAATTGCAACCAGCAATTACGCGACTTAATCGAATGTCAAAACAAGGAAATCACAATGTAGCATGCCATTCAGTAATACTTCACCACCCCTCTTCATCAGTAGCGATGATTGATTTTTAACTCAATTACAGCAATTAACTGTCCCGCCTCCTCGTCCAGACCAGCCAAAGAACCACGTGCAAAATTCATTCCTATTGCACCAGCCCCTTGTCCGACAACTGCAAGAAACTGAACGACTCGAAACTAAAAGGGGACTTGGCGAAAAGTATACAAAAACACTGTGATTTAGATTCAATTTTCGTTTCCAGCTCCTCGTCGTTGTATGCTGGTCTGAGCTAAACACAATTCCACCCTGTAATCAAATTGGCGAAACACATCGTCATAGGTTGGCATAAGTGGTATTGTTTTATAGCTACTTCGTACCTATATTTGTGTTTGGTCGCGTAGCCGAAAAGCCCTGAGTGATGTGGCATAAAATCAAATGTGGTGAAGCTAAAGGTGTTTTTTGGACAGCCCGATTGATATACGCGAATCTATTTACATTCGTTATGCCAGACACCCTCGTGTCGTAATGCTAGTCATTTTATGATTCATTTCGAAATGCTTCTGAGAATGTTGCAAGCGAATGTTCTTATAGCAAAAGAAGCAATTCTACGAAATTACCCTCCCTGTGACACTGAAAAAAGATGCTTTATTTGACTTTTCCGGGACAATTTAGCGTGTCAAAATTTAATTACAGCAGCTACAAGGGTACAGCTCTCGAGCAAAGCTGATCCCGTGGGGAATAAAATCATTGCACGCAAGAGGGACGACCTATTCGGTTGACAGATGGTGGTTCCATTATGTTGTAACATGTTGCTAACATAAAAACGAGGACGACTCCCTTGCAACTAGCATTTTACCGTTTCTGTCGTTTACCGGCTACGCATCGTAACCAATCCGGTAAAAGCTAATCATTGCAGTTAATCTTCCGTTGTCCCTGTCGTTTGATTTACTCAGCTGCAGGCAGTAATCGTTTTAGAAATTCAATCTTTCATCTTTTTTTAGATCATTTGTGGACGTTTTTCGTAAGCACATTATCATTTAAATCTAGCCAAGCTCTGTTTCGCTCTTCAATATCGAATGAAAAATTCTGAAAATTTCACGTGGCAATTTGCGAGACTATTAACATTTATCAAACCGCAAAAATCTCCCCTCCTTTTCAGGCGACTTTATTATGTATTCAGATGCACACGGATCTCCTCTCCCGCCACCCTTCCACGCCGTAGATAAAACGTCCCATTATTATAATAAGAGGTAATTTCATAAACTATGGTTTCCATTCGCGAAACGAAGCAAAAGGCAGACTGACGCCGCTGCCCGCCAGCCCGCTATCATAAATCGTGGTCCTGCGTGGCTATCTATACGCTAGGTAATGTTGTATGTTGTACGTGAGTCCTCGCTTTGTTCCGTTTTCGGGAAGCGGCTAGCGCTTCCGGCGCTGATTCATAGACCTCAACTCCGGTTCCATCTAGCACGACAAGGACAATAATGAGCCATCATATCCTGAGGGATATCACTTCGGAATTGAATTTATTACCTGGACGCTGCTGCCGCTGTTGGCCGGGAGCGGGCGAAACATCAAAGGATGAGTGGATTTGATTGTGTGTGTACCTTTTGTGGTTGTGTTGTGGCTTTACTGTTGTGCGGCTTTTTCCTTTACTTTGTTGCGCGCCTCATGCAGACGGAATTTATTGTTTTATGAGAATTTGAAAATAAATTGTTTGTGAAAATAAATCTATAATAATCCAAGGAGGGTTTTGACAATATTTACTTTCATTGTGCGATATACGTCACTGTTCGTGCTCTGGATGAAACAAACCGTTTCCAGGTATTGGAAGGAATGAAATTTTATTATAAAATTTAAGTTTTTTACAGTCGTCATCGCTTAATTGTGATAATTTTTAGGTTACCGAAACTGAAATAATAAATTTAATTGTGTTCTGTTTCCCATATTTGTATATGGTTAAATGTATGTTGGATTAGAACATATTCAAACGGACCTGATTGTAAAATGCTGCTATATTCCTACTATGTATTGTAAGGTGATTACGGCAGACCTGCTGCGCATTCACTAACATCTATCTTCCCGTTCCACCCTCATTGGCCAATCCACTTATTGGCCGCTTTCTACAGGTTGTCGACCTTTTGGCGTAGGACTACGTCTTTGTTTTCGATATGGGGGTGCACTTTGCAAATTCTACAAAAATGAGATGTAACGAAAAGTGCTCCAATTTTAAATGCATATAATTCAGCCATCTCACGATAAATTTTCAAATTTTTTGCCCAAATCGCCCCGGAATACTTCTAAGAATAGATTCCAATAGATAAACTCAAAGATTTTTGATACCATGGCATTAAAAATTTAAATAATATACAACCTTGTCAAAATATCGCGCATTTACACACAGAAGATAGCGCTTCCCAAGCCCGGCACGACAGATTTGTGTACCTAGCGCGCTACGCTTCTATGAATGACGCCATCATCGACTATTTAAAGAACGGATGTGGCCGGACAAGCTCAGTTGCCTGTTGAACGGCAGGCAGAGCAGATCACTGCGCTGTGTGTTTTCACAGCCAGTGTAGGCGAGTGAAAAGTCCGTTACAATGCTTGTGGAGGTACGCTATCGTACCTAGGTACATTTTGCAAACACGGTTAACATAGTGTCGTGGTACTAGTTGTCTCTTTCGCTCTACCCATCAGCGTTGACTCATTTTGCTTTGTTCGCTTGGGATCAATGTTTGAGGCGAATGTAGGTATATCTTATTTGTTGGCAGGGCTACTATATTCACAGATTTTTCTGTAATGTAATGTCAGAGATTTTTTTTCACAATTTTTGATCACAGATTCTTTTTCACAGATGGTAGATTTTTAGCATTTTGATGAAAATTTGATAGACTTTTTGAAATGTTGTGATTTTTTACAGATTTTTCGAAAATTTGTCACAGATTTTTTTCCTGTTTCAGTTATCACAGATGATAAAATTATATTTTTGACCGAAACGCGGATCAATGGAAAGCACAGATATATGATTAAGACCACTGCATTCGTTACATTTGTATACGTACTATAGGAAAGTTAAAATGATGGCAAAATAAAACTAGAAAGCTTGGTCTATACATGAAATGTTATTATATTGTTTTAAATTCGGGGGTGATTATATTGTCCAAAAATCATGGGTTCGGGTATTTTTTACCACAAACAATCGAAAAGTTTTTACAATTTTTAAAAGCTGATCTTGTGCTATAAAGATTTAGTTCCAGATATTAGTTCGGTCACGGTTTTCTGTCTTCTTTTTTCAGATCTTCTCAAATATGTTTAATCGGAGTCGATCACCTACTACAAATGAAATGACCTGATAACCAAGAAGGTTTGGTTCAATATGTAACATTCGATGTTGACTGGTTGTGCTTAAACTATTCGTAAGAAATATATTTGAATTATTGTTACTCTAAATGTACTAAGAAAATAAATATTTTACATTATGTAGTATAGTCCTAGGTCTACAGTTCGTGCAACCCCATGGGGCTGCCCCTTGTAGTTTTTTTGTTTAGTTTCCGTCGGCCTCTGTCCACACTGAGTACCAATCACCGAGTACCAGAGAGGTGACTTCACCATCTGCACCCTAGATATCGGCACATCAACACATGGACCGGGACCAACGGCTTTACAGGTTGGACCCGATTATCCGAGCATTTCAAAAAAAGTCTCACCCCGGATAATCGAATCAACCTTTTTTTGCGTAATTTTATGAATTTATGCTTTATTCGCGAATAAATTGGAAATAAAATGGTCAGGTTAAATTTTCCTATTATGGTAAATGTAAATGTACCTATTTTGATCCTAGTCGATTTTTTAAAATTTCAAAGTGTGATTTGGATTTTCAGTTGGTTTTCATTTATTCTTTATATTTGTAACGAGTTAGCAGTATGCTTGGTTGGTTGTTAGTTTTGCTTTTGCGAATAACTAACTATTCATCACCATACCAAAAAATGGCATATTCATATTTGTGACCACCAAACGATTTCCTATCGATCTGAATAGATTTTGTAGTGAAATAATGATGTTTCGTTTTATTCCGGCCAACTTCACGTTAATTTTTTAATACATTTTTTTATTAATTACCCGCCCACCACCAAACGTTAAAAACCGACTACCAATCACCACCAAACGACCACCAAACGATTAAAATTTAGTTAATCGAATTTCCGTGAATTTTCCGGCCAACTTCACAGAGGTATGTATTAGTTGTTTATAGTTATTTGTGCAAGAATTCTAAGACAAAATTTTTAATAAGGTGCGTCTTCTGTAATACAGGTCCAACTCGATTACTCGGGGCTTCTATTTTCCAGGCAAATGATTCGGTTTCTAGTATACTAGAAAAGAAAAGTAAGTAAGTAAACTGGAGGTCGACTGTTTTTTGCCTCCAGTTTAATTTACGTGGTGGTGTCACATGTAACAGCTATCGTTTCATTTAACTCTCATTCTAGTAAGAAAAGGGTGCATCATTTAGTTGACCAATGTCGAACCGAATTACCAGATTATCACAACACATGTAGTCTTCGCAAACTCTCCCACTCATGTTTGTCACCAGCAAAAGACTGCCAACGGTTACGTAGATGATGGGTTCTCTGCGGCCTCAGCGAGAACTACTGCTGGGGCCCTCTTTACATAGCCTAACATCCATTTTTGCTTGAGTTACCCAAGAATTGAGGATCTTGTTCATTATTTCTCGACCAACTTTTTTCTACCCTATATAGACTTCCAAAACTATTTTTTCTTAGAACTGTTGGCATCATGAGACACGAAAAATCTGGTTTAATAAACATACGAGATTGTGTCGCAGTGCTAGAAGCTGCTCAATTTTTACCTTCTGAGTCCAATTTCATGAAAAAGGTAATTGAAGGCAGTCTAAATTAGAAAGTTCTTTCAGTTTTCTTTAGGCTACTAAAATATTCCGAAATTTCATTTACATCATTAATAGGAACTCTCCCTGGCAGTACTGTTTCAGTGGAACCCAATCAGATTAATTGTAATAATTTCTGTTCTATTGATAATTTTTATAACTGTTTGTGTTCAAATTAAAGATATTAGTCCCAGTTATTAGCCTTACTTGTCGTTGTAAATATACGTTGTGTAAACCAAAAGTTACAGTCGTTTGAAAACGTGGTTATTCGTCAACAATATTGAATGGGTTAAAGATGCTGTAAGCACCGTTGGGCACACGTCGATCGACCCTATTGCTAATAATGCAGTACTAGACAGGCATTGAATGTACTCTTACCTACCCGGAAAGTCAGGCCCCAAACGAATGACAGTGGAGAGTGAGATTTAAAGAACCGCAGTCGAATTTGGTAAAAGATAGCTAGTGTCTCGTTGTGACTAGGACGGTTATCCATAATTTGCGGTGAAATTTCGAGTATATAGCATTCAAATTATTAATATTAATCTAGTTAAATTATTTCTAGAGAAAATTTTCAATAGGACGTAAGTAACATTGAGAGCCTCTCTTTGTTTACTTTCTCTTTCGTTTATTACGACGTCATTACAACACTTTGTACTAATTTTCCAGTACATATCGAAGGCCGACGGTGTTTAATACAATATTATGCAAAGAGCAGAGTAGTAAATGTTGAAATGGCCGAGTAATGAACAGAAGAGAAAGACCCCAAAGAGAATCTCTCATTGTTACTTACGTCCTATTGAAAATTTTCTCTAGATTTCTATTGATCGATCCATCGTATCTGTAAGTAGACTTAAAATCTTTTCAAAGCCAGGAATATAATTGAATTCTCCCATGATCAGCATTTCTTAACTTACCGCGTGGAATGGTCAATAGGACAAAACTAAAGCCGATTATTAATTGAATTGTCTAAGTAACGATTATGTAAGTTGAATACAAAACGTCTTTACATATTTAATGTCATTCAATTATATTATTATTAATAGTGGCAGTCCAAGATCCACCACGCATAGCTAGTATAGAGGAAAAGGTGTCAAAAGGAAAACTATTCATGTAAGTGAAAATGGATAAATTCAATCAGATCTCCGTTTAATAAAATGAATTTGTTTGTAGTTTAAAGCTGCTAACACAGAAAAAGCTGCTATTAAAATTTAGTTGTCCGAACTAGAGGTCCGAACAGATGCCATTAGAATTCTGAGCAGGAATCAATTGTTGAAGGGGATAATGAAAGAAAAGCAATATTGTGTCAAAGTCCACTGGAACTCAGAGCAGGATATTCAACAGATTTCATTGCAATTAGAAACATGGAGCATTTTGAAAAAATCATAGTCTTCAGCAGAATGCTACTTTGAGTTGGATTCCACCAGACCTTAGAGAAACTTTTCTCTAGAATCCTGAATCAAGATTCAGAGAAAAATCCATAGAAATACCGATAAGGGTTCAATCAAACTTTTAAAATAGATTCCATCGGAATGCCAAGAAAACTTCGATCAGAATCCTAGAAGGTATCCAAACAGAATCCTGAAAACTCATCATTATCCCAAGAGAGTGCCAGAAACCGACCGAGTAAGTGAAGTCACATTTTTTTGTGTAAAAAAGGCCTGCAGTAACCGATATGTGTATTACGAGAAAAATGTACTTTTAGTTTAAAAGTAAAAAGCTGCATGTTTGGCAACACTGCTGTAAAACAAGCATTTTTTCCATGTTCATTGAACAAATCCTTCAAAAACCTTCTCTGATTGATTCTAGTGCAAACAGCACCAGAGATATAATCCGAATAACAACTGTTTTTTGAAACAATCTGTTAAAATCCCATGGACCCAGGGGTGGTTAAAAATGACACAATAATTTAGATTATTATATATCGGCTCTAGATGAACAATTTCTTCAAAACTGGTTCCAATCCGTGAAGGTCGATTCCAACTTTTAGTTTGTTTGGCCATTGCGCGGAATCACCCATATATAAGCTATTTTTGAGCAAGGCCAAAATTTGTGAGGAGGTTAACCCTAGACCGCCTTTTCACCACAGAAAATCTCAACGAAAGAATAGCAAGAGATAGTTGTCCTTTTCATTCCACCAGTTTTATTGACTTAAATTTAAACTTATTTATTTCGTCGGCTTTGGGCCTACTTTTTCAGTGTCTGTTCACTTTTGAACTAAGTAGTAAACTAGGGATATTTTAGAGCAAGTACGCTTAACGGTAAACAATTATTTTGTTCTGCTGGAAAGTAGGTGTCTCGCTCTTTTCTGTTACCATGGTGAGACTTGAGCAAAGCAGACTGGTTTTGTTTATGCTTTTTTAAATTTTCAGTTACATCCTCAGCTCAATAGTGTTTAAATCGAAGGTTTCTGAAATAAAATATATTGCAATTGAAAATTACCACCATCATAATCTTTTCTGAAGAAAAAAATATTTTCGGAAGAATAAATTTAATTTTTCCCAAAAAAGTATTAATCGAACATTTGATTGAGATTCATAGTAAATTTTCTTTGCATTGTAAAATGAAAATTCAAGAACATTACAGAGAACATTTATTCATTGGGGGTTTATTTGTAATTTGCACCCTACAACACATGGGAAAATTGTAACCGGTTGACGACCTACACCTTCATTAATCATGTCATAATCGCATCCACGAACATGAGATCAGCCTGAATATAGAGGACAGAAGTCAACAGCATCCAAAGAACTTCGAATTCAGCGTATCTCCCATCCACACCAACACCCGCAACGAAAGTTCTTTTCAGAAATACAATAACTAGCATAATGAATAATTTGAAAATTCTCCACACAAGCGCTTAGATTTTAAAGTTAAAGCCTCACACAGCTCAGTGAAAAGCTTTCGACCCGTTCTTTGACGATTTTATATCTTGGATTATTCCGTTGCTGGTCCCAAAAAAATAAACGTAATGGAGGCAAACTTATTTCGTCGTAACCGCCGTAGCGATATTAATTATTCAACCTTTGATTATTTGCTGTAACAAATTATCGATTGCCAGGATACGAAAATCAAAGCAATGTTGCGTATTTAGTGCAATTCTGCAATGAATGACGACTAGTACAAACAGCCGAACAAGCAGACGATTTTTATCGAAGAAGACATAATTAAACCCAAAGCAGTCCCGCCAAAGGTCACCCGATGCGTGTTTGAAAGTACACGCACACAATCTTATCTTGTCTAGTGCGATTGTTATGGCTCACTGGAGCACTTGCAACAGTAAATCCATATACGATAAATTCGAATCGGTAAGCACGCCATCGATCTCAACTTTGTGAGCGCGCATATGGACGCGGTAGTCCTTCATAAAAGACGTATTGCCATTCACGTCATTTGCTTGCTAATGACACACAAATCTGAGGTTATCTGAACGAACTTTCGAGATATTTGCCACAGTTGAATGCTTCTGAGCCAGTCCGTTCGAAATCTTTAGTATACTTTACTTTAGTATCTTTGATCTGAAAGAAGTCCGACCGAGATAAATGAGTATGACATTAATCGGGAAGTCGGATTTGATTTGAGGAGGAATCTTGTTTGACATAGATTTTACCATTAGGTGGGCCTTTTCAGGAGAGTTTGTTTATGCACGGGCCTAGGTCTGAACGTTACTAACCAGTTAGATTGTGTTACACACATTTGTTTCACATTCACAGCGGCATAATCGCTGACAATGCAAATGCCGCAACTTCCAACAATTTAATTTTACCCGTGCAGGTCTTTTTTATCGTGAATCAAAAAAACATACACACCCCACATTTTGAAGATGTATGCGTATAGCACCAAGTCTATTGCTTGATTTTGGCACTTTCGCTTCAGTTGTGAAAATAGCATCAAAGCAGGAGAAGTAACGGGAAAACGATGAAAAGAGTAGCCAGCTGTTTCAGCCCCACCCACGCCGTATGTGACGTCGCAAGCAAGCTAGGAGTGTTGTCTACAGCCATGCAGCGAGCTAAAAAGTGAAAAGGATTGTCAACTTGCTAGAATGTTTTGACTCCAAAACGGACAACAAGCAAAATTTATCGGTCAGAGAACGATTGCGGAAGCTGTACATAAAGATGCCAACGAAGTTTGATTGCGTGGTACAGGATGACGAAGCTTACATCAAGGCATACTATAAACTGGCTCTTAGACACTGAATATTATGCGTCGACTGGAACGGGAAAAGTGGCATTAAGCTGTCGAAGTTCGCAAAGAAATATCTCGTATGGCAGGCCATCCGTCCCTGTGACTTGAAGAGCGACATCGCAACTAGGACCATTGACTAGGAAATTTATGTTCAGCACCATATGTTACCTCTCCTCCAGCAACAGAATTGATTCGTTCTGTTTTGACCGGATTTTGCATCTTGCTATTATGGAAAAAGGGCGTACCGCGAATATCGTTCAAGTGGTGCTCAAAGACATGAACTCTCCCAACCCACCAGAGCTCAGAACCTTAACAAGACGCGAAAGACAGTTGGCAGCGAGATGAAGTTCAAGACAAACTGGCGTTCTGCAGCGAGGAAAGTAACCAATGAAGCTGTGCAACTCTTGATGGATGGAGTCAACCGAAAGACTCGGCAATCCGTATATGCCAAATACTAAGCTTGGATGAATATTTTTTCTATATGGTGTGCACTTGCAAAAAACTTAATTTAAAATATTTAAAGTTCGAATGAAAATGAAAATATTTAAAGTTTGTTGAAGATACCAAGTTGAAAAATAGACCGGAAACGGGTCGGAAAAAGGTAGTGACAACGCTTGAATTAACGTATACTGAAGGCGTTCGAGCAAAAGAAAGATGTTTCAGTGCGAGATGAGGTTAAACAAGGTGGCAGCTAACAACTCAAACGTCAACCGTGCTGAAGAACGTTTGAATTTTGATTTTTTTAAAAGGCAGAAACAGTCGAAGGGCAACAAGAAAGCATCGATCGGACCCGGAGTGCGAAAGATGTACGATAGGAGGTTTTCTGGGAGTTCAAACTGTATAATCGACGACGAAAACTGCGTGAAATTCGAATACAAAACGAATACATCCATTCAAATTTGGTGAAAAAGTGATGGTCTGGCAAGCTGTTTGTGGCTGCAGTAAGATAATTATCCATAAATTTGACCATTTGGGAAAAATGGGGGCAGTGACAAAGGTACATATTAAGAAACATATCTCGGCATCAGAAACCATTCAACAGTTTAAAAATGATGGGAAAAATGTGTCAAAACATGTTGCTAAGAAGTTTGTTCTGGATCTAATGAAAAATGTTTATAAGAAGGTGCTCCAGCTAGCACCCAATCGCTAGATAGCAAAAATTGAGAATCTGATCGGTTGTGCTATTCAAATATTAACAGAAAATCTAAAAAAATAAAATTACCAACACTTGTATTACTCTCGCTGAAAACTGGATATGTTCATACTCACTGGAAGAGTTTTAATATAAATAACTTCAAACAACTACCTCAAAAATCAAACTAAATATTATTTGTGCTGTCACGGAAAATATAACTAACATAAACAAGAAATACGACTATTGTTCGGCATATTTGCCGCATAAAGAACCATCATCTTCTGATGATTTCAAAAGGGTTTTATCATACTGTGACAGAAATGGGTTTCCCCTCATAATCGGAAGTGATGCAAATGCCCACCACATAATATGGGGCAGCTCAGATATCAATATCGAATTAATGGAATACTTAAGCAGTAGAAATCTGCACATTCCTTATACAGGAAACCGCCCAATATTTGCACGAGCTGACAGAGAAGAGGTGTTAGATATAACTTTCTGCTCTGACGGTATTACGCATGAGTTGGCAAACTGGCTCGTACCAAATGAGCTCGAACCGTCGTTATCTGATCATAAGTAGATCGTCTTTGATAATTTAAACTTCTCACTAAATATCGTCACATATCGTAATCCCAAATCTACGAACTGGGACCTCTACGAAGAGGACTTGGCGACATGAGTATCTTCCGACGGTTGAATCTCCAAGTGACTTGGATGAGGTCGTGGATAAACCAAGCTTGTTCATAGTAGCAGCATACTAAGAGGCTTGTCCGCTTCGAGTTATGCGTGCTTCTAGAGGAACACACTCGATCCTCTGAGCGAAGTGGTTGGAAAAGCCTCTGCAAAAATGTCTCAAGTCTCAACGAGAATAGTAGATTAAATATGTTACTTTCGAAATCGAAAGACTTTCATGTCAGTTCAATTAGAACTGCTAATGGTGAATACTCATCTGACGAAGATACAGTACTCAACTTTTTCTCGATATTGAAGCTGAGGGATTCCATGAGAAACCGGCCGACCGCAAAATATGACCATCGTCGATTCGAACGAAACTTTGCAGGTGTGTTGGCTGTATGAATCTCCATGATATTCTCTGGCAATTGTAATATTTTGATACAAGAGTAATTTTTCAAAAGGGCGTAAACGTTTCTACGTGTATGAATTTCAAAATTTTTTTGTTCAATTACTGTATTTTATACAGCAAAACTATCTGAGAACAAGTTACAGGGAATGAATACTTCTGTCCGAAAAAAATATACACTGAAAAAAATGTTTTTCAAAAAAACAAAAATTTATGATAAAAATTTAAATTGCGAAAAAACCCATTTTTTCAAATTTTTTATATTTTGTTACCACAAAACCTAAAGAGAAAAGAAACATTTTGATTGTGATTGCATGATGGAGAAAAAATCGGTTAAAAAGTTTTTCTAACAATAACATTCGTACATGTTTTTAAATTTCATACTAAGGCCATTACAAATCTTTTTTTAAAATTATATCACCCCCCCCCCCCTTCAACATTGCTGGAAAAAATCAGGGGGCAAATAATTTTTTTTAATAATCTCAATTAAAAAACTTGTCACTTTTTATAAAAAAAACAATAGCTTTCATAGAGTTTTGCTTTTCGTCATTGACAACTATTCTAGTAGTTTTGGGAATTGCATGATTTTTTTTTATTTTGACCAAGAATGGTCAATATGGTAGATAGGACGTCCGAATAAAATCGTCGATCCAGTCTAACATCAAACGAAACGTTTACTCTTCGCGGAAGGAAGGAGCCGCTCGTGAATTCTCAAACAAACATCTCATGGCAAGGCTAACAGACCGACTTCTGAATCGATCCCATTTTAAACGCAACAGTCGATAGAGATCGGTAGATGCACTCTAAAATAATTTCTATAAGGAAACAATCTGAATTCACATCAGACTCCTGGCGATTTAGTTGTGGTTTAATATTCAATATGCATGAGATTTACCGAAAGGCTTTTGAAATTTAAAGATTTAAAATGGGATCGCAGTGTTCATACCATATTTCCGCACCCATATGTGCGATTCGTATGAACTTCGCCAGATCAAAGTCTGCTACTAAATCTTCCATTTAAGACTAAGCTAGTGAAAATTGAATTAGCCGTTTTCCAAGGGTTGCCGGGAATCCATTATCCATGCTAATGTTTGTGGCCTTGGAGTGACAGGAAAGATGAAAAGTGTGCGAGGATATACCCACAGCGACCATCAAGCGATATGGTACAGCATTGGTAACCGGACACGGTTTGAATAACGAGTGAAAGTGGAAAACAGCGATCTTTCACAAGGACGTGTCCGTCGTAGAATTTAAATTTGGGGGCATCCTCTTAAACCTAAATGCGAACGAGTTAATGGTAGTGCTAACAAGGGCGTGTAATGCGACCATACTGAGAAATGAGAGACCGATAAACGGTCGTCGGTTGTAATACGACGATTACCAATTTACGTATAAGTTATTCCGACCTTGGAGAAGAAGTTAGAGTGCTCGTAGTGACACCGAAAGAGGGAAACGAGCTGCGCGAGCCCCTTTTAACAAAGCAGTCGAGCTGAACAAGAAAGCTTGAATTGATGAGCTTTGCCACAAAGCCAACGCGAATTCTCGAGGAGACGCATACAAAGTTATGCCAAAAAAAGATAAAAGGCCCAGCTGCACCACCTGAAAGGTGTTCGGAGAAGCTAGAGGTCACCATCGAAAGGTTTTCGCCGCAACTTGAACCAATCTTCGCCGTGCAGTGAGGAGGATGATCATGAACAAGAAGTTCGAATTACCGACAAGCAGATGATCGAGATGGCGAAAGCCATGAGTGGAAGAACCCAGTACCAACCTCTCATATTTCGCTGAAAAAAGCGATATATGAGAACCCGGATATGTTCAGAATGATCCGATAACTGGAAGCGACAGAAGTTGATGCTGCTTCCGATGCCAGGAAAACTTGGAGATCTTCCAGCGTATAGGTCAATATGTCTCTTGGTACTGTTAGAGAGAGTAATCCTGAACAAGCTAACCAAGTACACGGACCGTGAGAATGGCATGTCATGCAATTCGACTTCGTTATAGGCAGGTCTACAGTGAATTTCACCCGAACGGTTGTGGGAGCTGTGATGACAACAGAGAAAAGGATATTGCTATTGCACCTTAGACGTGAAGAATGCTTCAATAGTACTAGCTAAAAAGTAATCACCCATTCGTTGTACAGCGTGAGTAACTCTGCAGGATATTACAGAGCTACTTTCAGTACCGAACATTGATCTATGAAACAGATAAGGGAGAATGACAATTACGACTGACGTTCCTCGGCCCGACGCTGTGGAACGCAGTGTACGATGGAGTAATGAAGCTGAACCTTCTCAGAGATGTAACGATTTTCGGTTTCGCGGATAATGTGGTGTTCCAAGTAATCGGAGAGTCACTAGAAGAGCTGGAGGCACTCGCCACGGAGACGATTGCCCATCATAAAACAGAGTTGGTGTTTGTGAATGTCTGAACTGTTGTCTAGAAAGGAATCGCGTATTACCTGTACTGCCGTTATAAGCATATTTGTCCCATGTTCTATGGGATTCCCTATATACATGGGACAATTATGCGTAGAACGGCAGTGTAGGGCAGTTGAAACCTGAAAGAGGCAGAGTCAAAGATTGCTTGGATTAACTGCATATGTTGTCACTTACGATGAGTGCAAGTGCACAGTGTGATTCCGTAGATGTCCGGTATGGAATGCACTGTATAATTAGAGCTCTTAAGTAACCCACCAGCTGTTGACTAGCAGCCGAAAAACAGCAACAGGCGAAAATCGCGGTCGGAGAACATATCATCGACTCGAAGTTTTAAAGTTACGACGATTATGCTAAGGGAAAGACTATGAGAGTAACCACAGCTTTGGTTGAGGCGCCAGTATACCGGGCACCACGAACCATCTGGAATCGCCGGACCGAAGCCCGTGAGCAGACTAGTTACACCGTCAGGAACTAGATCGAGTGAAGCGCCAGCGGTTGGTCGTCGAGTTTTCAGCGAACCGGAAGCTACGCTTCATCCGGTATCGCCGAACCAACATCGCCAAGTACTGGTTAGCCATTTGAGTAGGATTTATGGACTATCCGAGTAGATTGCGACAAAACTAGGAGCTAAATGACTCACGCAACGGGCACCGGTATCGGGAGAAATTCCGCCGCCGAGGAGTAAATGACTCACTGAGATGACTCGCATAAACAGGAACTAAATTGCTCACAGAAACGGGAGCCAAATGGCTCACGGAAGTTCCCAACTGCGATTAACCAAATAGGTGTTCGGAGCTAAACGGCTCGAATGTATGCTCTATTGTATCATTTTGTCATATTTGTCCTGGACAATATATAATCATTTTTATACAAAGACATACCTTAAGTACCACCTTTAAAGCTGAAATAGATTGTTAAAATCATGTAAATGGAACAAGCGAAATGGAAATTTCAACAAAAAACATTCTATTCGAAATATCTCGTGATCTCGATCTTGTACAGGGTATCTATCTTCGAAAAACCTGTTCGGAAGATCAAGAGCTGTGAAAGACCAAATAGTTTTCAACTCTACCACTAGGTAGTGCCAGTGATCATGCTATTTTTTGAGTTCACTGTATCTCAAGCCCGAATCAGTCTCCCCACGCTTTGATGCAGTCTCGTGGGGCAGAAGGAAGGAAGAAAAGTAAGGACTGTTTTAAGTGGTTATGCACTAAAGTGAGTCACAGCCATTGTCAATGCACTTTTGAAACTTTTCAACTTTACTATAATAAACACACTTATAGACATCTTCACATCGACGAACTGAATCTAGTGATATATGACACTAGACACTCCGGGTCTAGCTTGACAAGTCGAGTTTCAGAGTGATTGCATTCTTTATATGAAAAAGGCAAATATGAACTGATGATTCCTATGCGTTTCATAAATCCATACGACTGCACAACAAGATGGAGGAAAATGTAAGTATTTTGAAGATGTACACGGAACAGAGCCAAATGACTGTCATGTACCAAACAAACAAATCTACAAGTTTTCAAACACAAGCAATAAGCTAAACCTGCCGTTTCCACTAGAGCTCGAAAAATTATAGTATGCACAGAATGTACATGCGCCAGTTCGCCAGTCCATATGTAAAATGCTATAATCCTGTTTCTGTACATTGTTATCAAGCAGGGTCATCTTTGACCAATTTTCATGCTTTTTGTGTAAAGTCGGTCCATGTGCCACTACAACGGTACGAAAACTATCCAAGCAACCAAAAGTTCGGATAATACCTAAAAGTACTCCTTAATGTTCATATTAAGTTCTTAGTGATCATTCAAGCTTTTATTGGGAATTTAGAAACAGATTAAACCGCTATTAGAAATTGTACTGTTCGGAAAATTATTTAAAACGAAAAACTTAACCATCCCTTTCTTATAAGAACTTTTGATTGATTCAATAAAGTTTGCTTGAATTGCTTTAGTAAAACAACCCCGCTATACGAAAACACCCTGCGGAAACGTCCACGAGAACGATCGCAGGAAAATGCAAAATGAAAAAAAAAAAATAAACTTTTTTGTTTTAATAAAAATAAACATTTATTTTTTGTTTGCCACCCCCCTCAGAAAAAAAATTGTTCTTGGACATAATTTTTAAAAAAGATTTGTAATGGCCTAATTGACATACAAAATTGTAATTTTGTTACAGAATATAATTCTAAGCACCATTTAAAATCAAAATGCATTTAACAAAAATCTTCCAAAATGCGACAGTTTTCGAGATATTTGAAATTTTGCTACTTCAAAAACAATTAATTGGTGTAATTATGCGGTTTTTAAAAGTTATTCGCGTTACCCCATCAAAAAATTTAATGTTTATCGTTTTAAAGACGTAAAAGCAACCTTTTTAGTGTATTTGGATCATGGAGAAGCTTTCAATAAAAAAGTTTTCCTAACAACAACTTTTGACATTTTTTTATAATTATTACTATTTGCAGTCAAAAATACAATTTTCTTTTTGAATATGATTCTAAACGCCATTTTAAATCGAAATGCTCTTAACAAAAATTTTCTAAAATGTAGTAGTTCTCGAGATATTTTAACTTTTGTTTTAACAACACACATATTTTGTTTTATTACGACCTTTTCATAAGTTAGTCGCGTTTCTCCATCAACAATAATAGGTTTTTCAAAAGGCCCGTAAACTTTCGTGCAACTTTTTCTTTGACATCAAGGCGATTTTGTAAACCATTTGAAAGTTACATGAAAGCAACCAAAATATATTATGCTATATTTAAGCCGGCGCTAATTTATTCCGACAATGTGTTAGTGTCGGTTTCTGATGAGGCGAAGCCGAAACGCAACATAGTATGAAATAAGGATTTGTGCCCTCCTGTACAAAGACTGGTTTTTACCAACAAATTTTCACCCTAGTGAGAAATTTTGGTTTTTACCAATTTTTCCTCCTTAGGGTGAAATATAGCATAGTGCTTTCGCATAGGCCTGCTAAGCCAAGACAAGTTTCGGCTTCACTTGTGTCTCATCGGCATAAACAGAACTTCTGCTCGAACGGGACATCACGTTTGATCAGTCGTTTGATTGAAACACATAGTGTGTTTTAGTTTTAAGGGATTTGCGTCAAGCCGGCGCTAATCTATTCCGACAATGTGTTAGTGTCGGTTTCTGATGAGGCGAAGCCGAAACGCAACATAGTATGAACCAAAATATATTTCAACCATAGGGTCTATTGATTAAATTATATAGCTGAATCATATGTTGGTTGTTTTCATGTAACTTTAAAATGTTTCACAATATCGCCTTGATGTCAAAGAGAAAGTTGCAGTTGTTTACACAATTTTTCCACCATAGGAAGGAATATAGTACAGTAACATAGTAAAATTGAGCTTATTTCCATCATTTCTATTCTAACTTGAAATTTATCATAATAAATCATGCATACCATATTTAACTAGTCCCGTAACTGAATAACCTGTCTTGCTTCAAATACCTATGAACTCAAAAAATTTCCTTTCAACTTCTATAGAAATACTGTTTCGCCAACCGTTAGGAATTCTCCGGATTCTATTCATTGCTGGGATTCAATAAATTCCAATAGCCTTTTCTCGCCTCAAACCGACAAAAAATCCCTCAGAAAAAATATCAAGGACTCACTCTCGACCACCGAACCTTCCGTGGGAATGGATGAGCCAGCCCTCCATCATTTCATCACCTACGCCCAGTACATTTCAAGCATGTTCGTCATCGTACAGGAATCAGCTTACATGATTTCACGCTTCCCGGGATGTATTTGAAGCTTTGTCGAAATGTGAAATGCTGGTCCACTGACTTGCGAAAGAGTTACGAAAACGGTGGATACCATCCTGCTAGCTTCACCGACCAACCGACCTGGGTCCTAGCACTGATGCTCCACTGCGCTACTGTGTGTGTGTGCATGGTTGGTTTTCTTTGCTGCTCGCAATGGCGTGTAAGCACTGTGCCGTTACGGAGCGACATGATGGAAAGGATGGAACAAGATTTGGGCATCCTTTTGACACGTTTTTAGCGTAAGCTAGCTTTTTCATTGGGCAGAGGCAGGGCTGAGGCTGAGGCTGCGGATCGAAGAGATTTGCACGGAGCGCTAACGGGTGGACCGGCTCCCACTGGAGGAAGTTTTCCAGTCGAGGTTTCCGCTTTTTTGTCACGTTGTATGTACATTTTATATTCTTTAGAGCCGTGTGTTATTTCTTTTCTTCTCCTGTCGGTGAGGTTAGCTGGTGGTGAGGTGGATACGAGTAGCTGTTGAGGAGCGGAAACTCATATTTTAAAAAGTTTCATAGTCAGCTGGCTTTCACGACGATTCTGAAGACTAATGTGAATATAAAGAATTGCGGAGTTTTATGAAGTGTGGCCTACTTGTGCAAGGAACCGTCCAATGTATTGAAGCTGCTTGTTTCAAATATTGCTCAAGTGTACGACGTCGTTTCGCCCACTTACTCTACAGTTGTGATAAATTGTATTTGAAGCGCCTAGAAGTATGTAGAAAAACAAACGGCAATAGTCACCTTTGCCAAGAGCTATTCTACGCAACAACAACAAAATAGATTTTCAATGACGTTCCAAACCATCTACCCGACCGGTATATCAACACCAGCAACGCCATTTCTCATTGGGAAAAAATCAAGCGAGGAAAACTTTATGACAGCTATTGAATTTCGTTCGTGCTTTTTTCCCGCAGCACTCAATCTACATGTAAACCTTGTTAGTTTTTTTTCCTTCTCCTTCCTACAACATGCATGACTTCCCTTCAAGTCACTGCCGGATTCGGAGCTGGGAGTGAGATGTTTTATGAGGTCGACCTCGGCTACCGCGGAACCACTTGCCGTCCCCGCCCAGCAGGTTTGTTAACCACCCACTTGTGCTGTAAATCACTTTCTTTGTTCGGTGGACCCAGGACCGATCCTCAAAACTCAAACCTCTAGACCTACCTTGCGTCTCTCTACCCTCGGTACACCAACAGTCTGTCGTAATGGAAGCGACAAAAACTGTTTCAACTGTAAAAACTCGAAAAAATGAATCACAAGTCTTGCCACCGACCAAGTCCGCCCAGAATCGCTGGATGCTGCAACAATGTGCATTTCCCCAAACTCCCTGGCTGGCAGCGCCACATATACACACCCTACTCCGATACAGTCATATAAACAGATTCGGTTCGGGGGTGGTCCAAGCTGGGCTCCGGTAGGGAAAACATAATTCCCATAAAATTTTATCATTTCTCCGTGCCTCGACTGCATATTGTGTAGGTGTGTTGGTGTGGGTGTGTGTGTCTGTGAACGACGGAATGCAATGTGTACACTCGAGTACTGTTTTGCCAGAGTCTCGGATCAGTACCGTAGTCCGGAGTTGGGAATAACGCTTGACTGCCACTGTGAAGAGGACCATAGGACAAATAGCATCAGCTGCAGTAAACGTTGTTTCTATTTTTCCTTCAACGTGGAGGCGCCTGTTTTCATTCATCTGAATTATTGTACGAGCTTTTTTTTTTGTTCAACTCTTTTCTCATGCAGCTCATGCTGATATCAGCTCTTGAAGGTGCGGCCGGCGCCCGCAATAATGGGATAGGAATTGAATAGGAATAGAAATTTTCCAAATTGCAAATCGGGAAAGTGCTTCTATTATTGTTTGTAACACTGAGCAGGATCCAATCATGGCACTGAAAAGGAACTCTGTCCAGGGCGTATTGGATAATAATTGGACAGATAACATGCTCATTTTTTTTCTATTTCGGATTCCTTTTAAGCGTTCATTGGAAAAAGCGTGTCAGTTTAGTTCTTTTTTTGAACGTATATTGCCACAAATCTTTATCCCACTCTGAACAATCTCACTTTTATCTTGCCCCTATCCACTGAATATCATCAACACTCACTCCAGCTTGTTGCCAACCTTTAATGAAGAAGATTGCTTTTTACCACTTTCGGATTTCTTATCTTTCATTATGGACCATCATTTTTCAATGTAGCAAATATGGTGTACTGAACTGGAAATTATTGCTTTCTATCACTCGAAACGTATTACAGCATAGTTAAATGTCGAAAATTTTGTCCAAAACAATGATAAGAGTTCAAAATAGTCAAGCGCAACTTCTCAGGATCCGAATGCTAGATTGGCCAGTTTATAACTTCTTGTGTGATCAAATTAGTTCTAACTACACTGCATCCACAAATGACTTGCTAAACAGTATTTTTTTCACCGTTCGATCTATACACCCCTTTACGCAGAATGATCGGTTCATCGTGACTAAGGCACAGTGAATCTCAGTTTTAGCTACACTCCAGTTATCTGAATCAGTGTAGATCGGTTGTGATTTGGTCGAGGAAAGTAGTAAATTCATCAATCGCGTTACGGGTCGTCGATTCTCGGCGCAAAAGCCGCAAAAGTGCAGTGAAAGTGGTCAAACATTGGTGATTTTGGAGCGTTGTTTTCAATGCTGTGAGAGTAGGTATATCCAAACTAAGCGGCGAGTGCAAACTAAGACATCTCTTAACCCTCAAAAAGGCTAGGGGTCTCAGAGGCCCGGCTAGTTACAGTTCTCTAGATTCAATTAACTTGATATACAAATGATCTAGCATTTTCGGGTTTTCGATTCTCCCACTGATAAAACGACAAAAAAGAGCCTTTTTGATTGCATTGGGTCTTGGGAGCAATGCTTCGTGAAGTCACAATTTTAGCTTGCCTTTTTGAGGGTTAATAGGGGTGTCAGTTAGGCCTGTGGCATGCGATTGGCCAGGTTAGCCCCGCCAATGTACAGTGGTCCAGAATTTGGCAAATTGTTCTCCTTCAAAATATTTGAAAGTATTTTTAAAGTGATCTTAATGAAAAATCAAAATTGCAAAAGCTATGCAAAGAAACCCATTTTTCAGAAACACTCTTATTTATTTGAGTAAATTTCTTATTGCAAGAAAAGTACACGATATATAGTTTCAGGGTCTTCGACAGTTTTTTAAAAATTTATTTTCTTCAATTTTCTGGAAGACAGCGAAACTCTATCTCGAACATTTGAAAAGTTAATTTCATGATTTTAATAAATTTCGAACCACCCCACAGTGCACAGTGGTCCAGATCGCTAATTTAGGAGGAATTTTTACTTTCTGACAAACCTGTATAATTTAGCCGTATCATGTCTTAGGATGAATTTGTGTACTTTAGAAGATGCTTCTTTTTATTGGAATAGTTATTAGGGTGGTTCTAATTTATCTAAAATACGATAATAAACTTTTTACTGATGAAAGATAGAGCTCCACAATCTTCCACAAAGTTGTAAAGTAACTTATTTTGAATAAATTTGTTGAACATATTAAAGCTCTATCTCTTTTAGTTTTTGTTATACAAGAAATTTAAAAAAAAAGATTAGGGTGTTCCTGAAAAAAACGTTTTTTTAGTATAACTTTCGTATCTTTTACTTTTTGTTAACACAACCTTTGAACAGCTTATTGAAAACTTCAAGCCGAGTATTTTTGTCCAAGACACCGAAGGTCTAACTTTTTTCTTTAAAAAGTTATGAACACTTTTCATTAAAAAAATAGCCTATTTCAAGGCTCAATATCGCTGATGCGGGCACCTAAAATTGAATTCTGTTTCCACCACATGAAAGACCATACTTATTAGTATATTTGAGCAAAAATTGGCGAATACGATATTTTTTTAAAATTTGCAATTTAGATTTAAAGTTTGTAGTTTTGCAGGTTCAACGCATTAAAGCATTGACACACATATCGTTGTATTATGAAAAAAGCCACTTTCAAATATCATTCTCTCATCGCAGCAAGCTTTGCATAAGTGAAACGACTGTCAAAAAAGGTTTCTGATTTTATTCGTTTTAAATAAAACTAGTAAATATGGATATTAGTCGAAGAGAGTTGGCGAATTTGCTTATTGCTGGTAAAAAGACAGATGAACTGCTTAAGTTCATTACAAGTAGTAATCCAAATGTAAAATTGAGACTTGTTAGTGCTCGGAAGAAAATAAAAATCTTCATGTTGGAATTTAGAAGGTTGTGGATTCGGAGTAAGCGCACGCAAATTCGGTTTGAGCTGGTAAATTTTGTGTGGCTTGAAGGAAAGCTAAGATTCGAAGTCGAAGGTAAAGGTAAAGGCCGAAAGAGGAAACCATTTTCCGAAATATGTCGCAGAGCCAAAATAAAAAGATTAGGAAAGTTGCGCGATAAGTATTCCACGGAAGAACTTGGTTTAGCGTCAGCCGTCAACGCTAATTCTACTGGTTTCCGTTTAGTTGGCAGACAAATCGAACGATTGTCGAAAAGTCCCGTCAGATCTACCGTAGAGAATTTAGGATCTATGGCTGTCCCGATTGCAGAAGCGTTTACTGCGGAGGAGGCACTTAGATTTATTTGTGAAAATGATTTTTCTAAGGCGCAGTACCAAAACATACGCAGCTCAGTTATGCAGAAGGGTTTGGACATTTATCCCGCGTATAATAAAATAGTAGAAGAAAAGAAACTATGCTATCCGATCGGTATGTACTATTCTCAAAGATTCGTCCCTGAATCAACAATTTTTTTCAGGAATTTCTGTTCAGCCTTCTTGTGCGTATGTTCCCCTTCAAGCTCTTGTTAACCATACCGTGGAACGACTCATCTCGTTTCTGAATATTGGAGTTCTACCACTGCATCCTGAGGATAATACGTTTGTTATCTTTAAGTGGGGCTGCGATGGAAGCAGCAACCATTCCCGGTAGGCAACATTATTTTTCTTCTAAACTTTGACTGACAGTCTCTTTTCCACTTGAACATAGATACAAGCAAATGTGCGTTGACGAAGATGAAAATGGAGAACTATTCGAGTATAACGATTCGCATATATTTGCTCTATCTATAGTACCTTTACGTGTAGTTAGTCGCCGGAAAGATGAGTCAAGAGATTGCATTCTTTGGAATAATGATTTTCCATCTTCAGTATCCCTGTGCCGACCAGTAAAATTAATTTTCAAGAAGGAAAATCCTGAACTAACAAAGGATGAAGTTGCCGCGATGAACAAGCAAATCGATGAATTAGTCCCGACTATAGTAAATGTTAATATGCGCAAGATTCCGATTAGTTCAAGCTTCATATTTTCCATGGTTGATACGAAGGTAGTGAATGACGTAACAGGCACACCGTCTCAAGCGTGTTATATATGCAAACGCTCCGGAAAGCGATTGAATGATCCTTTACTGGAAGCCAGCGATCCACCGGATAGTTTATATGTTTTTTCACCTTTACATGCATTAATACGAGCAATGGAGTTACTATTGAATATTGCTTACCGTTTAGCTCTAGCAAAACCGCGTTGGCGCGTAGGCAAAAATACCAGCGAGCTTAAGGAACGACAAATAAAAATTCGACAAGCGTTACGTGACCGTTTAGGTCTTCGTATTAGCGAACCTTTGCCAGGTGGCGGAAATTCTAACGATGGTAACACAGCTCGAAAATTTTTCAGAAACCGAGATGTCGTTGCAGAAGAAACCGGGTTGGACGAAATGTTGCTAGAACGTATGTATGTGCTATTAACAATCATCAACAGCAAATTGGGAATTAACGCGGATGCTTACCGGAGTTACGCCGAAGATACACGATTGCTTTATGTACGCCTGTATGGTTGGTACGCTCTCTCACCAACCGTGCATAAACTCCTGGTCCATGGAGGAAGCATTATTCAACATAACATGCTGCCAGTAGGTATGTGCAGTGAAGAAGTTCAAGAAACCAGGAATAAAAGTATTCGCAGATTCCGAGAATTCCACGCACGCAAATTCGATCGACTCGTCAATCTTGATGACGTTTTCAAGAGACTTCTTGTTTCATCAGATCCTATAATTTCTCTTAAATGTAAACGTCGAATTCAACGAGCACCGCTGGATATACCTGAAAATGCAATGCATCTACTTTTGAATTAATTGGCATTGAATAAATTCTCCTTATATAAATCATAAATTGTTGTCATAGCCAAATTATTTTTAATGAACACATTCTGTATTGTTGATATGTAAGCAAAACAGAAAAGGAAATACAAAGGCTTTAGGCAATTTCTTTTATGTCGCTATGCGATAAAATTTAAAACTTTGGTTAGTAAATTTAAAATTACATGCTTAAAAAAAATAATATTTTCCAATTTTTGCTCAAATATACTTAAAAGTATGTTCTTTTCTATGGTTCAATCCGAACTTACTTTTATTTGCCCCAACCAGAGATAATGACATTTGAAAAAGGGCTATTTATGAGCGAAAAGTTTCCATAACTTTTGAAAGTATAAAGTTAGACTTTCAGAGTTATGAAAAAACGTGGATTGAAGTTTTCTAAAAGCTGTTCAAAGGTTGTTTTAACAAAATATAAAATTTCTTTCGAACATTAACAAGTCTCAATTTTACATTTGGATTACTACTTGTAATGAACTTAAGCAGTTCATCTGTCTTTTTACCAGCAATAAGCAAATTCGCCAACTCTCTTCGACTAATATCCATATTTACTAGTTTTATTTAAAACGAATAAAATCA
Organism: Topomyia yanbarensis; assembly: GCF_030247195.1. Taxonomy (NCBI): domain Eukaryota; kingdom Metazoa; phylum Arthropoda; class Insecta; order Diptera; family Culicidae; genus Topomyia; species Topomyia yanbarensis. The sequence goes on from NC_080672.1 coordinate 31,497,138, forward strand.
GAAACCTTTTTTGACAGTCGTTTCACTTATGCAAAGCTTGCTGCGATGAGAGAATGATATTTGAAAGTGGCTTTTTTCATAATACAACGATATGTGTGTCAATGCTTTAATGCGTTGAACCTGCAAAACTACAAACTTTAAATCTAAATTGCAAATTTTAAAAAAATATCGTATTCGCCAATTTTTGCTCAAATATACTAATAAGTATGGTCTTTCATGTGGTGGAAACAGAATTCAATTTTAGGTGCCCGCATCAGCGATATTGAGCCTTGAAATAGGCTATTTTTTTAATGAAAAGTGTCCATAACTTTTTAAAGAAAAAAGTTAGACCTTCGGTGTCTTGGACAAAAATACTCGGCTTGAAGTTTTCAATAAGCTGTTCAAAGGTTGTGTTAACAAAAAGTAAAAGATACGAAAGTTATACTAAAAAAACGTTTTTTTCAGGAACACCCTAATCTTTTTTTTTAAATTTCTTGTATAACAAAAACTAAAAGAGATAGAGCTTTAATATGTTCAACAAATTTATTCAAAATAAGTTACTTTACAACTTTGTGGAAGACTGTGGAGCTCTATCTTTCATCAGTAAAAAGTTTATTTTCGTATTTTAGATAAATTAGAACCACCCTAATAACTATTCCAATAAAAAGAAGCATCTTCTAAAGTGCACAAATTCATCCTAAGACATGATACGGCTAAATTATACAGGTTTGTCAGAAAGTAAAAATTCCTCCTAAATTAGCGATCTGGACCACTGTGCAGTGGCACGACTTAGAACAAAAGGTCGACTAAAGTCCAAATTTTGCCGTATCGGTTAAAATAGGACAATTTTATGTAATTTTGGAACGCTGAATTCGTTTTTGATATTAAAACATTTCAAAAATAAGCGTTTACTATTCATTAGGGTGCCTCAAAAAAAAATCGATATCGTTCCTAAAATTTGTGTACATTAATTTTCGTGTACTAAATCGTTTTTGATATTAACACATGTAAAAAAAAATCATTATGCGTTAGGGTGGCTCTAAAAATTATTTTGTTGTGAAGGTTTAAAAATTTGTTTGAAGAAGTTTTTGCGCGCTGAATTTTTATTTTAATTTAAAAATAGAAATTAACTTTACTACTTATTAGAGAGGCTCAAAAGAAAATATTCTGTCTTTCATAACGATTTTTTTTTCAAAGGTAATTTTGGAATTTATTTTCTATATTGAAATGAATTAATTGACATCTCATGATGGGGCTTCAGAAATGAATATTTTGTTTTTACGTATCAAATAATATGTGTTCGACTAATTTTGGAACATTTAATTCATTAGTGGGTTACTTGATATGAAAGTTTTAAAACAAACATTTTGAGCGTCTTAGTGGAATGTTTAATTACATTCACTAATCAACAAAATGGTTAACGATTTTTTTTTTTCGTAGGTGTGTTTTAAGTTACTTAGATTGCTTTTTTCATATCTTAAATGAAAATAAATCCAAAACGTTTTTTTCGTGTATATGGTTCATTTAAAAATGTTTTATTTTATTTCATAAATATCGCATACCCTTAAACTATGTCAGTGCTACGCAAATTTGGATCAAAATGGTCTCACCAAATGACTAGAACTCAACTGTGTTCACTCTATTTGACAGTTATTGTGCAAGTTATCAAGAAATAGTTTCAGAAACATGTTGTAACCTATTTCAGATGGTTGAAAATATTTACTGATTTTCAATTATTCTTAATACCTCTACCATCTAAAAAAACATACTTCCCACTCGGCTCCTTACTCTTGATCTTTATTAAAACCCTTGTAGATCATGCTCTCAATGCTATTTGAAAGTTGTGCATGTATTCGTGTTATTATTCTAGCTATAAAGTGATTATTTAAATTTAATATCAGTAATAACCATGCGTCTCCATTCACAGTTTTTTTTAAATTTTTGACTACTTATCGCAAGTTGTCGCAAAACTAGCATATACTCATTTTAAAGAGAAATTTAAAAGCTTTCGAATGAGTATAGTGTGATCGCGGGTATTCACGGGCGTTGTTGTTGTTATCACATTAGAAGTTCAAATTCAATAAAAAATCATGACAAACAGTTATCTGAACATTAACTAAACCAACTAGTGATTTATTTTTGGCAATTTTGCGATGTAATTTTATCACATGGATAATTTTGGTGAAGACATGCAATGCTTTCTTTGAAAAACGAAAATAACCGGATGTAGTTCCTATGGTCAAATTATTTAAAAAACACTTGAATTATGCCCTGAAAAAAGCTGCCAAAAATTTATTTTACGTTCAAATCACTTAAAATCTCACAAAAATGTCTCTGATGGCTCAGCTGATAGGAGAAAAATACTAGCGAGAATATCGCATAACATTCATATATGGACTTAAGTCCGGGCTCGTCCCACTGTGCACCCTACCCACTATTTAAAATATTTGAAAATTTTTGTAAAGTGCAATATTTTATCAATTTAGTAATTTAAACATATTACATATTATTCATGAAAATCATTTGTTTAATATAACTTTTTCAGTTTTAATTTTTTTGTCCTTCTGATGTTTTCGAAGCTTTTGAAGACGAACATTTTCTTCTAACACATCAAAACTCTAGCTTCTATCGTTCAATTGATTTAAGCACTTAATATATTAAAAATATATTATTTTAACTAATTTTATGAAATTTAAAGAATTCCCATTTTTTTGCTGAAAAAGTGGTCATGACTTTATTTATAGTTGAAAAACAATTATTTTTTGTTTACCCCAATGAGTTACATTGTTATTCCAAAAAAAAAACAATTTTTGGCGAAAAAGTGCTCATAACTTTCCAACGAAAATAGTTAGATAGGTTGTGTCATGAAACAAATTATTTGCCTTATTATCTTAAAGTTATCTGACTACTTCTGTTTTAAATGAATACCGCAAAAGATATTTGAATAAAACAGTTTTTTCTAAGAAACACACTTACCTTCGATTTTGAATATGTTGTAAAATGAAAAGTATCACAGTTATAGCTAACATGTTTTCTGCAAACTTTTCCAAAATTAGTCGTTCTACAACTTCGCTGAAGGTCTTTTGGCTCTAGCTGGAATGATTAACCCTTAAAGGCGCAAAGCAATTTTTTTCAAATTTTCTGAAAATTGTCTAACAGTTTTAATACGTTACTATGATAATTTTGAGATGGTTTTGGCAATGTTGTTTTAAAACAACATTGCGCATTTAAGGGTTAAAAAGTTAATTTTTTGATCTTGGTGAAATTAGAACCACCTTGACTGTTGTTTTAACAAAAAAAAACGCTCACAAACTACGAAAACTTCTCCAAAGACTTAAAGAGGCTAAGTTGTTTAGTTTTAGTAAAATTTCAAAATTCCTGCTAAATTTGCATTCTGGACGACTGTGCAATGGCTATAATCTTGGGGGGCGCTGATATCCTGATCTGCTTTACGTAATGATTCAGGATAGAAATGCAATATCTAAAAATTAAATTATTCTTCGAATATTGTAAACCATTTGAAAGCTACCCGAAAACAACCAAAATATGATTCAACAATATAGTTTAATCATCAGACCCTATGGTTGAATAAAATTTTGATTGTTTTCGTGTAGTTTTCAAAAGGTTAACAATATCGCCTTGATATCAAAGGAAAAGTTACAGGAAATTTTGTGGGCCTTTTGACAAACCTATTGTTGTTGATAAAGTTACGAAAATAACTTATGAAAAGGTAGTAATAAAACAAAATAATTGTGCTGTTAAAACAAAATTTAAAACATCTTAAAAAATACTGCATTTCAGAATTTGTACTTTTGACTGTAAATAGTATGAATTATAAAAATATGTCAAAAGATGTTGTTTGGAAACCTTTTTTATTGAAAGCTTCTCCATGATCCAAATACACTGCAAAATTTTCTTTTACGTTTTAAAACAATAAACATTAGATTGTTCACATTTTATGCAGGGGAAAAGCGAATATTTTTTTAAAAGCGCATAGTTAAACGAAATAATGGTTATAGTTGGAGCAAAATTCCAAATATGTCGACAACATTTTGAATTGCATTTTTTTGCATTTTGGAAGATTTTTGTTAAATACATTTTTATTTGAAATGGCGCTTTAAACTATAGATTGTATTAAAATACAGTTTTATATATTAATTAGAACAAAATTTAAATACGTGTATGAAGTTATTGCTCGACAAACGTTTTTTACCGATAATCTCTCTACGATGTAATCACATTCTAAATGTTGTTTTTTTTATTTCGATTATAGAGGTTTCAACCTTAAGGTCATTCGCCTCTTCGGGTTAGAAAAGTCTTATGAAAATTTCTAACCCTATGTGCGGGGTCGGGGCTCGAACCCAGGTGCGCTGCGTACAAGGCAATCGATTTACCAACTACGCTATGCCTACCCCCCTAAATGTTGTTCTTCTCTTTAGGTTTTAGTTGACGAAATATAATAAATTTTTAAAAATAGGTTTCTTTTGTAATTTAAATTTTAGTATAAATTGTTTTTTGTGAAAGATGACGCACACACTTAATTTGAATTACTGGGGACAGTAAAATTTCACTGGGGTTTTGAACAGCAAACCGTTCGGTAATCAATTCAGTAAAACAATTCGGTTACTGAACTCTCCGCAATCCGTTCTATCCAAACGTCAAAAAATACTGGTCAATCAGCAGTTTCTTCTGAAATGGCGACTTGGCAGATGATTTGCTGTACCTTTTTTTGTAAGTTTTTGACGAGGTTCGGTAATGTTGGTACAATTTTGCCGAACAATCAGTCAGTATTTTACTAGATAATGTTTATGTACCGAAAAAACAGAAGTGCCGATAAATTCAGTGAAAAATATAGCGGGTTTCAGCAAATTATTCCAAAAATTACTCAAAATCGCTAAAAAATGAAAACTTTACTGTAATTTTTTAAACAATTTGCTGACATCTCCGTAAAAATATCACTTTACTGTGCAAGTCGTCAAATGAAATTACGGAACAACTTTTGGCTGGCTTAGTGTGCAACATTTTTCCAGAGAATAGATTATTCGTGCAGAAATATTCATTCTCTGTATTCCGTTCTCAGATAGTTTTGTTGTATAAAATACGGCAATCGAACTTTTTTTTCGAAAATGTAAAAATTTTTACGCCCTGCACTTGAGCCAAAATAATCCTACTGACTGGAAAATATTTACTCTTCCTTGCCGATGAAACGTATAAAGTTTCGTCGGAATCAAAGATGTGTAACCCGTCAGGGTAACAATTTAGCATTGGGTGGAAATATTCATATTTTTGTCTATACACCCCGTAGAGTGTATTTGTTTACGTAACATTAGGCTCATCACTATTCAATATGCTCATTCATGTTTTTGATGTAAATTTCGTTTGTTTATTCATCCATGAACGGTTTTGTTGACATAGATAGGTTAGATAGTTTTTGTTTCGTGTTTGTGAATTAATAGTAAAATCCGAAATTCCGGTAGAAGCACCTAGGCCGCCCTGACAAGAAGGGTCCGCTGGGCAATCAGAACCCGAGTAGTGGACAAACCGCTACTTACAGATGGTCGGTCACGATTTTAAATTTTTTCGGACGGATCTTCGTGGAATTCCTCATAACAATAAGTCTCAGCAATATAACACTATTTTTGAACCAAGAACGTAAAATGATTTTACGTAGTGAATGGTGTAGTTTTTTAATATTTCTGCAAAAGAGTGCTTAGAGCGCGTAGTTTATGACAACGCATCAGATTTCTCGCGTACTTTTTGAACGAGAGGCATGGTAATAGATCATGTGGACTTTCCCCACCGTGTACCCACGCTTTTCAGCACAATGGCCCATTTGCTTATATTTAACAGAACAAGCTGGCGATCATTGTCGAAGAAAACGTAATTAAATGCAACACATTTCGCCAAAGGTATTCCTACACAATTCTCTCGTACGCCAATTGTTTGTGAAGTGACACACCATTTTGTTGCGTGCAGTGCTTCAGTTCATGAATGACAAACTCGAATCGGTTAATACACCGTCGATCTCAACTTTATGAGCGGGCATGTAAACGCGGTAGTCCTTAATAAAGGGCTTGTCAGCAGTAACGAAATTTGCTTGCGCCGACCTAGTTCGATGATTTGATTATTTTAAACAGGAGGTCAGTGTTTTTAGTGCCGAATCTTGTTTGACTTCCATTTTGCCATCAGCTGGGTTTTTGTCATAAGAGTATATTTAGGTGTGGGCCGGGAACCTCCGTTGCTTCAAACACCTCGTGTCAACTAATATCACGAATATACAATTCAAGCTTTAAATTTTTGTTGGAGACGAACCACAACCAATTTTTTTAAGATGATATTTACTCGGACCGGGTCCGGTAAGTAGTCCTATCCAGGCTTGTTATTTGTTTACACAATGTGCCACGAAGAGCGAAATGCATCAATGAAAAATAGAGCAGCACAAAAAATGAAAAAGAGAAAGATCTGTGCACCAAGAGCTACACAATTTCTTTCAAAAAGTCACCTTGAAGAGCCACTTTTTTGGCATTCACTGGCAAACAGGTGGGAAAACGAATCAAACTACAATTCAGATAAAGTTTGATCGGAAGAACGTTTTAAAAATGTTTTTTGGTTGCCTTCTCTGCTGCTGTGCGCGTGGGACCAAGATTCACACTAGAGAGCCTCTTTATTTCTACTCTTTGAGGTGTGCAGCCGTGGAGTAGAATGCACGTATGGGAGCAACACACATCGGAGTGAAGAGGTTTAATGTGAAAGAGAAGAGCAGTGGTTCACATGAAAAGTGCAAAGAGCGTTTTTTACTGTTCTCTTTATTTGCTCTGAGGTGCATTACATCCCTGGTCCTATCATGATGCTTGGCTCCTTTTTGTTTAGTCTAAGCAACTCCAGGCTTTTTTTTCTTGTTGGGTGAGATAAATTTCTTTGATCTTCGTAGTCCAGGTGTGGTGCTCCAATTTTTCTTTAAAGCTGTGATTTCCCACTTTTTCAATTCCATTTTGAGGGCACTCGATGGGTCTCCACAGAATGGTTCTGGGCCGATAAAATTAGTGCAAGATACTCTTGTTGCTAGCTCATCGGCTTGTTCATTCCCTGCAACTCCACAATGCCCTGGAATCCAGTATAAATTGACATGATTTTTCACTGCCAATTGTCGGAGTGCAAGAATACATTCCCATACTAGTTTTAAGCGACATATAGGAGCCCTTAATGCGTTGAGCGCAGCCTGACTATCTGAGAAAATGCAGATATTTGCATACCGGTATTTTCTCTTCAGACATACGTAAGTGCATTCTAGAATGGCATATATTTCTGCTTGAAACACTGTCGGCCAGTATCACATGGAGATACTAGCGTTTATTCCTGGTTCTGTAATACCAGATCCTGTCAAATGGTTCATTTTTTACCCATCTGTGAAGAAAATTACTGAACCTGGGCGAAGACTAGGGCCACTTTGTTCCCAGGTTGACCGTTCAGGCTCCGTAATTTTGTAAGTCTTCATCTGAATCTTTCAGAACCGCAAGATGTCCTGTTAAATTTCCAGATAATAATAGTTTATGACGACTTATTTTCAATGCGCTTTTTTCCGCCTCAAGTTGTATCACCTGATGTAGCGGAAGGAGATGCAACATTGCATCTAATGCTTTTGATGGAGTGCTTCACATGGCACCGATTATCGCTCCACAAGCAAGCCTTTGAAGTTTACCTAGCTTTTTTGAGTTGATGTCTCTTTTATTTTAGGCCACCAAACTAGCCAGGCATATGTTATTCTTGGTTTGACTATTGTAGAGTATAACCAGTGAGCACTACTTGATATGAGACCCCATTTTTAACCAATTGTTCTACTTCACACCCAAAGAGCACTAGTTGCCTTGCTTATAATCTGCTCAATGTGCGCATTCCAGTTTAGTTTTTTATCGAGTATCAATCCCAGATACTTTACTTCAGAGGACATTTCAATTACTGTTTTGTTGAGCAAAAGTGTTGATATGGAATATTTCCTTTTTCGAGTAAACGGGATTATGATTGTTTTGGAGGGATTTATGTTCAGGCTCTCCTTTTTTGAACCACTTCGAAGTGAAGTTCAGTGCAGATTGCATTCTATTTGCGATAACATAAACACATTTTCCCCTCACGAGGATTACAACATCATCTGCAAATCCAATCACTTCGTATCCCATTTCAGTTAGTGCTTTGTATAGCCCGTCTACAACTAATGACCACAATAAAGGTGATAGAATTCCGCCTTGAGGACATCCTTTATTTGTTTTCATAGTCAGTGACGTGTTTCCAAGGTTGCTAGTTATTTCACGGTTTGTAAGCATTGAGTTGATCCAATTTATTGTGTAAATGTCAAACCCATGTTTTCTCATAGCATTCCGCATTGAACTATGAGATGCATTGTCGAAAGCTCCTTCTATGTATAAAAAAGCTACAAGTGAGATTTCTTTTGTTTCAATAGAATTCTTTAGTTTTCCAACCAACATGTGTAATGCATCTATTGTTGATTTGTTGCTTTGATATGCGAATTGAAATTCGCATATCAAAGCAAGGAGGAGAGAGTCTTTCAAGTACTCTGCTTTAATGTGTAAGTCAATCATTTTCTCCATTATATTAAGCTTTTGGGGTTGGAATTTACTTTAAGTGAGTGACAGTCTAACACGAACGAACTTTGGTCGATTCCTTTGGAAATGGAGTTTTTCGGAATTTTCACATGATTCCAGCCAACGGAAATAAGCACAGTGATTTGTGAAGAAGCAAATATTCAAATAAATTATTCATATGATAGAGATGGATTCAATACCATATGAAATAGTCTGCTCAATAAGCCGATCTACATGTACTACACGCTGCTCTGAAAATCTAGCGAAATCGTCTTAGAGCATCAGCGGCTGCTCGTTCAGTAGACCATTTGCGCGACTTCCGGAGGGTTAAAGCATTCGGGGTATGGTTGGGTTACGGCTGCGGGTAGAAAGTGTAAAGAACAAGTGTGCAAGTTTTTCATGCAAGCAAAAAACTTGCATTCAATATCCAGGAGTCAAAGCTCTGCTGTAAGTTGAAAATAATCCGGTACAAGGAGATCCTTCGAAAATAGGTGAAACTGCCCTAAGGAGTCATAAAGTTTCCAGGTAAACCGATTAGAACTTCTTGACTAACCCAACTAAAGAGTGCGAATGATTGGCCCACCAGAGGGGGGATGTTGCAGTTGATAGTGACGCAATACCGTCGTATTTAAACACATTTCTTTTCTACTCTATTCTAGTCTATAACCCTTACACAGCCAGTATTCAAAAGCATCCTAGAAAACACGGCATATTTTCATTTGTCGCAAATATTAAAACGGCCAGGCATACTGTGCAGAGTTGGGTTTGAAGGTGTTTCAAAATTAAACGATAATTAAATTACGCATTTAATGAATAATTTAATTAACGAATTGTTTTGAATATTGAAAGAGGAAGAATCGAGGACAACCGTACCGACCGTTTCAGTTTAAAGGGGATTTAATAATTCGTTGGGAGCAGAGCTTAAAAAATTGACATCCCTGCGTGAACTTGAAAAGGAAACGAAATTCAATTCATGCCCGCCGCGATGAATTAAATGTTTGGGTTGTTTCCCTCGTTAATCGTTCTCCCCACACAGCGCATGCAGGTTCGGATATGGCCGGTATCAGAAGCAATCTGAATTTTGTTTCTATGCTAGCTCTGAGAGGGATTATTGAGCGAAAGCGCACCAGATATAGATAAATAAGTTTTTTACACAAAAATTCCATAACTCTAAAACGGTTGAGATTTGATGCTAATGATTTTTTTTTATCAAATATGATAGTCTATCACCCCTCGAGAGCATAATAACCATGGACCAAACAACCTGTATATGCTTGAGAATAGGTTGAAATCTTAGTTGTAAATTTATTTGGTGGTCTACTGTGATGTCAGTGCAACATTTGATTAAGGTAACATTAATCGGTTCTATCGGAGGGAACATAATGTAACAAAACGCACTTTCCACACAGTTTTCGCTTATGCGGATTTTTAAACAAAATATAAACAATAAAGCATAGTAATAAATTGGGCTGATCTCACCAACTTTCCTTTGATACTCTTCAACAGGCACTAGTACGACCAGTGGCGATTTCCTCCGAGTAATCTGCTATAAGAGTTAACTGTTGTATTCCAAACCAGAAATGCAGTTGAAATGCAGGGTCCACGCGTAGCTGAATGCACCGAAATTTTCCACTTTTGCACTGCGGCATTCCCAATGTCGTTAACAGGTGTAAATACCTTCGTTAAGCTGGCTCTTGTTGGTGACGAACTCGGTAAATTTTTGATTGACGAGCACGCTAATATTTTCTTCAGAATATGGAATCAGAAATTAGACGAAAAATCACAAAACCGCATTTAAAATATAGACGTCAGAGAAAATTTGTTTGCGTCCTAAACGCATGGCTACTATGTTTCACCTTCCGCTTGTATCAGCCCCCAATTTTGTCAGCCTCATATGAAAATTGATAGTTGGTAGTTTGATGGGCTCTAGCAGACGAACCAAGATGAATTCGAGTAAATCTTTTCTTGAGCATATTTTTCTTATCTCAGAGATCCGAAATATGCAAAAATAAAAATTAATTTTTTTAAGGGTAACAATACAATAAATAATCAGAAAGTGTTGTAAGGCTATATCTTGGGGCTAATACTACGTTCACACTATGAGTTATAACGTGTTTTAACGCTATCTTGATGATGATTTTCTTGTTGCTAATTATTATAACATGTTTTACTCTCTAGTGTGAGCGTAGTATAAAGAAGAATATTTAAATAGCTTCTTAAAAAGAAAGAAAAATATATGTCCCGTTTATCATGTTATGGAAATGTCAATGTTCCGTTTTATCAGCCTAAAATTCACCAAGAGGCTAATGAAAACGGGTCTTCACTATATTACGGCGACAAACACTCGGCCAATGACCTACGATACCCAACTCAAATAAAAGAAGCGGAAATCATAGGTTAATTATTTACAGTGTTCCCATTTTTTTGCTTACGTGCTTCCATCACCTCAAATCAATTTGACGGAAGCCATAAATTTCCAATCATCTCCACCGAAACCGCCTTATCCATGTTCCGTCCTAAGCCATCAAACCCGTAACCTAATGACAGCCGACCAACCATTCTGCGATACAGCACCAGTGTCCAGCGTAAAAACCACTCATGCGGGTCCAATATCTTTCCGCTCAATGATGCTCCCGAAAGCAAAACATCGCCAGATGAGAACTCGCAAATAGAATAAATATAAAACGTCCTTCTGCCGGCAACGGCAAACCTATTTACCATTAGTAGTACCTTTTTTTACGGAAAATGCTTAATTCGCGCTGATTTATTGGTCAAATATGTCGCTGTTTAGCAGTAAGGATCCTCCCCGGAGGGATGGTAAATCCTAGGCAAAGGACCACTAGTAGCAACTATCTCCCGTCGCACACAGCGAGTCGTTGGCAGTCAAATTTGCACACAACTGCTGCTCGCGAAAGTGAATATAAATATCCGGTCTTGAACTGCATCTCTCCGGGGAAGATTGCTCAAACAAGCCATGCGACGGAAGGAGGGTTGTTTATGCCCATTCAGCCAAGTTGTGAGCTCAGGCTCACCCAGCGGTAGCAACTGGTGCGGATTTGGTGGTAAGGCGGCAGACGAAAATGGTGCAAAATGGAAAAGAACGGTAGGTTAAATTGTTGGTCGGAATGGTAACAGGAGGAACGATAATCCGAATAGACTTTGTTCGGCTGTCCTTACGATAGTTATGTCTGAGCGTGTTAACGATTAGGGTGGAGTTTAAATGAAGGTGACACAAAAATAAGTCCGAAAGGCTAACTAAAATGAAAATAACTTCTTATAAATGTTTAATTATTTATTTGCGAGTAAGTACCACCCTACCGCATTTGTTCAGATCCATTCAATGGCTCGTTGAGAGACTGTGTAATGTTAGAAAAGCCACGGCAACAGAGGGGGAAGTCCGAAACATTGATCGTGTGTATTAAACTGTTGACAAATGACAAGCAATAATTCCAGGTCGAGTGGTAGGAGAAGAAAAAATGTACTCTGCAGAGGGGTGTGTAATAGGGAGATGCAAACATTAATCCAAGGGGACGAGATTATACTGCATGAGGGTGAAACGATCCGTGCACAGCGGGATTCTTCCTGAATTCGAGTAATTTGACTGATGGCCAATAATTGCGGTATGTTTATCTCAAAGAACCTTTCTTCCTTCTAGCTTTTTGCAGTATTTGACAAATTATTTTGCAAAGTGCAAATATTTGACTTTCATCAATTGGAGGGTGAACGAGGCTGTCGGGGGTTCTCTGCGGTCTAACTGAGACGATGACGACGCAAAATTTTTCGAATACATTTATCAGTAAATTATCACAATACATTAATCATTTTGTCATTTCTCATTTCTCATTTCTCATTTCTCATTTCTCATTTCTCATTTCTCATTTCTCATTTCTCATTTCTCATTTCTCATTTCTCATTTCTCATTTCTCATTTCTCATTTCTCATTTCTCATTTCTCATTTCTCATTTCTCATTTCTCATTTCTCATTTCTCATTTCTCATTTCTCATTTCTCATTTCTCATTTCTCATTTCTCATTTCTCATTTCTCATTTCTCATTTCTCATTTCTCATTTCTCATTTCTCATTTCTCATTTCTCATTTCTCATTTCTCATTTCTCATTTCTCATTTCTCATTTCTCATTTCTCATTTCTCATTTCTCATTTCTCATTTCTCATTTCTCATTTCTCATTTCTCATTTCTCATTTCTCATTTCTCATTTCTCATTTCTCATTTCTCATTTCTCATTTCTCATTTCTCATTTCTCATTTCTCATTTCTCATTTCTCATTTCTCATTTCTCATTTCTCATTTCTCATTTCTCATTTCTCATTTCTCATTTCTCATTTCTCATTTCTCATTTCTCATTTCTCATTTCTCATTTCTCATTTCTCATTTCTCATTTCTCATTTCTCATTTCTCATTTCTCATTTCTCATTTCTCATTTCTCATTTCTCATTTCTCATTTCTCATTTCTCATTTCTCATTTCTCATTTCTCATTTCTCATTTCTCATTTCTCATTTCTCATTTCTCATTTCTCATTTCTCATTTCTCATTTCTCATTTCTCATTTCTCATTTCTCATTTCTCATTTCTCATTTCTCATTTCTCATTTCTCATTTCTCATTTCTCATTTCTCATTTCTCATTTCTCATTTCTCATTTCTCATTTCTCATTTCTCATTTCTCATTTCTCATTTCTCATTTCTCATTTCTCATTTCTCATTTCTCATTTCTCATTTCTCATTTCTCATTTCTCATTTCTCATTTCTCATTTCTCATTTCTCATTTCTCATTTCTCATTTCTCATTTCTCATTTCTCATTTCTCATTTCTCATTTCTCATTTCTCATTTCTCATTTCTCATTTCTCATTTCTCATTTCTCATTTCTCATTTCTCATTTCTCATTTCTCATTTCTCATTTCTCATTTCTCATTTCTCATTTCTCATTTCTCATTTCTCATTTCTCATTTCTCATTTCTCATTTCTCATTTCTCATTTCTCATTTCTCATTTCTCATTTCTCATTTCTCATTTCTCATTTCTCATTTCTCATTTCTCATTTCTCATTTCTCATTTCTCATTTCTCATTTCTCATTTCTCATTTCTCATTTCTCATTTCTCATTTCTCATTTCTCATTTCTCATTTCTCATTTCTCATTTCTCATTTCTCATTTCTCATTTCTCATTTCTCATTTCTCATTTCTCATTTCTCATTTCTCATTTCTCATTTCTCATTTCTCATTTCTCATTTCTCATTTCTCATTTCTCATTTCTCATTTCTCATTTCTCATTTCTCATTTCTCATTTCTCATTTCTCATTTCTCATTTCTCATTTCTCATTTCTCATTTCTCATTTCTCATTTCTCATTTCTCATTTCTCATTTCTCATTTCTCATTTCTCATTTCTCATTTCTCATTTCTCATTTCTCATTTCTCATTTCTCATTTCTCATTTCTCATTTCTCATTTCTCATTTCTCATTTCTCATTTCTCATTTCTCATTTCTCATTTCTCATTTCTCATTTCTCATTTCTCATTTCTCATTTCTCATTTCTCATTTCTCATTTCTCATTTCTCATTTCTCATTTCTCATTTCTCATTTCTCATTTCTCATTTCTCATTTCTCATTTCTCATTTCTCATTTCTCATTTCTCATTTCTCATTTCTCATTTCTCATTTCTCATTTCTCATTTCTCATTTCTCATTTCTCATTTCTCATTTCTCATTTCTCATTTCTCATTTCTCATTTCTCATTTCTCATTTCTCATTTCTCATTTCTCATTTCTCATTTCTCATTTCTCATTTCTCATTTCTCATTTCTCATTTCTCATTTCTCATTTCTCATTTCTCATTTCTCATTTCTCATTTCTCATTTCTCATTTCTCATTTCTCATTTCTCATTTCTCATTTCTCATTTCTCATTTCTCATTTCTCATTTCTCATTTCTCATTTCTCATTTCTCATTTCTCATTTCTCATTTCTCATTTCTCATTTCTCATTTCTCATTTCTCATTTCTCATTTCTCATTTCTCATTTCTCATTTCTCATTTCTCATTTCTCATTTCTCATTTCTCATTTCTCATTTCTCATTTCTCATTTCTCATTTCTCATTTCTCATTTCTCATTTCTCATTTCTCATTTCTCATTTCTCATTTCTCATTTCTCATTTCTCATTTCTCATTTCTCATTTCTCATTTCTCATTTCTCATTTCTCATTTCTCATTTCTCATTTCTCATTTCTCATTTCTCATTTCTCATTTCTCATTTCTCATTTCTCATTTCTCATTTCTCATTTCTCATTTCTCATTTCTCATTTCTCATTTCTCATTTCTCATTTCTCATTTCTCATTTCTCATTTCTCATTTCTCATTTCTCATTTCTCATTTCTCATTTCTCATTTCTCATTTCTCATTTCTCATTTCTCATTTCTCATTTCTCATTTCTCATTTCTCATTTCTCATTTCTCATTTCTCATTTCTCATTTCTCATTTCTCATTTCTCATTTCTCATTTCTCATTTCTCATTTCTCATTTCTCATTTCTCATTTCTCATTTCTCATTTCTCATTTCTCATTTCTCATTTCTCATTTCTCATTTCTCATTTCTCATTTCTCATTTCTCATTTCTCATTTCTCATTTCTCATTTCTCATTTCTCATTTCTCATTTCTCATTTCTCATTTCTCATTTCTCATTTCTCATTTCTCATTTCTCATTTCTCATTTCTCATTTCTCATTTCTCATTTCTCATTTCTCATTTCTCATTTCTCATTTCTCATTTCTCATTTCTCATTTCTCATTTCTCATTTCTCATTTCTCATTTCTCATTTCTCATTTCTCATTTCTCATTTCTCATTTCTCATTTCTCATTTCTCATTTCTCATTTCTCATTTCTCATTTCTCATTTCTCATTTCTCATTTCTCATTTCTCATTTCTCATTTCTCATTTCTCATTTCTCATTTCTCATTTCTCATTTCTCATTTCTCATTTCTCATTTCTCATTTCTCATTTCTCATTTCTCATTTCTCATTTCTCATTTCTCATTTCTCATTTCTCATTTCTCATTTCTCATTTCTCATTTCTCATTTCTCATTTCTCATTTCTCATTTCTCATTTCTCATTTCTCATTTCTCATTTCTCATTTCTCATTTCTCATTTCTCATTTCTCATTTCTCATTTCTCATTTCTCATTTCTCATTTCTCATTTCTCATTTCTCATTTCTCATTTCTCATTTCTCATTTCTCATTTCTCATTTCTCATTTCTCATTTCTCATTTCTCATTTCTCATTTCTCATTTCTCATTTCTCATTTCTCATTTCTCATTTCTCATTTCTCATTTCTCATTTCTCATTTCTCATTTCTCATTTCTCATTTCTCATTTCTCATTTCTCATTTCTCATTTCTCATTTCTCATTTCTCATTTCTCATTTCTCATTTCTCATTTCTCATTTCTCATTTCTCATTTCTCATTTCTCATTTCTCATTTCTCATTTCTCATTTCTCATTTCTCATTTCTCATTTCTCATTTCTCATTTCTCATTTCTCATTTCTCATTTCTCATTTCTCATTTCTCATTTCTCATTTCTCATTTCTCATTTCTCATTTCTCATTTCTCATTTCTCATTTCTCATTTCTCATTTCTCATTTCTCATTTCTCATTTCTCATTTCTCATTTCTCATTTCTCATTTCTCATTTCTCATTTCTCATTTCTCATTTCTCATTTCTCATTTCTCATTTCTCATTTCTCATTTCTCATTTCTCATTTCTCATTTCTCATTTCTCATTTCTCATTTCTCATTTCTCATTTCTCATTTCTCATTTCTCATTTCTCATTTCTCATTTCTCATTTCTCATTTCTCATTTCTCATTTCTCATTTCTCATTTCTCATTTCTCATTTCTCATTTCTCATTTCTCATTTCTCATTTCTCATTTCTCATTTCTCATTTCTCATTTCTCATTTCTCATTTCTCATTTCTCATTTCTCATTTCTCATTTCTCATTTCTCATTTCTCATTTCTCATTTCTCATTTCTCATTTCTCATTTCTCATTTCTCATTTCTCATTTCTCATTTCTCATTTCTCATTTCTCATTTCTCATTTCTCATTTCTCATTTCTCATTTCTCATTTCTCATTTCTCATTTCTCATTTCTCATTTCTCATTTCTCATTTCTCATTTCTCATTTCTCATTTCTCATTTCTCATTTCTCATTTCTCATTTCTCATTTCTCATTTCTCATTTCTCATTTCTCATTTCTCATTTCTCATTTCTCATTTCTCATTTCTCATTTCTCATTTCTCATTTCTCATTTCTCATTTCTCATTTCTCATTTCTCATTTCTCATTTCTCATTTCTCATTTCTCATTTCTCATTTCTCATTTCTCATTTCTCATTTCTCATTTCTCATTTCTCATTTCTCATTTCTCATTTCTCATTTCTCATTTCTCATTTCTCATTTCTCATTTCTCATTTCTCATTTCTCATTTCTCATTTCTCATTTCTCATTTCTCATTTCTCATTTCTCATTTCTCATTTCTCATTTCTCATTTCTCATTTCTCATTTCTCATTTCTCATTTCTCATTTCTCATTTCTCATTTCTCATTTCTCATTTCTCATTTCTCATTTCTCATTTCTCATTTCTCATTTCTCATTTCTCATTTCTCATTTCTCATTTCTCATTTCTCATTTCTCATTTCTCATTTCTCATTTCTCATTTCTCATTTCTCATTTCTCATTTCTCATTTCTCATTTCTCATTTCTCATTTCTCATTTCTCATTTCTCATTTCTCATTTCTCATTTCTCATTTCTCATTTCTCATTTCTCATTTCTCATTTCTCATTTCTCATTTCTCATTTCTCATTTCTCATTTCTCATTTCTCATTTCTCATTTCTCATTTCTCATTTCTCATTTCTCATTTCTCATTTCTCATTTCTCATTTCTCATTTCTCATTTCTCATTTCTCATTTCTCATTTCTCATTTCTCATTTCTCATTTCTCATTTCTCATTTCTCATTTCTCATTTCTCATTTCTCATTTCTCATTTCTCATTTCTCATTTCTCATTTCTCATTTCTCATTTCTCATTTCTCATTTCTCATTTCTCATTTCTCATTTCTCATTTCTCATTTCTCATTTCTCATTTCTCATTTCTCATTTCTCATTTCTCATTTCTCATTTCTCATTTCTCATTTCTCATTTCTCATTTCTCATTTCTCATTTCTCATTTCTCATTTCTCATTTCTCATTTCTCATTTCTCATTTCTCATTTCTCATTTCTCATTTCTCATTTCTCATTTCTCATTTCTCATTTCTCATTTCTCATTTCTCATTTCTCATTTCTCATTTCTCATTTCTCATTTCTCATTTCTCATTTCTCATTTCTCATTTCTCATTTCTCATTTCTCATTTCTCATTTCTCATTTCTCATTTCTCATTTCTCATTTCTCATTTCTCATTTCTCATTTCTCATTTCTCATTTCTCATTTCTCATTTCTCATTTCTCATTTCTCATTTCTCATTTCTCATTTCTCATTTCTCATTTCTCATTTCTCATTTCTCATTTCTCATTTCTCATTTCTCATTTCTCATTTCTCATTTCTCATTTCTCATTTCTCATTTCTCATTTCTCATTTCTCATTTCTCATTTCTCATTTCTCATTTCTCATTTCTCATTTCTCATTTCTCATTTCTCATTTCTCATTTCTCATTTCTCATTTCTCATTTCTCATTTCTCATTTCTCATTTCTCATTTCTCATTTCTCATTTCTCATTTCTCATTTCTCATTTCTCATTTCTCATTTCTCATTTCTCATTTCTCATTTCTCATTTCTCATTTCTCATTTCTCATTTCTCATTTCTCATTTCTCATTTCTCATTTCTCATTTCTCATTTCTCATTTCTCATTTCTCATTTCTCATTTCTCATTTCTCATTTCTCATTTCTCATTTCTCATTTCTCATTTCTCATTTCTCATTTCTCATTTCTCATTTCTCATTTCTCATTTCTCATTTCTCATTTCTCATTTCTCATTTCTCATTTCTCATTTCTCATTTCTCATTTCTCATTTCTCATTTCTCATTTCTCATTTCTCATTTCTCATTTCTCATTTCTCATTTCTCATTTCTCATTTCTCATTTCTCATTTCTCATTTCTCATTTCTCATTTCTCATTTCTCATTTCTCATTTCTCATTTCTCATTTCTCATTTCTCATTTCTCATTTCTCATTTCTCATTTCTCATTTCTCATTTCTCATTTCTCATTTCTCATTTCTCATTTCTCATTTCTCATTTCTCATTTCTCATTTCTCATTTCTCATTTCTCATTTCTCATTTCTCATTTCTCATTTCTCATTTCTCATTTCTCATTTCTCATTTCTCATTTCTCATTTCTCATTTCTCATTTCTCATTTCTCATTTCTCATTTCTCATTTCTCATTTCTCATTTCTCATTTCTCATTTCTCATTTCTCATTTCTCATTTCTCATTTCTCATTTCTCATTTCTCATTTCTCATTTCTCATTTCTCATTTCTCATTTCTCATTTCTCATTTCTCATTTCTCATTTCTCATTTCTCATTTCTCATTTCTCATTTCTCATTTCTCATTTCTCATTTCTCATTTCTCATTTCTCATTTCTCATTTCTCATTTCTCATTTCTCATTTCTCATTTCTCATTTCTCATTTCTCCGTTCTCATTTCTCATTTTAATTTAATATGAAATGATCAAATGAAGCGCTAAATGCCATGTAACAACTTTGCCAAAGACACCATAACTTTAAAACGAAAGATAAAGAAAGGACGTCATTTCTCAGAAAATTCAGGAAATGAAGTACAGTGGAAACCCGCTTTTATCAGCCCCTGATTTCATCTACCCCCGATTTTATCAGTTTCATATGAAAATTGATAATTGATAGTTTGATGAGCCATAGCAGACGACGCGCTGTCAGACCCCCTTAAGTGGAACTTAAAGTAAATAATAAGAAAAAGTTGCAAGGCTATATTTAAGGACCAAAGAAGAATATTTTAAGAGCTTCAGTTTATTAAGAAGACAGAAAAATATATGTCTCGATTTTATCAATGGCCCTATTTTATCAGCTTAAAGTTTACCAAGGAGCTGATAAAACCGGGTCTTCGCTGTACCTATAAAAGACTTTTGAGCGCTACTGTACTCACCATAGAAAATTCACAACAATGGCATATGTAGTCCTGTCTAACCTAGTTTATGAAGTGCAAACAATAGGAACTGCCTTTGTACTGATTCTAACTGGTTTGCATGCGTTACAGAAAATGGCGACCGAACTATATTACAATATTCTAGTGTTGAACGCATATAGATTGAATAGGATTCGTAGAAATTATAGCTGAACCGTTTTATAAAACCGAGTGTGATACTTGCTAAGTAGTGTAACTTTGGTGTGAATTTTCGTATATTTTACGAAAGTTGATTTTATGAAAACTATTAACGAATAACGAAAAAATTCGTTCAGGGATATGAGTTCTATATGCATACATATTTTGAGGATTCTTCGGAATAGATCGTTTATATTACGATAGGTGGTCGTAAATACTAAAACGGGTTTCTCCTCTAATTAAATTTCCGTTAATCTCGCTGATACATCTCACGACTAATTTACTTAAACTCTTATCCATTACCGTAAACAAAGCGCGCCAAATGCAACTGCAACATTAATTGCTGTAAAACCCTCTGAAAGTTCAGTATTTTCCCTGCATGCAATAAGCTCCGCCGCAACAGTAAAACCTTTTCCGCTCTGAGATTTAAAAATTGGTGATAAGCACTTGGCGATAGTTCCCTCTTTCATTTTCTCATTTGAAAAGCACGTGGCACCGGTTCTCTGTTTTCATACAAACTCCCACCGGATTTCGAACGGGAGAATCACTTGTGAGAGAGAGCGGAAAAAGTGAGTAAAATCTTTTTCACGTGTTTCATGCACAACCCACCCACAAACGCTCGTGGCGCGTTTCAAAAACAGAGAGAATTTTTCCGACTCGTTTCGGTAAAGATTCTTTTTCCCTTCTCTCGCTCTCTCTCGCTCTACGAGCAAACGCTGATGATGACGGCACCGCTGATGACGGCGCCGATGATGCAACATGCCGTTTTTCTCCGAGTTTTTTCCCGGCTTCAGGGAACTGAACGGAAAAATGTGTTGCGTGGGGTATCCTTTTTACTTTTGGAACTCGACGTTTTTGTGCTCAGTAGCAGCTAGGACGTGTTTCGGATTAGAGCTCTCGCGGTAATGTTTCTGACTGGCATTAAATTTGGATATTGTCTCTGACTCTGAAGGAGATAGCGCCTGGTGTGTGTGTGGCCCAAGTGGTCAGTGTCAGTGGAAATTAATACCGGCGAGGATTGTCCCTGGTAATACTACCGGATCAGCTTGCATTTCTGGGATTCGAGTTTGGAGCGTTTTGTCTAGGCGGATTTTGGTACTGAGTACGAGAGCCGTTGGCTTTGTGACTAGTGGTGATAGTTGGAATGTTTCACTTTTTTTGTCGTTGAAGAAATTCAACCGTGCTAACAAAGCGACACAGTGCAGTGAATTACGTTGGGTAGGAAAAGGGCGAAAAAAAGAGACCAGTGCATGAAAGTTTTACTCAAATATGAAGTATTAATCCCAGTCGGCGATGATTTTTGGCCCTGAATGGCAGGAAGCTGCGTTGGAATTTTTGCTCTAATTGAAAAGTTCGGTGAAGCACGGATTCGGAAGAGCTGTTCGTGTGTATTCTTGTGTCGGCGAGGGAAAATTTAAATTAAAAAAGGATTAAAACAGTGCACTGGTGCGGAAAATTTGGTGTGCATACATAAACCGATTCTGGTAGCGGTGATGCGGAACCAAAGCGGAGGCAAAGTGTAAGTGAAACTGCGGGAAATGTCGCGTGGTAGATAATGAAAAAAATGGAGTGAAATAATGATGTGAGCAATGAGCATATTGAGCACAAGTGGGACATATATATGAGAGGACATATTTCATTATTTATTTGCGAGATACGATCACTGATTAATGGTGCAAAGATGAAACGATATTTTACGGGCGGAATCGATTTCAAAAATATGTTCGGTTCACCAACTATATAGTTATCACGGAATTTTGTTCAGATTGGAAAATAATGAATTTCATATATTAGATAGGGTTTCTGTGTAGAAATTGTCTTATGAAGTCACAAGTCGTTGGTTGTACCCAATCAACAACATTACCTTGGGAGTAATCGAGGGAGCCTAGGATTGATTGTTGATCAGATATTCTCATACACTGTACAATCGTGTCACGGTCCTTGTAAAAAACGGCGGTCGTTTTCGCTTGAGAACCTAGGAATGAACCCATGTTAGTCACTTCAAACAAACGTGTTTGATGGAACTGAGTTCGGTTCTCATAAAACAGCGATGGTGTGAGCGAACCTGAAGTATATTTCAGGTTAGACCCCAACCCGATTTTCAGTTCAACGGCGCATAACCTTGGTTCGAAACATGATTCAAACAAACGGTTTGAAAGCAGATAGATCCAAAGCTGAGCCGGTTTCAGTCTAAAGCATAACCAACATAAATGAATAGCAGTCCTTTTGAAGCAATTGTCCAACTAACGAATTACGTCTGCGATTGTTTAGAAATAAAACTTTACACCGCAAACACCGTACTGTTTGCAATTCAAATCCAACATAAATCATCAATCCAAATTCATAATTCAATCTGTATCACGGTAATTATTGCACGCTATACAACTTGCGTGCAAGCCATATTCTACATTTCGTAGCTAAGCACGACAAGTAACTTATCATGCTCTGGGATAATATACAACAGTGGGGTATTGCAAGCTTTAGGGGTTTGAATATATTCGTACCAATGGCGATACCGATTTAATGAATCATTTACAGAATTTATCCTCTTATTGGGGTTTTCTGATAATATTTAAAAATCGGTAGAAATTTTTATTTATTTTACTTTCAAATGAGAGATAGTAAATAAAAATCTTAATGGCAGATTTCTTCTCATATAACCATTACTATTTTATTAGTGTGCAAAAGTCGGATAAAAACATCGTAAGGGCACTTCTATTTCAAGTTTTATAATGTAGTGTCTTGGTAGGTATTGCGCGCGCAGTTTTCCAGTGCACGTGTCGATCTTCTTTCGTCGAGAGGATGTGTTTTCATTACCGCCAGTTAGCGGTTGGGGATCAGTTTTTCCACTTATTCCGAGGATATTATGCTCGTCCGTGCTCACGCCGCTGCTGATGCTTTGCTGCTTACTGTGAGTCTTTGGATTATTTTTATTTATCATTACCAACCGAGTTGCGATTGTGAATCCATCGTCCCGAATCGATCGTCTCTCGGTGTTTGGCGAAGATTGAGAAGTACTGAATTCATACGTCGTTGGTTGGGCTAGTAGACCGACAACAAATTTGACTTTTTTGGGAACACTGTTAAATCAAACGTTAATTGGCTCCATATACCACTTGTCAAATATGAGCTTTTTTGAAAACTCTAATTCACTCACAAGAGTTTTCAAGTTTGTATGTGAAAATATATGAAAATAGGCAATTGAAACAATAAATTCAGTACAAAATGCCAGTATCATCTTGTGCATCCCGAAATCTGCAGATATATAGCTTAATGTGTAAGGATCAACATTGTCGAAAGCTGCAAAATGATCCAATTTTGCAGCAAAAAGATATTCTCATATAAAGTTATGTGTTGCCTCTCTTTTTCGTACATGCTTAGAATAGGAAATTTCAAAATAATTGGTGGGTCTTCAAAGATAAATAACTTTTTAGTGGAACCTCCCATTAATATGCGTTCTTCAACAAAGCTATTCGTTATAAAATAAACTACATGACCGTAAGTTTTGAGGTACGCAGAGTTACTGTGAAATTTATTATTGGAATATAAGTTTTTATTTCCGAGTTTTCATAAAGAAAAAGGTCATATTTTGCATATCATATCATTACCAATTACCATTCGAATTAGCAGTGTTCCGAAAAAAGTCAAAATTGTTACCGGTCTATTGAATAGTGATACAGGCCCTCAGTCTACAGGAGAATCAACAAAACAGAAATGTTCATAGGGATGAGAATAGTGTAGTTGGGAAATTCATTGCCTTGATCGCGGTTCACCTGGGCTCGATTCCTGACCCCACACAAAAAGTTAGAAATTTTTCAAAAGGGATATTTCTAACTCGAAAAAAGAGGTAAATGACCCTAGGGTTAAAACTTCTATAATCGAAATAAATAAATGGTCATAACTATGCCATTTTATATCCGATTTCAACACTTTTGAATGTGCTGTATTCAGGAACTTATCCAATTTTGGATTCTATGAAAAGGGGACCGAATCAATTATTGACACATTTCCTATAACTCTTATCACTCTCTTCGACTATTGTAACGAATTCGAACATAATCGGATACACAATTAAACATTTCGTGTCATTCAAATAAATGACAGACGTCATTGCAACTTTTGATTGCGAATAATGATTGTCTTTTTTGTAAGTCAAAGAAAGACTATTAACAAGGCAGCATATACAGTACAGGGCGCATTTACCAAGTGAAATGCGATAGTTTCAAAAATGGAGCCATATTCGGAAAACTTATTTATACAGATGTACAGATGTACCAGACAGTTAGCTTCAAAAAGCATACAAACAAAGAACGAACTATTTTTTTCCCTGAAGACGGTGCCAAACAGCAACGAAGCGTCGAACAGAAACTAAAATGCATTGTTTTCATTCTATAAAGACCGACTAAGCCGTTAAAAATAAAAATAAAGAACACAGCAAATCATCATAGTCGACCTCTGCATATAAAAAATCATGGCAAATTTTCGATACAACTTTGAAAAGTTTTTAAATACTTTTTAACTGATGCTTATTCAGAGGTGAATTGAACTCCCTCAATTTCTTCAAACTTTTTGTTTTTCTATGGACAAAGGGTGACGGCGGGCGGTAACGCTTCTCAGAAAAAAATCATCTTGTTCTTGATATGGGATTTTTATCTTTGAATCATTTAATGATCTCTCGATGCATACATCCAACTTTCAAATAAAGGAGCACCTCCTTTCAAAAATGTCATTTAAAATTACTGATTCAATTTAAGTTTGATTCAGCATTGTGAAATCCTAATATGTTTGGTCGAAAATAAATTATTTAGGGGAGACTGAGGAGACTTGATCCCTTTTTTTATTTTTCAATCCTACTTCGTGGAATGATAAACAAACTATGTATTTTTTGTAGTTTTATATTGTTTCTAGGGTTGACTGATAATCATAAAAAAAATACATGGAAATATTATACTAGACATGAGCTATGAGCATTTTCGGAAAACAACAAAAAAATGGAAAATTCTTTGATTAGTGGAGACTCGATCCCTAATTTGGGGACACTTGATTATTTTTTGAAAACGTGTTTAAAAGAGCATGTAGGGTAATAAGCCTATTTTTACCCTGTTTCTATTATCATCCTACCAATCTGAAGCCTTTGGTTAAAACAGCGTCTGCCATCTTTGCTCAACGCATTGGCTCAAATGGTGTTGCGATAATTGGGGTACTCGATTAGAGTTTTTGCTGTGCTCAAACAGAAGATTTTCGCCATTCTCAAGACAATTTTGTTATTATATTGGCTCTTAATAAGAGGCGAATGACCTTAAGGCTAAAACCTCCATAATCGAAATAAAAAAATAGCTCCTAATAACAAAGCAAAGAAGCTGAAATAATAAAATTAATAATGAAATAATGTGGTACCCTCCCTAATAGGGCAAAAATAGGTACCTAACCCCATTCAATGTTATAAATGTATTGTGGTATTGATTAAATTGTTGTGATCTACTATTTTTAGTACTACATATTATCCATCTCTCACCTGATTTTTATTACGAATTCCTCAAATCTCTGTGCAATGATTTGAAAGCTGTCGTTATTATGGTTGAGGAACGTCAAATGTGGGATGCATGGTTGCTACGTATGCTGTAGTAAACATTTACAGTTTATTTTTTGTATGATGAAGCGTTCATTTTTGACAGTTTTTTTTGTTATTTTATGGCAACAATGACTTCAATTGTTCTGGTGTGAATTTGGTTATTTTCAGTAGTGTGTATGAAGCATGGCGAAGGGGATCAAATTTCCACGAATTTGAAGGGATCAAGTGAACCCATAGCATCTATTTCATCAAACTTTAGTACAAATATAGTTGAACAAAAAAATCAGCTCAATCATAGCGTATTCATATAATTGACATTCTCCTGTATTTCTGTATGCAAAAGTATAGTATGCAGTGGGAGACTTTATCAATTGTATAAAAGTTTGAAAATTTGGAAAATAAATCTTCTTCAGTTCTTCTGAGATTTTTTTCTTTAAATCGGTAAAAATTCGGTAACACATGTCCAATTTATTTTTTTTGTGTTAAAGAAATCTTTGTTTAGATAAAACTACGCAACTTTCTAGTATATTCGATTAATGTATTCTGATCCGCCTTTGAGTTACAATGATGGGATCAAGTCTCCCCGGGGATCAAGTCTCCTCAGTCTCCCCTATCTTGTCAATAATGAAGTTACTATACCATGGCAGTGTATTTTCGTTTCTATTTCAAATTGGTCAACTCCGGAAATATATGGATTTCACCAAATTTTACTGGCTGTGGTTCAAAAGAATTTACGAATTTCGTTCATGCTTTGTCCATTGAAATTGCATGCCATATTAGGATTCTTATTATGTATCCTGTAACAAGGTCGTCGAAAGCCGTGACGGTCCCCAGGACTTACATTACTGACAGACATTTCTAGATAAATACTTGCTTGATTGTTGATTAGAGAAATTGTGTATATTTAACTTTTCAAATCAAACCATGTTGGATCTGTCCGATTCAAGTCATCGATTGGTAAAACAATAACAATCGTATTGGTTCAGACCGCTAACGCAGACTAAAAGTGAACCCTACACGATACAATAATATTGTAAACATGGCCTTCGAAAGCCACGACTGGCACCAAGAGGACTTACATTACATGTTGGATTATGCCGTTTTAAATCATTGATGATAAAGCAATAACAATCGTAATGTGCTAATAAATAGTACATCAATAGTGTTGGCTAATGGGTCCAAAACCGACTCTCATCTCGGTTGTCACGGTAAAGATGGACACGTCTATCGATACCAGGACACATGTTAGTAAACTCGGGTGATTCGTAGTTATACTGCCTAAGCTCGACCCTCATTAACAGAAGACAAAGATTAATCCCGTACGATATTACGTCTATTCTAATGACCCTGCCACTTCTAGTTTTCCGATCTGTTTACTTAACATCCTTGCTCTCACTTGAGTACTATGGCTCTAATTTTCATAACTATCCCTAGTAATCTCTAGCTAACTGAATGTCGTTAAAATGTAAAAAAGAAAAAATGTGACTAACATAGTCGAAATAAAAAAGGAAAAAAAGTAAATTATACTTTAAACTAATTTAGTTCAAAATATTAGCCACTTTTAGTTATAAGTTAAAATTTGAAAAACAATTGAGTACGTCGTTTTTTTTCCAATTTCACGGATGTGAATTAGTTCACAAAATCAAAACAGCCTTTATATGTTCTCGTACTCAATTTAATTAAATTCATAATATTACTCATTGATCCATTTATTCCTCATTATCTGGTTCCTTTCTTATGAAACCCACCGTTCGTGTATGAGAAAACTCCATGGCACTTAGCCGTCCCACTTCAGCGATCCAGTACCACTCTTTATTGAGTATCCGGCAGTGGCTTTTTTGCCAAAATCGTGCGATCTGTTAATTACGCTTAAATCGTGAATTTTGTGTCGATGACATCTTCGGAGGAATTTATGGACATTACAAGCCCTCTCATGTGGGGTTGTGATTTTAATGATTAATCTCCCTTAAAGAAAGATATATTTATCAACTTTCTAGCAAGTTCATATATTAAGATTAAGTCTTCAGCAAAGAAATAGAGTAAGCTTTTGCCAACAAATTTGATGAAGGGACGAAGTCTTCATCTTTATTATCATTATTTAAACTTTTTAAATATCAATCTGACTAGTTGCTTGAAGAGGTTTGAATTATCAAAATGCACGATTTTCGATATATTACAAAAGTGGTTGATCTCGTGCATTTTCGAAGTCATGTGGCAATTTTTGAAAAATATAGTGTTTCAAATAGTGATTGGTTGTTTGCGTTGAAACGGCTGAGTTTAAATCAATAGTGTTTTCACAATAATTTAAAAAAATCATGGTCTGTCATTTTCTGCTATGATTTTAGTAATTATTCCTCCTCCTTTTTGGAAAAGTTGCTGAGATTGATATCGCGAATATCTTTACTAAACACACTGAGCATCCTCTTTAAATGCTGCAGAAGTTATAGCTCATTATATGTGACCAGTAAATTTTTTCTCCTCTAATTCTTTTTTCAATTATCATTCCTACGAGTTTCATATTTTCTATGAAGTTCTTTCAATCATCAGAATACAAAATTTTCATTACGCATAACGTACCTGGAGTATTTTAGAAAATATTGAATATTTTTTTAAAAATAATACTCTCGCTAATTTTATCCAAAATTGCACAATTACTTCTAAATTGCAAGTAATAGACCAAGGATCCTGAAAAGATACTTATCTTGACAAGACGAATAACTTTCTGGAAAATTCTGAAGCTTTACGTACGATCTTTAAGAAGTTATGTTAGATACAAGTTTTAAGGGGTCATTCACAATAAATTATCTGTAACTTCGAGTGCACTGTAAATAGAGATTTTGGATCTTCAGTAATGATGTTCGCAAAATCAAGTTCTTTATCATTTTTGAAGGATCTTGCATTTCATACTCCAAAAAACTGTAACAAATATCTCACAGAAACTATATCTCTAAAATGAAGGTCTTGGATCATCATAAAACATCTCGGAAGACATCATTGCTGTACGCTTTTCCATTTTCACTTGATTAATTGTTCGCACTCTTTTGGCCAAAAAACTACTGTGCACGACCAGCACTTCTCGACAGGTATTTTTAACTGTCGCACGCACGCACTTCACCTCACTGGTTAGTCGGTAAATTTCTACCCAGTTGCTAATTTGTTACCCTGACGGGTTACAATCAGTATGGAAGTGTTCCGTGAAAATACAGTGTACTACTGTAAACCGTTCCAACAATAAAGAAATCACCCGTAAGTTGTCCGTGATTCTTTTAGCTGTATCGCTAATTGGAAACAGATCGACTATCTTCATTTTCAACAAAATATTTTTGAAACTACTTGTTGTGTCCGTGATCTGTACACATTCACTTGCCCCTGCTATATCCGTGATAAAGTGATAAATATTAAACAAAGCCGGCGCAGATTGTTGTTCTGTATTTCTATTCCTTTTCTTTCTCAGTCCCTCCTGTATGCTGTTCTTCCGTATATTGAGGTGGAGTTTTTTGTGTGTAGACATTTGGATATCAGAAAACGGATGCTACGATCAAATTAACTTTGAGCTACTTTGCTTATAAAAGATATTAGGACATAAGTTTGCAGAAAAATTTTCAGCCTTCCAATGAAATCTCGGTTATGTAGAATACTTTCTGGGTGAGAGTTTTATTAAGCACTTAGAAGTCGACTGCAATAAACTGTTAATAATGCAGTTCCAAAGAAAAGCTAAGAAATAGGAATTATGTGCATAATTTGTTATTTTCAGAAAGTTTACCGAAGAACTATCAAATCCGCTAACTTTTGATTATTTTGCCCTCAAAATGTAGAGCTCTATTTAGTATGAAATGCTTTCTTGTAATTCGAAATAAAAGAACGTCAATTCAAAATATATCTCTCTAATTAGAGGCATTTTAGTACCAACAGTAGAGATTTGATAGTATGTGAGGAACGATTTTTT